>NC_138339.1:149989049-150589049 GCF_046562875.1 Panthera onca
AGCTTCCTCTCTATATTGAGTTGTGGAGTTTGTTCCTCCAGTCTTCAGATCACTCTCTCAGTTATTGACTTGGATGTGGATGATATCTGGTTGAAAACCTGGGGTGGGGTGAACTCAGGGTCTCGGCCATCTTCCCAAGCTCCTCCCCTCTTCCAGATATGAACTTCATATCAAACTTATAGACATTACTTACATCTTCAAACCTATCTTTTATAGTTCTTGGTGGTGTTTCTAAGGCTAGGAATATGAGACAGAGGAAGCCATAACATGGAAATGGGTATGTGCCACAAGACCTCTAAGTGTGCCTGGAGTCTATTTCCAGGGTGCTTACAGAAGACTGTGAATTCAGAACAGCCAATAATACATGGAGCATAGTTTCAGGCTTAGCTTGCACTGGAAAATCAAGATTTTTTTTACTTGAGCGACAGTCAAATAAGCTGGCTTATGTTCATATGTTACTCATTTCCTTTTATTCACCCAGTGTTGAATTTGAGATAACACCCTAGTTAATCAGAAAGCATCTTTATTTTTTATTTTATTTTATTTTATTTATTTAAATTTCTTTTTTAATGTTTATTTTTGAGAGAGAGACAGACAGAGTGAAAGTGGGGGAGGGGCAGAGAGAGAGTGAGACACAGAATCTGAAGCAGGCTCCAGGCTCTGAGCTGTCAGCACAAAGCCCAATGCGGGGCTTGAACCATGAGAATATGACCTGAGCTGAAGTTGGATGCTTAACTGACTGGGCCACCCAGGTGTCCCTCTTTTTTTATTATTATTTTTTAAAATGTTTACTTATTTTTGAAAGAGAGAAAGCACAAGCAGGGGAGGGGCAGAGACACACACAGAGAGAGACAGACAGACAGAGGGACAGAGAGACAGAGGATCCCAAGCAGGCTCTGCACCGACAGAAGAGAGCTCAAAGTGGGGTTCAAACTCATGAACTACTGAATTGAAGTCCAATGCCCAACCAACTGAACCATCCAGGCATCTCTAATCAGAAATCATCTTAAACAGAAATGTTATCACTCTTGATAAATCCTGAGTGGTGCTTTTGCAAGATGGTGACAAGGTTTTATTTCTCATGGAAAATTATATTTAAATGTGAATTTGTTTTGGTATTCATCAGCTTTTACACCAAAAGGGTTCCTCCTATTGTGATTTCTGTACCATGGAATGAGAGTTGGGCAAAGCTTAGTGTCTTCCCCTTGCCTCTCTCACTGTCTTGAATCTCTTCAGGCCACAGCCAACCTCTGTCATGGACTGAGGGTTAGCAGCATGGGCTGGGCAGAAAGATAGTAGAGGTACTTTGTACCAATTTTTGACCCTGGTAGAAGGGGAAGGGTAGAAATTCTCATGGAGGTGGGTGGAGTGGAGTTGAATGATGAATTTCGAAAAGATGAAGCCATCTGACTTCTAAATCAAAATGACACAGTTTTATGAAGCCAATATTACACTATATGTTAACCAACTAGAGTTTGAAAAAATTTGAAAAAAAAATTAAAAATGCCATAGTTGGGATAAAGTCCAGACTGGAGCTAGTTGAAGAGTAAATTGATTTAAACCAAAGACCCAACTGAAAATAGAACTAGAGGCCAACATCCCTGATGAATCTGTATGCAGAAAT
The DNA here is from genome assembly GCF_046562875.1 of Panthera onca. NCBI lineage: Eukaryota > Metazoa > Chordata > Mammalia > Carnivora > Felidae > Panthera > Panthera onca. The sequence goes on from NC_138339.1 coordinate 149,990,674, forward strand.
TCTCAAAAAGATAATAGGAAATCATTCAACAGTAAACAAAAGAATTATGGGATTTATTCTTGGGCTGCAGGGGTGGTTCAGTATTCACAACTCAGTCAACATGATACATCACATTAATAAAAGATAAGAACCATATGATCTTGTCAATAGATGTAGAAATAACATTTGACAAAATACAGCATCATTCTTGTTAAAAATCCTCAACAAAGTAGGGATAGATAGAACATATCTCAACATCATAAAGGACATAATGAAAGACCGACAGCTAATATCATCCTCATGGGGAAAAGCTGAGAGCCTTTCCCCTACAGTCAGGAACAATACAAGGATGTTCACTCTCACCATTACCATTTAGCATAGTACTGGAAGTCTTAGCCTCAGTAATCAGACAACAAAAAGAAATAAGCATAGAAATTGGCAAGGAAGAATTCAACTTTTCACTATTTGCAGATGACATGATACTTTATGTAAAAAACCAAAAGACTACCAGAAAACTGCTAGAACTGATATAGGAATTCAGCAAAATCATAGGATATAAAACCAATGTGCAGAAATGTGTTGTATTTCTGTGAACCAATAATGAAACAATAGAAAAAGAAATTAAAGAATCAATCCCATTTACAATTGTACTAAAAACAATAAGATCCTTAAAAATAAACCTAACTAAAGAGGTAAAAGATTTGTACTCTGAAAACTATAGAAGACTTATGAAAGATAATGAAGAGGACACAAAGAAATGGAAAAACATTCCATTCTCATAGAGTAGAAGAAAAAACTTTGTCAAAATGTCTATATTACCCAAAGCAATCTACACATTTAATGCAATCCATATCAAATACCACGAGCATTATTCACAGAGCTAGATCAAAAAATCCTAAAATTTGTGTGGAACCAAAGACCCTGAATATACAAAGCAATCATGAAAAAGAAAAACAAAACTGGAGGTGTCATGATTCCGTATTTCCAGTTATATTACAAAGCTGTAGTCATCAAGATAGTATGGTACTGGCACAAAAACAGACCCATTGATCAATGGAACAGAATAGAAAACTCAGAAATGGACCCACAACTATATGGCCAACCCATCTTTGATAAAGCAGGAAAGAATATCCAATGGAAAAAAAAGACAATGTCTTCAGCAAATGGTGTTAGGAAACTGTATAGTGACATGCAGAAGAATGAAACTGGACCACTTTCTTACACCATTTACAAAAATAAATTTGAAATGGATTAAAGAACTAAATGTGAGACAGAAAACCGTCAAAATCCTAGAGGAGAATACAGGCAGTAACCTCTTTGACATCAACCACAGCAACTTCTTTCTAGACATGTTTCCTGAGGCAAGGGAAACAAAAGCAAAAATAAACTATTGGGACCTTCTGCACATTGAAGTAAATAGTCAATAAACTAAAAAGCAGTCTTCAGGGGCACCTGGGTGGCTCAGTTGGTCAAGCCTCCAACTTCAGCTCAAGTCATGATCTCATGATTCATGAGTTCAAGCCCCGTTTTCTCTCTCTGTGCCCCTTCCCTGCTTTTGCTCTATCTCTGCCTCTCTCTCAAAAATAAATAAAAAACATTTAAAAAATAAAAAAAGCAGACTTCCGAATGTGAGAAGATGTTTGAAATGACATTTGATAAAGGGTTAGTTCTATAAAGTTCTATAAAGAACTTATCAAACTCAACACCCCAAAACCAAACAACCTCATTAAGAAATGGGCAAAAGACATGAATAGACACTTTTCCAAAGAAGACATACAAATGGTAAACAGACACGTGAAAAAAAAAATGCCATCATTCATTATCAGGGAAATAACAAAGCAAAACCTCACACCTGTCAGAATGGCTAAAATTAACAACACAAGAAACAACAGATGTTGGCGAGGATGCAGACAAAAGGAAACACTTTTGTATTGTTGGTGGGAATGCAAACTGGTGCAGCGACTTTGGAGAACAGTATGGAGGTTCCTCAAAAAACTAAAAACAGAACTACCCAATGATCCAGCAATTGCACTATTAGGTATTTACCCAAATGATACAAAAATACAGACTTGAAGGGATACATGCACACCAATGTATGTAGCAGCATTATCAACACTAGCCAAACTATAGAGATGGCCCAAGTGTCCATAGACTGATGAATGGATAAAGCAGATGTGGTACATGTGTATATAATGTGTGTGTAAATATAAATAATGTGTATGTGTGTGTATATATATATGAATATAGAATATTCATATATACTCATCATCAAAAAATGAAATCCTGCAGTTTGCAATGTCATGGAGACAGAGAATCCAAAACAGGCTCCAGGCTCCCAGCTGTCATCACAGAGATGTATGGGGGGCTTGGGGCACCTGGGTGCCTCAGTTGGTTAGGCAGCCAACTTTGGCTCAGATCGTGATCTCATGGCTCACGGGTTTGAGCCCTGCGTCGGGCTATATGCTGACAGCTCAGAGCCTGAAACCTGCTTCAGATTCTGTGTGTGTGTCTCTCTCTGCCCCTCCCCAACTCATTCTCTGTCTCTCTCAAAAATAAATGTTAAAAAAATTAAAAACAAAAACAAAAAAACCCAGAGATGTATGGGGGTGGGGCTCGAACTCACAAACCATGAGATCATGACCTGAGCTGAAGCCAGACACTTAACAGACTAAGCCACCCAGGCGCTTCCTATTTTTTTGTGCTTAAAGGACATTTAAAACAAAATACCTCCAAAGTAACAACATTTAGCATAATCAGGAAAGACACAAATACTGATTTAGGAGAAGGGGAGATGCAGCAAAGTGGACACTAGGCTTGCCTCGTTCCATGAACACAACTAGATAACTATCAAATCATCCTTAACATCCTAGAAATCAACCTGAAAGCTGACAGAACAAACTTCCCAACTAAAGGGAGAGAAGAGGCCATTTTGAAGAAGGTAAGAAGTATTGAGATGTGGTTTGGGGGAGAAATGGATCACAGGTGTTTGGAAAATCACCTGTGTTTGGATCACAGTGTTTGCAGCTGTGGTTACAGAGAAAGAGAGAGAGAGAAGCAATCAGGGGAATGCACGAGGATAACATTTCCGAAAGCCACTGGCTTGGAAAATGAGAGGGGTTGAATATGTGAATTCTTGCAACCATCATGGCTTAAAGCATGGAGTTTTAAAGGTCAATGGGCTTGGCTGGGATAAAGTATTGAGGGCATTACACTGCTCCTGGAGAGAAGACAGGCAAACAACATCAGGGAAGAAAACACAGAAAAGTGATCTGAAGAATTCCTGGGCACATAGGGGAGAGATTATTTGCTTTCTTCAGAGAATGTCCCTGAAATGAAGTATTCATGGAGATGCTTCTCCAGGAACAAAGGAGCTGGCCAGCACCATTTTCCTCCCCCACCACTCAACATAGAACCACCTGTGGGAAGCAGTGCACTGATAGCACTGGCTGCATAATGTGCTTACACCAAGCCCCAACACCCTGTGCTCCAATGGGAGCCCTTTCTCAGTCATGCTTTCCTCAGTCCCAGAAGACCACCACAAACCTATGCCCACGCCACATCTACTGATCAGAGAGTTTGGTAGGGCCTCAGTTCTTGTGGCAGTACTGACAAGTCTCATTTCATAAGCAGACAAGAACATACCTAGCTAAAACTCACTACATTCAGGCCAGGGACAAAACACTGCCCACAGTAGGCAAAGAGATTCTCTGCAGATGACTGGCCAGAAGGATAGAGCTACCAAAACACAAGATCAGAGTCCATACAGCACACACTGGAAGCACTCCCTGAAGCACCCAGGTTCTGGACACATATGTGAACTCTTCTTCATAAAGCCATTACTTTCAGGAGCAGGAGACATAACTGGCTTTTGTAACACAGAGAAGAAGGCAGAGACTTAGAAAAAATGCCAAGTCACAGGAATTTAACACAAATGAAAGGACAGGATAAGACCACAGACAGAAATCTAAGCAAACAGATATAAATAACACGCTTGATGGAGAATTCAAAGCAACAATCATAAGGCTACTCACTGGGCTTGAGAAAAGGATAGAAGACATCAGTGAGACCCTTACCACAGAGATAAAAGAGGTAAAAAGTATCAATAAGAGATGAAAAATGCAATAAAAGTGATTAGAAACAGGATTGATGCAATGAAAAGCAGGCTGGAAGAATCAGAGGAATGAATTAGTGACTTGAAAGACAAAATAATGGAAAGTAACAAAGCTGAACAAAAAAAAAGAAAGAAAAAATTATGCAACACAAATACAGATTTAGGGAACTCAGTGACTCCATTAAACACAATAACATTCATGTTATAAGAGTGCCAGAAGAAGACAGAGAAAAAGGGGTAGAATATTTATTTGAATAAATTATAGTTGAAAAATTCCATAACTTGGAGATGGAAACAGAAATGCAAATCCAGGAGGCACAGAGAAGTCCCATCAAATTCAACAAAAGCAGCCCAAACCAAAGCATATTGTATCTAAATTTTGCAAAATATAGTGACACAGAAAAAATCTTAAAAGCAGCAGAACAAAAGAAATCCTGAAATTACAAGGGAAAACCCACAAGTCTAGCTGAAGATTTCTCAAAAGAAACTTGGTAAGCCAGAAGGGAGTGGCATTATATATTCAAAGTCCTGAACAGGAAAATCTGCAGTCAAGAATACTCTATCCAACAAGGCTATTATTCAGAATAGAGGAGAGATAAAGAGTTTCCCAGACAAACAAAAGCTAGGAGTTTGTGACCACTGAACCAGGCTGAAAGAATTATTATGAAGGATTCTTTGAGTGCAAAGGAGAGAACAAAAGTGACAATGACAAGAAAGGATCAGAGAAAATCTCCAGAAACAATGACAAAACAAGCAGAAATTGGCAATAAATACATATCTATCAATAATTTCTGAGTGTAAGTGGACTAAATGCTCCAATCAAAAAGTATGGGGTATCATAATGGATTAAAAAAAATACCAATGAATACAGTGCCTACAAGGGACTCATTTATACTTGAAGACACATTCAGATAAAAAGTGAGGAGATGGAGAAATATTTACCATGCAAATGGATGTTAAGAGAAGCTGGAGTAGCAATACTTATATCAAAAAAACTAGGCTTTATTTTTTATTTTTTGTTTTTTAAATTTTTTTTGAGAGAGAGAGAGACAGAGACAGAGTGTGAGTGGGGGGAGGGGCAGAGAGAAAGAGGGAGACACAGAAACTGAATCAGGCTCCAGGCTCTGAGCTGTTGGCACAGAGCCCAACACAGGGCTCAAAATCATGGATGGTGAGATCATGACCTGAGCCTAAGTCGGATGACCAACCGACTGAGCCACCCACACGCCATAGACTTTAAAACAAAGATTGTAACAGAAGATAAAGAAGCGCACTATAGGGGCTCCTGGGTGGCTCAGTCAGTTAAGTGTCCGACTTTGGTTCAGGTCATGATATCATGGTTCATGGGTTTGAGCCTCGCATTAGCCTTTGTGCTGACAGCTCGGAGCCTGGAGCCTGCTTTTGATTGTGTCTCCCTCTCTCTCTGCCCCTCCTGCACTTGTGTGTTCTCTCTCTCTCTCTCTCAAAAATAAATAAACATAAAAAAATGTTTTTAGAAGAAGGGCACTATACCATCATAAAGGGGAAAATGCAACAAAAAGATATAGCAATTCTAAGTATTGATGCACCTAATATGGAAGCACCAAAATATATAAATTAATAAAAGACATAAAGGAAGAAATCAATAGTAATACAATAATAGTAGGGGACTTTAACACCAACTTACATCAATAGACAGATCATTTAAGCAGAAAATCAACAAGGAAACAATGCCTTTGAATGACACACTGGACTAGGTGGACTTAACAGATATGTTCAGAATATTTCATCCTAAAACAGCAGAATACACATTCTTTTCCAGTGCATATGGAACATTCTCCAGAATAAATCATATATTAGCCCACAAAACAAGCTGCAACAAATTCAAGAAGATTAAAATCTTTGAAACCGTATTTCTTTTTTTAAATGTAATTTATTGTCAAGTTAGTTAATATACAGTGTATGCAGTGTGCTCTTGGCCTTGGGAATAGATTCCCAAGATTCATCGCTTACATACAACACCCAGTGCTCATCCCAACAAGTGACCTCCTCAATGCCCCTCCCACCCATTTCCCCAACCCTTCTTTTATGGCCACAACCCTATGAAACTAGAAGTCAATCACAAGAAAATATCTGGAAAGACCACAAATACATGGAGGTTAAAGAACATCCTACTAAACAATGAATGTGTCAACCAGGAAATCAAAGAAGCAATAAAATAAAGTACATGGAAACAAATGAAAATGAAAATGCAATATACCAAAACCTTTAGGATGCAGCAAAAGTGGTCCTAAAAGGGAAATACATAGCAATACAGGTCTACCTTAAGAAGCAAGAAAAATCTCAAGTAAATAACCTAATGTTACACCTACAAGAGCTAGAAAAAGAACAACAAACAAAGCCTAAAGGCAACAGAAGAACGGAAATAATAAAGATTAGGGATGATATAAATGATATAGAAACTAAAAAATAATAAAGCAGACCAATAAAACCAATTTTGAAAATTTTGAATTTTGAGAAGACTTTGAATTTTGAAAAAATTAACAAACTGATAAACCTGTAGCCAGACTTATCAAAAAGAAAAGAGGAGAGAAAGAGGAAAGCCAACATGGTGGAGAAGTAGAGTGATCTGTACTTCCCATGTCTCTCAAACAAAGAAGTGTTGAAGCCAAAGGACTTTGAACCCCAAGAGTCTAGGAGGAAAAGAGACTGAGTCTAAAAGGGAGACACCAGGACATCTTTGAGGGGCTATAGGTGGGTGATGGTAAATTGAGGAAGATAAAATGGGTCACATAGGCATGAGAGGAGGGATCCCCTTTTGCGTAGAGACAAAGGAAGAGAAAGGGTGGCTTGGGAAGCATACGACTGTATCTGAACAAGAGATAAACCTCAACTGAGACTGATAGGGATCCCATCTCTGACTGAAGGGCTTTCTTCCGACTGGGGCCAGCTGCCCCATTTGCGCACCTGAGGAGGAGGAGAGCCAGCTCCCAGTTTGGTGGTAGGTCAGGGGTACAGTCCACAGTAGGAGAAAGCAGTCCCTTCCCTGGAGTGCTGCCACACTGACAAAGCCAGCCAGGACCGCATATCAAGCAGCACAGAGAGGCACGTCCCCAGTGCCACAGCGCATGGAGCAGGATTTTGAATCCTAGCCAAGCGCCAGGTCAGGGGAGTCAGTGGAGCGAGAAGGACCACCCTGTCTGCACTCTCAGAAGAGTGAGGACAACTCAAATGGAGTCCACTGGGTTCATGGCGAAGAGACTGGGGAATCACCATTTTTCTCCACCACCATCACCAAAGTGGGGCCCCAGGAATTGGTCCCTGGACCCATTATGAAGGTGGGACCAGCCTACACCAAACCACGCCCTTCTTCACTGGGTAACTGCGTATCTGCATGAGCCAGATAGATGCTGTGCAACCAGACAGTTCCATCATCCAGACCAGTGATGCTGTATAGCCTGGATTAATTCCAGGACAATTCTTGTTATTTACACATATTCTCCCTTCCTATCTTTTCCCTTCTCTAGGCTAGTTACTCTGGTTGTTGGCTTATTTAGGCAGGAATATTTAATCCATTCCCTTGATACATGTTCTACATCTCCTTCTGTACTTTCCTTTCTCTCTCTGGAATAATTAAGCCATATAGTTTCTCTGCCTGGGTAACTATCTTTGTTTTTCTGTTGCCACGTCCTTCTTTATTTTCCTTTCTCTCTCTCTCTCTGGATTAAGCCATTTAGTCTCTCTGCCTGGTCAATGTTTATTCTCTCTTTGTCCCTGCCCCTGTCATTTCTCTGTTTGTATGTGGTCTTCCATCAGCACCTTCCCCACCCTGTTCTTTATTGTAGCTGGTGTTTCTGCTTTTGAACTGGTTTTTCCTTTTGGACTTTGTGTGTGTGTGTGTGTGTGTGTGTGTGTGTGTGTGTGTGTGTGTTGTCTATTTTGTCTGTGTGTTTGTGGGTCTTTGTTTCCTGTTTTTTTGTCTGTTTTCCTTTCCAGGGCTGCTTCAAGGAACAAATCAAAGCACACCTGGTGGAAGGCCCAAAACATCACTATGAGTAGAGAAATAAAGTCACAACAACAGAGAGCAAATAACACTCTCCAAAAAAACACCTCCTGAAGGGCTAGGCCCTGGACGTAATATGACCTCCCTTTAATATACCAGTGCTGAAAGGTGCAGAGCACATAACAAGCATTTAAAACTCATAAGCAACAGAAAACTAGACAAAATGACAAAATGGAAGAATTACACAGAAAAGAAATTCCAAGAAGAAGTGACAGCTAAAGAATTGATCAAAACAGATGTAAGCAATACAAATGAACAAGAATTTAGATAATAGTCATAAGATTAATTGCTGGGCTTGAAAAAGGCATAGAAGACAGCAGAGAATCTATTACTTCCCAGATCAAGGAACTAAAAAATAGTTATGATGAATTAAAAAATGCTACAAATGAGGTACAAAATAAAATGGAGGTGGCCACAGAATGGATTGAAGAAGAAGAAGAAGGGAGAATAGGTGAATTAGAATATAAACTTATGGATAAAGAGGAAGCTGAGAAAAAGAGAGATAAAAAATCCAGGATCAAGAGGGGAGAATTAGAGAACTAAGTTATGCAATAAAAGGGAACACTATCTGTACCACAGAAATTCCAGAAGAAGAGAAAGAGAAAAGGGGCTGAAGGTGTACTTGAACAAATCATAGCTGAGAACTTCCCCGATCTGGGCAAGGAAACAGACATTCAAGTCCAACAGGCACAGAGAACTCCCTTCAGATGTAACTTGAATCGATCATCTGCACAACATATCACGGTGAAACTGGCAAAATACAAGAATAAAGAGAGAATTCTGAAAGCAGCTAGGAATAAACGGGCCTTAACATACAAAGGTAGACACATAAGGGTAGTAGCGGATCTATCTACTGAAAGTTGGCAGGCCATAAAAATGGCAGAAAATCTTCAATGTGATGAAGAGGAAAAATATGCAGCCAAGAATACTTTATCCAGCAAGCCTGTCACTCAGAATAGAAGGAGAATAAAGGTTTTCCCAAACAAAAATTGAAGGAATTCATCACCACTAAACCAGCCCTACAAGAGATCCTAAGGGGGACTATGTGAGTGAAATGTTGCAAGGACCACAAGGTACCAGTGACAACACTACAAGCATGAAAGGCACAGTTAACACAATGATTCTAAACCCATATTTTTCATAATAACACTGAATATGAATGGACTAAATACTCCAACCAAAAGACATAGGGTATCAGAATAGATATAAAGAAAAATAAGACCTATCTATTTGCTGTCTACAAGAGATTCATTGTAGACCTGAGGACACCTTCAGACTTAAAGTGAGGGGATGGAGAACTATCTATCAAGCCACTGGGAGTCACAAGAAACTGAGGTAGCCATACTTATATCAGACAAACTAGACTTTAAATTAAAGGCTGTAACAAGAGATGAAGAAGGGCATAATAATTATAGAGTCTATCCATCAGGAAGAGCTAAAAAATTGTCAGTGTCTATGTGCCAAATACGGGAGCCCCGAAATATATAAAACAATTAATCACAAACATAAGCAACCCTATTGATATGAATGGGGTAATTGCAGGGGACTTTAATACTCCACTTACAACAATGGATAGATCATCTAGACACAGGATCAATAAAGAAACAAGGGCCCTCAATGATACATTGGACCAGATGGACTTGACAGATATATTTAGAACTCTGCATCCCAAAGCAGCAGAATATACTTCTTCTTGAGTGGACATGGACATTCTCCAAGATAGGTCACATAATGGGTCACAAACCAGCCCTCCATAAATATAAAAGAATTGAGATCATACCATGCACACTTTCAGATCACAATGCTGTGAAACTTGAAATCAACCACAGGGAAAAGTCTGGAAAACCTCCAAGAGCATGGAGGTTAAATAACATCCTACTATGAAACAGATGGGTCAACCAGGCAATTAGGGAAGTATTAAAAAATATATGGAAACAAATGAAAATGAAAATACAACAATCCAAACGCTTTGGGATGCAGCAAAGGCAGTCCTGAGAGGAAAATACATTGCAATCCAGGCCTATCTCAAGAAACAAGAAAAATCCCAAATACAAAATCTAACAGCACACCTAAAGGAACTGGAAGCAGAACATCAAAGACACCCCAAACCCAGCAGAAGAAAGCATATAATGAAGATCAGAGCAAAAATAAACACTATACAATTAAAAAAAAAAACAAAAACAAAAAACAGTAGAGCAGACCAATGAAACCAAGAGTTGGTTTTTTGAAAAAATAAACAAAATTGGGGCACCTGGGTGGCTCAGTCGGTTAAGCCTCTGACTTCAGCTCATGTCACGATGTCACAGTTCATGAGTTCGAGCCCTGCGTCAGGCTCTGTACTGACAGCTCAGAGCCTGGAGCCTGCTTCAGTTTCTGTGTCTCCCTCTCTCTCTGCCCCTCCCCTCCTTGTGTTCTCTCTCTCTCTCTTTCTCTCTCTCTCTCTCTCTCTCAAAAATAAATGGACATTAAAAATTTTTTTAAATAAAAAAATAAACAAAATTGATACACCTCTGGTCAGTCTTCTCCAAAAGAAAAGAGAGAGGACCCAAATAGATAAAATCATGGATGAAAATGGATTTATCACAACCAATCCCTGAGAAATACAAGCAATTATCAGGGAATACTGTGAGAAATTATATGCCAACAAACTGGACAACCTGGAAGAAATGGACAGATTCCTAAACACCCACACACTACCAAAACTCAAACAGGAAGAAATAGAAAATTTGAACAGACCCATAACTAGTGAAGAAATTGAATCAGTTATCAAAAATCTCCCAACAAATAATAGTCCTGGACCAGATGTCGTCCCTGGGGAATTCTACCAGACATTTAAAGCAGAGTTAATACCTATCCTTCTCAAGCTGTTCTAAAAAATAGAAAGGGAAGGAAAACTTCCAGACTCATTTTATGAAGCCAGCATTACCTTGATTCCCAAACCAGACAAAGGCCCAGCAAAAAAGAGAACTACAGGCCAATATCCCTGATGAATATGGAAGCAAAAATTCTCAATAAGATACTAGCGAATCGAATTCAACAGCATATAAAAAGAATTATTCACCATGATCAAGTGGGATTCACTCCTTGGCTGCAGGGCTAGTTCAACATTCACAAACCAATCACTGTGATACATCACATTAATAAAAGATAGGATAAGAACCATATAATACTGTCACTAGATGCAGAAAAAGCATTTGACAAAATACAGCGTCCTTTCTTAATAAAATCCCTTGAGAAAGTTGGAACATACAGAAACCTCATAGAAGCCATTTATGAAAAGCCCACAGCTAATATCATCCTCAATGGGGAAAAACTGAGAGCTTTCCCCCTGAGATATGGAGCACGACAGGGATGTCCACTCTTGCCACTGTTGTTTAACATAGTGTTGGAAGTGCTAGCATCAGAAATCAGACAACAAAATGAAATCAAAGGCATCAAATTTGGCAAAGATGAAGTCAAAGTTTCACTTTTTGCAGATGACATGTTACTCTACATGGAAAACCCGACAGACTCCACCAAAAGTCTGCTAGAACTGCTACATGAATTCAGCAAAGTTGCAGGATACAAAATCAATGTACAGAAATCAGTTGCATTCTTATACACTAATAATGAAGCAACAGAAAGACAAATAAAGAAACTGATCCCATTCACAATTGCACCAAGAAGCAGAAAATACCTAGGAATAAACCTAACCAAAGTTGTAAAAGATCTGTATGCTGAAAACTATAGAAAGCTTATGAAGGAAATTGAAGAAGATATAAAGAAATGGAAAAACATTCCGTGCTCATGGGTTGGAAGAATAAATTTGTCAAAAGGTCAATGCTACTCAAAGCTATATACATATTCAATGCAATCCCAATCAAAATTGCACCAGCATTCTTCTCGAAGCTAAAACAAGCAATCCTAAAATTCATATGGAACCACAAAAGGCCCCGGATAGTCAAAGCAATTTTGAAGAAGACCAAAGCAGAAGGCATCACAATCGCAGACTTTAGTCTCTACTACAAAGCTGTCATCATCAAGACAGCATGGTATTGGCACAAAAACAGACACATAGACCAATGGAATAGAATAGAAACCCCAGAACTAGACCCACAAACGTATGGCCAACTCATCTTTGACAAATCAGGAGAGAATATCCAATGGAAAAAAGACAGTCTCTTTAACAAATGGTGCTGGGAGAACTGGACAGCAACATGCAGAAGGATGAAACTAGACCACTTTCTTACACCATTCACAAAAATAAACTCAAAATGGATGAAGGACCTGACTGTGAGACAGGAAACCATCAAAACCCTAGAGGAGAATACAGGAAAAGACCTCTGGCCTCAGCCGTAGCAATTTCTTACTTGGCACATCCCCAAAGGCAAGGGAATTAAAAGCAAAAATGAACTATTGGGACCTCATGAAGATAAAAAGCTTCTGCAGAGCAGAGGAAACAATCAACAAAACTAAAAGGCAACCAACAGAATGGGAAAAGATATTTGCAAATGACATATCGGACAAAGGGCTAGTATCCAAAATCTATAAAGAGCTCACCAAACTCCACACCCGAAAAACAACCCAGTGAAGAAATGGGCAGAAAACATGAATAGACACTTCTCTAAAGAAGACATCCGGATGGCCAACAGGCACATGAAAAGATGCTCAACGTCGCTCCTCATCAGGGAAATACAAATCAAAACCACACTCAGATATCACCTCATGCCAGTCAGAGTGGCCAAAATGAACAAATCAGGAGACTATAGATGCTGGAGAGGATGTGGAGAAACAGGAACCCTCTTGCACTGTTGGTGGGAATGCAAACTGGTGCAGCCGCTCTGGAAAACAGTGTGGAGGTTCCTCAAAAGATTAAAAATAGACCTACCCTATGGCCCAGCAATAGCATTGCTAGGAATTTACCCAAGGGATACAGGAGTACTGATGCATAGGGGCACTTGTACCCGATGTTTATAGCAGCACTCTCAACAATAGCCAAATTATGGAAAGAGCCTAAATGTCCACCAACTGATGAATGGATCAAGAAATTGTGGTTTATATACACAATGGAGTACTGCGTGGCAATGAGAAAGAATGAAATATGGCCCTTTGTAGCAACGTGGATGGAACTGGAGAGTGTGATGCTAAGTGAAATAAGCCATACAGAGAAAGATAGATACCATATGTTTTCACTCTTATGTGGATCCTGAGAAACTTAACAGGAATCCATGGGGGAGGGGAAGGGAAAAAAGAAGAGGTTAGAGTGGGAGAGAGCCAAAGCATAAGAGACTCTTAAAAACTGAGAACAAACTGCGGGTTGATGGGGGGTGGGAGGGAGGGGAGGGTGGGTGATGGGTATTGAAGAGGGCATCTTTTGGGATGAGCACTGAGTGTTGCATGGAAACCAATTTGACAAAAAATTTCATTTATTAAAAAAAGGAAAAAAATAAAAATAAAAAATAAAATACAATAAACCAAAGGCCATCTTTGAAAACCCACAGCTAATGTCATCCTCACTGGGGAAAAAACTAAGAGCCTTTCCTCTATTGTCATAAACAAAACAGTGATATCCACAATCTCCATAATTATTCAACATAGTACTGGAAGTCCTAGTCACAAAAACCAGACAACTAAAATAAATAAAAGGCATCCACTTTGGTAAGGAAGAAGTAAAACTTTCACTATTTGCAGATGACATGATATGTATATGGAAAACCTTAAAGAATCCACGGAAAACTGCTAGAACTGATACATAAATTCAGTAAATTCACAGGATACAAATCAACTTATAGAAATCTGTTGCACATCTATATATCAATAGTTAAGCAGCTGAAAGAGAAATCAAGGAATCTATCCCATATACAGCTTTACCAAAAACCATAAGATACCTAGGAATAAACCTAACCAAAGAGATGAAAGGCCTGTATTCTGAAAAGTATAAAACACTAATGAAAGAAATTGAAGCTGACACAAAGAAATGGAGATGTTCCATGCTCATTGATTAGAAGAACAAATATTGTTAAACTGTCCATACTACCCAAAACAATCTACACATTTAAGGCAATCGCTATCAAAATACCACCAGCATTTTTCACAGACCTAGAACAAACAATCCTAAAATTTGTATGGAACCACAAAAGACCCCAAATAGCCAAAGTAATCTTGAGAAACAAAAGGAAAGCTGGAGGCGTCACAATTCCAGACTTCAGTTTATACTATAAAGCTGTAGTAAGCAAAACAGCATGGCCTTGGATCAAAAATAGACAATGGAACAGAATATAAAAGCCAGAAGGGAACCCAAAACTGTATGGTCAATTATCTTCAACCAAGCAGCAAAGAATATCCAGTGTGGGGAGGGAAATGTACCTTCAACAAATGGTGTTGGGGAAACTGGACAGCAACATGCAAAAGAATGAATGTGGACCACTTTCTTATACCATACACAAAAATAAATTTAAAATGGATTAAAGACCTATATGTGAGATAGTAAAATATTAAAATCCTAGAAGAACACAGGTAGTAACCTCTTTGATATTGGCCATAGCAACTTCTTACTAGATGTTTCCTGAGGTAAGAAAAACCAGAGCAAAAATAAACTACTGGGACTACATCAAAATACAAGTTTCTGTACAGAAAAGGAAACAAGAAAACTAAAAAGCAGCCTATAGAATGGGGGAAGATATTTACAAATGGATCTGATAATATCCAAAATATATAAAATAGTTATAAAACTCAGCACCCCAAAAACAAATAATCCTATAAAATGGGCATAAGATGTGAATAGACATTTTTTCCAAAGAAGACATACAGATGGTCAACAGAGGCATGAAAATTTCAACATCATTCATCATCAGGGAAATGCAAATCAAAACTGTAACGAGATATCACCTCAAACCTGTCAGAATGGCTAAAATAAATAACACAAGAATCAAAAGGTTTTGGTGAGGATGTAGAGAAAGGGGAACCCTCTTGCACTGTTGGTCAGAATGCAAACTGGTGCAGCCACTCTGGAAAACAGTATGGAGGTTCTCAAAAAGTTAAAAATAGAACTACCCTATAATCCAGCAATTGCACTTCTAGGTTTTCATCTAAAGAATACAAAAACAGTAATTGAAAGGAATCTCTGTACTTCAAAATTTATAGCAGTAACATTTACAATAGCCAAATTATGGAAACAGCTCAAGTGTCCATAAAATTGATTAACGGATAAAGAAGTACTCAGCCATAAAGAAGATTGAAATCTTGCCATTTACAACAACATGGATGGAGCTAGAGAGTATCATGCAAAGAAAATAAGTCAGTCAGAGAAAGACAGATACCATATGATTTCACGCATATGTGGAATTTAAGAAACAAAACAATCATAGGAAAAAAAGAGGGAGAGAGGCAAACCAGGAAGTGGACTCTTAACTATAGAGAACAAACCGATGGTTATCAGAAGGGAAGTGGTTGGGGGAATGGGTTACATATGGGATGAGGAGTAAGGAGCACACTTGTGATGCACACTGGGTATTGTGTAAAAGTTTTTAATCACTATATTGCACACCTGAAAATAATATTACACACTATGGTAGCTAGCTGGAAATTTTAAAACTTTTAAAAATGCTTATTTAAGTCCAGAAATGTAGATGTTCTCAGTACCCCATCCATAGTCTCTAGGCATTCAAGGTACCATTACACAACAGCAAATCTTGCAAACACCCTGCCACTCTGCCTGTGTCTTCTCTGGACGGGGTGTGGGGTTAGCCACCTGCAGGGGAGACCAGTGGTGCTGAGGAATTCATACCCCTGAGAGCAGCCTACAGCCCATTCATAGGACGGTGGAAAAATGACCTAGCTTTCTTGCCCTTTGAGTTGGGTTCTGTGAACAACTTGCAAGAATGTATTGCACACTCCCTGAAGTCATGACAGGACTTAACCCCACTCATCCATATTTGTGACCCTGTGTTGGCCCTTTCCATTCCACTTTTCTCTACTTACTTTCTGTGGTCACCTTCCAAATACAATACTTGCCTCGATTCCTAGTCCCAGGTATGCCAACATAAGACAAATGGTTATGGTTAACATGTGAAGGACTATTTTCTCTTCTACTGATCTTAATAACCTAGTAGATATTAAAAGAATTGGGGCAGAAAAGTAGAAAGATGAGAAAAACTAAAAATGAAGAAAAAAATAATTTTGAAAAGACGGAGGCCTTTTTCACAGCCAAAGGAGAGAAAAGCACAGAGAGATGCATCATATTACATGAATCTGAACACTTTTTTGGGATATACAAGTGATAACAAGGTTGAGAAGGAAAGAGAAAATTGGTGAATCTTGCAAAACTCATCCTTAATAGAATGTTGTCAATTTCCCCAAAGTACATTGAAAGGCCACAGATGTCTAGTCCTACTGCAGGTGAGCCTGGAATTCCTCCCCATCTTCTTTGTTTTAGATTTCACCTATGAGTCAATCCATCAGATGAACTTGATGTTAAACGAGGAAACCTCTTCTGAGCTGGATCATCATCCACTGGAAGTAGGAATGAACATCAAATAAGCAACACAACCCTATCCTAATGTGAGACCTCAGAGCAGAGCAAGGTAGTTGAGAAGCCATTATAGCACATCAGGGAGATCCATCTTAAGCATGAGTTCTGAGCTCTTTCCTTTGATTCCTCTCTCAGCTGACATAGATGAGAATTGTGAGATAGCCATGGGAACCCCTCTAACATAGCCTTAACTGAGATAATAGGCAGTGTCTTCCCATCCTCTTCTCAATGCTCCTCAAGCTTTTTCAGGGAGAAATGACCACCTGGTAGATATTCCTCAATAATGCAGATTCCAGGTTCCTACTTCCAGGGATAAGTCATCACATTGCTGTGATACAACATACAAACCAACAATGGCTGGATCATGGCGCAAAAATAGAACTCTGACCCACAAACTATAGCAATTTGTCCAGGAATCAACCCCCTTATCTATAATAAACAGCCTAGGAAGTCAGCCTGCCATAAGTCCACTTGGAAGAAATCGGACTTCTAACTTTAGTAAAATCTAGGAAGATAAACGGTAATTTCTGTAACAATAGTACTCAAATTAATATTTTTGGCTAATAACTTCCAGCTTCCCTAATTCTCCACTTCCAACTTAAGACAAACCAGAGAAATCCCAACATGTCCCTAACCACCCTGCTTTTAGTTAACCTATCTCCTTCTTTCCTATGCCAACAATTCCCAGTTGGAGCAAACCTGAAGCTTCTCTTTTTTTCCACTCTAAAGTTTAACCACTCCTCTACCTTTGAGTCTCTGCCAAAATACAAGTGGAAGTGGCTGACTGCCTTGATATAAAAGCTCTGAATAAATAGACTTTTCTTTCCTCATTTGGCTGGTCTTCATTTATGTCCACAGTGCTCAGTAAGTATTTGTTGAATGACCAATCAAATAAAATAGAACATCAACTGAGTACAAGTTTTGCAGAATAACTGACCAGGCTCCTGTCATGCATGACAAAACTCCCAGATTGTAGGTTTAGGTATTCACTCTGACCCTCAGTGATGATCATGTTCTCTTCCAGCACCCATGGGTGAGGTAAGGGTGAAGACCTCTGAGAGAAGTGTGAGTGAATATGTCAGGGGATGTCCCGTAGGTGCCTTCTTCCTTTGTTTAGATGCAATCTGGGGTGTTTTTCAGAGTTATGGCTATGGGGGAATGAAATTTTTCCTGAAGTCAATTCATTAATTTTGGCTTCTTCCTTAGTGTGGAGATTCTGTCTATGCCCTGAGCTCATTATGAGCTGGATTAGGTGTCCTGAAACATCTGATATGCAACTAGAGATATAAACCTGGGACATGAGCTCATTGTCAGTTTTATGAGAAACAGAAGAACATCTTGGATGGTTAGTTCCATAAGTTTTTATTTTGGGGCCTTGGAGTTTGGAGGAAAGTGTGTGTAAAGCCTTTCCCAAGCCACCATTTGGTCACACATTGCCCTAAGGATTAGATATTTGCATGGTTCTTGGGTCTGGCACATCTCAGCTGAGATTCACAAGGTGGATCAGAAGGTGAACTGTGGTGAACTGAATGGGGTTGGGAGGTGCTGAAGGGTGTGAGGGAAGACCTGACAGATGAGATACTAAAAGTGACCAAGAAGTGGGAGAAGTTCTTCTGACTTCAGTCTTCAGCCTAGAGACTTACACTGGACACAGATACCTCCTTGATGTCAAGTGACAAGAGTTGTTGGCATCAGAGACCAGATAGATGGTAATCTAGTTTAACTGGGCAAAATTGTGTCCTTGTTTATCCATTCTCTAGTCTCTGGACTGAGCTCCACAGTCAGCAGGCAGACCTGTTGACCCTTCCCACACATGTGCCCATGCCACTCTGGTGACTGTGGCTATGTTCCTTTTCTGCCTGTGCTGATCTTGGAATCTACATCCCTGAGATGTGTTCTGGCTCCGTTTACTGGAATGTCTCTGTAACTTGCTATGTCTTATGACTTTCCTATCTACTGCCATGATCTGACTCTAGACAGCTTTCTCACCACTTCCAAAATAAAGCCAGAGTTATGTACACAGATGGCCCTATTCCAGTGCATGTAAACCTATTTCCCCATCATAATCACCTGGAAGGCTTTTAAAAATCCACATATAAGGGACCTTTTTCATACTCAGTGACCCAGAGACCCAGGGGTGGTATCAAGGCATCTTTACTTAATAAATAAATTTTAAAAAAGGATATCCCCTGGAGTTCCACCATTTCTGGAGTAAGCACTAGCTGTTCCTTCATTAGTAAATTCAGTAAGAGTGTTTTAGAATATTCAGTGGTTCTAATTAGCTTAGTACTTAACCTAGGTTTGGCACTATGTGAAGTGACTGGTGTACAACCGGGAGATAGGCATATTCCAGTCTCTTCTCTACTTTCCAAGGAAGAGAATGGTGGATATGTCCAGAGAGGCATCATGAGATTCTCATGATACATTTGACATCAATATTCAGCTCTGTTTCAGTACCTGTATTGGAGAAACACAATAAGTAAATCACATAAATAAATAAGGAAACAAACAAACAAATAAAATGAAAATCTTCTTCCAACATAGAAAACATTTTTATTGTTGAACAAGCATTAAACCAGAATGTGATGCCCATTACTGAGGTAATCTGCTGAGAGAATGCAAAACAGAAGAAATATCACCCTTTTATAGACAGGCAGTAACAACCCATTACAAATATGCTTTTGAGATAAACAAGAACTGGTCTTCAAGTAAGAGGATTTGACAGTACCATTTGTGACACGTAGCTCATCTTAGATTCACCTGGTAAATGGGGTTGCAATCTGTGTTAGTTAATTGGATTTATCCAAAGGAAAAATAAACTTCTCACACTTTATGACAAGAGGTGGTTTTGCCACTTAGAGCATGGTGCCTGCTGAATTAGGGTCCTACTCTCCCACAGAGCCTGGGAGATAGGGGCACTACCTTCCTTGATGATTACATTTCAAAGAGATGGATCCTAGGTCCTTAAGAAAGACATTCCTTGATCAGAAAGCTGGCAAGAAGCTTACTTAGTTTTTAAAAGTTTTAAATAAAAGGCAGAAACAAGGAGGTTACAATGAGAAGTTTTCTAAAGTAAATGCTCTAGGAGTGCCGGAAGATGGCGGCGTAGGAGGACGCGGGGCTCACAGCGCGTCCTGCCGATCACTTAGATTCCACCTACACCTGCCTAAAGAACCCAGAAAACCGCCAGAGGATTAGCAGAAGGGAGTCTCCGGAGTCAAGCGCAGACTAGAGGCCCACGGAAGAGGGTAGGAAGGGCGGCGAGGCGGTGCGCGCTCCACGGACTGGCGGGAGGGAGCCGGGGCGGAGGGGCGGCTCGCCGGCCAAGCAGAGCCCCCGAGTCTGGCTGGCAAAAGCGGAGGGGCCGGACGGACTGTGTTCCGACAGCAAGCGCGACTTAGCGTCTGGGAGGTCATAAGTTAACAGCTCTGCTCGGAAAGCGGGAAGGCTGGAGGACAAAGGGAGGGAGAGCTGCTGAGCCCTCGGACGGCAGAGCTCAGCTTGGCAGGGAACAAAGGCGCCAGCGCCATCTCCCCCGCCCATCCCCCAGCCAAAATCCCAAAGGGAACCAGTTCCTGCCCGGGAACTTGCTCGCTCCGCGCAAACACCCAACTCTGTGCTTCTGCGGAGCCAAACCTCCGGCAGCGGATCTGACTCCCTCCCGCTGCCACAGGGCTCCTCCTGAAGTGGATCACCTAAGGAGAAGCGAGCTAAGCCTGCCCCTCCAGCCCCCGTGCACCTTGCCTACCCACCCCAGCTAATACGCCAGATCCCCAGCAACACAAGCCTGGCAGTGTACAAGTAGCCCAGACGGGCCACGCCACCCCACAGTGATTCCCGCCCCTAGGAGAGGGGAAGAGAAGGCACACACTAGTCTGACTGTGGCCCCAGCAGTGGGCTGGGGGCAGACATCGGGTCGGACTGCGGCCCCGCCCACTAACTCCAGTTATACACCACAGCACAGGGGAAGTGCACTGCAGGTCCTCACCACGCCAGGGACTCTCCAAAATGACCAAAAGGAAGAATCCCCCTCAGAAGAATCTCCAGGAAATAACAACAGCTAATGAACTGATCAAAAAGGATTTAAATAATATAACAGAAAGTGAATTTAGAATAATAGTCATAAAATTAATCGCTGGGCTTGAAAACAGTATACAGGACAGCAGAGAATCTCTTGCCACAAAGATCGAGGGACTAAGGAACAGTCACGAGGAGTTGAAAAACGCTTTAAACGAATTGCAAAACAAAATGGAATCCACGATGGCTCGGCTTGAAGAGGCAGAGGAGAGAATAGGTGAACTAGAAGATAAAGTTATGGAGAAAGAGGAAGCTGAAAGAAAGAGAGATAAAAAAATCCAGGAGTATGAGGGGAACATTAGAGAACTAAGTGATACACTAAAAAAAAATAATATACGCATAATTGGTATCCCAGAGGAGGAAGAGAGAGGGAAGGGTGCTGAAGGGGTACTTGAACAAATTATAGCTGAGAACTTCCCTGAACTGGGGAAGGAAAAAGGCATTGAAATCCAAGAGGCACAGAGAACTCCCTTCAGACGTAACTTGAATCGATCTTCTGCATGACATATCATAGTGAAACTGGCAAAATACAAGGATAAAGAGAAAATTCTGAAAGCAGCAAGGGATAAACGTGCCCTCACATATAAAGGGAGACCTATAAGACTCGTGACTGATCTCTCCTTTGAAACTTGGCAGGCCAGAAAGGCTTGGCACGATATCTACAGTGTGCTAAACAGAAAAAATATGCAGCCGAGAATCCTTTATCCAGCAAGTCTGTCATTTAGAATAGAAGGAGAGATAAAGGTCTTCCCAAACAAACAAAAACTGAAGGAATTTGTCACCACGAAACCAGCCCTATAAGAGATCCTAAGGGGGATCCTGTGAGACAAAGTACCAGAGACATCACTACAAGCATAAAACATACAGACATCACAATGACTCTAAACCCATATCTTTCCATAATAACACTGAATGTAAATAGATTAAATGCGCCAACTAAAAGACATAGGGTATCAGAATGGATAAAAAAACAAGACCCATCTATTTGCTGTCTACAAGAGACTCATTTTAGATCTGAGGACACCTTTAGATTGAGAGTGAGGGGATGGAGAACTATTTATCATGCTACTGGAAGCCAAAAGAAAGCTGGAGTAGCCATACTTATATCAGACAAACTAGACTTTAAATTAAAGGCTGTAACAAGAGATGAAGAAGGGCATTATATAATAATCACAGGGTCTATCCACCAGGAAGAGGTAACTATTATAAATGTCTATGCGCCAAATACCCGAGCCCCCAGATATATAAAACAATTACTCATAAACATAAGCAACCTTATTGATAAGAATGTGGTCATTGCAGGGGACTTTAACACCCCACTTACAGAAATGGATAGATCATCTAGACACACAGTCAATAAAGAAACAAGGGCCCTGAATGATACATTGGATCAGATGGACTTGACAGATATATTTAGAACTCTGCATCCCAAAGCAACAGAATATACTTTCTTCTCGAGTGCACATGGAACATTCTCCAAGATAGATCATATACTGGGTCACAAAACAGCCCTTCATAAGTTTACAAGAATTGAAATTATACCATGCATACTTTCAGACCACAATGCTATGAAGCTTGAAATCAACCACAGGAAAAAGTCTGGAAAACCTCCAAAAGCATGGAGGTTAAAGAACACCCTACTAACGAATGAGTGGGTCAACCAGGCAATTAGAGAAGAAATTAAAACATATATGGAAACAAACGAAAATGAAAATACAACAATCCAAACGCTCTGGGATGCAGCGAAGGCAGTCCTCAGAGGAAAATACATTGCAATCCAGGCCTATCTCAAGAAACAAGAAAAATCCCAAATACAAAATCTAACAGCACACCTAAAGGAAATAGAAGCAGAACAGCAAAGGCAGCCTAAACCCAGCAGAAGAAGAGAAATCATAAAGATCAGAGCAGAAATAAACAATATAGAATCTAAAAAATCTGTAGAGCAGATCAACGAAACCAAGAGTTGGTTTTTTGAAAAAATAAACAAAATTGACAAACCTCTAGCCAGGCTTCTCAAAAAGAAAAGGGAGATGACCCAAATAGATAAAATCATGAATGAAAATGGAATGATTACAACCAATCCCTCAGAGATACAAACAATTATCAGGGAATACTATGAAAAATTATATGCCAGCAAATTGGACAACCTGGAAGAAATGGACAAATTTCTAAACACCCACACTCTTCCAAAACTCAATCAGGAGGAAATAGAAAGCTTGAACAGACCCATAACCAGCGAAGAAATTGAATCGGTTATCAAAAATCTCCCAACAAATAAGAGTCCAGGACCAGATGGCTTCCCAGGGGAGTTCTACCAGACATTTAAAGCAGACATAATACCTATCCTTCTCAAGCTATTCCAAGAAATAGAAAGGGAAGGAAAACTTCCAGACTCATTCTATGAAGCCAGTATTACTTGGATTCCTAAACCAGACAGAGACCCAGTAAAAAAAGAGAACTACAGGCCAATATCCCTGATGAATATGGATGCAAAAATTCTTAATAAGATACTAGCAAATCGAATTCAACAGCATATAAAAAGAATTATTCACCATGATCAAGTGGGATTCATTCCTGGGATGCAGGGCTGGTTCAACATTCGCAAATCGATCAACGTGATACATCACATTAACAAAAAAAAAGAGAAGAACCATATGATCCTGTCAATCGATGCAGAAAAGGCCTTTGACAAAATCCAGCACCCTTTCTTAATAAAAACCCTTGAGAAAGTCGGGATAGAAGGAACATACTTAAAGATCATAAAGGCCATTTATGAAAAGCCCACAGCTAACATCATCCTCAACGGGGAAAAACTGAGAGCTTTTTCCCTGAGATCAGGAACACGACAGGGATGCCCACTGTCACCGCTGCTGTTTAATATAGTGCTGGAAGTTCTAGCATCAGCAATCAGACAACAAAAGGAAATCAAAGGCATCAAAATTGGCAAAGATGAAGTCAAGCTTTCGCTTTTTGCAGATGACATGATATTATACATGGAAAATCCGATAGACTCCACCAAAAGTCTGCTAGAACTGATACATGAATTCAGCAAAGTTGCAGGATACAAAATCAATGTGCAGAAATCAGTTGCATTCTTATACACTAACAATGAAACAACAGAAAGACAAATGAAGAAACTGATCCCATTCACAATTGCACCAAGAAGCATAAAATACCTAGGAATAAATCTAACCAAAGATGTAAAAGATCTGTATGCTGAAAACTATAGAAAGCTTATGCAGGTAATTGAAGAAGATATAAAGAAATGGAAAGACATTCCCTGCTCATGGATTGGAAGAATAAATACTGTCAAAATGTCAATACTACCCAAAGCTATCTACACATTCAATGCAATCCCAATCAAAATTGCACCAGCATTCTTCTCGAAGCTAGAACAAGCAATCCTAAAATTCATATGGAACCACAAAAGGCCCCGAATAGCCAAAGTAATTTTGAAGAAGAAGACCAAAGCAGGAGGCATCACAATCCCAGACTTTAGCCTCTACTACAAATCTGTCATCATCAAGACAGCATGGTATTGGCATAAAAACAGACACATAGACCAATGGAATAGAATAGAAACCCCAGACTAGACCCACAAACGTATGGCCAACTCATCTTTGACAAAGCAGGAAAGAACATCCAATGGAAAAAAGACAGTCTCTTTAACAAATGGTGCTGGGAGAACTGGACAGCAACATGCAGAAGGTTGAAACTAGACCACTTTCTCACACCATTCACAAAAATAAACTCAACATGGATAAAGGACCTGAATGTGAGACAGGAAACCATCAAAACCCTAGAGGAGAAAGCAGGAAAAGACCTCTCTGACCTCAGCCGTAGCAATCTCTTACTCGGCACATCCCCAAAGGCAAGGGAATTAAAAGCAAAAGTGAATTACTGGGACCTTATGAAGATAAAAAGCTTCTGCACAGCAAAGGAAACAACCAACAAAACTAAAAGGCAACCAACGGAATGGGAAAAGATATTTGCAAATGACACATCGGACAAAGGGCTAGTATCCAAAATCTATAAAGAGCTCATCAAACTCCACACCCGAAAAACAAATAACCCAGTGAAGAAATGGGCAGAAAACATGAATAGACACTTCTCTAAAGAAGACATCCGGATGGCCAACAGGCACATGAAAAGATGTTCAACGTCGCTCCTTATCAGGGAAATACAAATCAAAACCACACTCAGATACCACCTCACGCCAGTCAGAGTGGCCAAAATGAAGAAATCAGGAGACTATAGATGCTGGAGAGGATGTGGAGAAACAGGAACCCTCTTGCACTGTTGGTGGGAATGCAAATTGGTGCAGCCGCTCTGGAAAGCAGTGTGGAGGTTCCTCAGAAAATTAAAAATAGACCTACCCTATGACCCAGCAATAGCACTGCTAGGAATTTATCCAAGGGATACAGGAGTACTGATGCATAGGGGCACCTGTACCCCAATGTTTATAGCGGCACTCTCAACAATAGCCAAATTATGGAAAGAGCCTAAAAGTCCATCAAGTGATGAATGGATAAAGAAATTGTGGTTTATATACACAATGGAATACTACGTGGCAATGAGAAAAAATGAAATATGGCCTTTTGTAGCAACATGGATGGAACTGGAGAGTGTGATGCTAAGTGAAATAAGCCATACAGAGAAAGACAGATACCATATGGTTTCACTCTTATGTGGATCCTGAGAAACATAACAGAAACCCATGGGGGAGGGGAAGGAAAAAAAAAAAAAGAGGTTAGAGTGGGAGAGAGCCAAAGCATTAGAGACTGTTAAAAACTGAGAACAAACTGAGGGTTGATGGGGGGTGGGAGGGAGGGCAGGGTGGGTGATGGGTATTGAGGAGGGCACCTTTTGGGATGAGCACTGGGTGTTGTATGGAAACCAATTTGACAGTAAATTTCATATATTAAAAAATAAAAAAAAATAAAGTAAATGCTCTAAGAGGGGGTAATCACTTCTTTTATTTTTTTATAAATGTTTATTTATTTGTTTCTTTTAATGGGGAGATGGGGCATAATAAGAATCCTAAGCAGGCTCTTCAGTGTCAGCGCAGAGCCCCCAACGTGAGACTCAATCCCACAAACAGTAGATCATGACTTGAGCCAAAATCAAGAGTTGGGAGCGTAACTGACTGAGCCACCTAGGTGCTCCTAATTTTTAGTTTGCATTTATCCTTACACCTGTCATCCCTTTTCTCTCCTCCTTTCTCTTTCTTGTCTCCCAATACCTCACTTCCCCTCTTAAACCCATGTCTTAAATCTACAGCTATTCACCTGTCATTTAAGCCCCTTATCTCTATCCCTTGCATTCACTGGCTCCCTTCCTCTGGGGTTCTGCTCCTTGTGTTTTGAGAGAAGTAAGGATAAAATCTTGGTACATAAGGATCTGAGGGAAGCTGAAGAAAAAATGGATTTTCACTGCAGGAGGAAAGGGTGGGGCCATGTCAGAGGGTCAGGCTCTGTCTTTTAGAAGAAACAGGAGAAATATGGTTATTTGGAGATGCCAGATTAGTAGTTTCATTTGTTTGCTCCTTTGTTTGTTCTCAGTATCTCAGCCATAGATCTCTGGAGCCGCACCTCCCTATCAGACTTCATCCTTTTGGGACTGTTCAGTTACTCAACATATGATTTCCTCTTTTTTTTCCCCTTATCCTTCTGGCCTTTGTTGCTGCCCTGGTTGGCAACATCTTTCTCCTGCTCATCCAGGCTAATAGGCACCTGCACACTGCAATGTACTTTTTCCTCACCTAACTCTCCATCATGGATCTGATCATGATGAACACAGTGGTTCCCAGATGGCAGCTAATCTCTTGGGCCATAAGTTCATCTCTTGGGGTGGCTGTTCTACTCAGGTCTTCCTAGTGGTCATGGTAGGAGGAGCAGAGTGCTTCCTCTTGGCAATCATGGCCTATGACCGGTATGTGGCAGTCTGCCACCCCCTGAAGTATCCTGTGCTTATGAACTGGCAGGTTTGCTCCCTCCTGGCCCTGGCATCCTGGATGGGTGGGGTGGCTGACAGTGTTATGGATGTGGGCATGGTCTTAAGTTTCCTCTGCTGTCACTCTCTGGAGGTGGATCACTTCTTCTGTGAGGTCCCTTCCTTGCTGCACCTCTCATGTGTTGACACCTCGCTCTTTGAGGATCTCATCTATGCTTGCTGTGTGGTCATGCTGCTGCTGCCGCCCCTTGGTGTCATTGTGGTTTCCTATGCCCTCCACTGAGGGTAAACAGAAGGCTCTGACCACTTGTTCCTCCCACCTGGCCGTGGTGGGTCTGTACTATGGAGGAGCCATGTTCAGCTACATGCAGTGGGCCTCCACTAAAACACCAGCGAGAGAGAGACCAAGCCACCTCCATCTTCTACACCATCCTCACTCCAATGCTCAACCCACTCATTTACAGTCTGAGGAACAGGGACTGTTTTAAACAGGGACTGTTTTACTTTTAAAAGTAAAAACTCTGATTTGAATTTTGGCATGACGAATCACCCATGGTCTCTTGCCCTTTAAGGAATACCTGGCTCCCTTTTTCTGGTCCGCAGGGCCTCCCAGTCTGGCCTCCAAGCCACCTCCAGTCACGTATTGTACCCCAGCCCTGCTGCAGTTTTCAGGTTTTCAAAGGATTTCTTGCTTTTGTTGCATGAACTGTGCCTTTTCCCACTCTGTGGTGCTTTCTTCTGGGGATCGAGCTAACTCCTCATCTTTCAGGCCTCTTTCCTCCCAGAGACCTTCCTTGTCCCCACCTTATCCCCTGCTCAGGCAGGGACCCCATCATACACCCACTTCACTCCACAGTTTCTCAGTTCCCAGCCCTCATGCTCCTGCTACATGTAAGTGGTCGATGCCTTTACTCCCTGCTAGGCCATAAAATACAGCCCCTGGTGCAAGGCATGACACCTTCTAGGCTTTAAGCACATTGGCCATATCCACAATGGATGACTTTACCAAGCACCTGATGCCAGGTGAAGCTTCTTGTTCTCTGAAAAAGGGACCACAATGGTCCCAGTCCCAGTCCACCTGAGCTTCTGCTCTGTCTGAGGTCTATGCAGTTCAGCACCACTCCATGTCTGCCCTGCCTGACTTTTACAGAGGTCTTTTGCTACCACGTGGGTCTCTACTGTTTCTTTCTTTCTTTTTTTTTTTTAAATTTATATCCAAGTTAGTTAGCATATAGTGAAACAATGACTTCAGGGGCAGATTCCTTAATTCCCCTTACCAATTTAGCCCATCCCCCGCACAACCCCTCCAGTAACCCTCTGTTTGTTCTCTGTAGTTAAGAGCCTCTTATGTTTTGTCCCCCTCCCTGGTTTTTCTATTATTTTTGCTTCCCTTCCCTTGTGTTCATCTGTTTTGTCTCTCAAAGTCTTCATATGAGTGAAATAATATGATATTTGTCTTTCTCTGACGGACTAATTTCGCTTAGCATAATATCCTCTAGTTCCATCCACGTAGTTGCAAATGGCAAGATTTCATTCTTTTTGATTGCCGAGTAATACTCCATTGTATATGTATATACAATATGTATATGTGATATATATATGTCACATCTTATTTATCCATTCATCCATTGATGGACATTTGGGATCTTTCCATACTTTGGCTATTGTTGATAGCACCGCTACAAACATTGGGGTGCATGCGCTCTTTTGAAACAGCACACCTATATCCCTTGGATAAATACCTGTTAGTGCAACTGTTGGTCATAGGGTAGTTCTATTTTTAATTTTTTGAGAAACCTCCACACTGCTTTCCAGAGTGGTGGCACCAGGTTGCATTCCACCAGCAGTGCAAAAGAGATCCTCTTTCCCTGCATCCTTGCCAACATCTGCTGTTGCCTGAGTTGTTAATTTTAGCCATTCTGACAGATGTGAGGTGATATCTCATTGAGCTTTTAATCTGTCTTTCCCTGATGATGAGTGATATTGAGCATTTTTTCATGTGTCTATTAGCCATCTGGATGTCTTCTTTGGAGAACTGTGTATTCATGTCTTTTGCCCATTTCTTCACTGGATTATTGGTTTTTTGGGCATTGAGTTTGATAAGTTCTTTATAGATTTTGGATACTAACCCTTTATCTGATATGTCCTTTGCAGATATCTTCTCCCATTCTGTTGGTTGCCTTTTAGTTTTGCTAATTATTTCCTTTGCTGTGCAGAAGCTTTTCATTTTGAATATGTCCCCATAGTTCATTTTTGCTTTTGTTGCCCTTGCCTTTGGAGACACGTTGAGTAAGAAATTTCTGTGGCTGAGGTCAAAGGGGGTTTTGCCTGCTTTCCCGTCTAGGGTTTTGATGGCTTCCTGTCTTATGTTTGGGTCTGCCATCCATTTTGAGTTTATTTTTGTGTATGGTGTAAGAAAGTGGCCCAGGTTCATTCTTCTGCATGTCGCTGTCCAGTTTTCCCAGCGCCAGTTGCTGAAGAGACTGTCTTTATTCCGCTGGATATTCTTTCCTGCTTTGTCAAATATTAGTTGGCCATACGTTTGTGGGTCCATTTCTCAGTTCTCTGTTCTGTTCCATTGATCTGAGTGCCTTTTTTTGTACCAGTACCATACTGTCTCAATGATTACAGCTTTGTAATACATCTTGAAGTCCAGGA
Source organism: Panthera onca (assembly GCF_046562875.1). Taxonomy (NCBI): domain Eukaryota; kingdom Metazoa; phylum Chordata; class Mammalia; order Carnivora; family Felidae; genus Panthera; species Panthera onca. The sequence goes on from NC_138339.1 coordinate 150,020,002, forward strand.
TTGTGATGCCTCCAGCTTTGGTTTTCTCTTTCAGGATTTCTTTGGGTATTTGGGGTCTTTTGTGGTTCCATACAAATTGTAGGATTGTTTGTTCTAGCTCTGTGAAGAATGCTGGTGTTATCTTGATAGGGATTACATTAAATATGTAAATTGCTATGGGTAGTATTGACATTTTAACAATATTTATTCTTCCATTCCAGGAGCATGGAATATTTTCCCCTTTTTTTGTGTCTTCAATTTCTTTCAGAAGTTTAATATAGTTTTCAGTGTACTTATTTTTCACCTCTTTGGTTGGGTTTATTCCTAGGTATTTTATGGTTTATGGTGCAATTGTAAATAGGATCAATTCCCTGGTTTCTCTTTCTGTTGCTTCATTATTGGTGTATAGGAATTCACCCCATTTCTGTGAACTGATTTTATATTGTTATTTTGCTGAATTCATGGATCAGTTCCAGAAGGTTTTTGGTGGAATTTTTGGGTTTTCCATATAGAGTATCATGTCGCCTGCAAAGAGTATCTTGCTGATTGTCTGACTGCTAAGGCTAAGACCTCCAATACTATGTTGAAAAACAGTGGTGAGAGTGGACATTCCTGTCTTGTTCCTGACCCTAGGGGGAAAGCTCTCGGTTTTTTCCCCATTGAGGATATTAGTGGTGGTTCTTTCACTTATGGCTTTTATGATCTTGAGGTATGATCCTTGTATCCCTACTTTCTTGAGGGTTTTTATCAAGAAAGGATGCGTATTTTGTCAAATGCTTTCTCTGCAGCTATTGAGAGGATCATGTCGTTCTTGTCCTTCTTTTATTGATATGATGTATCACACTGCTTGTTTTGCAGATATTGAACTGGCCCTGCAACCCAGATATAAATCCCACTTGGTGGTGGTGAATAATTCTTTTAATGTACTGTTGGATCCGGTTGGCAAGTGTCTTGAGTATTTTTGCATCCATGTCCATTAGGGAATTTGGTCTGTAGGTCTCCTTTTTAGTGGGGTCTTTGGTTTTCCAATCAAGTTAATGCTCGCTTCATACAATGAGTTTCCAACTTTTCTTCCATTTCTATTTTTTTGGAACAACTTCAAAAGAATAGATGCTAACTCTTCCTTAGATGTTTGGTAGAATTTCTCTGGAAAGCCATATGACCCTGGACTCCGGTTTTTGGGGAGATTATTGTTTACTACTTGATTTTATTTTTTTTAAATATGAAATTTATTGTCAAGTTGGTTTCCATACAACACCCAGTGCTCATCCCAACAGGTGCCCTCCTCAATACCCATCACCCACCCAACAATTTCTTCTCAGTTTTTAAGAGTCTCTTATGTTTTGGCTCCCGCCCTCTCTAACCTTTTTTTTCCTTCCTCTCCCCCATGGCCTTCTGTTAAGTTTCTCAGGATCCACATAAGAGTGTAAACAGATCCACATAAGAGTGTAAAGTCTGTATGACTTTTTTCAATTAACATAACAGTCTTCAGTTCCATCCACATTGCTACAAAAGGCCATATTTCATTCTTTCTCATTGCCAAGTAGTATTCCATTGTGTATATAAACCACAATTTCTTTATCCATTCATCACTTGATGGACTTTTAGACTCTTTCCATAATTTGGCTATTGTTGGAAGTGCTGCTATAAACATTGGGATACAAGTGCCCCTGTGCCTCAGCACTCCTGTATCCTGTGGGTAAATTCCTAGCAGTGCTACTGCTGGGTCATAGGGTAGGTCTATTTTTAATTTTTGAGGAAACCCCACACTGTTTTCCAGAGTGGCTGCACCAGTTTGCATTCCCACCAACAGTGCAAGAGGGTTCCCATTTCTCCACATCCTCACCAGCATCTATAGTCTCCTGATTTGTTCATTTTAGCCACCCTGACTGATGAGAGGTGGTATCTGAGTGTGGTTTTGATTTATATTTCCCTGATAAGGAGCGACGTTGAGCATCTTTTCATGTGCCTGTTGTTGGCCAGCTGGATGTCTTCTTTGGAAAAGTGTCTATTCATGTTAACTTCCCATTTCTTCACTGGATTATTTGTTTTTCCTGGGTGGAGTTTCGTGAGTTCTTTATAGATTTTGGATACTAGCTCTTTGTCCGATATGTCATTTGCAAATATCTTTTCCCATTCCGTTGGTTGCCTTTTAGTTTTGTTGATTGTTTCCTCTGCTCTGCAGAAGCTTTTTATCTTCATGAGGTCCCAATAGTTCATTTTTGCTTTTAATTCCCTTGCCTTTGGGGATGTGTCAAGTAAGAAATTGCTGCGGTGAGGCCAGAGAGATCTTTTCCTGTATTCTCCTCTAGGGTTTTGATGGTTTCCTGTCTCACAGTCAGGTCCTTCATCCATTTTGAGTTTATTTTTGTGAATGGTGTAAGAAAGTGGTCTAGTTTCATCCTTCTGCATGTTGCTGTACAGTTCTCCCAACACCATTTGTTAAAGAGACTGTCTTTTTTCCATTGGATATTCTTTCCTGCTTTGTCAAATATGAGTTGGCCATACTTTTGTGGGTCTAGTTCTGGGGTTTCTATTCTATTCCATTGGTCTATGTGTTTGTTTTTGAGCCAATAGCATGCTGTCTTGATGATTACAGCTTTGTAGTGGAGGCTAAAGTCTGGGATTGTGATGCCTCCTGCTTTGGTCTTCTTCTTCAAAATTACTTTGGCTATTCGGGGCCTTTTGTGGTTCCATATGAATTTTAGGATTGCTTGTTCTAGCTTCGAGAAGAATGCTGGTGCAATTTTGATTGGGATTGCATTGAATGTGTAGATAGCTTTGGGTAGCATTGACATTTTGACAATATTTATTCTTCCAATCCATGAGAACAGAATGTTTTTCCATTTCTTTGCATCTTCTTCGATTTCCTTCATAAGCTTTCTATAGTTTTCAGCTTACAGATCTTTTACAACTTTGGTTAGGTTTATTCCTAGGTATTTTCTGCTTCTTGGTGCAATTGTGAATGGGATCAGTTTCTTTATTTGTCTTTCTTTTGCTTCATTATTAGTGTATAAGAATGCAACTGATTTCTGTACATTGATTTTGTATCCTGCAACTTTGCTGAATTCATGTAGCAGTTCTAGCAGACTTTTAGTGGAGTCTATTGGGTTTTCAACGTAGAGTATCATGTCATCTGCGAAAAGCGAAAGCTTGACTTCATCTTTGCCAAATTTGATGCCTTTGATTTCCTTTTGTTGTCTGATTGCTGACGCTAGAACTTCCAACATTATGTTAAAAAACAGCGGTGAGAGTGGACATCCCTGCGGTGTTCCTGATCTCAGGGGGAAAGCTCTGAGTTTTTCTCTATTGATGATTAAAGTAGCTGTGGGCTTTTCATAAATGGCTTTTATGATGTTTAAGGATGTTCCTTCTATCCCAACTTTCTTGAGGGCTTTTATTAAGCAAGGATGCTGTATTTTGTCAAATACTTTTTCTGCAGAGATTGACAGGATCATATGGTTCTTTTCTTTCCTTTTATTAATGTGATGTATTACATTGACTGATTTGCAAATATTGAACAAGCCCTGCAGCCAAGGAGTGAATCCCATTTGATCATGGTGAATAATTCTTTTTATATGCTGTTGAATTCAATTTGCTAGTATCTTATTGAGAATTTTTGCATCCATATTCATCAGGGATATTGGCCTGTAGTTCTCTTTTTTTTTTGCTGGGTCTCTGTCTGGTTTAGGAATCAAAGTAATACTGGCTTCATAGAATGAGTCTGGAAGTCTTCCTTCTCTTTGTATTTTTGGAACAGCTTGAGAAGGATAGGTATTATCTCTGCTTTAAATATCTGGTAGAATTCCCCTGGGAAGCCATCTGGTCCTGGACTCTTTCCTTGGGAGATTTTTGATGACTGATTCAATTTCTTCACTGGTTATGGGTGTGTTCAAGTTTTCTATTTATTCCTGTTTGAGTTTTGGAAGTGCATGGGTGCTTAGGAATTTGTCCATTTCTTCCAGGTCCAGTTTGTTGGCACATAATTTTTTATAGTATTCCCTGATAATGGCTTGTATTTCTGAGGGATTGGTTGTAATAATTCCATTTTCATTCATTATTTTATCTATTTGGGTCCTCTCCCTTTCCTTTTTGAGAAGCCTGGCTAGAGGTTTATCAGTTTTGTTTATTTTTTCAAAAAACTAACTCTTGGTTTCATTGATCTGCTCTACAATTTTTTTTAGATTCTATATTGTTTATTTCTGCTCTGATCTTTATTATTTCTCTTCTTCTGCTGGGTTTGGGGTGTCTTTGCTGCTCTGCTTCTATTTCCTTTAGGTGTGCTGTTAGATTTTATATTTGGGATTTTTCTTGTTTCTTGAGGTAGGCCTGGATTGCAATGTATTTTCCTCTCAGGACTGCCTTCACTGGATCCCAAAGGGTTTGGATTGTTGTATTTTCATTTTCATTTGTTTACATGTATTTTTAAATTTCTTCTCTAATTGCCTGGTTGACCCACTCATTCTTTAGTAGGGTGTTCTTTAACCTCCATGCTTTTGGAGGTTTTCCAGACTTTTTCCTGTGGTTGATTTCAAGCTTCATAGCATTGTGGTCTGAAAGTATGCATGGTGTGATCCCAATTATTTTATACTTATGAAGGGCTGTTTTGTGACCCAGTATATGATCTATCTTGGAGAATGTTCCATGTGCACTCGAGAAGAAAGTATATTCTGTTGCTTTGGGATGCAGAGTTCTAAATATATCTGTCAAGTCCATCTGATCCAATGTATCATTCAGGGCCCTTGTTTCTTCATTGACCGTGTGTCTAGAAGATCTATCCATTGTTGTAAGTGGCGTGTTAAAGTCCCCTGCAATTACCACATTCTTATCAATAAGGTTGCTTATTTTTGTGATTAATTGTTTTATATATTTGGGGGCTCCTGTATTCGGTGCATAAACATTTATAATTGTTAGCTCTTCCTGATGGATAGACTCTGTAATTATTATATAATGCCCTTCTTCATCTCTTGTTACAGCTTTTAATTTAAAGTCTAGTTTGTCTGATATAAGTATGGCTAGATACCCCAGCTTTCTTGTGACTTCCAGTCAGTAGCATGATAGATAGTTCTCCATCCCCTCACTTTCAATCTGAAGGTGTCCTCAGGTCTAAAATGAGTCTCTTGTAGACAGAAAATAGATGGGTCTTGTTTTTTTTATCCATTATGATACCCTATGTCTTTAGGTTGGCGCATTTAGTCCATTTACATTCAGTGTTATTATAGAAAGATATGGGTTTAGAGTCATTGTGATGGCTGTAGGTTTCATGCTTGTAGCGACATCTCTGGTACTTTGTGGTCTTTGCAACATTTCACTCACAGAGTCCCCCTTCAGATCTCTTTTAGGGCTGGTTTAGTGGTGATGAATTCTTTCAGTTTTTGTTTGGGAAGACCTTTATCTCTCCTTCTATTCTGAATGATAGGCTTGCTGGATAAAAGATTGTTGGCTGCATATTTTTTCTCTTCATCACATTGAAGATTTCCTGCCATTCCTTTCTGGCCTGCCAACTTTCAGTAGATAGGTCTGTGACTCCTCTTATGGGTCTACCTCTGTAAATTAGAGCATGTTTATCCCTAGCTGCTTTCAGAATTTTCTCTTTATCCTTGTATTTTGCCAGTTTCACTATGATATGTCATACAGAAGATCAATTCAAGTTATGTCTGAAGAGAGTTCTCTGTGCCTCTTGGATTTCAATGTCTTCTTCCTTCCCCAGATCAGGGAAGTTCTCAGCTATGATTTGTTCAAGTACACCTTCAGCCCCTTTCTCTCTCTTCTTCTTCTTCTTCTTCTTCTGGAATTCCTATGATATGATTATTGTTCCCTTTGATTGCATCACTTAGTTCTCTAATTCTCCCCTCATACTCCTGGATATTTTTTATCTCTCTTTTTCTCAGCTTCCTCTTTTTCCATAATTTTATCTTCGAATTCACCCATTGTCTCCTCTGCGTCTGTGCTGTGGTCGCCTCCATTTTATTTTGTGGTCGCCTCATTTGTAGCATTTTTTAGCTCCTCCTATTACTTAGTCCCTTGATCTCTGTAGCAATAGATTCTCTGCTCTCCTCTATGCTTTTTTCAAGCCCAGTGATTAATTTTATGACTATTATTCTAAATTCTTGTTCCGTTATAATGCTTAAATCGTTTTTGATCAATATCTTAGCTGTCGCTACTTCCTGGAGTTTCTTTTGAAGAGAGTTCTTCTGTTTAATCATTTTGGGTATTCCCTCGGGTGGCTCCAAACTTCAGGGCACTTCTCCTCTGCTGTCTGGAGTTAAGTTGTGTTGGTGGGCGGGGCCGCAGTCAGACCGATGTCTGCCGCCAGCCCACTCCTGGGGCCACAGTCAGACTGGTGTGTACCTTATCTTCCCCTCTCCCAGGGGCATGGCTCACTGGAGTGGTGTGGCCCCTGTCTGGGCTATTTGCACACTGCCGGGCTTGTGGTGCTGCTTCAGTGGGATCTGGCGTATTAGCCAGGGTGGATCTGCAAGGTGCAAAGGGGCAGGAGGGGCAGGCTTAGATCGTTTTGCCATGGGTGGTCCCCTTTGAGAGGGGCCCTGCAGCACCATGAGGGAGGCAGACCCATCAGAGGGATGGATCCAGAGAAGCACAACACTGGGTGTTTGCGCAGTGCAAGCACATTTGGTGATGGGAACTAGTTCACTTTGTGGTTTCAGCTGGGGGGTGGGAGAGGGAAATGGTGCTGGCCAGCACCTTTGTTCCCCTGCCAAGCAGAGCTCTGTCTCCCAGGGCTCAACAACTCTCCCTCCTGGTGTCCTCTTGCCCTCCCCGCTCTCCAAAAGCAAAGCTGTTGACTTTTAACATTCCAGATATTAAGTCCGGCTGGCTGTCAGAACTCACATAGTCCAGCCCCTGCTTTTGCAAGCCAGACTTCATGGGCTCTGCCTTGCCAGGTGGGCTGCCTCTCCACCGCCCTGGCTCCCTCCCACCAGTCCGTGTAGCGCACATGGCTTCTCTGCCCTTCCTACCCTCTTCCATGGGCCTCTTGTCTTTGCTTTGCTCTGGACAGTCCATTCTGCTGGTCTTCTGGCAGTTTTCTGAGTTATTTAGGCAGATGTGGGTGGAATCTAAGTGATCAGCAGGACGTGGTGAGCCCAGCGTCCTCCTACGCCATCATCTTCCCTTCCTCCATCTATTTTTTTTATTTTTTTAAATTTACATCCAATTTAGTTAGCATATAGTCAAACAATGATTTCAAGAGTAGATTCCTTAATGCTCCTTACCCATTTAGTCCATCCCCCCTCCACACCCCCTCCAGTAACCCTCAGTTTTTTCTCCATATTTATGATTCTCTTATGTTTTGTCCCCCTCCCTGTTTTTATATTATTTTTCCATTGATGGAAGAATGGATAAAGAAGAAGTGGTATATATATACAATGGAGTATTACTCGGCAATCAAAAGGAATGAAATCTTGCCATTTGCAACTACATGGATGGAACTGGAGGGTATTATGCTAAGTGAAATTAGTCAGAGAAAGACAAAAATCATATGACTTCACTCATATGAGGACTTAAGAGATAAAACAGATGAACATAAGGGAAAAGGAACAAAAATAATAGGCTATGTTTTTTTGTACCTGAGGTTCCCTCCCAAGGTTGCCAGCAGAGGGAGTTAATTTAACTTAAATAATCCATTTTCTTGTATTGACCTTGTTTAGCTTAATACAGTTGGTCCCTTTTCTTTCTTCTTTGACATACTGAGGACAACTTGTCCATCAGGAAAGTGACAGTTTAAAAATGTGGTCAGTACCTGATCCTACAATGAGGTTGTGAGCTCCCAGGTTAGTAGATGTCAGATGACAGATGGGCCCCTGTCTGTGTGGGGTTCACACTTCCAAAACCAACTTCAGGCCAAAAAAAAAAAAACTCTCATCAGTGCCCCCATGCTAACCAACTCCACCCACTACTTCTGTTTCCAAGTTCTAGGTCTCTCCCAAATCTCTTGCTGACCAACTCTTTTCCAAGATCACTTTCCAGGAGAGGTTTGGAGAACATATCAGGGAGGCAAGCAGCCATGACAGATACACACAGCCCCACAATGGCATGGCTTTGGGCCTTGGTCTACAAAATCATCTCCAAATTGTTGCTGGGAGAGAGGAAGACAATGAGAGTTCCTCAGCCTGATGCCAATTGTGGCAGCCAGTACACAGGGGTCTGCTGGCTGGAGGAAGAGCCTCCCAAGTCTCCTCAGTGTGTGGAGGGGCCATGAATCTTGGTGTGTGTGGGAACAAGTTCCAAGCCAGGACTTTGGAAGCAGGCACAGTCACCAGACACAATGCTGCCTGGATCCAGAGTGGAGGAGCCAGTGGAAGAGCCTGGGAAGGAAGCACATGGAATGATGGGAATGGGGTGAAGTTCAGACCCAAGGTTGTGGATACCAAACCAAAGACCCCCATGCTGGAGTTAAGTTGGGAGAATGCCAGCATCGTTAAGTTTGCAATAATCCCTTTAAATTATTTTTGAAAAAAAAAACCTTTTTTTTTAACACTTAAGAGCCAGATGGTTACATTTGGAATACTTTCTGTAACAGTTAGATTTTACATGTTAGAAACTAGTACTGCAGCCAGAGAGGAGGCTTAATTCTGGAAAATATATCTTTTACAATAGTTTCAATATAAAAAGCATTTTTAAAAACAAATTTTGGCTCATGTGTGAACACATAATAATAAGCTTAGGCTTTCTACCTCTGATGTGGCCATAGTCTTTAAGGGGAAGAACAAGCATTGCTATCCTCTGAAACAGCATCTACTGGATCTTATGTTGCTGTGTGTGTATGAATGAACCTGCTTTTATGCTTGTATTTTTTGTGTTGAATACTTATTTTGAATTTTAATATTTATGCTTTGATTACTCATTATAGAATTGATTTGCATTGACCATAAACTAATTTAAAACGTGTGACATAAATAGGTGGCTAAAAGAGGAGTTCATTTGTTTTGTGTGGGGCAGAGAATGGGAAAGATACTGGAAAGGGGTAGTCACCAAAGCCTTAGGAGTGGAATGTTCATGGTGAGATGCAATTCCCTATCCTCCATGGAGAGGAGGGTGGGGGTACTTGCCACTCTCCTAGACCAACCCTACAAAAACTATATATAATTTTGTGGTGTGTACCACCCAATGTTTTGCATCTTACGTGATGGGATTGTTGGTCTGCCCAGAGAAAGAGAAAACTGAAGGGCATGGTCCTTGGAAACAGCTTGCCCAACTCCTGCTTTAACACAGCACACACACACAAGGTGTGTGTTTCCTCTGTCAAAAAAAAATATCTGGAAAGCTATCTAAATTGAGCCAATTTGATGCACTATCCATCCCAAGAATGTAGTCTCCAAGTGAGCGGACCCAATATCACAGGAGCATTGGTATATCCTGGCATGAACAAATGGAGCAGAGGTTAGGGATTCAGCCCAAGCTGGGACAACTGAGGAATGGGGAGGACCCAGGGGAGGTATGGCTGCACTGTTTCCTTCATCTCTCCTTCTTGCCTCATTATTGAGAGAACAGCAAAAGCTGTCAGAGGGAGGAAGAGAAGGTCTCTAGAAGCAGAACAGCCCCCTCCCACAGCAGGCACACAACCTGTCAGATGTCAGAGTTGGATAGGAGACCAGAGTTTGCAAACTGGACACATCACTTAATAAAGTTATATGAACATTGTGGGCTCTGCCATTGAGGAACAAGAAAGAAGGGCTCTATCTACAGAGGCAATCAAAGGCAGTGATTTGAAAACTATGACAGACACGAAAACATGTCATGTCACTACCTTGTAGTGTTAAGACTATCCAAGCAGATGGTTTTGACTCACAATTATATATTTTAAAAATATTTTCTTGTAGGGGCACCTGGGTGGCTCAGTCAGTTAAGCGTCTGACTTCAGCTCAGGTCATGATCTCACAGTTTGTGAGTTCGAGCCCCGTGTCAGCCTCTGTGCTGACAGCTCAGAGCCTGAAGGCTGCTTTGGGTTCTGTCTCCTTCTCTCTCTGCCCCTCCCCACTTGTGCTCTCTCTGTCTCTCAAAAATAAATAAATGAAAAAAATTTTAAAAATGTTTTCTTGAAATTGTTTCCATTTGCATGAAGCAGATGGAAAAAAGCATTGGCTTACTTTTTAAATTATAAAAGCAATAACACACACCCCCTGTAAAATTTATGGTGCAACAGTACCCATAGCATATACAGACCATTTTTATCTGTTCTCCTAGTAGCAAGTATGTGGTATTCCACCCTGGTTTTCACTGCTGCAGTGAACATCCTCTTATATATTTAGGTGCTGGTATGAATATTTATGTAGATCAGATTCTTGAAATGGAACTTTTCAGTCAGAGGATGCTCACATTTAGAAATTGGTAAACATTAGCAAAATTGACCTCAAAACTTTCCAATTTATAAACCCACCAAAATGTGTTGAAGTGCTCAATCCATGGGAATATGTGTTTCCCCTGTAAGATTCCCACGGTGCCAATAATAACTTTATTCCCATCCTCTGTTAAGGTTAAGGCCCTCTCTCAGCTCTGCCCGCACTTGTGAGTTAGCCAGGCCTGGGCTGTCTCAAGCAAGGGAAGCCTCACTTCACAGTTGTATTTTTACACAGCATTGGGATACACACAGAAGTTCTGTGTTCACTATTTCCCAGTTTTGAGGAATAGCTACATGAAAAATGTAAACAGTGGACAGAACTGAATATATCATGTCCTATTTTTAGAAACTTTCAAGAGGGTCATGGTGTTTGACTGGAAGGAGACTTGGGTTTCTACTCTGAATATTCCAGCCTCTCAGGTGGCCTCCAACATGGGCTCTATGGTTCACAAAACATGTAGCTGACTGTCTAAGATCCCTTTCAACTTTAAAGCTAGGCTTCCCCATTACTGAAAATGCACTGGTAGAGCTATCAGTTATTTAAAAATAATTTAACTTGCCTTTTGTATCAGCTGTTTGTTTTTATTATTTAATGCATAAAAACAATATTAAAGGAATTGGATAATCATTGTATACAGTCAAGGAACATACTTCTAATGTTATCATACAACATTTGTGAGTAGGACACCAAAATATTTGCACACTAATACAAATGATTATACATAACCAATTTTTTCTGAATATCATACGTAGTATGTTAATAAGGCTATAACTTTTAGAAAGTTTTTACTTTAATTCTGGTTAGTTAACATACAGTGTTATATTAGTTTCAAGTGTACAATATAGTGATTCAACAATTCCATACATCACCCAGTGTTTATCATGACAAAAGCACTCCCTAATTCCCATCACCTAGTTAATCTATGTCCTGACTGACCTCCCCTCTGGTAACCATCAGTTTGTTCTCTACAGTTAAGAGTCTATTTCTCTTTTTTAATTATGTTTATTTAATTTTTTGGAGGGGAAGGGGCATAAAGAGAGAGGTGGGCAGAGGATCCAGAGTGGGGTCTGTGCTGACAGCAGAAAGCCAGATGCAGGGCTCAAACTCATGAGCCCTGAGATCATGACCTGAGCCAAAGCCAGACACTTCTTAATCAGCTGAACTACCAGGCACCCCAGGAGTCTATTTCTTGATTTGCTTCTCTCTCTCTCTGTTTTTCCCTGTTTCCCCATTATTTCTCTTAGCATTTTTTTAAGTTTTTATTTTATTTTTATTTTTAAGTCTTTATTTAAATCCAGTTAGGTAACATACAGTGTAACATTAGTTTCAGGTGTACAACTTAGTAATTCAAAACTTACCTACAACACCCTGTACTCATCACAAGTGCCCTCTTTAATCCTTACAATTTATTTTACCCATCCCCCCACCTCCCCTCTGGTAACCATCAGTTTGTTTTCTATAATTAAGAGTCCGTTTCTTGGTTTGTCTCTCAATCTCTTTTTTACCATTGCTCCTTTGGTTTCTTAAATTCCACATATGAGTGAAATCATATGGTATTTGTCTTTCTCTGACTTATTTCACTTAGCATAATACTCTCTAGCACATCCATGTCATTGCAAATGGCCAGATTTCATCCTTTTTTATGGATGATTAATGTTCCATTATCTATATATCATCTATCTATTTGTCTATCATCTATCTATCTATCTATCTATCTATCATCATCATCTCTCTCTCTCTTCCTTATCCATTCATCACTCAATGGGCCCCGGGCTGCTTCCATATCTTATTGTAATAACGCTGCTATAAACATCAGGGTGCATGTATCCCTTTGAATTAGTGTTCTTGTAATCTTTGGATAAATACCCAGTAGTGTGATTTCTGGATCATAAGGTAGTTCTATTTTTAATTTTTTGAGGACCCTCCATACTGTTTTCCAGAGTAGCGGCACCAGTTTGCATTCCGACCAACAGTGCAAAAGCATTCCCACATTGTCGCTGACACCTGTTGTTTCTTGCATTGATTTTAGCCATTCTGACAGGTGTGAGGTGATATCTCACTGCAGTTTTGATTTGCATTTCCCTGATGATGAGTGATGTTGAACATCTTGTCATGCTTCTTGCTAGTCATCTGGATGTCTTCTTTGGAAAAGTGTCTATTCATGTCTTCTGAACAAGGCTATAATTTTATAATAACAGGTAGCCAAGCATTTTCATAAACTCAAAAATGAACTTATTTGATTTTTTAGAGAAACAGTCACATAGATGACCAAATGCTCTATGTAGAATCACAGAAAATCAGTGGTATGCTGGAGCTGGTGGCTTGAGAGCCAGTTGTGGGCATTTCTTCCCAAATCCATCACTGATGTCGCATCAATGGCTTGAAATCAGCCATAGTAGTATTTACACCATGGAAATGAACAAGTGTTACAGTTTCTTCTTCCCAGAAAGCCAGTTATTTAGCACTTATATGATACCACTGCATTCATTTATCATTCTCTCTATATAATACTCTATTGCATTAGCCATCCTCTGTCTTTAGTTTCCTTCTATCTGAAATAATTCTTTAGTCTTGCCTTGTTTTTAATGACCTTGACAGTTTTTAAGAGTATCAGCCAGCTTGTCTATTTCTTCATGGTTTATGAATTTTGGGGGCAGGAATACCTCAAAAGTGATGCTGTTGTTCTCTCTTCACTGCTTTGCATCAGGAAACACATGGTATAAATTTATGTCATATCTGGTGATGTTAACTCTTGTCACTCTGTTATTGTGATGTCTGCCAGTCTCCTCCTCTGTAAAATCGGCAAGTGTATTGTGCTTCTAAATTAATAAGTAATTACTATTTTGTGGGAAATACTTTGAAACTTCTGTTGTAGAGTTGAATTTTCTCTTCTCCCCTATTTGGGTATTCATTTATTTATGTATATCAGTGTAGATATACATATGCTTGGATTCCTATTTTTACTTATTTGTAAGTTCCATTAATTACTGTGATCAAATTTGGCTAGTAGAGTTCCTTTAAGCTGACTTTTATGTCAAATTGACATCTCCCCTTCATTCTTTTTTTTTTTAACAGAAGCTCTGTGAGAGATTCTTTCTACATCTGTTAATTCTCAATTGCCTTCAGCTCAAAATAATTTTCATTCCAAAGTGGCAGATATTGGGGTGGCATATTATAATCCCCTTCAGTGTTGTTCAAAATTTTGTTTTTTGGGCTGAAGGGTAGCCAAATATGCCACCCCAAAATATGCCCCTTTGGCATGCAGATCATTCTGAGCTGATTTTTTTTCTTTCTCAGTAAACTTTATTTTTTTAATATGAAATTTATTGTCAAATTGGTTTCCATACAACACCCCAATTTGGCAATAAATCCTCTTCATTCTTTGAGTACTTCTTTACTTTCTAGTACAAGATCTTTTATTTATTTATTTATTTATTTATTTATATTTTTAATGTCTATTTATTTTTGAGAGAGAGACAGAGAGTGAGCAGGGGAAGGACAGAGAGAGAGAAGGAGACACGGAATCCTTAGCAGGCTCCAGGCTCTGAGCTGTCAGCACAGAGCCTGACTTGGGGCTCGAATTCAAGAACCACGAGATCATGACCTAAGCCGAAGTCAGATGTTCAACTGACTGAGCCACCCAGGCACCCCCTAATACAAGATCTTTTAGACCCATCTGGTATATTTTTTTGACACCAAGCTGTTAATTCTGACACTATTTACCTAGAGATAGTGTCATATTCCAAAAGTTAAGGACTCAGTCCTATAAGACTGCCCCTCATTTCACACACCCTTGCAAGTCCAGGTTGTTACCTGTGCTTCTGACAGCTATAAATTGGAGGTTCCCACAACCTTCAGAGGTTTAGTAATTTGCTAGAGCACCTCACAGAGCTCAGGAAAACAGTTTATTTACTAGATTACTGGTTTATTATAACCCAGGAACAGCCAAATGGAAGAGATGCAAAAAGCAAGGAATGGGGTAAAGTGTGAGGCTTCCATGCTTTCTGGGTGCACCACTCTCTCTCCCTCTTCAAGAGTTCACCAACCTGGAAGCTCTTTGAACCTGGTCCTTTTGAGTTTTATGTAGGTTTCATTACATATATTCTGTTGATTAAGTCATTGGCAATACTGGTGATTGCACTTAATCTCCAGCCTCTCCTCACTGAGTTTGGAGGTGGAGGTTGGGAGATGGGTCTAAGTTTTAACCTTTTAATCACATACTTGGTTCCTCTGATAACCAGCCCCATCCTTAGGGGGCTTTCCAAAAGACATATCATTAACATAAATAAGGTATGGTTGAAAGGTGCTTGTTATGAATACCAAAAGCCACCCTAATAGCTCTTACCATTTAGGAAATTCTAAGGGTTTCAAGAGCTCTGTGTGAGAGTCTAGGTGGAAGAGCAGATATATACTTATTAATCATAATATCACACCTATTTTGTGTTTTCCCTGCCTCAGCCCTGGAGTCCACCATTTCTCAAAGGAACCTTCATTCCTTTTGTGGAAAACAGTACTAAAAGCTAAATTCTGGGTTCTAGGTATGTTATTGTTTCTAAGCTGTCAAAACTGACAGAGCTAGGAACCATATGCATGCAGACACACATCTATCTACTTACCTACATACCTACCTACCTATACCTATCACATGTGTGTGTGCTCCACATATCTGTACATATAAAAAAAAACGTGAGTTCATAGAGTTACCTTTCATTTTCTTCTTTCCTTTTTCTGCATTTTTGTATTTATTTTCTGACTGAGAAACCTCTCGGCACACTTAGGGAATTTTCTTATTTGCTCAATTCCTTGTTGATCAATTCTTGTCATTATTCATTATAATGTTCAAGCTGTCTCATAACTGGCTAGTGGAGCCTCTTCATCCTAGTTCCTATGTCCCCATCAGTTTCTGAGCACATTTGAATACACAATGTTCCAGATTCACCTGTACTTTCTCTGCTCCAACCCTGGAATCAGCCATTTCTCCAAGTTCATTTCAGTGAGAAATGCCATTTAACACTGGGATCTAAGCCTTAAGTGAACTCATTGCTTATGAAGTGTCATTGCTTCTAGACATTTTAGAACTAGAAAACATACACAAAAAGTATAAAAAATATACAAGCTAACAGATTCTTCTTATCCAGTCCAGTAAGATTTCCCTCCATCTTTCCTCCATTCCAGTTTCTTTCTGGTCTTCCACAGTGCATACTGTGGCTAATGACAGCATGAATTTATTATTATTCATTTGCTTTTTCTTACCATCCACACAAACAAGCTTTGGAATTGCCTTTTTTTCTTAAAGAAAATCGTGTGTGTGTGTGTGTGTGTGTGTGTGTGTGTATTTATATGTATATATGTGTATACACACACATATAAACAAAGGTTCCTCTTTTTGTTCCCTTTCTGCTGTGCTGAGTCTTTAGCCTTTGCTGACATTTTTGTGATGCTTCCTCCGTAAAAGGGGGAGAGCAAAAAGTATCCAGGAAGCCGCCAAAGACCCAGACCCGCAGGCAAAAGAGTGCCTCACTCTAGGCCCAGGGTGGGATTTGTGGGCTCATAGGGCTGTAACCAGGTGTCACGGTCATCCTCTTCCAGGTCTTGTGTCCCCCTAATAGGCAATGGACAGATGGTTAGGGGATCCGGGTGTTCACCACCGTCGTGAGCTCTGGGCCTGAAATACGCACAGAGCGTGCCTGAGAAGGTGTCGGTAAAGGTGAAGATGTGGGAGCCGTCGGACACGTTGAAGAAGGACAGTTTTCCTGCCTCCCAGTCCAGGAAGATGCCCACACGCCGGGGCGGCACGCGCAGGGTGAGCGCGATGCGGTGTGGGTCCAGGACGAAGTACTCACAGTGGTTCCACAGCCCCATCACCCAGTAACCGCTGGCCGGGCTTAGGCGCACTGGCCCCAAGCGGGGAACTGCAGCCAGACACACACCCAGGAACCAGCGGCTGCGCCGTCCCACATACACTTCCCAGTAGTGTCGGCCAGTTGAGAAGCGCTCACAGCTCAGCACGCATGTCTGCTCAGAGAACCGCTGCTGGTCCCCCGCCACAGAGCCGGACACTGCTGCGCAAGAGGACACGCTCTTGCCATCCCCGGAGACCTCCAGGCTGCGGTGCGCCGAGGCCGGATCAAGGGTTACATGCACTGTGCAGAGGCACGGGTTTAAGGTTTGTGGAGGACAGTTCTGGGCCCTGCCTGTCCCCTTCCCTGACAAGTAAACCGTAGTGCTCCTGGTGGTCATTCCCACCCTAAAACCACCCCTGTTTACTGAAGCAGCTTGCAAGTCACTCCTGAGCACCTGAAAGCCGCAGGAGGAATCATATTTCTTTCCTGAAGCTTCCTGAATGCCATACTAGGTGCCACGGAGAGCAGAGATAGAAAACAAGATAGATTCGTGGAGATGGAGGCAGGCTCACTTCTCCCAACTCCTGGTCAAGGTGAAGAGGCTCCTGGCTGGTCCAATTCCTGGATGCCACCACTCTGTGTGACCTTGAGATCATCATGTGAACTCTGAGCCTCAGTTTTATAGCAATGTTAGGATTTTAAAATGGAAAGGGACCTCTGAGATCATCTGGTCCAGTGCCCTGCACTTCAACACCTCACCCCTCAAAGCACACCCATTTGATAGATGAGAACCTTAAGGATCTCTTCTTTCAGATAAGAGGTTCCTACAAACAGGCCCTAGCAGCCTTCCTGCCAGATGAAAACAAATCTGGTAAAACACAGAAAATGATGTGCTTTTAAAGAAGATATGCGCATGTATGAGTATAATGTGCATGCACAAAAATGTGCATGTGTGAGTATAATCAGATGTGCACATGCAGTCATGTGTCATGTCGTATGTGTGCAAAGGTAGGATTATGCTGTATGTGTGTGTGTGCATGCAGGCTCCATACTTGGCTCTTGGACAGACCCTTCCTCTAATCTCAGATCTCTCCACCTCCCTTGTGTTTAAAATCCAGCCAACCCAATCACAAGTTACAGTCCCTTGACTTCAGTTACCTGCATATTGTTGAGCTGCTCTCCACTCTGAAACCAAGCAGAAAGGAAAACAGGTTTAGAGATCTGAGCCAGTAACTCTAGAACGTTGAGGGAGACTCAAGATGCATGAGAAATGACACAAACCCAATGATCTCCTTCCTACTGTGACAGGTAGAGTCCAGACTGGTCTGGGTTCACCATGGCATTTCTCTGGGAATTTAGAATTGGGTAGGTGGGTGGTGTCAGTGCTGGGTTATACCAAATCCGTATGCAGTCTAACCTTGTGCTGAGAAAGGCAGGAGAACAAAGGATGTAGGCAAAGAGAACCAATACAGGTGGCTGAGATGCCCTGAAAGTTGCACATGAAGTTTCAATCTGACCAGCAGGCTCAGCCCAAGGGGGCCTGGTTGAACATGGCTCCTGTCCTAACATGTCCTTGAGACATTCTGTCTTGCATCCTTTCTTAATATGAACAATTCTGAGTTGATTTCTGTTTTGTTTTATCTTATTTTGCTTTACAACAGAGAAATCAAATCACAAAATAGCAAAAGTAATAGAAGTTTTCAGAGATTCATAAATTTATAGCAGGGCCTTTCAAACCTGTTTTTACATCAGAATAACTAGTAGAACTTTATTTTTTTTTAAGTTTATTTATTTTGAGAGAGCAAGCTAATGGGGGAGGAGCAGAGAGAGAGGGAGAGAGAGAATCCCAAGAAGGCTCAACACTGTCAGTGCAGAGCCTCATGTGGGGCTCGAACTCCCATGATGTGGGACATCATGACCTGAGCCAAAGTCAGACGTTTGACTGGGCCACTTAGGCACTTTGGATTTTTTAAAAGGATTTTGTAAATTTAACCTAAAATTTAAAATGGACCTAAAAATGTCCGTTCACTTTTAAAAATGTCCATTCACTCCCAGAAAAGGAGAATAACTTGTACTTTTGGGTACAAAAGCCATAGCAGTGAAAACAATGAAGTAATAGGTGGTCAAAATATAGTCCTATCTACACATGGGAACCAAATATTAACTAAGAGCAATACCCACATCAATGGGGAAATCACAGATGATGTAGTAGATGGCAACCTTCAGATGGATTAAAGACATACACATAACACATATAAAGTGAACAGAAGAAAGCGAAAGAGAGTATCTTTGTGACCTAAGTGTGAGGAAGTTTTCCTTCAGTAGAATTTCAAAAACACCTGACATAAGGTAAAAATTTGATGAAGATATATCTGCATAAGAATATTAATCCCTCACTGGTATTAAACATTGTAAATTCCTTCTTTAATCTGTCACCTGCTATCAGCTATGTCCATGGTTTCCTACTGAAAAGAAATCATTAATTTTGATAAAATCTAATTCATCAAATTTTTATCTTATGACTTGAGTTTTTTAAACTTTGTTGGTGATATGAGTATGTATGTACACATGTCTCCTTGAATCAATAAAAGAAAGATAGTAACCTCATACTAAAAATAGCCAAAGGACATGAACTGGCAATATTAAAAAAAGGAAGCCCCGAAAGTCATCTAGCATATTAAGAGATGCCCAAACTTCTTAGTGTCCAGAGGAGGACACACTGAAAGAACAATGAGCAATCACTCATCTCCATTGACAAGCTAACTTAGAAAGCTGGCTCATATGGGATGTAGCATGTGGAACCTCCAGGCACTGCCAAGGCAGGATGATGATACTGCCTTTGGGGGATCCCTCTATCCCACTTAGTGACATATCCCCTCCCCCATGGACCAGCAATTCCCTTCCTGGGTACACATCCCAGAGAAATATCCACATAAAGCCAGAAGGCAACACATTTGAAGCTATTCAGTCAGCAATCTGTGCGGTGGTATGGAGTTAGAGGCAGGCTGGATGTCTGTTCCAAGAAGGTGGCTGGCTAAAATGGAGTACTCCACAGCAAGGAGACACAGACCAGATGTGGTGGCAGGGACGGGTATTAAAACACAGTGATGAGTGAAAAAAGCAAGGAACAGCACAAGACTGTAAATATCATTTACAGAAACTAAAATGCTTGTGCACAAAGAAGAAATTCGCCTTTTGCAAGAATACACACAAAATAAAGCTACACATTAGACTGCTTTATGTAGGGAATGGAAGAAGGTATAGGGGAAAATATTTACATATAGGTCAACATGCCCATTCTAGACCCACAAGTCACAGTCTTTGAGGGTCGGTACCAGGATCTAGATGATTCTGATGTGCAACCATAATTTTCACCAATGGCTTACAATATGCTTACACCTCAGGACGATATGAAAGAGCAAAACTAGAATATAACTTCTATTAAGTGACATACATTAATGCATGCCATGTGCCTGTGGAATAAACCAGAATGAAGCGTGGTTGGTTAGTCAGAGTGAGTGACTGGGATGTTGAGATGTAAAGTGGACAGTGCGAGGGAGACAGATTTCACTCACCAGCCTGGCCTTCAGCCCTTCTCCAGTCTGAAGCAGTCATGGAAAAATGGAATCAGAACATCAGGTCAGTGCTGCTTCCCTGCTCACACACTGCATTTTGCACCCACCCCTGCCCTTCTCCCCTTTCTCCTGACACCCACATTGCTATCAGCATTTTCTCCCGCCACCCACATTGCTATCAGCATTCCATACTGGGCATCATAGTTGGTTGGGATATGAAAAGAACATACATGGAAAATCAGATGCTAAAAGATAGACAAGAAGAAATAATCCCAAAAGGGGTCACTTACCAAGCTCTTTCTGAAGCTTCCCTGTAAGCAAAACACACAGAGAAAACATCAGTCTTTGGGTAAGGGGAACTACCTTCCCAAGGTAGTTAGGCCACTGGGAAGAGGTTTCTTAGTCTTAAACCACTGCTCACCACATCTCATCTTAGTCTCTGTACCACCAATCTACGGGATTCTTATGCTTCATCCTATTCTTTGCTTTAAGGCAAAAATCTGCACAAGGCTGGAAAAGAAAAACAGGTCCTGATACTAAGGGGCTTCTTTCCAGGGCTCATGTCTGGTTTGAGGGACTACTGCTCTTTTGCCCTGAAATCAGAAACTTTTCCTAGGGAGGAGGTCCTTCATAAGTCCAGGCATTGAACACAGCCTGTGTAAGCCTCAGGGTCACTTACTAGGTACACTATTTAAAAGACTGGGAAGACATCACACTCAATTATTTCCCCTGGCCAGATATTAAGACCTTGATATTTTACCACTACAAATGCATTCCTTTGACTTCTCCACCTTATGTCTCATTTTAAAAGTAAATCATTCTAGCAAGAAGCTTGGGAAGATGGCAGAGGTGGAGGACCCTGAGTTCACCCCATCCCATATTTTCAACTAGACATCATCTACATCCAAGTTAATAAACTGGACAGCAATCTGAAGACTAGCAGAACAAACTCCACAACTAAACACAGAGATGAAGCTGCATCTGAAAGGTTAGGAAGGTCAGAAAGGTAAGGGAGGCTGTCTGTAGGAGAGAAGGAGCTGCACACATGGAAAGAGCAGAGAAATGGGCCCTTACACCAGGGTGTTCACACATGGAAGAGTGAACCATATTTTAAATATTTTATTTATTTTTAATTTTTAAAATATTTTATTTTAAATTAAAATATTTTAAATATTTTAAAACCATAATATTTGGTTTTAAAAACCAGAGTGACTGAATTCTTTGAGTCTGTAAAACCAGTGGGACTTGGAGTCTGGAGTTTTAAAAGTCAGCTGACTCAGTTCTGGGCAAGTCCAAGGGTGACTGATAGTTGGGTCACTGCCCTTAAGGAGACAGCAGCCCACACAGAGAGGCAACATAAAAATCACAGTTTACACAACACTGGAGACAAGCAGGAGACAGAGCTGTTCATACTGATTTCAGAGCATGTTAGGGGACTTCAAAAATGAGAGAGCTGGAAGATGCCATTTTCCTTCCCCAAACCCCAGCATAAACACAGAGCCACCTATGGGAGACAGGGCTGCACACTTTCTATAAAACCCACTAGCAGTATGCCATGTCCACAAGTTCTCCTGGGGACTAGCACACACCAACCAACTTACTAGCTTTGATCCTGGGCTCAGGGAAAATTTTGTTAAGCCATGTCACCTCCAGTCATACATCCCCAACCACTGTTGAGCACAAGTACCAGCCATGCCCAGCCATCCTTACTCTCTTGCCCAGGCTTTTGCCCCTAGAAACCCCATAACATAGCCACCAGCCCCTGGAGTGTTTCAGGGCATCTGGCATAGGATTAGTGATCCAGCACAAACTTTGCTAGCATTGTCACCCGGCTCCCAAGTTCCCCAGCAGTCATGCCCCCTTAGAGTTGACCTGCCTGGGTCCTACTAACATCACAGAGAGCAACAACAGCCCACAACAGGCAGCTAATTAGAGAAGACAACTACACTGAAAGGAAAAGTGACTCAAGACACAACAGCAGGACATAAACAACACATATTGGATATTCTCATGAACTGCCAGGTGTGGTGAAGAGGGGACAATGTACTGCAGGACACTCCAGGACCCCTTCTTCATAAAGTCACTACTTCCAAATTCAGAAGACACAGTTGAATTTCTTGAATAGAAGGAGAGATAAAGAATCTCCCAGACACACAAAAACTAAAGGACTTATGACCACTAAACAAGTTCTGCAAGAAATATTAAAAATGAATCTTTGAAGATGTGGTATATATAAAATGGAATATTACTCAGGCATAAAAAGTGTGAAATCATTTGCAATGACATGGATGGAGGTGGAGGGTATACCATATGATTTCACTCCTGTGTGGAATTTAAGAAACATAACAAAGAAGGAAAGGGAAAAAAATAAGAGAGATAAAGGCAAACCAAGAAACAGATGTTAATTATAGAGAATAAACTGACGGCTACCAAGGGGAAATGGATGGAGGAGGGGTTAAATAGGTGATGGGGAATAGGGGATGTACTTAATATGATGACCACCAGGTGTTGTATGGAAGTGTTGAATCTGTTGAATCACTATATTCTTCAGCTGAAACTAATATTACAACATATGTTTACTAACTGAACCTAAACAAACACAAAAACAAAAAGACATAAGATGACAGAATGGTTAAAAAGGAAGACCCATCTGGGGGCATCTAGGTGGCTGAGTCGATTAAGCATCTGACTTCAGCTCAGGTCATGATCTCATGGTTCATGGGTTCAAGGCCCATGTTGGGCTCTGTGCTGACATCTCAGCATCCATGTTCATTAGGGAATTTGGTCTGTAGTTCTCCTTTTTAGTGGGGTCTTTGGTTTTGCAATTAAGTTAATGCTGGCTTCATACAATGAGTTTGCAACTTTTCCTTTTATTTCTATTTTGCTATTTATGCTTTGCTGTGCAGAAGCTTTTTATTTTGATGAGTTCCCAGTAGTTCATTTTTGCTTTTGTTTCCCTTGCCTCCATAGACGTGCTGAGTAAGAAGTTGCTGCGGCCAAGATCAAAGAGGTTTTTGCCTGTTTTCTCCTCAAGGATTTTGATGGCTTCCTGTCTTGCATTTAGGTCTTTCATCCATTTTGAGTTTATTTTTGTAATACACATTCTTTTCAAGTCCGCACAGGATATTCTCCAGAATAGATCACATATTAGCCCACAACACAACCCTCAACAAATTCAAGATTGAAATCATACCGTGCAACTTTTATGACCATAATGCTATGAAACTAGAAAACAACCACAAGAAAAAAATATGGAAAGACTGCAAATACATGGAGGTTAAACAGCATGATACTAAACAATGAATTTCTGGTCAACCAGAAATCAAAGAAGAAATTTAAAAAGTACATGGAAACAGATGAAAATGAAACCACAATGGGCCAAAACTTCTTGGATACTGCAAAACTGGTTCTAAGAGGGAAGTTGAGAGCAATACAGACCTACCTCATGAAGCAAGAAAAAGCTCAAACAGCCTAACCGTGCACCAAAGAGGTTAGAGAAAGAACAACAAACAAAACCTAAAACCAAAAGAAGGAAATAAATAATAAAGATTAGAAAATAATTAGGTGATATAGAAACTACAAAAACCATAGAACAGATTAATAAAACCAGAAGCTGGTTCTTTGAAAAAAAATCTGTAAAATTTATAGCTCTTTATCCAGACTTATCAAGAAAAAAATAGAAAGGACTCAAATAAATAAATCACAATTGAGAGAAGAGAAAGAACAACCAACACCACAGAAATACAGTCATAAGAGAATATAATGAAAAATTGGACAAACAACAAATTGGACAACGTAGAAGAAATGGATAAATTTCTAGAAATATATAAACTACCAAAACTGAAACTGAAGGAAATAGAAAATTTGAACAGACTAATAACCAGCAAAGAAATTGAATCAGTGATCAAAAAAAATCCCAACAAATAGAAGTCCAGAACCAGATGGCTTCACAGGAGAATTCTACCAAACATATAAAGAAGGGTTGATTTGGCCATACTTTTGTGTGTCCAATTCTGGGTTCTCTATTCCATTCCATTGGTCTATGTGTCTCTTTTTGTGCCAATACCATACCGTCTTGATGATTACAGCTTTGTAGTACAGGCTAAAATCCGGAATTGTGATGCTTCCAGCTTTGGTTTTCTTTTTCCACATTACTTTGGCTATTCAGGGTCTTTTGTGGTTCCATACAAATTTTAGGATTGCTTGTTCTAGCTCTGAGAAGAATTCTGGTGCTATTTTGATTGGGATTGCACTGAACATGTAGATTGCATTGGGTAGTATGGACATTTTAACAATATTTGTTTTTCCTGTTCATGAGCATGTAATGCTTTTCCTTTTCTTTGTGTCTTCTTCAATTTCTTTCATAAGTTTTCTATAGTTTCCAGGATACAGATCTTTTACATCTTTGGCTAGGTTTATTCCTAGGTATTTTATGGTTCTTGATGCATTTGTAAATGGAATTGGTTCCTTGATATCTCTTTCTTTTTTTAATGTTTATTTATTTT
This sequence comes from Panthera onca, assembly GCF_046562875.1. NCBI lineage: Eukaryota > Metazoa > Chordata > Mammalia > Carnivora > Felidae > Panthera > Panthera onca. Next base: position 150,044,265 of record NC_138339.1, read on the forward strand.
TGAGAAAGAGAGAGACAGAGAGCAAGCAGGGGAGGGACAGAGAGAGAGGGAGATACAGAATCTGAATCAGGCTCCAGACTCTGAGTCATCAGCACATGCCTGATGTGGGGATAGAGCCCACAAACCATGAGATCATGACCTGAACTGAAGTCAAATGCTTAATTGACTGGGCCACCCAGGTGCCCCCCCCCCTTGATATCTGTTTCTGTCACTCCATTATTGGTGTACAGAAATGCAACTGATTTCTGTACACTGATTTTACATCTTGAGACTTTGTTGAATTCATGTATCAGTTCTAGCAGTTTTTGGGTACAGTCTTTCAGGTTTTCCTGAAATGTAGAGTATCATGTAACCTGTGAAGAGTGAAAGTTTGTCTTTTTCTTTGCCAATTTGGATGCTTTTTATTTCATTTTGTTGCCTCATTGCTTAGTCTAAGACTTCCAACACTATGTTAAACAAAAGTTATGACAGTGGACATCCCTGTCATGTTCCTGATCTTAGGGGGAAAGCTCTCAGTTTTTCCCCATTGAGGATGATATTAGCTGTGGGCCTTTCATATATGGCTTTTATGATGTTAAGGTATGTTCCTTCTATCACAACTTTCTTGAAGGTTTTCATTAAGAAAGGATACTGTATTTTGTCAAATGCTTTTTCTGCATCTATTGATAAGATCATATGGTTCATATCCTTCTATTAATATGATGTATCACATTGATTGATTTGCAGATATTGAACCAGCCCTGCAGCCTAGTAATGAATCTCACCTGATCATGTGCTATCAACAACAGTCAAATTATGGAAAGAGCCCAAATGTCCATAAACTGATGAATGGATAATGAAGATATGGCATATACATACATACAATGGAGTACTACTTGGCAATAAAAAATAATGAAATCTTAACTTTTGCAACAACATGGATGGAACTGGAGGGTATTATGCTAAGTGAAATAAGTCAGTCAGAGAAAGACAGATATCATATGTTTTCACTCATATGTGGAATTTGAGAAACTTAACAGAAAACCATGGGGGAAGGGAAGGAAAAAAATAGCCACAAACTGAGACAGGGCCAAACCATAAGAGACTATTAAATATAGAGAATAAACTGAGGGTTGACGGAAGAGGGTAGGGTGGAGGGTAAAATGAGTGATAGGCATTGAGAAAGGCCCTTGTTGGGATGAGCACTGGGTGTTGTATGTAGGTGATGAATCATGGGAATCTATTTCTGAAGCCAAGAGCACACTGTATATTCCGTATGTTAGCTAACTTGACAATAAATTATATTTTTAAAAAAGTAAAAAAAAAAAAAGAAGAGTTAATACCTATTCTTTTCAAACTGTTCCAAAAAATATAAAAGAAAACTTCCAAATTCATTCCATGAGGGCAGTATTACCTTGATGCCAAAACCAGATAAAGACACCACGGAAAAAAAGAGAGAGAGACAGAGACAGACGGAGAACTACAGGCCAATATTTCTGATGAACATAGATGCAAAAATCCTCAACAAAATCCTAGCAAACCAAATCCAATAGTACTTTTAAAAAATCATTCACCATGATCAAGTGAGATTTATTCCTGGGCTGCAAGGGCGCCATATTCACAAAGCAATCAATGTGATACATCACATCAATAAGAAAAAAGATAAGAACCATATGAGCCTTTCAATAGATTCATAAAAAGCATTTGACAAAGTACAACATCCACGCATGACAAAAACCCTCAACAAAATAGGTTTAGAGATAACATGCTTCCACATAATAAAGGCCATCTATGAAAAATCCACAGCTAATATCATCCTTAATGGGGAAAAATTGAGAACTTTTCTTCTACGGTCAGGAACAAGACAGGGATGTCCACTCTCAGCACTGTTATTTAACATAATCCTGGAAGTCCTAGCCTCAGTAATCAGACAACAAAAAGAAATAAAAGGAATCTAAACTGGTAAGGAAGTAGTAAGACTTTACCATTTGCAGATGACATGGTACTCTATATAGAAAACCCAAAAGACTCCACGAAAAAACTGCTAGAACTGATAAAAGAATTCAGTAAAGTGTCACAGTGTAACAAATCAACACATAGAAACCTGTTGCACTTCTATACACCAAGAATGAAGCACCAGAAATAAATTAAGGAATCAGTTCCATTTATAATTGTGCCAACATCAATAAGATACTTAGAGGGGCATCTGGGTGGCTCAGTCAGTTGAGTGTCCGACTTCGGCTCAGGTCATGACCTCACAGTTTGTGGGTTCGAGCCCTACATCGGGCCCTGTGCTGACAGCCCAGAGCCTGGAGCCTGCTTCCGATTCTGTGTGTGTCTCTCTCTCTGCCCCTCCTCTGCTCATGCTCTGTCTCTCTCTCTCTCTCTCAAAAATAAATAAACATAAAAAAATTTTTAATAAGATACTTAGAAATAAACCTACCCAAAGAGATAAAAGAACTGTATTCTGAAAACTATAAAACACTGATGAAAGAAATTTAAGATGACACAAAGAAATGGATACACATTTCATACTCATGGATTGGAAGAACAAATATTGTTAAAATGTCTATACTACCCAAAGCAATCTGCACATTTGATGCAATCCATGTCAAAATATCAACAGCATTTTTCACAGATCTAGTACAAACAATACTAAATTTTGTGTGAAACCATGAAGAATAGCCAAAGATATCTTGAAAAGGAAAAGCAAAGCTAGGTGAATCACAATTCTGGACTTCATGTTATATTACGAAGCTGTAGTAATCAAAACAGTATGGTATTGGCACAAAAATAGACACACATAGATCAATAGAACAGAACAGAAAACTCATAAATGAACCTACAACTATATGGTCAGTTAATCTTCAACAAAGCAGGAAAGAATATCCAATGGGAAAAAAACAGTGTCTTCAACAAATGGTGTTGGGAAAACCAGACAGCAACATGCAAAAGAATGAAATGGACCACTTTCTTACACGATACACAAAAGTAAATTCAAAATGATTGAAACACTTAACTGTGAGACAGGAAACTATTAAATTCCTAGGAGAACACAGGTAGTAACATTTTTGACATTGGCCACGGCAATTTCTTTCTAGATACATCTCCCAAGGCAAGGAAAACAAAAGCAAAAATAAACTATTGGGACTTCAGCAAAATAAAAAACATCTTCACAATGAAGGAAACAATCAACAAAACTGATTGTTTCGTGAATCTGATAAATTACTCACACTTCCTTGCAAATTAGTATCCAAAATCTATAAAGAACTTATAAAACTCAACAACCCAAAACCAAATAAACATGAATAGACATTTTTTCCAAAGAAGACCAAGACATGGCCAAAAGACACATGAAAATATTCTCAATATCACTCATCATCAGGGAAATACAAATCAAAACCACAATGAGCTATCACACCTATCAGAATGGCTAAAATCAACAACTTAGGAAACAACAGGTGTTGGCAAGGATATGGAGAAAGCGGAACCCTCTTGCACTGTTGATGGGAATGCAAACTGGTGCAGCCACTCTGGAAAACAGTATGGAAATTTATCAGAAAGTTAATAGTATAGACCAATTATGATCCAGCAATTGCACTGCTAGGTAGTTATCCAAAGAATACAATGAATACAATGAATACAAAGAATACAATGCTCATTATTGCAGCATTATTTACTATAGCCATGGAAGCAGCCCAAATGTCCATCAATTGATGAATGGATAAAGAAGAAGTGGTGTGTGTGTGTGTGTGTGTGTGTGTGTGTGTGTGTGTAATGTAATATTATTTAGCCATAAAAAGAATGAAATCTTGCCATTTGCAAGACATGGATGAAGCTGCAGAGTATGATGCCAAGCAAAATAAGACAGAGAAAGAGAAATACTGTGTTATTTCACTCATATGTGGAATTTAAGAAACAAAACAAACAAGCAAAAGGTAAATGTAAGAGAGAAAGAGATAAAGACAAATCAAGAAATAGACTGGAACAAACAGAGGGGAGGTCGGTGGGGGTGGGTTAAATAGGTGATGGGGATTAAGGAGTGCACTTGTCCGTATGAGCATTGGGTGATGCATGGATGTGTTGAATCACTATATTGTACACCTGAATGAATATAACACTATGTTAACTAACTGGAATTAAAAACTTTTTAAAAAAGTAAATCCTCCTAGGGGCGCCTGGGTAGCTCAGTCAGTTGAGCATCTGACTTCAGCTCAACTCATTATCACCCAGTTTATGGGTTCAAGCCCCACATCGGGCTCTGTGCTGAACTCTTGCTCAGAGCCTGGAGCCTGCTTCAGATTCTGTGTCTCCTTCTCTCTCTGCCCCTCCCTTGCTCGTGCTCTCTGTCTCTCAAAAATAAATAAATGTAAAATTAAAAAATTAAAAAGTAAATCCTCCTAGGAAAGGCAACACTATACACTAATTTAGACCAGCGTGTTAATTACTTACTATAGTTGCCCTTCCACAGGACTAGGTGGACTACAACACAAGATTCTGGAACCTCATAATTTTGCCTGGAGTTTTATTGCAGCATGCAAGGTGGTTCCTGAGGTCTTCCCCCCACCCACCCACCCAATCCCCACACCTATTGTGGCTTTCTCCTCCATCTCCCTCTTCCTTTGGATTCACTCTACCCTCCTCTGTTCAGGCACACAGCCCATGGTGCTGAGTTCCTTGGGGAGAAAAGTGAATCTGATAAATTACCCACACTTCCCTGCAAATTAAACGTGCCTCCTTTCTCAGTATCATTTGCATTAAAAAGAGAAAGATATCCTAGGAAGATGAACGTTTAATGGTGGAATTGTAACCGAATCCTATAATTTACAGGAGAGGGGCTGGCAGGGTTTGTCTGGGGGCGGGTCTGAAGTCAGACATACTTCACTGCTGCACGCGAGTTATTTGGGGGTGGAGAGGTGGGCGGAGCAGAAGGATGGGTTTAGAATTAGATTGTTGCGGTCCATCACTCTCCACAGGGAGCCTAAACTACTGAACACCTTCCACCCCGCACGCATCGGGTTACCCCACTAGTCGGTAGCCTCACTGTGGGCGTGGTACCCAGAACTTACCCAGCTCTTCTGTGAGTCTCCCTAGAGAAAAAACGAAGAAAAGAGGAAAATCTCAATTGATGTACACTGAGGCTTCACTTCTCTAAAGTGCACAGACTCGGCCCCAGTGCGTTCTGAGGAACCAAGATGGGCTACACGCGAGGGAGGAGCGGGCTCCGTGGCAGGGGAAGTGGCAAAGCAAACCTCCGCCACCGCGTTTCTGTCTCACTTCCAAGCGCCCCGGGTCTTAAGTACTCGCCTTCCTGAACCAGCAAATTCCCCCTGTCCCCACCACCTTCAGCTAGTTAAGGGTGCGGGCAAAGAGCGCGCCTCTTTCCGTGCTTACCTTTGTCCTTCTCAGCCTGCTCCTTCAACTTTTCTGAAAAGAGGAAAGAAGGGGAGTGCACGTGACGGTACACACTCGCCTGCTGTTTCCAAGGCCCACCCCAGCCCCGCGTTTTCGCAAGACCGCACCTCTTCGGTGCCCTCTCAGCGGGCCTCCTCCTCCACCTTCCTTCCAGCAGAGCCTGAGCCTGGCGGGAGGCCCCACCCTGCCCCGTACCTTGGGACCTACGTTGCTTCTGAAAGAAGTACAGCGCCAGCGTCGAGAGAAAAGCCAGGAGGAATGGCAGTCCCACCAGAGACCCCAGGAAAGCTCTCTTCCAGGGTGAGGTTCCGGGTAAAAATGCATCTGGAAAACACCCCACAAGGAGTTGTTTCGCTTTAGGCACCACTAAACACTAAGTGAGAAGACTATTCTGGACCCAGCGTGCCGGAAATCCTTCCAAGTTGGCAGGCGTTAAACCTTCTGGGCAACACCATAGCAATCTGTGAAAACGGGCATCGACAGCGGCCACACCACGCTCTCCCCAGGTAGGACCCTGAGGAATAGTGGCCAGCTCGAACTTGCTTAGTGGAAAAGGGAAATTGAAGGATGTGGAAGGGAGGTAGTGATGGACCCCACCTACTCTCCCAGCTTAGCACTTCTGTGACCATGGCTCTGTCCTCCCTCTACTCTCCACAATTGTCTTATATCTGAAGAACTTGAAAATCCAAGGTGTTGGTATCCAAAGAACAGTGAATTATTGCTCTCTACTGCTAGGGTCAACTCCACAAGTCATTTCATTTTGCCAACTTCTTACAAACACTTGCTTTTACTTCTCATCACACCTTTGGAAGAAATGTTAGCAAAATTGCTTAAGGGTTGACTACCAGTTCCCCCTTGTCCTCCCCAGGCTCACTGAGGAGGCTCTGCCCTGAAGCAAGATGTGGCCCAGGCCCACTCAGACAGGGGCTAGATGGCAAAGAGATACATGAAAAATGGAAGGTAACTCTTTCAAAATTTTTGTGGCAATTTAATGGAATAATTTGGTGTCTGTTAAAGATAATTATTTTTCAAGTGATGATTTTAGTTCAGTGGTCTTTTTAAAAATACACTTTTCTTTTTTATTGTGGTAAAATGTATAACATAAAATTTACCATCTTAACCATTTTTGAGAGTACAATTCAGTGGCATTAAGTTACTTTCACATTATTGTGGATCATCATCATCATCCATCTCCACAACTCTTTTCAAATTCCCAAACTGAAATTCTACTCGTTAAATACTAACTCCCCATTTACCAGCCACCCCAACCCAGTCTCTGGCAACTCCTATTCTACCTTCCATCTCTAAATGAATTTGATGACTCTAGTCACCTCACTGTAAGTGAATCAAACAATATTTGTCCCTTGGTGTCTGGCTTATTTCACAGCATGGAGTTTCCTCAAGAGTTAAAAATAGAACTACCTTATGATCCAGCAACTCACAATTAGATATTTACCCAAGGATACAAAAACAGAATTCAAAGGGATTACATGCACCCGTATGTTTATTGCAGTATTATCAACAATAGCCAAGATATGGAAGCAGCCCAAGTGTCCATTGTCTGATGAATGGATAGAGAAAACATGTATACATATACAATGGAATATTACTCTGCCATAAAAAGGATGAAATCTTGCTATTTGCAAAGACATAGATGGAGCTAGAGACTATTACGCTAGGTGAAATAAATTAGTCAGAGAAAGAAAAATACCATATGATTTCACTCATGTGTGGAAATTAAAAAACAAAACAAAGGAACAAAGGGAAAAGAAGAGAGAAACAAACTCTTAACTATAGAGAACAAACTAATGGTTACCAGAGGGGAGGTTGGGTGAAGGATGGTTAAATAGGTGATGGGGATTAAGGAGCGCACTTGTCATGATAAGTACATCATCACTGGGTGATGTTTGGAATTGTTGAATCACTATGTTGTACACTTGAAACTAATATAACACTGTATGTTAACTAACTGGAATTAAAGTAAAAACTTTAAAAAAGTTATAGCCTTATTAATATACTATGTATGATATTCAAAAAAGTTGATTTTGTATAATCATTTTCATTAGTGTGCAATATTCATTTTTACTGCTTTTGTGTTTCCTACCTTTATACTGTCATTTTTGATCTCTTCTTTCCACACAAAGAGTCCCTTTTAATATGTCTCCCAGGGCTGGTTTAGTAGGTCATTAACTCCTTAAGTTTTTGTTTGTCTGGGAAACTCTTTATCTTTCCTTCTATTCTTAATGATAGCCTTGCTAGATAGTGTATTCTTGGCTGCAGATTTTTCCCATTCAGCACTTTGAATAATCATCATTCCCTTTTGGCTTGCAATGTTTCTATTAAAAATCTGCTAACCTTATGGGCTTTCCCTTGTAAGTTATTGACTTCTTTTGTCTTGGTGCTTTTAAGACTTTTTATCACTATTTTTTGCAAATTTATTTTTTATTTCTAAAAAAGTTTTTTAATTTTTGTTTATTTTTGAGAGATAGAGAGACGAGCATGAGCGGGGGAGGGGCAGAGAGAGAGAGAGAGAGAGAGACAGAGACAGAGACAGAGACAGAATCTGAAGCAGGCTTCAGGCTCTGAGCTGTCAGCACAGAGCCCAATGTGGGGTTTGAACCCATAGACTATGAGATCATGACCCGTCTTGATCAGTAATGTCCTTCAGTCTTTTCTCAAGTCCAGTGATTATCCTTATGGTTATTGCTTTAATTTATCTATCAGGTATGTTACTTATTTCTGTTTCACTTAGATCTCTTTGTGATAATTTTCTCTGTCATTTTGTCTGCCTCTCTGTGTCTGTTTCTCTGTGTTAAGAAAGTTAGCTATGTTTTCTGCTTTTGAAAGTTACTTTATGAAGAATCGATCCTGGAGTGCCCTGCAGTACAGTGTCCCCTGTTTACAAGGAACAGGCACTTCAGGAAAACATCCTATGTGTTTTGCTTATGCCTTGCTGTTGAGTTTGAGTCAGTTTTCTTTTCAATGTAGTTGTCTTCCCTCACTCTTCTCTTGTTGTGGGCTATGCTTGCTGTCTGTGACATTAGTGGGACCTAGGCATGCTAGCTGTGATGGACACTTGCGAGTGTGGTGGAGGTGTTAGCAATATTTGCATTGGACCACTTCTCCTATGCCAGATCCCCTGGAGCACTGTGACAGCTGGGAGCTTTCACCAGGCTGGTAGGGAAATGAGGCTGGCCACAGCATTCAATGATGGCTGAGTGTGACTGAATATGGCCCATGATGGTGGCTTGTGGTGCAGGGCTGGGCACTGCACTGCAGCTGGGCAGGGTAGGCTGTGGAGCTGTGCACCTGTCAGCTGGGTGGGATGCATGTGCAGCTTTAACAAAATTTGCCCTGAACTCTGGGTCAAGACTACAAGTGTCTGTGCAGCCTCACCTCCCACAGATGGCTCTGTGTTTATGCTGGGAGGTGGTGGAGAAAAATGTGCCTGCTAGCTCCCTCATTTTTGGAGAATTCCCCCAACACTCTCTGAAATCATTATGAACAGGTCTGACCTCTGTTTACCCCAACTTTGTGTCAACTGCCTTTTTTTATGTTGCCTCTGTGTGCAAGCTGCTGTCTTTTTAAGTGACCCAGCTGTCACACTTCCAGCTCACCCAATGCCAAATCAGCTGACTTTTAAAGCTCCAGGCTGCAAATCCCACTGTTTTTACAAACTCACAGAATTCAGCCTCTCCAGTTTTTAATGGCAAACATTATGGGGAATAGTCTTCCCCATGTGAAATCCCTGGTGTGAGGACTTGTTTCTCTGCCCTCTCTATGTGGGTAACCTCCCTTTGCATTTTTGACCTTCCTAACCTTTCAGCTGCAGCTTCTTCTCTATATTTAATTGTGGAGTTTGTTCTGCAAGTCTTCAGATCACTCTCTGGTTTGTTGACTTGGATGTGGATGATATTTAGTTGTAAATGTGGGATGGGATGAGTTCAGGGTCTTCCAACTCTGTCATTTTCCCAAGTTCCTCTCTTCCTTATGGGTTTCTTAATAACATTTTCTTTTTTCTAGCTTACTTGATTGTCAGAATACAGCATATAATACATATAACATACAAAATGTATGTTAAGCTCCTATTTGTGTTATAAGTAAGGCTGCCAGTCAACAGTAGATTATTAATAGTTAAGTTTTGGGGAGTCAAAAGTGGTCAGCACTCTTAACCCACTGAATTGTTTAAGGTCAACTGTAATATAACTTTATTTATACCAATGAAAAATGCTCCATAGGTTAGGTTTATCCTCAAGACTTAAAACAATTGGTCATGAAAATTAAAACCTTCAGTGTGTGCCTTATAATAAAATTTTGGCCCTAGATAATGGCCTCACCCTTCAGCTCATTGCCTAACCATCTTCTTCCCTGACCTACCACTTTTAAATCCACATACACACCCTACCACGCCCTAGCACACTTCCCTGCTTCATTTTCTGTACAGCACCTAAAATACTTTTTTTTTAGCACCTAACATCCTCTAACCTTACAATATAATTCACTCTTTTATTTGTATTTTCTCCACAGGAATGTGAACCTGAGTGCAAGAGTTCGATATTTATTGAGGGCTCTCAATAAATATCATTTAAGGGATGAAATTAGGAACACATGGGATCTCATGATGACCTCTAATTAATAGTTTCTGGATTTTAGGGCATGGACTTTAGTGCATAAGTTGGTTCCCTGGGGCCTCCCCTGCATACTGTTTGGGTGAGTGGTAGCTGTTGTACTCTTAGTAGGTTCCTGATATCCAAATCACTAACTTTTCAGGTGTCAAGACCAGCCCACCCCATAGACAGCCAGGCCCCAGTACCACTGTGCCCTTTTAGATGGCCTTTGGAACAATGTACAGGGAGAACATGATGAGTAAGAAGATGAGGGTTAGTTGGCACCAACTGACCTGCTATCTGGATGGTGAACTCTTTCTTCTGTATCAGGAGAGAGTTCTGGATGGAGCAGGACACATTACTGTGGGCACCCCCTTGAACAATCACAGATGTCTCCAGATTGAACAGGCCCTGGGCATCCTGGACTATGGCTTCCATCTTTGGAGGCAGGCACTGTCCTTTATGATCTTTCCACTGAGCCTGGGGCTTGGGGTACCAGCCACTGGAACTGCACTTCAGCTGAATGCCTCCCTCCTTGAAGCCCTCAAGGGAGATGTGAGGGTCTGAGCCCATCCCTGGGAAAAGCAAGAAGAGTGGGAAAGATCAGGCTCCTTCCCAGAAGTTGTACATGATGTTCATGCCACCACTCACCATCTGCAGTCATTATAAGGAATCATGACTGTGACTGCTCTTAACACACATGTGGGCTCACAGCCCCCACCTGTGGAATGTAAATTACAGTTTATTTTTAAGTTTATTTATTTATTTATTTTGAGAGACAGAGTATCTGCATGTGCAAGTTGGGGAGGGGCAGACAGAGAGGGAGAGAATTCCAAATAGGTTTCATGTTGTCAGTGTAGAGCCCCACATGGGGCTCGATCCCACAAACCATGATATCATGACCTGAGCCGAAATCAAGAGTTGGATTATTAACCTACTTAGCCACCCAGGTGCCCATAAATGATATTTTAAATTTGTGGTGGCATGTGGGACATGGGAACAGTAGTACCCATGAAGGACATTTGGAAATATTATGGGGGGCTATTTGGCCAAGAAGAGCTGCTGGAATTTAGTCATATTACATAAGGGACAGTCCCTTGAAGTAAAGAAAAATCCCACCCCAAATTTCAATATATTGTCCTCTGTCTCTCTTGAATCCCACCAGCATTCAAGTGCCTGTGTCACATGCACTCCTTTATTTCTCCATCCTGAGGAGCTAACTTTATATTTTGAATATGCAAAACATTAATATGTTTAGCAACATGCAGAGAATGAAACTAGACCACTTTCTTACACCATTCACAAAAATAAACTCAAAATGGAAAAAGGACCTGAATGTGACACAGGAAACCATCAAAACCCTAGAGGAGGAAGCAGGAAAAAACCTCTCTGACCTCAGCCGCCACAACTTCTTACTCGACACATCTCCAAAGGCAAGGGAATTAAAAGCAAAAATGAACTATTGGGACCTCATGAAGATAAAAAGGTTCTGCACTGCAAAGGAAACAATCAACAAAACTAAAAGGCAACCGACAGAATGGGAAAAGATATTTGCGAATCACATATCGGAAAAATGGTTAGTATCCAAAATCTATAAAGAACTCACCAAACTCCACACCCAAAAAACAAATAATCCAGTGAAGAAATGGGCAGAAAACATGAATAGACACTTCTCTAAAGAAGACATCCAGGTGGCCAACAGACACATGAAAAGATGCTCAACATCGCTCCTCATCAGGGAAACACAAATCAAAACCACACTGAGATACCACCTCATGCCAGTCAGAATGGCTAAAATGAACAAATCAGGAGACTATAGATGCTGGAGAGGATGTGGAGAAACAGGAACCCTCTTGCACTATTGGTGGGAATGCAAACTGGTGCAGCCACTTTGGAAAACAGTGTGGAGGTTCCTCAAAAAATTAAAAACAGATCTACCCTATTAACCAGAAAAAACACTGCTAGGAATTTACCCAAGGGATACAGGAGTGCTGATGCACAGGGGCACTTGTACCCCAATGTTTATAGCAGCACTTTCAACAATAGCCAAATTATGGAAAGAGCCTAAATGTCCATCAACTGATGAATGGATAAAGAAATTGTGGTTTATATATACAATGGAATACTACTTGGCAATGAGAAAGAATGAAATATGGCCTTTTGTAGCAACATGTATGGAACTGGAGAATGTTATGCTAAGTGAAATAAGTCATACAGAGAAAGACAGACAACATATATTTTCACTGTTATGTGGATCCTGAGAAACTTAACAGAAGACCATGGGGGAGGGGAAGGGGAAAAAAAAGTTGGAGAGAGAGGGAGCCAAACCATAAAAGACTCTTAAAAACTGAAAATAAACTGAGGGTTGATGGGGGGGTGGGATGGAGGGGAGGATGGGTGATGGGCATTGAGGAGGGGACCTGTTGGGATGAGCACTGGGTGTTGTATGGAAACCAATTTGACAATAAATTTCGTATTAAAAAAATAAAAATACATTAACATATTTAAAGAGCCATACTGTAAAAAAAATGTGTACCAGGAAAGCCCCAAACCTTTCTCCATCCTTTCCATCCATTGCACCTTCCCCCCTCTCAGGTAACCAGTTTCATTAGTTCCTAGTGTATCCTTCCTGTGTTCCTTTTGTGCAATGTTTATTTTTCCTCCCACAAAAGTTTATTTTTCCTCCCACAAAAAAGAGTGCTATAGAACTCTTTTGCACCTGTTTTTTTCTCTTGCCAACAACCTAGAAGTCACTCCACATCAGTTCATAGAGCTCCTCCTCATTTTTTCAGCTGCATACTGTGGATCATTCCAATGTGTGACATAGTCAACACCTACGCTTAGATACTAAGGTAGTTTCCACTGTTGTACAATTACAAATGATGTTACAAAGATTAAATTTATATGTATGCCTTTTTCATATTGGAGTTGTAGGAGGTGTATCTTCAGGGTAAACTCCTAGAGATGGGGTTGCAGTTTAAACGGTAGATGTGCAAGCTATCCTGTTAACTATTGCCAAATCCCCCTGCACTGGAGTTTTGCTTTCAACTTCATCATCAGGGTACAGAGCAGAAAGCCTGCTTCCCCTGTATGGTCAAACTGTTGAATTTTTGCCAATCTCTGAGGTAAAATATTGCGCATCAGGGTAGCTTTAATTTACCTTTCTTTCATGATGAGTAAAGGTGATCATCTTTTTATATGTTTAAGGGCCATTTGTATATATTTTTTGTGAACATTTATTTTGTTCATTTACTAATGAATCTTTCTTTTTAATAGTTTTTTTTAATTAGATATATTTTCCCTTTCTCCATGTTTCTCTGTCTACTCTTGAGCAAAGCAAATCTGTCCAAATGGACCCCTTTCTCTGTCTCTCCTACTGGGGCTTGGCTAGGTCACATACCTGCTACCTCCAGCTCCCAGACTGCTTCCCTAGAGAAGTTGCTGGAGAGGAAACGGCACCCATACAGGCCCTCATCAGCAGGAATGATGCCAAGGAGTTGCAGGTTCACACTACCATCCATGATATCATCTTTGAGGAGTTTGGTCCTGTTCTGGAACTGCACCATCTGCTGGCTGTAGAGCTCCTGCCGCCCCTGGTACAGGTGGACCACTTCAGAGGTCCGACTCCGGAACCAGCGGATCTCCATATCCTCAGCATCCAGGTATGGTGACAAGTGGCATGAGAACTCCACTTCTTCCCCCACAAGTGCCAGGATGGATTCCCCAGGGCCTACCACACTGACCTCCTCTAGGATGAGAAGCCAGAAAAACAGCCCAAATCAGTTCTCATCAAAGATAAATTTTTATCACATTCCTTTGCAGCTCAGGAATCTATAGTAAAAAACTCAAATGACAAAAGTAAGACACTTTACAGAACAATGGTCTTGGCTTCTTGAAGAGATAATTGTCACAAATAAGTCAAGTTAAAATATACACAAGGGATATTACAACCAGATACAATGTGTGGTGCTGGAGTGGTAATTTGTTTGAACCAACCCATTGCAAATGTTGTTTTGGGGACAGTTATGTAAATATAGCCAGGACATTACATGAAAAGAAATCTTTGACCAAAAAAAAAAAAAAAGAGGCAAGTTTCAGAACCATATGTACACTACTCTTTTATTTGATTAAAAAGTGACGTTTGCATAAAAACATGTGCAGGAAAAAAAAGGCCTGAAATGAGATATACCAAATGGTTGATGGTGATAATTTCTGCATGATGGGAATAGATGTTTTCTTATTTTTTCCTTCTCTGATTTTCTAATTTTTTATAATGCACATGTACAGCTTCTCTAATAACAAAGGTATTAAAATAATCTATGGGGGGCTCCTTGCTTCATGGATTTTCCTATCTAAAGGCCAAATCTTGCCTTCAAGATTTTTATTTATTAGAATTTTTTTATTTGATCACCCTCGTAAATGGTGTCTCCATGTGGTTCTTTTACTCCCTGTTTTTTGAAATTTCCATGAGAATTGCCATTCCTGTAGCAGTCCCTTTGCATATTGTTTCCTGCCACTCAGCATGCCCTCACTCTTCTTTCTGGCTTCACCTTTTCTCATACCTCTTTTTCTTCCTTTGAAGCTCAGCTAAAACCCAATCCCAAAGCTCTCCTTTCATGGATCCTTCCCATCCTTCACTTTGCTCATAGAATATAGTGGTGATTTTTTTTGTTCGTCCCATTTGAGACTCCTTCCTGCCCTCTGGGAATAGCCCTAACACACTTCCTACTAGCTTCCCTTTTCAGATTCTCTCAAGTTGTCTCTTCACCCACACCTGATGCCTGGCCCTCCCCTTGGGGCATGACCTGCCTCAGTTAACACTCCATCTGTCATCTTCTTGAAAAATATATGTCCTTAAAGGGTCCACTCAAACAGTACCTTCTCTCTAGGGTTCTTCTTGGCTTTTTGGAAAAGACAGGTTTGTCTCTTACCTGTGCTCACAAATCTTTGGGTATGTTTCTCTTGCAGCCTTGTTCACATCCCTGAACAGATTTTATGTCACATCTGTCCCCCTCCCTTGACCTTCTTAAGGACCTGGGATGTGCCTCATCATTTTGGTATCCCTGGTTTCCAGCTCAGGGAATTCGAGAATTATGTTTGCATAATTAGTGTATCATCTCTGTTGCCTGCTTCTTTCATGAAAGCTGTTAAGCCTGAGGGCCTTCCTGCCCTTCAAAAGCTATGGCTTATATTTGGGAGTGGAGCACTTGGCATGGCCTGGTAGGGTATGGATTTCAGCTCTGGAAGCACCTGGCAGGAGGGGTGGGCAGAAGTGGAGGTGCGCATGGCCTGGCTGGCTGGGCTGCAAGTTTGACACACTACCTGAGTTAATCTCTCCAGGCCAAAGAAGAAGAAGGAGATGTGTGAATAAGAAGAGATTGTTGGTCAGAGGTACTTGCTGGGAGAAGTCTGGCAAGACTGGGAAATCCACCATTTCTTCTTGGCAGTGGGGGCCACCTGGAGAGAAACAAAGAGATGCTGGAATGGATGCAGAGGAGCTGGAACACAGCCCAGCAGGCCTGAGGTCTGTTGCTGCCTCAATTATTTTTTATAATTATTTTTTATAATAGTTCTTATTAATCCCAGTTCTTGGCTTCTTTTAAACCATAGTCGGATGTGAGAGCTGTTTCTAATTTTACCAGGTATCACTGCTAGTGGTGTTCCTGGCCGTCCTTGGATTCATGGAGCTGCAAGGAGGCAAGGCCAAAGGGTCCCAGAGGAAGCAGCTTCTCAGGTTTTCATTGTTTAGAGTCAGGAATAGAGCCACACATTGTGTGTGAGCTCAGCTGGGACTGAGTGACTTTCCCCAAACAAAAGGAAATCTATAAGGACTCTCAGAGGCATTTTCATTCTCCCCGCCCTACTTCCCTTTGGCCTAGAACATCAGGTCCACAAACAGAGGAACAAACAGAGTTCTGATTGTTCAGAAGTGGGATGCATGCCTGACAGCAGCCTGCCAGCTCCAACCACAGCTGAGACACCTTCCTCCAGTCCTAAAACCTCAAGTGAAGCCTCCATGAGGTCAGCTGGTGACTGTCTCTGTCCCTGAAAGATGTGTCTTCTAGGCCACATTAATGGAGTCATCCCATATAGCCACACCCCCATTAGGGGTCCAATAGACTCAGCCCTAGCATAGGCAAGGGATGTCCCCTTTCAGTCCTGAAACTCCCATGGGACCTGTGGTAACATTTCACAGTCTGATAGCCAGTGAGTGTGGGCAGCCCATACATCTTGGGAGACATACAAGCCTTTCCACATCTCTCCTCAGTTTAGTGGTGGGACTTTAGGCAGGTTCTATAGCTGGCTGAACCTTGATTTCTTTGCCTGAACAATGGAAGAAACCAATGCTGACTCAGGGGTCATTAAGCCTTCCATGGGAGGGCTAGATGCTCTTTAATAAATAAAAGCCAGCACCTCCTCTGTCTCTGCCTCCACTTTCCAAACTTCTTGTTCTCCATCTTCTTTTAGAGACTGAACCCTTCTCCTTTCACTCCATCATAATACCCGCAAGGGGAAGGAAGCTTTCTTCAGTCCCCCAGTCTCCCCTTCTCCTTTTTCTGCCACCCCACCCCTTTGCTTTATTCTCCTTCTCCTGAAAACATGTTCTTGGTGTCCTGTGGCTGCAAAACACTACCCACACAGCAATAGCATCATCAGGGTGTAAAGACTTTAAAAGCTGCTGGATCCTATAGCAGAGGAGTGGTCAGAGGAGGTATATAAGCAAGTTAATGGTGTGTGTAAGTTGGGGGGAGAGGGAAATCCCTGAACTGGAAGGACCCAACCAATGGGAATACAACAGTGAGTGGGCAATGGCCTGTGAAGCCCTCTCCTCCTGGAGCTCACATGCAGGTGGGCAGGCAGAAGGGCAAGTTGGAACAGCTCCATTAATGCTTCAAAAGGGACCCTTCAGCAGGGAATGTTAGATCCCCCAGAGAGGGCTGGACTATTTTCATGGCCAGTAGCTATTGGAATCACTAGTTATAGAATAGCCAGCATAAATGGGGGCTGTGGGCTGAGGTCCAGGATCTTGCCAGACAGTCCAGCCTCTTCCCCTTTTGGTGATGACAATAAACTGGCAGCAAAGGATTCCAGAAGAGGAAGATCACCCTGGCTTTACATTTTCTCTCCCTCTCCCTGTTCCCTTCTCTTGTACTTTATGGCTCAGTGTTTCCTGGACTCTCAAGATAGAACCCCATGAAGGCAAAGCAATGAGGGTATATCAGCACCAGCTAGTACTTTGCAAAACATGAGGGGTTCATAGACTATTTATGGATCCAATTAGATGAGTCAGATTTTGAGGAATCAGTCAAGACTTGTGTCAGGTGGTAACTCTGGTTCTCCTACCACACAGAGACAGAGCATTAGGCTCATAGTTATGGGCAGGTGGGCCTCAGAAGAAGAGCACATGCCTTGCTTTCCCTACTTCTTGGGGGGCAGTCAGTGTTCCAGGCCCAGGAATGATTAATGTGACCACAGTTCTCTGTTGTGATATACCCATGTGAATTCCATCACTAAGGCTACAGGAGAAGGAGGTCATACACACACACACACACACACACACACACATACATGTGCACCATAATAAAAACTAATATGAACTGAACACTTACTATCTACCAAGCACTTACCTACACAAGGAGTATTTATTATTATTATTATTATTATCACTAATAAGTCTGAGTCAAAGACAAGTTAACTGAAGCACAGGAAGTTTAGGCAATTTGCCTTCACACACAGCTAGGAGGTGGTAGAATTGGGGGGAGACAAGCCCTCACTTGTCTGGATGCAGATTCCTCACCAGCTGTGTTGTTTGCCAGGGCTGGATGCACCCTCAGTTTTCCTGTGCCCCGGAACATGGCTCCTGTTAGGGACAACCTGACTACAGCACTCACAGCATCTCACATGCAGTGAGGAAGCAGACTGAGTCCCCAGGTGTCAGCCACAAGACCAAGCAACCAAGCATGAGCAACCAAGCAACTAACGAATAAAACCCCAAATCTCCCACTACTCATAAAACAACTCAAAACTGGAGTCTTCCTCAGACCTTGCCAAAAGCATCTTCTTGGACAGGAGGGACATGCCCTGTGATCACTTTGTTCCCAATGCACAAGGCATTGAAAAGCCTTAAATTGGAGGAAGACTGGTGATTTCCTGAACGGACTTCAGAGGAGCTGAATGCCACTTAGTGCCCTAAAGGGCCCCACTTCTTCCACCTCCTGCCTGAAGTTCGCCCTTTCTGAACTCACTGTCCAGCTTAAAGGCTCTAATCCTCACAGGAGTGCAAGTACCCTGTGAGGGGAGACACTTTCGGATCTCAGCTATTCACACCACAGTATAGATTGCAGACTATTTCTGGTGAGGAGGTTTTGCTGGGGACAGAGTCTGGAGACATAGGATATCGGAGGAAGATTGAGGACCCAGGAAAGAGAAAGACAGCCAGAAAGAGTCTTGGTCTGGAGCTAATCTTTGCAGGTGGGGCATATTCTCTATATTCTCCTGGATCTTCTGGGGTGTCTCCTGAATACACTTGGAGGAGTAAGGGTTGCACACACTGAAGATAAAGAAATGCCACCACCCTCCACCCAGGGAGGCAGCCCATTTCTCCCCTTCCTTCTTTTCTTCTCATTTTCTCCCTGGCCTCACCCAAACCCCATTCCAGTCTCTTTCTGCATCTCCAATTCCTAAACAATACTTGATGTTCTCTTAGTTTGCATTCCCTCAGCTCTTAAGTATCTCTTTAAAGATTATTTTTTACTTTTACCACTCCCATGAGCTTGGGCTGTGTAACAGCAGTGTGTTTGTCCTTCTCCCATTCCTGCATCTCAGTCTGTACACCTTGAGGGGTAGAGTACTCTCTCACCCTCTCCCCCTCCAGTACCCACTGCAATGTTTTCCCCTCCACAAGCTGTCAATTAATGCTCACTGGCTTACTCTGGTTTGATTTCAATTGAACCACAAGATTTCCACCCCTTGTCTCCAAGGTAGATGAACTGCCCCAAGAAAGGACCTTAGGGAGGCTGGAGGAGGGAATGGAGACCATCAGAATCCTACCTCCTCAGGTGGACCTGCCTGAATGAATATCTCCTCTTAGCCACACTTGAAACAACCCATCCTGCAGCCAGGTTCAGTCTATAAGATGGTGTCAACTCATCTTGTCCTCTCTTCAAAGCCATCATTTTCTTCTTTCCATTTCTGGAAGGTGGGGGTTTAGATAGCTGTTGAGAATGAGCCACATACCTGGCAGGAAGCAGCAAGGGGTCTGAAATGGCAGATGATTCCTGGTGATCTTAGCGCCCTGCAAAAGACATGACTGTAGTAAAATGTCTTGGTCTCAGATACTAAGGTCCCCTGGACATGAGCTGGTAGCTAAGTTCAGGGGACCAACTCATCTGTGACAGAATTACCCACCCACCCACCTTCTACCTTAATATACATGCTGCTTGCTCTTCTCTTTGCTATATAAAAAGATAGAGAGAACAAAACGAGGAAGTCTCTGTCACATCCTGTCTCTGTGAGAAAAGTCATGAGTTGAATTTCCATAGACAATATCTCCCTAAAGTCTTAGAAGGAGGGGAAAGGTAGCTGGAAGCTTTGCAGAGACCATGAATTGCAGAGACTCAGAGCAGGGAGAAAATACTCCAGTTGGTTGCCTGAGATTTTTGGGGCCCCACGGAGAGAAGATGGCCATCCTCAGCTAGCCCCTCTCTGCTCAATGGCACAAAGATACAGAGACTGGACTGGACTATGCACTAATGGCTGGTGCCCAACTCTTAACCAGCTATACCCTTCTCTGCATGGCAAGGGCAGTAAAGAAGATAGACTTGGAGAAGTTGCCATAAGTAAAACCTGCAAGAGCTATTCACATACAACTTGGAACTAGATTTCCAAGGATTTCTGGAACTGGGATTTCTCCAATGGAGTGGAGCTCAACAAAGAAGAAGCAAGCATACCTCACCCTACCCCATTACCATAGGCCACAGTGCAGCCACCTGGATGTACGCCTCCCTGATATCTTTCCTAAGGGGCAGGTCAGAGCTGGGACATAGGGTACCTCCAGTACAGGCGGGATGCTCTCAAGGATTCCCAGAAATGCCTGATGTTTGGGGAGGGGCCTGTGCAGGAGCCAGGGCTTTGAGTAAGTGGAAGTGAGAACAGTGGAAGTGAGCTGAAGGTGACATTCCATGTGCAGGCTGCTGGATGCATCATAGGCTTATGAATACATAAAAATGTCCTAGGATGGCAAAGGGGCTGTGCAGCAAGCTCAAATGGTGGGTCCATGTCCCTGGAGCTGGAGAAATAGAGGAGAGCTCAGGAATAGATTAAACATAAAATGAACACTAAACAAGATCAGGAGCAGGAGCAAAATAATGATGAAGACAAGGGGAAGGGGACAGACATTCTGAGTGGAAAGAGGTGGTTAGCATGTATGGGTAGGAAAAGGCTATGGGCTTGCTCTGACAGTTTATGAAACTCAGCAGTAGAAGGGAAGGCTGACCAAAAAATATGAAGCAAAGTAATATGATTTAGTTCATATGTGGAATTTAAAAACAAAACAAACAAGCAAAGGGAAAAAGTGAGAGAGAGAATCAAAGCAAGAAACAGATTCTTAACGTAGAGAACAATCTGATGGTTACCAGAGGAGAGGTGCACCTAAGGGGCGCCTGGGTGGCTCAGTCAGTTGAGCCTCCGACTTCGGCTCGGGTCATGATCTCGCTGTCCATGTGAGTTCAGCCCCGGATCGGGCTCTGTACTGACAGGTCGGAGCCTGGAGCCTGTTTCAGATTCTCTGTCTCCCTCTCTCTCTGCCCCTCCCCCACTCACACTCTGTCTGTCTCTGAAAAATGAATAAACCTTAAAAAAAGTGCACTTGTGATGATGAGCAGCTGGTATTGCATGGAAACGTTGAAATGCTATATTGTGCAACTGAAATTAGTGTAACACTGTATGTAAACAAACTTTAAGTTTTTGTAAATAAAAACTTAAAGAAAAAAATAGATGGGATCAAGTTGCAAAGGATCTTTCCTGTCACACGGTGAAACGGAACATTGGTGAAACGGAACATTGTTCTACGGACAGCCAAGAGCTATTTTGAAGTTGAAAGGACGTGAATTGATTCAGGCTAGAGAAGAAAAATGGTGACCACACTGACAGGCTATTTGGCAACATTTATCTTGACCTTTTTATTGTCCTTCCCCTGGGGTCCTCCACAGTGCCTGGGGAAAAAAGGAACTGTCACAGCAGAAATGCCAAGGCCACAGGCAGAGTCCACTTGTGTGACTCTGGATACAGCCCTGCTGAGATGTGGAAGGCAGATACCACCTGCTACTCTCTGCACATCAGGGTGCATCTCCAGCAAGGACAGGGCCCCGTGCCCCATCCACCGGCTGCATATGGGTACCTCCATTTGAAGTCCTCGGGAAGCACATAAAGGCCTGTATCCAAAAAAAGAATGACCTCTGTACTCCCGGAGGCTGTAAGTGGGGAGGGAAGAACTTCCACCTGCCCTTAGACAGTGAAGAACCCACCTCCTTAGAGCTTCTCTGTCAGTTCATTTAAACCAGTTCTCTTTGGTGTACCCTGGCCCTCACCAGGCGGTTGTCTAAGGGAACTTGGGGGTGGGCCAGAGAATCCCCTCCACAGCACAAAGGCCACTCTCCAACACCACAGTGGGGCACTGGAGGAGATGCAACAAAAAGTCTTGCTGAATACACAATGAGATGAATTAATCCTCCTCTTTCCAGGAAAGACAGCAAAAGAAATGACAGTAAGAGGGGCTTATGATGAATTTGTGAGCACAGAGGCAGGCTTGGGAAGGATGGGGAGTCATGTCTTCTCCTTAGTTTGAAAAAAATCTGTTTTCCCTCATCTTCAGAGTCCATGCAGAAATGTGTGTCACCTCTATCTCCACCTCTCAGACTTCTCTCCTTTTATTTTTGGCCCCTAATCTTCACCAGTCAGCACCTGCTGCCATCATGCTTTTTCACATGGCATTCTACCACCTCTTCTCTCTGCCAATCCATGCTCTTTCCCCAAGACCCTGCTCATAACTCCTTCTTCCAGTATCTTCGTGGGTGAACTCTACCTCTCTTTGTGTACAAATATCTTCCTTCTCACTCTTCAAGTTGCCCCTCATAGTTTGAACTTGTATAAATGTCTCATAGGGACACATTTGTGTATGTCTTGATGTGGCTCTATTTTCATCTATAATTCTGGCCCCTGGAGTTTAGGGACCAAGTCTCCTTGGCCTTTGCCATGTTCTCATACACCAGCAAATTACTCCTTACAAAGGAAGCTAGTCAGTTGTGTGGATTGACATATGAAAGAAGAGACAATTATTAACAAAGAAGGATTTTGCTCTGTACAATTCAGGGGCAGAAAGAATGGATTTGCTAATTTCTCATCGCTTGCTCCCTCCACCCCGCTCAGCCCAAAGCATGGCCCCCTGAGCTTTCCTCATTACATAACTTCCTTTGTTGTTTTCCAAAAGCTCAGACTGAAAGTCCTGTGCCTGTCAGCCAGCATGAACCTGATGAGGGAAACAAAGGCAACAAAAATGTAGCTTGAATTAAATCTCCTTACAGCTTGCAGCCCACTAATAGACAACTGAAACATGCAGAGTGTGACCTTGCTCAAGCAACTCATGGCTGTCTTACCTCCTTAACGTTTTTGTTTTATCAAAGACTAAAAGTAATTCTATTTTAAAAGTAGTTAGCCTCTCAAGGTCCTGAAAGTCTTGTGTTCAAATTCCTAAGTGACTTAACACTATCCCTAACCCCCACTAACTTAAAAGTATACAATCAGTCACTCCTCACAACTCCAGTGCAGTTCTTTCTGCCCACAGATCCTGTCCTTGTGCTTTAATAAAATCACGTTTCTTGCACCAAAGACTTTCAAGAATTTTTTCTTAGCCTTTTGCTCAAGAACCCCATCATACCACTGTACATTTGTCATACAGATGGTAAAGCGCGCGCGCACACACACACACACACACACACACACACACACACAGTGAGAGAGTGGGATAAGTACACTGTCTGCTCTCTGAGTTGCAGGCACACATCCTTAGCTGGGTCCTGGGAGGAGGGAGGGGTTTGGAGCAGCAAGGGCTTCACACACTGCACAACAAGCCTGAAGTCTACAAGGTCAATGGACATTTCTGGGATAACTTGAAGAGTGTTGCCCTAAGGCATCAGCATTAGGCACTCCCACCTCAGAAGACTTTCTTTGCAGTAGAGTTAGCCAGCATCCTCTCATAATATGCAGAACTGTGTAGAATGAGAATTGGTTGTAAAGAAGCTACCAGCTGAATGCAGGCCCTTTGAGAACAGCATTCACATGAATCCTTCCACTTGAAGGAAGGAAGTGGATGAACTCTGGTTACTATACTTTGATTATGCTTTTTCAGAGAGTTGGTCCAAACTTAGAGTTGGACAGAGACTGAATTATATAAGGAAGTTGTAATGAAAAAAAAAAAAAAGATCTGATCTTAAAGATGGTGCTCCACATTCATGGACATCAAACCTGTGATTCTTTCTGCAGTAAAGAGAGAGCTCTATTATGTCATCTACACCAAAGCTGAAGAATTCTTGTATTCCTAGAATAAATTCTACTCAGTCCTGGTGTAGTACTTTTACAATATTCTTCTCTGTATACTAATATTTAATATCAGCTTTTCTTCTATATTCATTAGTGAGGTAGGTATGTAATTTCCCTACATTTAATTCTCTCCCCACTGCCACCCCCAGTATTATTCTCATCAATTTGAAGTAAAGATTATGTGGCTGGGGCACCTGGCTCAGTTGGTGGACCATGTGATTCTTGATCCCAGGTTGTGAGTTCAAGCCTCACCTTGTGTTTCTTAAAAATAAAATTATAAAAAAAAAAGATTGCACAGCAATCTTAGAACAAATAATGAAACTTTCCATCTTCTTTGCCAAGAATTTTTTTTTTTTATGCACCACAGAACTGTTGGTTTTCTAGCATTAACTCAGGGAACCATCTGGACAAGAGCTTTGGGGACAAGTGATGCGTAACTATTATAAAAATATATTCAGTATCTGAATAGACCAGAATTGACAAATAAATCAATTTTCGTCATTTATATTTTCCTGTAAAATTATTCACCTTACCTGTATTTTCATATTATTGGTTTAAGTCCTCTGCAGAGCTCATCCTTGCTTGCAGTGGTGGAGTGTTTGGACCTTTAACTAAGTCTGATTTGATCTGTTTGTTGAAGTAAACTTGGAAAAAATGGGTGGAGCATGATCTCAAAAAAGGAGAAAAGGAAAAGGAACATTAAAAAAAAGAGAATAAAAAAATATAAGGCTTATTCCAAAGAAAAAGAAAGGAAAAACTAAGAAGAAGAAAAGAGAAGAAAAGGAAAAAAAAAAAAAGGAAAAAGAACAGAATAAAGTGTGGTCAAAAGAGAGAGAGAGGGAGAGAGAGAAAAGGAAATGGAAAAACAAAAAGAAAGAAAGAAACATGATCCTGATTCCATAAGAAAAAAAGAAGGTGGAAAAAAAGGAAAAAAAAAAGAGTTGTCTGGTTTTTGTGCATGGGTATGGGAGGCGGGTGCTGGCTGTGCTAGTTTGGAGATGAGGCCAGCTGCGATGGCTCAGAGTCAGTCTTGCCCCAGTAAATAAGCAGCTGCCAGGTTAGGAGGGGCAGGTAAGTGAGTCCTGCCTCCAGTGGGGGCTGTTTTGCTCTCTGAGGTCCCACCATGTTGGTGTTGGGGGAAAAATGCCACCATCCCAATCTTTCACCCCTAGACCAGGATTTTCAAACCTGCTGTTCAGGCAGCCCTCACAGAATAGTGAGGGCAGTCAGCTCACTCTGCCCCACAACTATCCTGTATTTTATCTTTGGCATATGGCTGAGATTCAAAACCTAAATTCTTAAAGGACCCAGCATGGCATGGATCTTCTCCCCTTGTTCAACATAGAGTCTCTCCACCTTGTTGATGAAAGGCCTTTGCCTGGCACCTGCAGGGTCTTTTGTCCTTGTGGAGTCAAGAAACCCTCTTCCAAAAGTACTCAACAAAGGCGACGGTTCTCTCCCAGTGCACCTCAGAGATGTCTACACCTCATTATGCACTCTGGGGCCAGCTCCCTCCTCCCCAGAAGTGCACACCACAGCTCCACTCCTGAGAAAGTCACACACTTCCAAAACCTCAGAGTTTGAGCTCCAAAAGCTGTTTGAAAAAAAGAACTGGAACACTCAGTACTTCTCCCTCCCCAGTCCATGGTCCAGAGAGGTTTTTCCTCTTGTGCTAACTCAATGCCACACTCTCTCAACCCTTCTCTCTTTCTAGCCCTTCTATCTCTACAGAAACGGTTCCCTCCCCTTTGTGGCATGGCCATTTTTCTCTCCCCCAATTCACTTCCACATACCTCACACCTGCCAAGCTGTCTCCCTTCCACTGTGGAGATCATTCTACCAGTCCTTAGATCAATATCCTAGGTGTTCCAAGTAATCAGACCACGGTAATCAGACCAGTTCAAAAGAACTGTGTTTGAGGGATGAAGAAAGCCCAGGGTCCCCCTACTTTAGCGTCTTAAGCCTTCTCCTGTATATTCTATATATATTGTGTATATAACCCCTTATCAGAAATATAATTTGCAAATGCCTTCTCCCATTTGGTAGGTTGTCTTCTTGTTTTGTTGATGGTTTTCTTTGTTTAGCATGAGCTTTTTATTTTGGTGTATTTTCAATAGTTTGTTTTGCTTTTGTTTCATTGCCTGAGGAGACATATCTAGAAAAGTGTTGTTGCAGTCAGTGTCCAAGAGATTACTGCCTATTTCTTTTAGAAGTTTTATGTTTTCAGTTATCAAATTTAGCTATTTAATTTTTTTTTCAGTTACCACAAAGGTATTTTTTTTTCTACCCAAGTTTAGGCATTTCATCCATTTTGAGTTTATTTTTGTGTATGTGGTTTTAGAAAGTGGTCCAGTTTCATGCTTTTGCATGTAACTCTAGTTTTGCCACCCCAAATTTATTGAAAGTACTGTTTTTTCATTGTATATTGTTGCCTCCTCCTTTTATATAAATTAAAT
The DNA here is from genome assembly GCF_046562875.1 of Panthera onca. Classification (NCBI taxonomy): domain Eukaryota; kingdom Metazoa; phylum Chordata; class Mammalia; order Carnivora; family Felidae; genus Panthera; species Panthera onca. The sequence continues at coordinate 150,070,318 of NC_138339.1, forward strand.
AATAATATAAATGTGGAATTTTTCTGTGTTCCACCGATGTGTCTATTTTTTTGCGAGTAGTATACTGTTCAGATTTCTATAGCTTTCTAGTGTACTTTGAAATCTTGAATTGTAATGCCTCCATACTTTTTTCTTCTTTTTCAAGATTGCTTTGGTTATTGGAGATCTTTTGTGATTCCATATGAATTTTAGGATTTTTTTTTAGTTCAGTGAAAAATGTTATTGGTGTTTTGATAGGGATTGCACTGAATCTGTAGGTTGCTTTGGGTAGTGTGTACATTTTAACAATCTTTGTTCTTCCAATACATGAGCATGAAATATATTTTTATTTGTTTGTGTCATCTTCAATTTCTTTTATCAATATCACATAGTTTTCAGAGTATAGGTAATTCACGTTCTTGGTTAAATACATTCCTAAATTCTCTTTCTGCTACTTCATTATTAGTGTAGTGATATTCAATGGATTGCTGTACATTAATTTTATATAATAAAACTTTATTAATTTTTCAATTCTAATATTTTGAGCGGATTCTTTAGAGTTTTCTATACATAGTGTTGTGCCTTCTGCAAATAATGATGGTTTTACTTCTTCCTTAGCAATATGGATTAATTTTATTCTTTTTCTTGTCTGATTGTTCTCGCTAGGACTTCCAGTACTATTTTCAACAAAAGTGATGAGTATGGACATCCTTACTTTGATCCTAATATTAGAGGAAAAACTTACCTTTTTTCACCATTGAGTGTGGTGTTAGCATGGGCTTGTCATATATTCCCTTTATTATATCAATCTATGTTTCCTCTAAACACACTTTGTTGAGAGTTTTTATTATAAACAAAGGCTTTATATTGTCAAATACCTTATCTGCATCTATTGAGATGATCATATAATTTTTATTTTTCCTCTTGTTAATGTTATATATCACACTGATTGACTTCTGAGTATTTAAGCATTCTTGCATCTCTAAAATAAATCCCATTCAATGGTGGTAAATTATTTTTTAATGCAGTGCTGAATTCTGTTTGCTAATATTTTTTTGAGGATTTTTTTGCATCTATATTCATCAGAGATTTGTGGCTATAGTTTCCTTTTGTTTTTGTAGTGTTTTTGTCTGGTGTAGGTATCTGTAATTTTGGCCTTGTAGAATTAATTTGTAAGTTTTCTTTCCTTTTCTATTTTTTGGGATAATTTGAGAATAATAAGTACTAACTTGTCTTTAAATGCTTGTTGGATGGGGCACCTGTGTGACTCAGGTGGTTAAGCATCCAATTTCAGTTCAGGTCATGATCTTGAGGTTTGTGAGTTGGAGCCCTGCTTCAGGCTCTGTGCTGACAGCTCAGAGCCTGGAGTCTGCTTTGGACTCTGTCTCCCACTCTCTGCCCCTCCTCCACTTTCTGTCTCTATCAAAACTAAAAATAAACATTTAAAAAAATTTAATGTTTGGTAGAATTCACCTCTGAATCTACATCGTCCTGGAGACTGTTTTTTGAGAGATTTTTTTATTACTGATTCAATTTCATTATGAAAAAATTGAAGTTTTCTATTTTTTTTCCTGATTCAGTTTGGAAGATTATATGTTTCCCATAATTTATCAATTTATTGCACATTGTTCAATTTATTTACATATAATTTTTCATGTATTATGAAAGGAGGAAGGAGGAAGAAGAGAAAGTGCCACAGTATGTGTTGGAAGACTTATTTGGACATTCTTTTTTCTTTTTTTTTTTTTGTCAATTTATTTATTTATTGTCAAATTTACTTACATACAACATCCAGTGGTCATCCCAACAAGTGCCCTCCTCAATGCCCATCACCCATTTTCCCCTCCCCCTGCCCCCCCCCCATTCACCCTCAGTTTATTCTCTGTATTTAAGAGTCTCTTGTGGTTTGCTTCCCTCCCTCTTGGACATTATTTTTTTCTTAATTGTCTGTTTTGGTGATTTTTTTCCCCAGTAGCATAAAGTTTACTTCAGTTCAACTATACAAACAACTATGAGTCCTTTATATGGCCATTACTATTATTGGTGCTGAATATAAGATAGGCTAAATTATGATATTTACAGAATAGTAAAACAAAACACAGAACAGTAAAACAAAAAGAAGAGGAAGAGGAAGAAGAGGAAGAAGAAAAAGAAGGAGAAGAAGAAGAGGAGGAAGAAGGAGAAGGAGAAGGGGAAATGCATGTATCACGGGAGTATGGGAAATGGGTACACATTATTACATTATTCTGGCATGATTGAGAGTATGTTGTGTGAGATTTCTTGATGATGATGATGATGACGATGATAGATGATAGATTGTAAATAGATACAGATACTCAATTTGATGTAGAAATAATGTTGACACTGTATTTCTAAGACTTTATACAACATAGGTTTACTGATTAACTGGGTGAAATAAAAAAATGGTGATGATTTTGACTATAGCATAAATAACATGGATGGTGTGAGGTCTTTTTTTCTAGATGTACAAAATTCATTTCTTCTTTTCCACTATGATGATTGCACTTTCCATGCATGTTACTATTGAATTATGTCAATTTTTACAAGTTGGCATTGGAATCTTAGCCAACACCTTCCTCCTCTTCCACATCTTCACATTCCTTCTGGATCACAGACCTAAGCCCACTGACCTGATCATCTGTCACTTGGCCTTTGTCCACATAATGAAACTCTTCACTATGCTGTTTTTGTTGTCTAGAGCTGTTTGAATCACCAAACTTTCTGAATGATTTCAAATGTAAGGCTTTATTCTACATGAGCAGATTTGATGAAAGTTCTCTCCATCTGCATCACCTACCTCTTGAGCATAATCCAGGCCATTACAATCAGCCCTATCACCTCCTGGTTGGGTAGATTTAAACATAAATGCACAAATAACATCTTCCATTCCTTCATCATCTTGTGGTTTCTCGGTTTGTCTCTCAGTATTAATCCCATCTTTTTTACTGTTGCATCTTCTTTAAAATTTTTAAATATTTTTTTTTGAGAGAGAGAGAGAGAGAGAGAGAGAGAGAGAGAGAAGGAGACTGAGCACGCACCTGGGAGGGACAGAGAGGGAGACACAGAATCCGAAACAGGCTCCAGGCTCTGAACTGTCAGCACAGAGCCCAATGCGGGACTTGAACCCATGAACTGCAAGATCATGACCTGAGCCAAAGTCAGACCCTTAACCAAATGAGCCACCCAGGTGCCCCTACTGTTGCATCTTCTAATATGACCCAGACCAGTCTACTGAAAGTCAGTAAATACTGTTCACTTTTCCCTATAACCTCCAGCATCAAGGCACTGTTTTTCACTTTGACATTATACAGGGATGTCTACTTCACAGGAGTCATGCTTCTCTCAAGTACATACATGCTGACTCACTTGTTCAGGCATCAGAGGCGGTGCCAGCACCTTCACAGCACCAGCCTCTCCTCAAGAGTCTCCCCAAAGGAAAGAGCCAACCAGACCATCCTGTTGTTGGTGAGTTTCTTTGTGATTGTGTACTGGGTGGACTTCATCATCTGTAATCCTGTTAGGGGTGTGTGTCACCATCATCCTAGATTGCCAGAAGATTTGGGGCAATGTCTATGCCACTGTCAGTCCTTTGGTACTAATTAGTTCTCACAAAAGAATAAAAATATGTTGCAAAAATGTGGGAAAATTACAATCAATTTTAAACAACTTATTCATGAAATAATTATCCAAAAACTTATTTTCTCTTTAATAAATTTTTATTTTATACACTAAATTCTTTGGTATTTTGTCTATGTGTATATGTTTAGATATTGCTTAACTCATGTGTAATTGTTAAACACTCTAGCTTTTTAAATTTTCATATCACAATATCACAATATTATTAATTTCACAATGCCATTCTTTATTTACTATGCCATTTTTATATAATTATATTTAAACTCATTTTTGTGCCCTAACTATTGATGCAAAAAAGAAGGTAGAGTTAGTCCACAGTCTTGATAAAATCCAAAATGAAATGGGATATTTCCCTATTTGTTTTATTCTGTACTTTCTTTGTCCCAAACAATAAATATGAGTAGTAATTGCAGAAGTGATAGGTATATGGGGCGCCTGGGTAGTTCAGTTGGTTAGGCATCTGACTCTTGGTTTCGGATCAGGTCATGATCTCACCGTTCATGAGTTTGAGCACCACATCGGGATCTGTGGTAATAGTGAAAAGCCTGCTTGGGATTCTCTCTCTCTCTCTCTCTCTCTCTCTCTCTCTCTCTCTCTCTCTTTCTCTCTCTCTCCTGCTCTCTCTGCCCCTCCTACGTCCTCTCTCTCTTTCTCTCAAAATAAATAAATAAATAAATAAACTTAAAAGAAAAAGGAGTGGTAGGTATATTCTTCTTCCTACAATTTTATAATCTGTGACAGTGGTACTCATAAACTGCCCCCAAAGTCTCATTCTCCTACATTATTACTCTTTGTTTCTCCATCTCAATTTGCATGGAAACTTAGGAACAAAGAATACTACCAATTAGAATTAAATTCCTACATAGGTACAAATAATCTAAGTAAACTCGGGAGGGGATAGAAGACATGAATAGACCTGTAGCAAGTAAAGAGATTAGGGAAATATTTCACAAAGAAAAACCCAGACGCTATGGGCTCACTGATAAAGTTATCAAACATTTAATAAGGAATATTTACCAGCCCTTTATAAACACTTCAAAAGTGGGGAAGAACTGGGAAATTTACCAATTCATTTACCAGTTTATTTTATGAGGCCAGTTATTATCCAGATAATAGAATGAGCAACACCATCACAAGTAACCTACAGACCATGTATTTCATGAACATAGGCACATCCACTTTCCAAAAATAATGTGTAAACTGAATCCACCAGTGTATAAAAATATTTACACATTATGAACAAGTAGGATTATCTTTAAAATGTAAATTTGGTTTAACATCCAAAACTCAATTAATGTAATGCATAATATTGGTAAATTATAGGACTAAAAATAATTATTTCAATAAATATAAAATCATTTGACAAAACAAAGACCTGATCATTTTATTTTTATTTTATTTTATTTTTCCCCAAGTTTTTATTTAAATTCCAGTTAGTTAACATACAGTGTAATATTAGTTTCAGGTATAGAATTTAGTGATTCATCACTTACATACAACACCCGAAGCTGATCATTTAAAAACCCTCAGATAACTAGCTGTATAAGAGAACTGTTTATATCTACCAAAGCACATCTAAGAATCATGTACAGCTAATGTCATATTTAATCATGAATAAACAGGTGTTTTATTTTTTATTTTTAAAGCTTATTTAAATATAGTAAATAAACAATGTTACATTAGTTTCAGGTGCGTAACATAGTGACTCAACAACTGTATATGTCATTATGCTGTGCTCACTACAAGTAGTTACCATCTGTGACCATGCAACACTATTAAAATACAATTGACTGTATTCCTTTTGCTGTAACTTTTATTCTCATGACATTGTGTGACCGGGAGCTTATTTCTCCCACTTCCCCTTCACCCATTTTGCTACGCCCCAACTATCTCTGTCTTGGCAACCATCACTTTTTCTCTGTATTTATATGTGTAATTCTACTTTTTGTTTATTCATTTGTTTTGCTTTTTAGATTCCACATATAAGTGAAATTATATAGTGACTTATTTCATTTAGCATAATACCCTCTGGGTCCATCCATGTTGTCACAAATGGCAAAATTTCATCCTTTATTATGACTGAGTAGTATTCCATTGTATATCATGTGAAATGAAGATCTATATTACATTTCCCTTCCCTATATCACATTTCCCTTCCCTATATTACATGTCCTTCCCTAAGGACATTAATGTCCTTAAATGATGGACATTTGGGCTGTTTCTGTTAAAAGGATTGCCCACCACAATCAAGTGGGACTTATTCCACAGATGCAAGGATGACACACAGTCACAAATCAATCAATTTGGTAGAGCACACTAAAAAAAAACAATGATAAAATCATATGCTCATTTAAATAGATGCAGGAAAATCATTTGACAAAATTCAAAATAAGTTTATAATAAATACTCTAAACAAAATAGGTTTGGAGAGGAAATACCTCAACATAATAAAAGCCATATACAAAATACCCACAGTGAAAATCATCCTCAATGGGGAAAAACTGAGAACTTTCCCCTAAAGTAAGGAAGAAGACAAGGATGTCCACTCTCACTACTTTTATTCAACATAGTACTGAAGTCCTAGCCACAGCGAAAGGCACCCATATTAGAAAAGAAGTCAAACTGTCACTATTTGCAGATGGGATACTATAAAACCATTAAAAATAACAAGTGCATGTATTTTATGCTACAGTTTATGACCAAGAGAAGAATGTCCAATTACACCACTTCTATCCAAAATTATACTGAATAGAATACCATGTAACATGAAGAAACAAATGGCTTCCAGATTGGAAACCTATGCAGATGACATTATCTTTTACATACTATTTGCAAGGTTAATCAGGAAAAACCCACTAAAACTAACAAGTTAGTTGTACAAATTGGAGTATAGAAGAGTAACATACAAAATTAGTAGAATTATTATACACTAAGAATAAAAAATCTCAAAATTGTATATTTTATTTAAATTGTAGTTAGTTAACATACACTGCAATATTGGTTTCAAGAGTAGAATTTAGTGATTCATCACTTACATACAACACTCAGTGCTCATCACAAGTGCCCTCCTTAATACCCATCACCCATCTAGCCCATCTCCCACCCACTTCTCTCCATCAACCCTCATTTTTTTCTCCATCACTAAGAGTCTCTTGTGGTCTGTATCACTCTCTCTTATTTTTCTCCTTCCCATATATTCACCTGTTTTGTTTCTTAAATGCCACATGAGTGAAATCAGATAGTATTTGTCTGTGAGTGGCTTATTTCACTTAGCATAATACATTCTAGCCCTATCCACATCATTGCAAATGGCAAGATTTCCTTCTTTTGGTGGCCGAATAATATTCCATTTTATATGTATGCCACATCTTCTTTATTCATTCATCAGTCGATGGACATTTAGGCTCTCTCCATTGTTTGCCTTTGTTGATAATGCTGTTACAAATATCAGGGTGCATGTACCCCTTTGAATCTGTATTTTTGTATCCTTAGGGTAAATACCTAATAGTGCAATTGCTAGGTCATAGGGTAGTTCTATTTTGAATTTTTTGAGGAACCACCATACTGTTCCTCAGAGTGGCTACACCAGTTTGCATTCCCACCCCAGTGTTAGAGGGCTCCCCTTTTTCTGCATCCTCACCAACACCTGTTATTTCTTGCGCTGTTAGTTTTAGCCATTCTGACAGGTGTTAGTCAGTATCTCATCATTGTATTGATTTGTATTTCCCTGATGATGAATGATGTCAAGCATCTTTTCATGTGTCTGTTAGCCATCTAGATGTCTTCTTTGGAAAAATGTCTATTCATGACTTCTGCCTATATCTTAACTGAATTATTTGTGTTTTGGGTGTTGAGTTTAATCAGTTTTTTATACATATTGGATACTAACCCTTTATCAGATATGTCACTTGCAATTATCTTCTCCTATTCTGTAGGTTGTCTTTTAGTTTTGTTGATTGTATCATTTGCTGTGCCGCAGCTTTTTATTTTGATGAAGTACCAATAGTTCGTGTTTGCTTTTGTTTCCTTTGCCTTCAGCGAGATATCTAGTAAGAACCTGCTATCACTGAGGTCAAAGAGGTTGCTACCTGTGTTCTCCTCTAGGATTTTGATGGCTTTCATCCATTTTGAATTTAGTTTTGTGTGTGGTGTAATAAATTGGCCCAGTTTCATTCTTCTGTGTGTAACTGTCCAGTTTTCCCAATACCATTTGTTGAAGAGACTGGCATTTTTCCAATGGATATTCCTTCCTGCTTTGTCACAGATGAGTTGACCATATAGTTCTAGGTCAATTTCTGGGTGCTCTATTCTGTTCCATTGATCTATGTGTCTGTTTTTGGGCCATTACCATACTGTCTTGATAACTACACCTTTGTAATATAGCTTGAAATTTGGAATTGTGATGCCTCCAGTTTCATTTTTCTTTTTCAGGATTGCTTTGGCTATTCGGGGTCGTTATGGTTCCAAAAAAAATTTAGGATTGTTTGTTCTAGCTCTGTGAGAAATTCTGGTGGTATTTTGATAAAGATTGCATTAAAGCTATAGGCTGTTTTGGGTAGTATAGACATTTAACAGATTTATTTAACATTTACCTATCTGTCTATCTGTTTATCTCTCTATCATCTATCTATCATCTATTTATCTATCATCTATCTATCTATCTATCATCTATCTATCACATGTCTATCTGTGTTTGTTTTGCCAATACATGAACATGGAATACTTTTTTATTTCTTTGCATCCTCTTAGATTTCTTTCATTAAGTTATAGTTTTCAGCATACAGATCTTTTACTGTTTTAGTTAGGTTTATTTCTAGGTATCTTATTGTGTTTGGTGCAATTGTAGATGGGATCAATTCCATGATTTCTTTTTCTCCTGCTTCATTATTGGTGTATAGAAATGCAACACATTTCTGCATGTTGATTTTATATCCTGCGACATTACTGAATTCATGTATTAGTTCTAGCAATGTTTTGGTGGAATCTTTTGGGTTTTATACACAGAATATCATGCCATTAGCAAGTAGTCAGGGTTGACTTCTTCCTCGTTGATTTGGATGACTTTTATTTCTTTATGTTATCTGACTGCTGAGGCTAGACTTCCAGTACTATGTTAAATATGAATGGTGAGAATGGACACACTTGTCATGTTCCCGACCATAGTGGAAAGGCTCTCAGTTTTTCCCCATGGAGGATGACATTAGCTATGGGTCTTTCATATATGGCCTTTATGATGCTGAGGTATGTTCCATCGATCCCTACTTTGTTGAGAGTTTTTATCAAGAATGAATGCTGTATTTTGCCAAATGCTCTTTCTGCATCTATTGAAAGGACCACTTATGGTTCTTATCCTTTCTTTTATTAACGTGGTATATCACTTTGATTGGTTTGCAAATATTGAACCAGCACTGCAGCCCAGGAATGAATACCACTTGATCATGATGAATAATTCTTATAATGTACTGTTGAATTCGATTTGCTAGTATCTTCTTGAGAATTTTTGCATCCATGTTCATCAGGGATACTGGCCTGTAATTCTCCTATTTAGCTAGGTTTTTGGTTTTGGAACCAAGGTAATGCTGGCTTTGTAGAGTGAGTTTGGAAGTTTTCCTTCCATTTCTATTTTTTGGAACATTTTGAGAAGAATAGGCATTAACTCTTCTTTAAATATCTGGTAAAATTCCCCTGGGAAGCCATCAGGCCCAGGAATCTGGTTTGTTGGGAGATCTTTGACAACTGATTCAATTTTTTTGCTGGTTATGGGTTTTTTTCAAATTTTCTGTTTCTTCCTGTTTCAGCTTTAGTAGTGTGTGAATTTCTAGGAATTTGTGCATTTTTGCCAGATTTCCCAGTTTATTGGCATATAATTTTTCATAGTATTCTCTTATAATTGTTTGATTTCTGTAGTGTTGGCTGTGATCTCTCCTCTTTCATTTGTGATTTTATCTATTTGGGTCCTTTCTCTTTTCTTTTTGATAAGTCTGGCTAGGGGTTTTTCAGTTTTGTTTATTCTTTTGAGGAACCAGATCTTGGTTTTATTGATCTGTTGTACTGTTTGTTTTTATTTCTATATCATTTTTTTCTTCTCTCATCTTTATTATTTGCCTTCTTATGCTGGCTTTAGGCTTTATTTGCTGTTCCTTTTCTAGATCCTTTAGGTGTAAGGTTATACTGTGTATTTGGGACCTTTCTTGCTTCTTGAGACAGGCTTGAATTGCAATATACTTTTCTCTCAGGACTGCCTATGCTGCATCCTAAAGGGTTTAGACTGTTGTGTTTTTATTTTCATTGGTTTGCATGTATTTTCAAATTTCTTCTTTAATTTCCTGGTTAACCCACTCATTCTTTAGTAAGATGTTCTTTTACCTCCATGTATTTGAGTGTTGTCCAAATTTTCCTTGTGGTTGACTTCAGCATTTATTGAACTGTGATCCTCCAAAGTAGAGCCTCTCCATCCTGCTGATGAAAGGCCTTTGTCTGGTACCTGCAGCATATTTTATCTTTGGGGAGGCAATAAACTCTTCCAAAAGTACTTCTGGAAGGGGACTGTTGTCTCTCAGAGCACCCCAGAGGTGTCTACACCATGCTATGCACTCCAAGATCAGTTCCCTCCTCCCCAGGAGCATACTCCATGGCCTTGCTCCAGAGAAAGTTGAGCACTTCTAAAACTTCAGAGTTTGAGCTCCAAAAGCTGTGCATGGTCCATAAACATTTCTGCAGCCATGGGTCCCAACTCTCAGCACCACCTCTGTCAGTGCCATCTACTTTCGTGCCCCCGCTCACTTTACCTTGGGTTCCACCAACCACTTAATAATCAGATCGGGGGGCAGGCTTAAAAGCAACAAAAATGATAATCTCATGATTTTTAAAACTCTATAACTGTTCCTTTTGTCTCTAATATTAATGTGCCACCCCTTTCTTCCTTCCTTCTCTCTTTCAAAGTATTGCTAAAAAGTTTATTTTATTGGGGGCACCTGGGAGGCTCAGGCAGGTAAATATCTGAGTTCAGCTCTGGTCATGATCTCACTGTTCGTGGGTTCGAGCCCCACACCAGGCTCTGTACTGACAGCTCAGAACCTGGAGCCTGCTTCAGATTCTGTGTCTCCCTCTCTGTCTGTCCCTCCCTTACTTGGCTCTGTCTCTCTCTGTCTCACAAAAATAAATAAACATTTTAAAAATTTTATTTTATCGGCTTTTTTAAAGAAAAATCTATTGTTTTATTGAAATTATTTCCTATTTCTTTGATAGCTGTTTTTATCTTTCTTGAGATAGGCCTGGATTGCAATGTATTTTCCTCTCAGGACTGCCTTCGCTACATCCCAAAGCGTTTGGATTGTTGTATTTTCATTTTCGTTTGTTTCCATATATGTTTTAATTTCTTCTCTAATTGCCTGGTTGACCCACTCATTCGTTAGTAGGGTGTTCTTTAACCTCCATGCTTTTGGAGGTTTTCCAGACTTTTTCCTGTGGTTGATTTCAAGCTTCATAGCATTGTGGTCTGAAAGTATGCATGGTATAATTTCAATTCTTGTAAACTTATGAAGGGCTGTTTTGTGACCCAGTATATGATCTATCTTGGAGAATGTTCCATGTGCACTCGAGAAGAAAGTATATTCTGTTGCTTTGGGATGCAGAGTTCTAAATATATCTGTCAAGTCCATCTGATCCAATGTATCATTCAGGGCCCTTGTTTCTTTATTGACTGTGTGTCTAGATGATCTATCCATTTCTGTAAGTGGGGTGTTAAAGTCCCCTGCAATGACCACATTCTTATCAATAAGGTTGCTTATGTTTATGAGTAATTGTTTTATATATCTGGGGGCTCCGGTATTTGGTGCATAGACATTTATAATTGTTAGCTCTTCCTGATGGATAGACCCTGTAATTATTATATAATGCCCTTCTTCATCTCTTGTTACAGCTTTTAATTTAAAGTCTAGTTTGTCTGATATAAGTATGGCTACTCCAGCTTTCTTTTGGCTTCCAGTAGCATGATAAATAGTTCTCCATCCCCTCACTCTCAATCTAAAGGTGTCCTCAGATCTAAAATGAGTCTCTTGTAGACAGCAAATAGATGGGTCTTGTTTTTTTATCCATTCTGATACCCTATGTCTTTTGGTTGGCGCGTTTAAGCCATTTACATTCAGTGTTATTATAGAAAGATACGGGTTTAGAGTCATTGTGATGCCTGTATGCTTTATGCTTGTAGTGATGTCTCTGGTACTTTGTCTCACAGGATCCCCCTTAGTATCTCTTATAGGGCTGGTTTCGTGGTGACAAATTCCTTCAGTTTTTGTTTGTTTGGGAAGACCTTTATCTCTCCTTCTATTCTAAATGACAGACTTGCTGGATACAGGATTCTCGGCTGCATATTTTTTCTGTTTAGCACACTGAAGATATCGTGCCAATCCTTTCTGGCCTGCCAAGTTTCAAAAGAGAGATCAGTCACAAGTCTTATAGGTCTCCCTTTATATGTGAGGGCACGTTTATCCCTTGCTGCTTTCAGAATTTTCTCTTTATCCTTGTATTTTGCCAGTTTCACTATGATATGTCGTGCAGAAGATCGATTCAAGTTACGTCTGAAGGGAGTTCTCTGTGCCTCTTGGATTTCAATGCCTTTTTCCTTCCCCAGTTCAGGGAAGTTCTCAGCTATAATTTCTTCAAGTACTCCTTCAGCACCTTTCCCTCTCTCTTCCTCCTCTGGGATACCAATTATGCGTATATTATTTCTTTTTAGTGTATCACTTAGTTCTCTAATTTTCCCCTCATACTCCTGGATTTTTTTATCTCTCTTTCTTTCAGCTTCCTCTTTCTCCATAACTTCATCTTCTAGTTCACCTATTCTCTCCTCTGCCTCTTCAATCCGAGCCGTCGTGGTTTCCATTTTGTTTTGCATTTCGTTTAAAGCGTTTTTCAGCTCCTCGTGATTGTTCCTTAGTCCCTTGATCTCTGTGGCAAGAGATTCTCTGCTGTCCTGTATACTGTTTTCAAGCCCAGCGATTAATTTTATGACTATTATTCTAAATTCACTTTCTGTTATATTATTTAAATCCTTTTTGATCAGTTCATTAGCTGTTGTTATTTCCTGGAGATTCTTCTGAGGGGGATTCTTCCTTTTGGTCATTTTGGATAGTCCCTGGAGTGGTGAGGACCTGCAGGGCACTTCCCCTGTGCTGTGGTGTATAACTGGAGTTGGTGGGCGGGGCCGCAGTCCGACCTGATGTCTGCCCCCAGCCCACCGCTGGGGCCACAGTCAGACTGGTGTGTGCCTTCTCTTCCCCTCTCCTAGGGGCGGGATTCACTGTGGGGTGGCGTGGCCTGTCTGGGCTACTTGCACACTGCCAGGCTTGTGTTGCTGGGGATCTGGCGTATTAGCTGGGGTGGGTAGGCAAGGTGCACGGGGGCAGGAGGGGCAGGCTTAGCTCGCTTCTCCTTAGGTGATCCACTTCAAGAGGGGCCCTGTGGCAGTGGGAGGGAGTCAGATCCACTGCCGGAGGTTTGGCTCCGCAGAAGCACAGAGTTGGGTGTTAGCGCTGAGTGAGCAAGTTCCCTGGCAGGGACTGGTTCTCTTTGGGATTTTGGCTGGGGGATGGGCGGGGGAGATGGCGCGGCGAGCGCCTTTGTTCCCCGCCAAGCTGAGCTCTGCCGTCCGGGGGCTCAGCAGCTCTCCCTACCTTTGTCCTCCAGCCTTCCCGCTTTCCGAGCAGAGCTGTTAACTTATGACCTCCCAGACGCTAAGTCGCGCTTGCTGTCGGAACACAGTCCCTCCGGCCCCTCCGCTTTTGCCAGCCCGACTTGGGGGCTCTGCTTGGCCGGCGAGCCACCCCTCCGCCCCGGCTCCCTCCCGCCAGTCCGTGGAACGCGCACCGCCTCGCCGCCCTTCCTACCCTCTTCCGTGGGCCTCTCGTCTGCGCTTGGCTCTGGAGACTCCGTTCTGCTAATCCTCTGGTGGTTTTCTGGGTTCTTTAGGCAGGTGTAGGTGGAATCTAAGTGATCAGCAGGACGCGCGGTGAGCCCAGCGTCCTCCTCCGCCGCCATCTTCCGGAACTCCCCGATAGCTGTTTTTATCTTTAAGATTTTTTTCTTTCATACTTTTGGGGGAAGACATTTTATTATCCTTGTTCTGACATTTTGATTAATATGCCTGTGACCTCATTTATTTTGTATTTCTCCTGCTTTCTAAAAATGAAATGTAAGTCTAGTCATTATTCTCTATGTATCCTGTAGACCATATCCCACATATAGTTTATTCATTGCTGTTTATTATCAGTAGTCTGTAATTGTAGTTTTGTTTTCCTCTTTAATGGAAGAATTATTTGGAAGAATACTTTTTGATTGCCCACCCCTTTGTTTATAAACTTTCTCTGTGATCTTGTTTTAGATATTACTCTAAATAAGTTACAATATACTTTTTGTTTAATGTTTATTTATTTTTGAAAGAGAAAGAGAGACAGAGCATGAGCAGGGAAGGGGCAGAGAGAGAGAGAGGGAGGCAAAGAATCTGAAGCAGGCTCCAGCTCTGAGCTGTCAGCACAGAGCCTGATGTGGGGCTCAAACTCATTGACCATGAGATCATGACCTGAGCCGAAATCAGATGCTTAACCGACTGAGCCACCCAGGCACCCCTTGTTTGTTTAAATTCAAGTTAGTTAACATACACTGTAGTGTATTTTGAACAGTGTCTGGCATATAATTGGTGTCTGCTATTTCCATCATTATAATGATCTATTATAGAACATAAGATTTTTTTTCTGCCACAAGATAAAGTCGTCATATTTTAATAGAACTTAATTTGTCACATTTACTGTGGTTACCGATTTTCTTTGACTTATTCTCCCCTATCTTACATCCCTATGAAACACGCTTTCTTCTTGTCTATTTTCTTTCCTGACTAGATGGGTCATGGAGTTTTTCTTCCTTCGTGCCCCCTCTAGTGGTTTGAAAGCTCTATAACCTATTTTTATCTATAATTACCCTTAACAATTTATACATCTATACATATTTTTTCTCAATGTCTAGAAGTGCTGGTCACTTCTGAATGAGAAAAAAATATTGAGCTTGCCTTTATTTAGCTTCCCCTCCTTTCTGCTTTTTCTCCTCCAAACTCCCAGGTTTGGTTGAAATCATCCAAAAGTTTTATTTCAGATGATTTTACAATTTTCCTTCCATTGTAGAAACTTGTTTCTAGAAATTACACTAAAAATTACAGGTGCATTAGCAGCAGTTATAGTAATAATCACCATTTTGGTAAATTTTGTTCATCTCTGTTTCTTGTGTTACATGTCTCATCTATCTTTTTTTTTTTAAGTTTATTTATTTGTTTTTTTTCCAATATATGAAGTTTATTGTCAAATAGGTTTCCATACAACACCCCGTGCTCATCCCAAAACATGCCCTCCTCAATACCCATCACCCACTCTCCCCTCCCTCCCACCCCCCATCAACCCTCAGTTTGTTCTCAGTTTTTAAGAGTCTCTTATGCTTTGGCTGTCTTCCACACTAACCTCTTTTTTTTTTCCTTCCCCTCCCCCATGGGTTTCTGTTAAGTTTCTCAGGATCCACATAAGAGTGAAAACATATGGTATCTGTCTTTCTCTGTATGGCTTATTTCACTTAGCATCACACTCTCCAGTTCCATCCATGTTGCTACAAAGGGCCATATTTCATTCTTTCTCATTGCCACATAGTACTCCGTTGTGTATATAAACCACAATTTCTTGATCCATTCATCAGTTGATGGACATTTAGGCTCTTTCCATAATTTGGCTATTGTTGAGAGTGCTACTATATACATTGGGGTACAAGTGCCCCTATGCATCAGTACTCCTGTATCCCTTGGGTAAATTCCTAGCAGTGCTACTGCTGGGTCATAGGGTAGGTCTATTTTTAATTTTCTGAGGAACCTCCACACTGTTTTTTTCTGTTTGGTGCAGAGTGGCTGCACCAATTTGCATTCCCACCAACAGTGCAAGAGGGTTCCCGTTTCTACACATCCTCGCCAGCATCTATAGTCTCCTGATTTGTTCATTTTGGCCACTCTGACTGGCGTGAGGTGATATCTGAGTGTGGTTTTGATTTGTATTTCCCTGATGAGGAGCGACATTGAGCATCTTTTCATGTGCCTGTTGGCCATCCGGATGTCTTCTTTAGAGAAGTGTCTATTCATGTTTTCTGCCCATTTCTTCACTGGGTTATTTGTTTTTCAGGTGCGGAGTTTGGTGAGCTCTTTATAGATTTTGGATACTAGCCCTTTGTCTGATATGTCATTTGCAAACATCTTTTCCCATTCCGTTGGTTGCCTTTTAGTTTCGTTGGTTGTTTCCTTTGCTGTGCAGAGCTTTTTATCTTCATAAGGTCCCAGTAATTCATTTTTGCTTTTAATTCCCTTGCCTTTGGGGACGTGTCAAGTAAGAAATTGCTACGGCTGAGGTCAGAGAGGTTTTTTCCTGCTTTATCCTCTAGGGTTTTGATGGTTTCCTGTCTCACATTCAGGTCTTTTATTCATTTTGAGTTTATTTTTGTGAATGGTGTGAGAAAGTGGTCTAGTTTCAATCTTCTGCATGTTGCTGTCCAGTTCTCCCAGCACCATTTGTTAAAGAGACTGTCCTTTTTTCCATTGGATATTCTTTCCTGCTTTGTCAAAGATTAGTTGGCCATACTTTTGTGGGTCTAGTTCTGGGGTTTCTATTCTATTCCATTGGTCTATGTGTCTGTTTTTGTAACAATAGCATGCTGTCTTGATGATTACAGCTTTGTAGTAGAGGCTAAAGTCTGGGATTGTGATGCCTCCTGTTTTGGTCTTCTTCAAAATTACTTTGGCTATTCGGGGCCTTTTGTGGTTCCATATGAATTTTAGGATTGCTTGTTCTAGCTTCGAGAAGAATGCTGGTGCAATTTTGATTGGGATTGCATTGAATGTGTAGATAGCTTTGGGTAGTATTGACATTTTGACAATATTTATTCTTCCAATCCATGAGCACGGAATGTTTTTCCATTTCTTCATATCCTCTTCAATTTCCTTCATAAGCTTTCCATAGTTTTCAGCATACGGATCTTTTACATCTTTGGTTAGATTTATTCCTAGGTATTTTATGCTTCTTGGTGCAATTGTGAATGGGATCAGTTTCTTTATTTGTCTTTCTGTTGCTTCATTGTTAGTGCATAAGAATGCAACTGATTTCTGTACATTGATTTTGTATCCTGCAACTTTGCTAAATTCATGTATCAGTTCTAGCAGACTTCTGGTGGAGTCTATCAGATTTTCCTATTTATTTGTTTTGAGACAGAGACAGAACAAGTTGTGGAGGTGGAGGGTGGGCAGAGAGAGGAGGGAGAGAGAATCCTTCATCACTGCCAGTGCAGAGCCCAACATGGGGCCCAAACTTACAAAACCTTGAGATCATGACCTGAGCTGAAACCGAGAGTTGGGTTCTTAACCGACTGAGCCACCTAGGTGCCCTAACATCTGTATTTTCTTGGGTTTATTTTGTTTGAAAATCCCTCACACATTTTATTTCAATAAATTTCTTTTGGAAATATATTTCTCTGATTCTCTTCATTTCTGAAGATTTCCTTTGACTTTCTTAACTCAAAGGTGATTGTCTAAAAATGTAGATGTGACCATGGGAGGAAATAGGATCATAACAGAGTCAAGTGGGAAGAGGAGTGGGAAGGTACAGGGTGGGATAAATGAGATGATCCTGATCCTTCAGAGCAGTCAATGGACAGGGTGTGGTGATATAAACACATCGTTTAGACATGTGAGAGGTAAAATGAAATGGAGTCACTTATATCAAGGGGTTTTAAAAGAGAGCCAGGGAGGCCATTAAGGAGCTGGGCTTTATGCACATTCTCATCAGATGAAACCAGAAACTTTAAACTGGGCTAACCTGAAAATATTCCAAGGTCTCTGTCCAAACACCTGCAACTTGCTACAGTAAGAGATTTTGTTTAGTGGCAGCCAATTATATTCAGTCAAAATTAGTTTTCTGCTGCCAACACCAACCAAAATTCTTTGGTAAAAACCCATACAAACACTTCATCTTTTGATACCCTTGACTTTTTTCGCTAGAGGGACACAATTTCTGTTGCTCCCCAAATCTATGCTCCTCAAATTGTAATTCTGAGACCTCAAATAAATGTTTTTGCTTTATTTCAGCCCTTCCTTTTTTTCTCATTCAACAGACATAAGGAAGTAACTACAGAACAACCTAAACCAAAAGCCACAAAGTTCTCCTTCTGGGCAAAAAGACTGGGAAGGGTAGTGAAGAGATGAAGGAGATAAAGAGGTTAGAGGACTGTTGCTTTTAATTACAATGCCTTTTGTCCAATTTCACTCTTTAAACATGACCCTGCATTACTCTCATTAGAATAAGTTAGTTTTTTCAATACAAATAAAATACAAAGGAGCTTCTTAGCTCCAACCAGATCTGGAATGTAAAGTCAGATTTTACATGTGAGTGACTTAGCTAGTGACCCCAGCTGCACAACTTTGAAGACTTTGTCTTCACTCTTGATTTACTGATTGGGAATCTATTGGTGAGTCTAACTCCTGATCCAGTGCTCTGAAATACATGTTTGTTGA
This sequence comes from Panthera onca, assembly GCF_046562875.1. Classification (NCBI taxonomy): domain Eukaryota; kingdom Metazoa; phylum Chordata; class Mammalia; order Carnivora; family Felidae; genus Panthera; species Panthera onca. The sequence continues at coordinate 150,088,538 of NC_138339.1, forward strand.
CATCAGTAAGGGCAGATTTTTTACTCTTAAGATTCTAAGTATATTCTACAAGCTAAATTAGAATTATAGGCAAACGGAGCCTGGGTTAGAGTCTCAGACTTCCCTGTTCATAAGACATAAAGTCTGTGTTAAAGGCAAGTTTCTTTGCTTGCAAGATACCATTAAGAACATAGCAGCTTTTCAGTCAACTGAAATCCCTCTTTCCCAAACCCTCACTAACTGTAATGCTTTATCAGTATGGCATTCATTCTGTTTACTTCCTTTCCTGTTGGGGTGGTTTTACTAGGGATAATTTGGTATTTCAATGGCTTCTTTGAGAAACTTAACATCTCCCTAAACCATCTCATCTAAGATGTATCCTCTCCGATCTCCTTCACACCTCCATCCTTTTACTACCTCCAACCTTCCCTGTGGCTCCCTGAGATCTTTTGATATGTCACTCTTCATACCCCTACCTCTTGCATCCTTCTGCTCACCCCTGTAAGATCTTCCTTTCCCATTCTAGCCCCTCAACTCCTTGTAGTCACTCAAACTCTGTGCTCCCCTGTAAGGGTTCCCTGTAAGGGACGCAGAGACTCCAAAAGCAACCACTTGAAGTTGAAAAGGGGAAAAAAAAAACTATTTGGAGGTAGACTGGCTATTTTACCCACTCATATGGGCTTTGGAGAAACCCAAATGTCCAGTGTCTCCTCAACCCCTCAGTCCAGATGTAATCTACAGCCTCTGTGACATTACATACCAGGGCAAAGACAATCTTAAAAGTCTCCTCCCACAAATATGGTGAAAAGTTTATCTTGTTGGAGAAGTGGATAAAGTACACCAAAGATGGCTGATTGGACTAAAACAAACTCTGGTCTCTAGCTTAGAGACCCCTCCTCCAGGTTCGTCTTCCTTTGCTGCATGCGCAAAAACCACCCCCCCCACACACACACAAATATGGAGGCTGATAACTATAAATTACCCTTCCTGCTCACATTCGGGGCTCAGATCTTTGGAGAAACAGTCTCCTCTGAGCCTCGGGTGTTAAATAAATCTCCAATCCACCAAGATCTCAGAGTGCCGCTTGGTTTTTCCACCAGTGTTCCAGCCTGGTTCCGTAACAAGCTCCCATATTGATCTGGTAACTATAACTTCTTCCATCTAGCAGAAACACAGTTCTTTCTTTCTTTCTTTCTTTCTTTCTTTACTTTTTAATTTACATCCAAGTTAGCATATAGTGCAATAATGATTTGGGGAGTGAGACTCCAGTGATTCATCCCCTACATATAACACCCAATGCTCATCCCAACAAGTGTCCTCCTTAATGCTCCTTGCCCATTTAGCTCACCCACAACCCCTCCAGCAACACTGTTCTCTATATTTAAGAGTCTTTTATGTTTTGTCTCCCTGCCCATTTTTTTTTATTATTTTTGCATCCCTTCCCTTCTGTTCATCTGTTTTGTATCTTAAATTCCAAATATGAGTGAAGTCATATGATATTTGTCTTTCTCTGAGGGACTAGTTAGCAGAAACATATTTCTGATAAAAATATAAAGGACAGAAGTGAGTACCAATGCTTATACACACTATTGAGTTTTGTATTCTGTGTTTACACCTTACTCATGGCTAAAATTTTAGAATGAAAGCCATAAAATTTCTATTTGTGCCTGCCTGTTTGTTTATGTATGTTCATTTGTATGTTATGTATATGTGAGATTTTCCCACCTCCAGATGGTATTACCAAATTAATTTATTAAATCCCTTAAAGAAACTATATTCTGATTGGCTTGGATAAAAATAAGTGCTTATATAATTACATGTTCCTGAAACTCCAAGAAATATAGAAATGTCTTTCAAATTCACTTGATTTGAGTAAATTTGATTTGATAACATTATGTTGATACTATAAGTTTCATAAAGAAACAGCCATGTCTTCTGTATGTATGTATTAGCATTAAATGTAATATATACATACATTTTTATTCTAGTTGAGTTTACAAATCATATTAACTAATATATTTGTTAGATGTATAAGATTCTAAAAATTTAAATTATATTTTAATCAAAAAAGTCATTCTGGAAAACTTTGTTTCAACAATAATTGTTTTACAATATATCCACTTAAAAGTAGTTTACAAAATATTTTTTATTATTGAAATATAATTGACATATAATATCATATTAGTTTCAGGTGCACAACATTAAGTTACAGAGAGGGAGGGAGGCAAACCATAAGAGACTCTTTTTCTTTTTTGAGGACATCTTTTTAAATTTTAATTCCAATATAGTTAACATACAATGTACCATTAATTTCAGGTGTACAATATAGTGTTTCAACAATTCTATATATTACCTGGTGCTCATTATAGCCAAGTGTACTCCTTAATCCCCATCACCTATTTAACCCGTCCCCTCACCCACCTTCCTTCATGCAAACTTCAGTTTGTTCTCTATAGGTAAGAGTCTGTTTTATGATTTGCCTTTCTCTTTCTGCAACCCCCCCCCCATGTTCATCTGCTTTATTTCTTAAATTCCACACATGAGTGGAATCATATGGTATTTGTCTTTCTCTGACTGACTTACTCTGCCTAGCATTAGCTAAGCTCCATCCATGTCATTGCAAATAGAAAGATTTAATTTGATTTTTATGCTGACTAATTTTCCATTGTGTGTGTGTGTGTGTGTGTGTGTGTGTGTAACTTTTTTATTTATAAGTCAATGGAAATTTGTGCTCTTTCCATAAATTGGCTCTTGTTGATAATGCTGCTATAAACATCAGGGTGCATGTGCCCCTTTGAATCAGTATTTTTGTATCCATTGGGTAAATACCTACTAGTGCAATTGCTGAATAATAGCATAGTTCTACTTTAAAATTTTTTTTTAATTTACCTCCAAATTAGCATATAGTGCAACAATGATTTCAGGAGTAGATTCCTTAATGCCCCTTACCAATTTAGCCCATCCCCCCTCCCACAACCCCTCCAGTAACCCTCAGTTTGTTCTCCATATTTATGAGTCTCTTCTGTTTTGTCCCTCTCCCTGTTTTTATATTTTGTTTCCCTTCCCTTATGTTCATCTGTTTTGTCTCTTAAAGTCCTCATATGAGTGAAGTCATATGATATTTGTCTTTGTCTGACTAATTTCACTCAGCATAATACCCTCCAGTTCCATCCACATAGTTGCAAATTGCAAGATTTCATTCTTTTTGATTGCCGAGTAATACTCCATTATATATATATATATATATATATATATATATATATATATATATACCACATCTTCTTTATCTGTTCATCCATTGATGGACATTTGGGCTCTTTCCATACTTTGGCTATTGTTGATAGTGCTGCTATTAACATTGGGGTGCATGTGTCCTTTCGAAACAGCACACCTGTATCCCTTGGATAAATACCTAGTAGTGCAATTGCTGGGTTGTAGGGTATTTCTATCTTTAGCTTTTTGAGGAGCCTCCATACTGTTTTCCAGAGTAGCTGCACCAGCTTGCATTCACATAAGAGAATCTTAAACACTGGGAACAAACTAAGGGTACATGGGGGTGGGGGAGAGGAGAAAGTAGGTGATGGGCAGGAAGGAGGGCACTTGTTGGGATGAGCATTGGGTGTTGTATAGAAAGCAATTTGACAATAAATTATATTAAAAAAATAAAACAAACAAACAAATAAATAAATAATTTTTAAAAATCAATCCAAAAAAATCAGTCAGGTGCACAACATAGTGACTGGACAATACTGTATACTGCATTTAGCATAATAACTTCTAGATCTATCCATGTTGTCACAAATGGCGAGATTGAATTCTTTTTTATGGCTGAGTAGTATTCCTGTGCGTGTGTATGTGTGTGTGTTTGTGTGTGACATCTTCTTTATCCATTCATCTATGTATGGACATTTAGGTTGCTTCCATATCTTAGCTATTGTAAATAATGCTGTGATGAACATAGGGGTGCATATATCTTTCTGAATTAGTGTTTTCATTTTCTTTGGGCAAATACCCAGGAGTAGACTTACTAGAGCATATGTAGCTCTATTTTTAATTTTGGGGGGGACTTCCATACTGTTTTCCACAGTGGCTGCACAAATTTACATTCCCACCAATAATGCATGAGGGATCCCCTTTCTCCACATCCTCACCAACCCTTGTTATTTCTTCTCTTTTTGATACTAGCCATTCTGACTGGTGTAAGGTAATATTTCTTTGTGATTATGATTTGCATTTCCCTGAGGATGAGTGATGCTGAGCATCTTTTAATGTGTACTTCTTCTTTGAAAAAATGTCTGTTCAGGTCTCTTCCCATTTTTTAATCAGGTTATTTGATTTTTTTTTTTTTTTTTTGGTGTGAAGTTGTACAAGTTCTTTATGTATTTTGGGTATTACCCCCCATCAGATATATGATTTGCAAATATATTCTCCCACTAACTAGGTTACTTTTTTGTTTTGCTGATGGTTTCCTTCACTGTGAAAAAGCTTTTTATTTTGGTGTGGTCCCAATAGTCTGTTTTTGCTTTGTTTCCCTTGCCTGAAAAGACATATCTAGAAAACTATTGCCAAGGTTGATGTCCAAGAAATTACTGCCTATGTTTTTTTAGGAGTTTTGTCATTTCAGTTCTCATATTTAGGTCTTTAATCCATTTTTGAGCTTATTTTTGTGTATCATGTAAGAAAGTGACCCAGTTTAAAAAAAGAAAGAAAGTGGCCTGGTTATATCCTTTTTGTATGCTGCTGTCCAGTTTTCCCAACACCATTTATTGAAAAGACTGTCTTTTCTCTGTTGTACATTCTTGTCTCCTTTATTGTAGAACAATTGGCCATATAGACATGGGTTTACTTTTAGGATCTCAATTCTGTTTTATTGATCTATGAGTCTATTTTATACCAGTGCCATAATGTTTTGATTCCTATAGCTTTGTAGTATATCTTGAAATCTGAGATTGTGATAACCTCTCATTTTGTTCTTCTTTCTCAAGCTTTCTTTGTTTCTTTTTTTTTTTTTTTGTAACGTTTATTTATTTTTGAGACAGAGAGAGACAGCATGAACGGGGGAGGTTCAGAGAGAGGGAGACACAGAATCCGAAACAGGCTCCAGGCTCTGAGCTGTCAGCACAAAGCCCAACGCGGGGCTCGAACTCACGGACCGCGAGATCATGACCTGAGCCGAAGTCGGCCGCTTAACCGACTGAGCCACCCAGGCACCCCTCTCAAGCTTTCTTAGGCTATGTTTCAATGAACATGTAGGCAATGAAATTTAAAATACAACACCACTTACAACTGCTCAACAAGAGAGAAATACTGTGAAATAAATCTCTCAAAACAGGTACAGACCTTATCTTCTATATAAGATTTGTTTTGGCATTCTTGAAATATCAATATTACAGTAATGGAGAACATTTTAATGGTTGCCAGTTGCGAGGGGCGTGAGGGTCGGCAGGGAGGTATGTGTAGCTTAAGAAGGGCAACAGGAGGAATCCTTGTGATGATAGAACTATTCTGTGCTTTCCCTATATCAGTGTTAATAACCCAGTTGTGATATTGTACTTGGATTGAGTACAATCACTCTAAAATGTGATTGAGGCCTTTCTCATTTAACACACCCTCTGAAGCTCCTGCACTTAAGAAAGGCCTTCTCCTTCATCATTACCAGATTGGAATGTCCTGAACTATGCAGCCTCCCTCAGCTGATGTGACACAGTCCAAGTTTTGCAAGATGTTACCATTGGGTTAAACAGATAAAGTGTATATGAGATATTGCTGTATTATGTTTTACAACTACATATGAATCCACAATTGTCTCAAAATAAAAATATTTTTAATACAAATTTTAAAAAATACATATGCATGTAAACACCATGTCTCCACCTTTTTATTCCACTATCATGTTGAGGGTCTTGAGAATGCCTCGGGATACAGCAACAAGCTGTTTCAGAAACTAATATCACTGCACTTCACAGAAATGGAATAGGAGTCTTGACCTTGGCTGCAAATTTATTCTCACACTTTCTACAGGATGTTTTGATGGATTGCATTTGGGGTAAGAGAGAAAGAGAGGAGTTCATGTTTGTAGCCTGAGCAACTGGTTCAACAGTAGTGCTGTTTACTGAAGCCTTGGGGGAAGCAAATAGACAAACATCTGATGTGATGTCAGGTGTTGATACGTGCTAAAGAGAAACTAAAGCAGAGTCCTAGTCTGGATTGTGGCACAGTGGGATTGAGGAGGTGGTTTTAGATAAGAAACCCATCAAGGTAAAGAGATATTAATGAGTGCCCCATGCAAAAGAGGTTTCCATGGGGGAAAAATTGGAAAAGAGTTAAATAAAATTATAATTACTGCAGGATTCTCAGAGCCATGACTAGTCTAATGACACAGTGAATCTGAGAGGGGGTACAGAACCTGTAAAGGCCATGCTCCTGTGGTTGTATGTCCCTTCTGGGAATAGGAAGACCAGTGTAGATTGAAGAATGTGGTTGTTGGGAGGTAGGAAAACTGAAGGGACTCCATTTTTAGAAAGGCTGTCTCTTTGCTGTTTCTATGTGAGGTTCTATTTACTCGTGTTCTATATTTTACCTTGCATCTGAATAAACCAAAGAAACTATGTTCCTACTCCAAGGGGAAAGCAAGAAAACTAACATTCTTTGAGTTTCATCCTAGCCCCCAAGCACCTAACATCTAAGAACTGGATCCCAAATATGTTCCGGGACATTAGCTTTCAGCAAACCTCAGCTGACAACGCCATCAGCACCCCCTACCTTCGCTGATTTATAAAGTAACACCTGTTGTTCACCTGTCTCTTTGCCCTTGATTGGAACCTACCCTAGATTCCTGAAGGAACACGTACCCTGGACTCCTTTCCAATATAAACCCCAAGTGACAGAGACACTTATTCTCCTTTCCTTTCTGAGTCTTCCAGACACTCCGCCAGCTATACTCTATCGCTTATGCTGTTCAATAAACTCTGCTTTCACTTCTTCCTGGCTCAAGTTTGATTTCTATCCTAAGCGAAAACAAGGACCCTCTTTGCTAGTCCTGTGTGACCCACTCTGTGTCCTCAGACCAGTCCTGCCTGCATCAGTTATTCTAAGGTCTCTGCACGAGAGACATGGGACTCTGCTCTGAGAACCCCTGTGGCACCTCAAGCCATTCATCACCTCTTGGTGTTTTCCCTCCTGCATAGATGTGGCACCATCTGCCAGCTGAAACCCTGAGAGTGATAAAGGAAATTTTCAAATTTTAATGTTTGTGGGCCCTGCTCCTGGGCTCCCAGGGAAGCTATACTTTTAACAAGATCAGAATGACTTCACCAAACTTCAAAGCATGGGCTCTATTTCTGCCCTGAGCACACATTGTCCATCTGCTTCATTAGCCAATAACCTAAAAGAAACATTTCAAACTAAAGATAAGAGTAAAAATCTTTGTAAGTTCTGTTCCATACCTCAGAAGCTTACAACTTGCATATACTAAAAGCATAAAATAAAGTTTGTAATTTTCTAAAATGTCCTTCATCATGATGATTTGTAATTCTTGATGTAACAAAAACATACATAACCCTGTATTAAATACTACTTCTCTGGAGCACTTTCTTCTTTGTTAAGGTCGTGGATCCTCTACAGGAGTGCTGATGCATGGGGGCACATGTACCCCAATGTTTATAGCAGTGCTTTCAACAATAGCCAAATTTTGGAAAGAGCCTAAATGTCCATCAACTGATGAATGGATAAAGTAGATGTGGTTTATATATTTAATGGAATACTACTTGGCAATGAGAAAGAATGAAATCATGTCATTTGCAGCAACTGGAAGAAAGAATCATGCCATTTGCAGTGGATGAAACTGGAAGAGATTATGTTATGTGAAATAAGTCAGTCAGAGAAGGACAGATATCATATGTTTTCACTCATATGTGGATCTTGAGAAACTGAATAGAAGACCATGGGAGAAGGGAAGGGGGAAAAAATGGTTACAGAAAAGGAGGGAGGCAAACCACAAGAGACTCTTAAATACAAAGAACAAACTAAGGGTGGATGGGAAGGGGGGAGAGGAAAAATGGGTGATGGGCATTGCAGAGGGCACTTGTTGGGATGAGCACTGGGTGTTGTATGTAAGCCAATTTGACAATAAATTATATTCATAAAAAAAGATTATGTATCTTCGGCAGCTGGCATCACTTGGGCTGGAATAAAACTCTCTTTCTTTCTCTCTTTTTTCTGTAGAAATTGTAAAAGCTTTGTTCATTTTGCATCAGCAAGAGTACCCCTTGCTGTGAACTTGAAAAGGGCTGTGAAAGCAGAGGCCCAGAGGCCTACCCTGGAGGATGAAGCTGCAGGGTCCATCTGTGAACCCACCAAATACTTTCATTTCATTTCTTTCTCCTCTTTCCAAAATGTGATTGAGGCCTTTCTCATTTAACACACCCTCTGAAGCTCCTGCACTTAAGAAAGGCCTTCTCCTTCATCATTACCAGATTGGAATGACCTGAACTATGCAGCCTCCTTCAGCTGATGTGACACAGCCCAAGTGTGTGTTCCTTCCCTAACCACACCTTCCCTCAGCTTCTGTTTAACTTTCACTTTGGAAATGTTAGAACATATGCAAAGTAAAGTATAATGAACCCCAATGTATCTATCCATCACTAGCTTCAAAAAATTACCAACTCCTGGGCATCTCCTGTCATCTAAATTCCCATCTATTTTCCCTCAACCCTCCATGTAATTTGAAGCAAATTTCAGACATTATTTTACTTATAAATACTTTAGTGCATATCTCTAAAAGATGATACTGTTGCAGGATTCTTTACCTCAAAACCCGGGGTTCATTGTCTCTCCACTCTCAACAATGAAGAGATGGACACAGAATAAAATGAGCAGCAGGCAAAAGTTTATTAGAGTATAAGATGGGATCAGAAAGAAAGAATAGTATGAAAGCTCTCTTTACAGAGAGGGGACATTTGAAAGTGAATGTCGGAAACTATAGGCAAGGGTCCTTGTTTTTAAGGTTCTCGCTGCCCCCCCCCCCCACCAATCCCTTCCTCCTCATTCTTCTGAAGTCTACTTTTATTGGCTCGATAGCTCTAGGTGCTGGGTTGTCCATTCCTGATTGGCTCCATTCCATTTTGTGAGGAGTCACACTAGTCATACTGTCCCTCATGTAACATAAGTTTTATGGTTTACTTATTTCAGTTAAATATTTTGATTGTCAAATTTTTGAGGGGAACCTGAAGAGGAGTAGGTGGTGTCTGTTACATTCTTAAGAGGACCTTAACGCCTGAGGGAGTTTGCTCGAGGTCAGATGTTCCCAGAAGAAATGTTTTAAAGTATGTTTTTTTCCCCACCAGGGACCTTCAAGTCTTAGCCTCTCCCTTTCTCCTATCTTTTTCTATCATAATACTCTTTTAGGTTTCATCTTTTAGAGATATAATGTGATAGTAATCATAACTGTTATCATCTCTTGAAAAATTAATAATACCTACTTTTTTTAAGTTTACTTATTTATTTTGAGAGAGAGAGCAAGTGGGTGAGGGGTAGAGAGAGAAGAGAGAGAACCAGCTGCAGGTCTCCAACCCACAAAATGTGAGATCATGACCTGAGCCAAAAACCAAGAGTCAGTCGCTTAACCTATTTAGCCACCCAGTTGTCCCTATAATACCTACTTTGTATCATCAAATATCCAGTTATTAGGAACCCATGGGGGAGGGGAAGGAAGAAAGAAAAAAAAAAGAGGTTAGAGTGGGAGAGAGCCAAAGCATAAGAGACTCTTAATAACTGAGAACAAACTGAGGGCTGATGGGGGGTGGGAGGGAGGGGAGGGTGGGTGATGGGTATTGAGGAGGGCACTTGTTGGGATGAGCACTGGGTGTTGTATGGAAACCAATTTGACAACAAATTTCATATATTTAAAGAAAAGTCCAGGTGGCTAGGGAAGATGGCAGCGTAGGAAGATGCTGGGCTCACCATGTCCTGCTGGTCACTTAGATTCCACCTACACCTGCCTAAATAACCCAGAAAGCCGCCAAAAGATTAGCAGAACTGAGTATCCAGAGCCAAGTGCAGACAAGAGGCCCACGGAAGAGGGTAAGAAGGGCGGAGAGGAGGTGCGCGCTCCACAGGCTGGTGGGAGGGAACTGGGGCGGAGGGGCGGCCCGCCGGCCAAGCAGAGCCTCCGAGTCTGGCTGGCAAAAGTGGAGGGGCCGGACAAAGTGTGTTCCAACAGCAAGAGGGACATGACATCTGGAAGGTTATGAGCTAACAGCTCTGCTCAGAGAACGGGAGGGCTGGAGGACAACGGAAGGGAGAGTTGCTGAGCCCCGGGACGACAGAGCTCAGTTTGGCAGGGAAAAAAGGCCTATGCCAGTGCCATCTCTCTCGCCCATCCCCCAGCCAAAATCCCAAAGGGAGCCAGTTCCTGCCAGGGAACTTGCTTGCTCTGCACTAACACCCAATGCTGTGCTTCTGTGGAGCCACCCCTCTGGCAGTGGGTCTGACTCTGTCCCCCTGCCACAGGGCCCTACCTGAAGTGGATCATCGAAGGAGAAGTGAGCTAAGCCTGCCCCTCCTGCCCCCGTGCACCTTGCCTACCCACCCCAGCTAATATGCCAGATCCCCAGCACCACAAGCCTGGCAGTGTGCAAGTAGCCCAGATGGGCCATGCCACCCCACAGTGAATCCTGTCCCTAGGAGAGGGGAAGAGAAGGTACACACCAGTCTGACTGTGGCCCCAGCGGTGGGCAGGAGGCAGACATCAGGTCTGACTGCGGCCCCGCCCACCAACTCCAGTTATACACCACAGCACAGGGGAAGTGCCCTGCAGGTCCTCACCACTCCAGGGATTATCCAAAATGACCAAATGGAAGAATTCCCCTCAAAAGAATCTCCAGGAAATAACAACAGCTAACAAACTGATCAAAAAGGATTTAAATAATATAACAGAAAGTGAATTTAGTATAATAGTCATAAAATTAATCACTGGGCTTGAAAACAGTATAGAGGACAGCAGAGAATCTATTGCTACAGAGATCAGGGGACTAAGGAATAGTCAGGAGGAGCTGAAAAACGCTTTAAACGAGATGCAAAATAAAATGGAAATGACCATGGCTCGGATTGAAGAGGCGGAGGAGAGAATAGGTGAACTAGAAGATAAAATTATGGAAAAAGAGGAAGCTGAGAAAAAGATAAAAAAATCTAGGAGTATGAGGGGAAAATTAGAGAACTAAGTGATGCACTAAAAATAAATAATATACGCATAATTGGTATTCCAGAGGAGGAAGAGAGAGGAAAGGTGGTGAAGGTGTACTTGAAGAAATAATAGCTGAGAACTTCCCTGAACTGGGGAAGGAAAAAGGCATTGAAATCCAAGAGGCACAGAGAACTCCCTTCAGACGTAACTTGAATCGATCTTCTGCACGACATATCATAGTGAAACTGGCAAAATACAAGGATAAAGAGAAAATTCTGAAAGCAGCGAGGGATAAATGTGCCTTAACATATAAAGGGAGACCTATAAGACTCGTGCCTGATCTCTCTTCTGAAACTTGGCAGGACAGAACGGATTGGCAGGAGATCTTCGATGTGATGAACAGAAAAAAAAATATGCAGCCGAGAATCCTTTATCCAGCAAGTCTGTCATTTAGAATAGAAGGAGAGATAAAGGTCTTCCCAAACAAACAAAAACTGAAGGAATTTGTCACCAGTAAACCAGCCCTACAAGAGATCCTAAGGGGGATCCTGTGAGACAAAGTACCAGAGACATCACTACAAGCATGAAACCTACAGCCATCACAATGACTCTAAACCCATATCTTTCTATAATAACACTGAATGTAAATGGACTAAATGCGCCAACCAAAAGACATAGGGTATCAGAATGGATAAAAAAAAATAAGACCCATCTATTTGCTGTCTACAAGAGACTCATTTTAGACCTGAGGACACCTTCAGATTGAGAGTGAGGGGATGGAGAACTATCTATCATGCTACTGGAAGTCACAAGAAAGCTGAGGTAGCTAGCCATACTTACATCAGACAAACTAGACTTTAAATTAAAGGCTGTAACAAGAGATGAAGAAGGGCATTATATAATAATTACAGAGTCTATCCATCAGGAAGAGCTAACAATTATAAATGTCTATGCACTGAATACAGGAGCCCCCAAATATATAAAACAATTAATCACAAAAATAAGCAACCTTATTGATAAGAATGTGGTAATTGCAGGGGACTTTAACACCCCACTTACAACAATGGATAGATCTTCTAGACACACGGTCAATGAAGAAACAAGGGCCCTGAATGATACATTGGATCAGATGGACTTGACAGATATATTTAGAACTCTGCATCCCAAAGCAACAGAATATACTTTCTTCTCGAGTGCACATGGAACATTCTCCAAGATAGATCATATACTGGGTCACAAAACAGCCCTTCATAAGTATGCAAGAATTGAAATTATACCATGCATACTTTCAGACCACAATGCTATGAAGCTTGAAATCAACCACAGGAAAAAGTCTGGAAAACCTCCAAAAGCATGGAGGTTAAAGAACACCCTACTAAAGAATGAGTGGGACAACCAGGCATTTAGAGAAGAAATTAAAAAATATATGGAAACAAACAAAAATGAAAATACAACAATCCAAATACTTTGGGATGCAGCAAAGGCAGTCCTGGGAGGAAAATACATTGCAATCCAGGCCTATCTCTAGAAACAAGAAAAATCCCAAATACAAAATCTAACAGCACACCTAAAGGAAATAGAAGCAGAACAGCAAAGGCAGCCTAAACCCAGCAGAAGAAGAGAAATAATAAAGATCAGAGCAGAAATAAACAATATAGAATCTAAAAAAACTGTAGAGCAGATCAATGAAACCAAGAACTGGTTTTTGAAAAAATAAACAAAATTGACAAACCTCTAGCCAGGCTTCTCAAAAGAAAAGGGAGATGACCCAAATAGATAAAATCATGAATGAAAATGGAATTATTACAACCAATCCCTCAGAGATACAAACAATTATCAGGGAATGCTATGGAAAATTATATGCCAACAAATTGGACAACCTGGAAGAAACGGACAAATTCCTAAACACCCACACTCTTCCAAAACTCAATCAGGAGGAAATAGAAAGCTTGAACAGACCCATAACCAGCGAAGAAATTGAATCGGTTATCAAAAATCTCCCAACAAAGAAGAGTCCAGGACCAGATGGCTTCCCAGAGGAGTTCTACCAGACATTTAAAGCAGAGATAATACCTATCCTTCTCAAGCTATTCCAAGAAATAGAAAGGGAAGGAAAACTTCCAGACTCATTCTATGAAGCCAGTATTACTTGGATTCCTAAACCAGACAGAGACCCAGTAACAAAAGACAACTACAGGCCAATATCCCTGATGAATATGGATGCAAAAACTCTCAATAAGATACTAGCAAATCGAAATCAACAGTATATAAAAAGAATTATTCACCATGATCAAGTGGGATTCATTCCTGGGATGCAGGGCTGGTTCAACATTCGCAAATCAATCAACGTGATACATCACATTAATAAAAGAAAAGATAAGAACCATAAGATCCTGTTAATCGACGCAGAAAAGGCCTTTGACAAAATCCAGCACCCTTTCTTAATAAAAACCCTTGAGAAAGTCGGGATAGAAGGAACATACTTAAAGATGATAAAAGCCATTTATGAAAAGCTCACGGCTAACATCATCCTCAATGGGGAAAAACTGAGAGCTTTCCCCCTGAGATATGGAGTACGACAGGGATGTCCACTCTTGCCACTGTTCTTTAACATAGTGTTGGAAGTGCTAGCATCAGAAATCAGACAACAAAAGGAAATCAAAGGCATCAAAATTGGCAAAGATGAAGTCAAGCTTTCACTTTTTGCAGGTGACATGATACTGTACATGGAAAATCCGATAGACTCCACCAAAAGTCTGCTAGAACTGCTACATGAATTCAGCAAAGTTGCAGGATACAAAATCAATGTACAGAAATCAGTTGCATTCTTATACACTAATAATGAAGCAACAGAAAGACAAATAAAGAAACTGATCCCATTCACAATTGCACCAAGAAGCAGAAAATACCTAGGAATAAATCTAACCAAAGATGTAAAAGATCTGTATGCTGAAAACTATAGAAAGCTTATGCAGGTAATTGAAGAAGATATAAAGAAATGGAAAGACATTCCCTGCTCATGGATTGGAAGAATAAATATTGTCAAAATGTCAATACTACCCAAAGCTATCTACACATTCAATGCAATCCCAATCAAAATTGCACCAGCATTCTTCTCGAAACTAGAACAAGCAATCCTAAAATTCATATGGAACCACAAAAGGCCCTGAATAGCCAAAGTAATTTTGAAGAAGAAGACCAAAGCAGGAGGCATCACAATCCCAGACTTGAGTCTCTACTACAAAGCTGTCATCATCAAGACAGCATGGTATTGGCACAAAAACAGACACATAGACCAATGGAATAGAATAGAAACCCCAGAACTAGACTCACAAAAGTATGGCCAACTAATCTTTGACAAAGCAGGAAAGAACATCCAATGGAAAAAAGACAACCTCTTTAACAAATAGTGCTGGGAGAATTTGACAGCAACATGCAGAAGATTGAAACTAGACCACTTTCTCACACCATTCACAAAAATAAACTCAAAATGGATAAAGGACCTGAATGTGAGACAGGAAACCATCAAAACCCTAGAGGATAAAGCAGGAAAAAAACCTCTCTGACCTCAGCCGTAGCAATCTCTTACTTGACACATCCCCAAAGGCAAGGGAATTAAAAGCAAAAATGAATTACTGGGACCTTATGAAGATAAAAAGCTTCTGCACAGCAAAGGAAACAACCAACAAAACTAAAAGGCAACCAACGGAATGGGAAAAGATATTTGCAAACGACATATCAGACAAAGGGCTAGTATCCAAAATCTATAAAGAGCTCACCAAACTCCACACACGAAAAACAAATAACCCAGTGAAGAAATGGGCAGAAAACATGAATAGACACTTCTCTAAAGAAGACATCCGGATGGCCAACAGGCACATGAAAAGATGCTCAATGTCGCTCCTTATCAGGGAAATACAAATCAAAACCACACTCAGATACCACCTCATGCCAGAGTGGCCAAAATGAACAAATCAGACTATAGATGCTGGCGAGGATGTGTAGAAACGGGAACCCTCTTGCACTGTTGGTGGGAATGCAAATTGGTGCAGCCACTCTGCACCAAACAGAAAAAACAGTGTGGAGGTTCCTCAGAAAATTAAAAATAGACCTACCCTATGACCCAGCAGTAGCACTGCTAGGAATTTACCCAAGGGATACAGGAGTACTGATGCATAGGGGCACTTGTACCCCAATGTATATAGTAGCACTCTCAACAATAGCCAAATTATGGAAAGAGCCTAAATGTCCACCAACTGATGAATGGATCAAGAAATTGTGGTTTATATACACAATGGAGTACTGCGTGGCAATGAGAAAGAATGAAATATGGCCCTTTGTAGCAACGTGGATGGAACTGGAGAGTGTGATGCTAAGTGAAATAAGCCATACAGAGAAAGACAGGTACCATATGTTTTCACTCTTATGTGGATCCTGAGAAACTTAACAGAAACCCATGGGGGAGTGGAAGGAAAAAAAAAAAAAAGAGATTAGAGTGGGAGAGAGCCAAAGCATAAGAGACTCTTAAAAACTGAGAACAAACTGAGGGTTGATGGGGGGTGGGAGGGAGGGGAGGGTGGGTGATGGGTATTGAGGAGGGCACGTTTTGGGATGAGCACTGGGTGTTGTATGGAAACCTATTTGACAATAAATTTCATATATTGAAAAATAAATAAATAAATAAATAAATAATAAATACAAATCCAGTTATTATTCTCATTTTCCCCAACTGTCTTACACAGACAACATATAGATATATTTGGTCTATATGTTTAATCAGCAGGCAAATAAATTCCAAATATTATAATTAGTTGATATATCTCTGGAGTATCTTTTAATTTGTTCGTTCTCTCTCCTTTTATTTTTTCCTTGCAATTTTTTGTGAAAGAAAATGACATTTTTCTGGTAGTCTCCTAGTCTGTATGTTACTGGCTGAATCTCTGTCTTTTTTTTAACGTTTTATTATTTATTTTTGAGAGAGAGTGAGTGTGAGCAGGGGAGGTGCAGAAAAGAGGGAGACAGAGGATCCAAAGAGGGTTCCATGCTGACAGCACAGACTGGCTGAATCTCTTTTAACATGCTTCTCTGTTTCTATATTTCTTGAAAATTGGTAACTGGGACTAGTGGGTTGACAAGATTCAGGGTTTCTCTGTTTGGTTAGTCGTTTTTTTGTTGGTTTGGTTTTTTTTTTGTTTGTTTTTACTTTGCCTACATCCATCCATTTATTAGCAGGGCAATGACATCCTGTTAGCTAGGATACAATGGGAGGTTACTCAGATCAGAGGGCTGTAAACTATCTGCAGAGGGGAGGAGGGGGAAGATACAGAAACAGGTAAAGAATATCTCTGTTTTGCAGAACAAATAGCTGCTACCAAGGTTGGCCAGGTTTTCCAACCCATACATTTTTGGAGCTAGTTTCAGCCAGATTGGAGCTGAGATGCTGCACAGAAGGCCCCTTTAACTCATTATAATACTAAGATCTCCTCCTATGGGTAGGATTTTCTGCTATTTTTTGAACATACAATATATGCACTAGCATGTTGACATGCTAGCATGCAGTTGAACCAAAGTGGCTAAGCAACAAAATAGTTATTAATTTCCTAATGTATCAAACACTCTGCCCCTGCACTCTCGCACATTGGATAAAAGCTTCAGTGTTTTGAGAAATATCTCCCTGTCTCCTTACTTACTGCAAGTAATAAAAAAGTTTCTGCCCCAAACTTGGGCTGGTCTATTGGCTGATGCACCCTAAGCAGCAGATCCTTTGTGTTCAATGGCAATCCTAACCCCATCCTCACCCCACTGATTATAAGTTAAGTATTATAAAGGAAACTTCTCGTTAAGTATTTGAGTATACTCATATACAGAACATATGTTGATTTTCTCTCTCTTTATTTACCAGTTTTCAAAACAATGACGTGGGTCCCTAGCACCAAATGAAGTTTTGCGTATTTTTTAGTGCCCTTATCAATTGGTAGATTTAGTATTTCAGTCCATTGCACTTATAATTGTCACCGAAGCTCAAATTAGTTTCCCCAAAAAGAGTTGCTTCAGGTTGACCCTAATTCCTCTTGTTGGGCCAGGCGTGTGAGGCTCACTCTCTCCCCAATCAGTCATTTCTCCAGTTTGTGCGCAGAATGGGATTTGTATGACTATACAAATTCTTAACTACAAACCTTTTATTTCTCCATTCCTATTTAATACATTACCATTCCTAACAGTATTACAGCCGCCCTACGTTTTAGGTTTAACTCTAAGACATCCTAAACTAAGAGCTCCAACCAAGAACCTAATTTCTCTGCGTCAAAGGGCAGCAGGGCCGCCAGAACCAGTGAGATGCGGTCCGCCCGGCCTCCTAGAGCGGAATCCGAACTGCGCTGGAGGGCCTTGCGAGCGCTGCTCCTTAGCATCCCCTCTGCCTTGGTTCCGGGGGCGCAAAGCCAGGCCAAAGGACCACGGGTCGTCCGAGGCGGAGGCAAGGGCTACGTGGCTGCAGGGGGAAAAGGACGGGCACTTGCCTGCCGGGGCGCCTACAAGTTCTGCAGGTTGCGGACCCACGCGCAGAACGCGAGGTGGCTGGCCCGCCTAACCCTAAGGTGGAGTAGAGGGGAAGTGGCGGGAGTTTGGCCGGAAGGCTGACTGCCCTGTCCTCTCTGCGGCTCCCTGGTTGGGATCCGAGAAGTTGCACCTACAGTGTGAGCTCCGCGGCGTCCTTTTCGGAGAAGAAAACTTTCCATGGTGGCAGGGTGGAATTTTGCTTTATTTTACCCTTTGGAAAGTTGAAGGGTTGTTTAAATGGGGGAAGGAGGTAAAAAGAAGAGATTATTGAATTTCGCATTCTTCATGTGGCCATTTCAGCCTCTGAGGGGAACCAGAATGTGCCACCCTTAAATATGGCACTTTGGCATAAGGATTGTTTTGAACTGAAGTCACTTGAGAATCACCAGATGGAGAAAGAGTTCTGTGCCCACATGCACCTAAGAGCAGGGCATAAATTTCCTCCCATGAAGGTGTGCCGCTGTATCAGGAAGAGTGCCTCTTACCAGAGGTGGAGTAGGAACCTCAGATAAGTCTGCATAAGCAAGCCTGGCCCTTATCTTCATCGGTTCCTCCTTATATTTCCTAGTTATATCCCTTGAAAGCGAAAACATCTTTCCTGTAAGAAAGTTACATAAGCTCTCGAATCTAACATTGCAATTGAACTTTTCCCTGTACTCCTCTGTGAAATTTGAATAAAATTGTATGCCGTTTTCTCCTGTTAATTTGTCTTTTGTGAGTTGACTTCACATGCTACTAGTCACTAAATAGACAACAGAGGAAAGGTTTTTCTCCTTGACACCTGTGATGCATAGTTACCAATTCAAAGTGAGTCATAAAGTCCTTTTAAGCTCACAAATCCATCCCTTTTAGAATGCTAGAGACCCCCCCCACTATCTGCAAAGTCTGAGTAGTGTTACCATGGAAAACCTGGGTCTGTTCTCCCAACACTTTATATTTCTGTAGCTTTAATATTTCTATGTACATTTTATCTTTGCATCAGTGGAGAATCAGGCTTACCCTACGTAGTAGAGTTCTCCAGAGGAACAGAAACAAGAGGAGAGAGAGACAGATAAGAAATTGGCGTATGCAATTATGGAGGCCAGGAGGCCTCAAGATCAGCACAAGTTAGCACCCTTGAGACCCAGAAAAAGCCACTGTTTCAGTTCCAATCCAAAGATAGAGGAAAAGGCTAATATTCTAGTTTGAAGGCCATCAGGCAGGAAGAATTCTCTCTTATTTGCAGGAGGGTCAGCCTTTTTGTTCTGTTCAGGCCCTCAATTAATTAGATGAGTGCCAGCCAAATCAGGAAGGGTAATCTGCTTTACTCAGGCTACCAATTGAAATGTGACTCTCATCCAGAAACACCCTCACAGACATGTGAGTAATGTTTGACCAAATATCTGTGCACCCCATGGCCTAGTCAAGTTGCCACAAAACTAACCATCACGCCCCAATTTTCTGCTCTGCCATCACCAGCCAGTTGCCTTTAGATCCTCCTATGTGCTGCTTCATGGTAACAGCAAGACAGGAGGAGCTCTAGTCATCATATGGACCTTGAAGCAGGAAGAAGAGGGAACAGGCAATATCAACCAGCTCCTGTGCTGGTTTCCTTTTTTTTTTTTATTTTAAGAAAAATCTTTCTTGAATCCACATCAGACTTCCCCCCAACCACCTCCATGGCCCACAATGCTCACCTTGACCTTTGGCTGCAAGAAGGTGGAGAGGTGGTGGGGGTTGGTTGGGAAATTAAATATCAAGAAAAGCAGAATAAGAATCCTTGTGCTTGGCTATCTTATATGAATCATAATTGATCTGAGCTAATAATCTGGGGGCTCTTTTAGCCAAGAAGGGAGATGGAATGCCTAAGGGATACAACAGTATCAGGCATAGTTCACAAAATCCCCATCTAGCCCTGCCTCTCTCAGACTGCACCCTTTGCATCTTTGGGGTTTGGGATGGTTACAAACTCAATCACATTTGTGTACACAATTTATTGGCTTATCTTTTAAAACTTGATTCTCTTTATTATGCCTGAACTTTAATACTTTCATTCCCAGATGACAGACTTTCTTCTCCCATTTCTGTGTCTCTTGGGGTTGGGGGGAGGATGCATTGCCATGGACTCTTTGCATGGTTGAATCGAAACTTCTCAAGGTGGGGGATGGTGGTCCTGGTACTGACATCAGTCTTGGTGGCTATGTGGATACGCCCAGATCCTGGGGGGAAACCACTCATTTCAAGAGCAGGTCCCCTCCCTGTTGCAATCAGAGGACTCACCTTACCCTCCTACACTGGTTCTGGCCAATGTCCTGGATGTGCTCACAGATGATGCCTGTGCCACCCCCTGCCCTCTACCAGCCCATCTTCTGACCTAGTGTTCAATGCAGTGCCCTGTCTTAGACTGGACCAAGGGACATTTCTGTGGGACGCAGATGAGACATTGCTGTTTTCATGATTCACATGTTTTATGATTCCCCACGCCTGAAGAATGAAGTCCCAGGACCTGAAGTTTAGGATTTCTAACCAAAGACGGGATCCAACTGCAATTTTTCCTGCCGCCTCCCCACAGTCTGATCTATCACTAAGTCCTGTATGTGGAACTCTTCCTTCAAAACACAGGCACATGCACAACACACACACATATACACACACACCTGGTTTATGTCATCCTGGGCATGATCACTGCCTGCCCTGCTCTAGTTGCTACTCCCACAAGGATAGATGGCATTAACTTTCTCTCCTGGGGATGCTTTCCTATCCACCTCCCCCTTTTTCCCATGCTACCACTTTGCTTTTGCACTGAATACTGTGTCTAGAGCAATCACTTATATGTCTAAATCTTAGAATACTAAGAATTCATGGTCTGGGTTAGTTGTAGGACTGCTGCAATAATTAATGCTACTTGGACATGAGAATGGTAGACAGGACAATGCCCATAACAGAACCTTTTCTAAATCATAATTTATATGGTAAAATAAAGTATTGCAAATCAGTAGGGGATATAAACAATGAGTAAGTAGTAATGGGGCAATCAGCTCTTTGAAGGGGAGGGAAATTCATGTTCTAAAATGAATTCTAGGAAAACTGTTGTGGTTTTGAAATATGTTCATAACTTATTTTATATTCGTCCTTTCAAGATATGGAGCTTAATTCCCCTCTCCTTGTGTGTGGGCTGGACTTAGTGATTTGCTTCTAACAAATAGCATAGGGCAGCTTCAGAGACTAGGGCATAAAAAGCACCATGGCTTCTTCCTGGCTCTCTCTCTGATCACTTTCTGCCATGCCAGGGGACACTCTAACAGGGCTGTGGAGAGAGACCCGTGGTGAGGAACTGAGGTCACTTGCAAACAGCCATGTGGGGAGCCATCTTGGAAACATCCTTCAACCCCAGGCACACCTTCAAACTGATGCAGCCCTAGCCAACATCTTGACCACAGTCTCATGAGACACCTAAAGTCAGAACCACTCAGTTAAGATGTTTTCAAATTCTGGGGCACCTGGGTGGTTCAGTCAGTTGAGGATCCAACATTTGATTTCAGTTCAGGTCATGATCCCAGTGTGGTGGGATACAGCCCTGCATCACAGGCTCTGCCCTGAACATGGAGCCCTCTTGGGATTTTCTCTCTCTCCCTCTGCCCTTCCCCCAAGCATGCATGTGCTTGCTCACTCCTCTCTCTCTCTCTCTCTCTCTCTCTCTCTCTCTCTCTCTCAAAAAAAAGGTGTTTTCAAATTCTGACCCAAAGAAACTGTGAGATAATGTTTGTTGTTTTAAGCCACTAAGTTTTGAGAAGTAGTATGTTAAACAGCAACAGATAACTAATACAAAGATTAAACAGTAAAATATAAAGAAAATAAATTAAAAGACAACATAAGTGAGTCTTGGAGGGGAAAGGACTCTCTAAAGTTTAATGAAAGATTCCTGAGCTACCTGAATATAAATGTCACCAGTCCATGTAATAGATGAGGCCTCACTGGCCACCCCATTTGGTGATGACAGCTTGTGGTGCAAGAGTACAGTGTGGCCATAGGGCCTCTCTCTTTCCCACTTTTTGGGATTACCTGACTGTGGCAAGACTATTAGTGTTCACCAAATACCCACAAGCTCCTCCACTTCCCAGCCACCTTTGCAGTTAGAATGGAGCTTTGTGACTTGGTTCTGGCCAAAGAGACATGGGCCTCAGTGATATAAGGCACTTCTAGGCCTGCCCCTTAAAAATATCCCATAGTTTCTTCAAGTTTTCTATTCCCCTATACTGACAATAGTGAAGTCCACATATTCTAGATGTTACGGCTGGAAGATGGAGGAGGACAGTCTGGTCTGCATAGAACTTTACATGAGCAACAAATAAACATTCTTGTGTTCAGTCACTGAGATGGAGGGTTTATGTGTTACTGCCACCTAGTCTATCCCATCCTGACTAAACCATTGCCTCTTTCTAGTTCTTGTCTCTGGGTCATTGAGGTATTCCATATATTTCCCAGGACCAGTCCAGGTTGTGTGCATTTCTACACTTCTGTCCCCTTCAGCTTAGTTACAGTGCTTTGAATAGATTATCACCAGAGTTTTAGGGACTGTGATGCCCACCATACAGGTACAAAAATGGACCTGAGCCTTTCCCACAATTTTCTATGGCCCATCCAAGACCAAGCTATCACATTTCACAAGACTTCAGTATTGAGAGAACAACCTACCACTGGCTACAGACCCTGGGCCCCTACCAAGTACCTCCAGCTAGCTCCTGGCCTGCTCCCCGAGTGCTTCTCTGGGCTACAAAAGAACCAGATCCCGGGAGAGGAAGAAGTCAACCTATGACCCAGCATAAAGTCTCACTTCCAAAATCCTCGGGTCCTGCCTCTTCCCCAGTGAATGAAGGGGGATGATCCACTCCCTTCAGGTCCCAAAGTCTGCAGGAGTATGACCACAGTAACAATGCTAGTTAATACTGATATAGTGTTTAGCGTATGGCAGGCCTTAGGGTATGTTCTAAGTGCTTTACATATAATAATTTAATTTTCACAACAACCCTATAAAGTAGGTACTCTTACTACCTATTTTCCTCATGAGAAAGCTGAGAAGTTAAGTACCAGAGCAGATTTACATAGCTACCTAGTTCCATAAGAAACCCCGAGCCCAATACTGATTGGAAGAGAAGCACCTTAGAGCAGGATGTCATTTTCCAAGAGCTCACCCTCCAAATTAGAAAAACGAAGCACAGTTCCTCTGGTTTTCAACTTCCCCAAGGTCTCATACAACTAAGTTAGTCCATGTGTACAACATGGAGTTGAATTCTGTCTCTTTTTAAAAAACATTTCCTTCCTCCTACCAAGTTGGCATAGGCCTGGGTGGCATCTCAGTGACCTCTTACTTGGTCTTGGTGCCCTCCAGTCTGTGAGTGACAATGGGAGAAAAATGGCATCTCCAAGAGGAGACCAGGAAGTTGGGCTTGGACCAGAAAGTGCCAAAGACATTCTCAGGACAGAGCATTTCAAAGATGTTAAAGATCCCAGCTTCAAGACTGCCCAGTTGTATGTCCTTGGGCAATCACTTACCTTCTCTGTTTCCTTACCTGTAGAACAGTGTTATATATACAGTGCCTGCCATATATATAGTTGTTAAGAAGCAGTATATTGTTGTAGGTTGCGATCACTTATGAACTCTGGACAGCAAAAACAGGATCAAAACAAATTTATTACGGCCGGGCCAGACGGGAAAATACAACAGGTCCCGAAAGTCTGGCCCCGAACAAGCTTTGGGAATGTCTTATGTAGGCTGTATCGACCACTCGGGTTGCAAAGGGTGGCAATTTGAAAGGGCGGGCACCAATCACACAATCCTGAAGAATTGTAAAATATAACTTGTTGACTCTAGCTAGTTGAAAGCTGAATCATGTTGTTTACAATATTAGTCTTTTATCTAGTTCGAACAGGATGAGGGGCCCGAGAATGGGGAAGGGTGTTTACGCCAAGCAGGTTTACAGAAGCTCAAACAAGCAATTAAGAGTGAGTTTTATCTCTCGGTAACTCAGCAAATGTGGTGGTTTTTTTTTTTTAATTTTTTTTAAATGTTTTATTTATTTTTGAGAGAGAGACAGAGCATGAATGGGGGAGGGGCAGAGAGAGAGGGAGACACAGAATCGGAAGCAGGCTCCAGGCTCTGAGCCATCAGCCCAGAGCCCGACGCGGGGCTTGAACTCACGGACTGCGAGATGGTGACCTGAGCTGAAGTCGGACGCTTAACCGCTTAACCGACTGAGCCACCCAGGTGCCCCTCAGCAAATGTGGTTTTAAGCAGAACTAATATTTAGGGAACAGGAGCAGCACTTCTATGAGAGCCCAAAACAAACACTGGTTCAGCATCTCATACTCTGGGGTCCTTCTAAGCTTACATAAGTCATAGTTTACTCTTGGGCTACAGGAGGCTAGCTATGTTTGCCCTTTACAATATCAATATATGCAGACTACTTAGAACAGAACCTGCCACAAAATAAGCACCATAAAAGTGCTCACTATTGTTAATTATCATTATAGATAATATTATCATTGTAGTTTCAGTCAGGACTTCTGGAACAAAGACACACCCCCTTTTGCACAGGACCCAAAAATGAGAATGGTAGTTGGGCTACTATTACTTCTAGATCTTTTTCAGGGACTGTGAGTAATCCCTAAGAACCTCTGATAATTCAGGTATCTCCAGGTTCATTCCTATCTCTCTGGCAGCTCAGCAGTGTACCTGCACACACACATTTTATGCATCCATTTAAATCTTCCATCTGTGAAAGGAACTCACTGACATTAAAAACATTAGCATTATTTATGGCAAGTTCAAAAGGTGAATTTCTTTGATACAGAATATGTTCCTATGGTAAGCAAAAGTTCCACAAAAGATTTTAAGATGACACTAGATCTAAGGAGGGGAGGTGGTCTCTGGATATCACTGAAAGGATAAGCAAATTCAACCACCAAATATGATTTTTTGTTTTGCCTGCAAATTTAGGAAAAAACAAACCTCCTAAAACCTAATTCTGAGGAGGCAAGTGTGTAAAGAGCTCTATACTTATGGTTGTGGGCTTCACACTCTCAAAAAACAAATAAACATTTAAAAAAAAAAAAGACTCAGACACTTAACTGAGCCATCCAGACACCCCTACAATAATTTATTTTATAACTTCCTTACTTTGGCCTTCAGGTTTTTGTTTTTCAATCTTTTACTTTTAAAAATGCTGCAGTGAATGACATTTTCATACAGCATTTCATGGGTGTGTAATTTCTAGAGTAGAACTGATGCAGCAAAGTACCACACTGCCAAGCACCTCTTTGGAGGTTGAGAGGGTCTGTGCTCCCAACAGCAGGGCAAAGTGAGGGCTTTCCCCCCTGTTCTTATGCTCACAATCTGTTATCAAAGTTTTTGATACTTGCTATTATGATAAGACAAAAATGGTATATCTGTGTTTTTAGGGTTTGCATTTTTAAAAATTTTTTTTAATGTTTATGTATTTTTGAGAGATAAAGAGAGACAGAACTTGAGTGGGGGAGGGGCAGAGAGAGAGAGACACACACGTAATCTGAAGCAGGCTCCAGGCTCTGAGAAGTCAGCACAGAGCCTGACAAGGGGCTGAAACCCACGAACTGCAAGGTCATAACCTGAGCTGAAATCAGATGCTTAACCAACTGGGCCACCCAGGTAACCCTCGTGTATAGCACTTTTAATATATCATGCCACTCCCTTCTAGCTTACCAAGTTTCTGTTGAAAAATCTCCTGTAGGTTTATGGGTTTTCTGTTGGTAGTTGCTGATTTTTTTGTCCTGTGGCTTTTAAATTTTTTTCTTTATCACCATATTTTGCAAATTTAATTACAAATATTTTGGTGTGGGTCTGTCTTTGTTCATTCTGATGGGAGTTCTCTGTGCCTTCTGGATCTGGATATCTGGATCTATTTCCTTCCCTGGATTAAGGAAGTTTTCAGCTATCATTTGTTCAAATAAATTTCCTGCCCCCCTTTCTCTCTCTTCTTCATCTGGGACTCCTATAATATGAATATTATTAGGTTTGATGCAGTCACTGAGTTCCCTAGGTCTATTCTTGTTTTTGCACAATTCCTTTTTCTCTCTTTCATTCAGCTTCATAACTTTCCACTATTCTGTCTTCTCAGTCATTAATTTGTTTCTCTGCTTCTTAGCCTGCTGTTCATTCCATCAAGCATGTTTTCATTTATTATGCCCTTTATCTCTGCTATGTTATTCCTATCTCTGTATTAAAGGGTCCCACTCACGTCTTCCACTTTTTCCTCAAGTCCAGTGAGTTTTCTTATGATCATTGCTTTAAATTCTCTATCAGGCATCTTACTTACATCTCTTTCACTTAGATCTCTGGCCATGCCCTTGTCCTGTTCTTTAATTTAGGATAAATTGCTCTTTCTCCTCATTTATGTGTCTGTTTATGTAGATTAAGAAAGTCAGCTATGTTTTCTGCTCTTGAAAGTAGTGACTTTACGAAGAGGTCCTGGAGTGCCTGCCCTGTAGTATAGTGTCTTCTGTTCACCAGAACCTGGCACTTCAAGTGAATATCCTATGTGTAATGCTTATTGCCCTATTGGGTCTCAGTCACTTTTCCTTCAGTGCAGTTGTTCTTTGCTGACAGTCTTCCTGTTGTGGGCTATGCTTAGTCTCTATAGTGTTAGTAGGACCCAGGCAGGCCAGCTCTGAGGGGGTGTGTCTGCTGTGGAATTTGGGAGTGGGGCAGAAATGTAAGCAAAATTTGAATTGGGCCACTAGTCCTATGACAGATCCCTGGAAGTGTTGCAGTGGCTGGAGGCTAAGTGCCAGGGCAGCCATGTGCACAAGGCTGGGTATGGCACATATCAATGGCCAGGTATGGTGTGGGACAGTGGCTGGAGAGGCTCAGCTGGGCGTAGCATGGAGGCTGGGCAGGATGTGCTGTGGCATCTGTGCACCATGTGACTGGGTGGGATGCTGGCATGGCTTTAATAAAATTTACCCCAAGCCCAGGGCCGAGGCCAGCAGGCTTGGAGTGGGCTAGTCTTTAGGAGAACTTGTGGGCTTGGCACACTGCTGGAAAGTTAGGTAGCAAGTGTTTGTGCAGCCCTGTCTCCCACAGGTGACTCTGTGTTTATGTTGGGGCTGGGGAAGAAAAATGACACCTGCCAGCTCCCCTGTTTTTGGAGAAATCTCCTAACACACTCTGAAAGCAGTGTGAACATATCTGTCTCCCATTTGCCCCTGGTGTTGCGATAACTGTTGTTTTCATGTTGCCTCTCCACACAGGCTGCTGTCTCTTTAAGGGTGGCAACCCAGCTATCACTCACCCTCCCAGCCTGCCCTGTGTTGAGAGAGCTGACTTCAAGTTCCAGGCCCCAAGTCCCACTGTTTTTACAAACTCAAGCAATTCTGCCCCTCTGTGTTTTTTTGTTTGTTTTTTGTTTTTACTTTTTATTTAAATTTTAGTTAACATACAGTGCAGTAGTGGTTTCAAGAGAATTCAGTGATTCATGACTTTACATACAACACCCAGTGCTAATCACAAGTGCCCTCCTTAATACCAATCACCCGTGTGGCCCATCCCCCACACACCTCCCCCATCAACTCTCAGTTCTCTGTCGTTAAGAGCTTCTTGTTTGTTTCCCTCTCTTCTCTTTCCCCCCCTTCTCCTATGTTCATCTGTTGTTTCTTAAATTCCACATATGAGTAAAATCATATGGTATTTGTCTTTCTCTGCTGACTTATTTCACTTAGCATAATACACTCTAGTGTGCCCCATGTGAGCTCCTGCTGTGAGGGTCCATTTCTCTGCCTTTTCCATGCACATAGCTCCCTCACTAAGGGCAGCCTCCCTCTACCTTTCTGAATTTCCTAACCTTTCAGCTGCAGTTTCTTCTCCATATTTGGTTGTGGAGTTTGTTCTTCCAGTCTTCAGATTGCTCTCTGGTTTATTGACTTGTATGTGGATGATATCTGGTTATAAGTATGGGATGGGGTGAGCTCAGGGTCCTCCTAGTCCACCATCTTTCCAAGCTCCTCCAATTTACCCTTTTTGATATAAAAAACAAATATTTTTTCCATTAGTCATTTCTTTTTTTTTTTTTTTTTTTTTTTACTTATGGTGGCTTTGCCATACAAAAATATTTTATTTCTATGTATATGAATTACTCTTTATTTTTATGATTTCTGGATTTTGTGTTATGGCAGAAAAGAATACAAAACAAAACCTTCTCCACTCCAATATGATCAAAGAAATCTCCTGTGTATGGGTGTGTAGTGTGGTCTTGTTTTGTTTTGTTTTTCCTAATACTTTTATGGAGGTGGGGAAGCAGCAGTATTTTTTCTATTACTTTTATGGATTGTTAGTGAAAGCACATTTTACATCTTGGATACATCTGGCATTTACTCTGGTATAAAGACTTGTGTTTTAAATCCAACCTTATTTTTCCTTAATGCTTCATAGTTGTCCTTATACCACCTGTTTCCCACTGATTTGAAATGCTACCTTTATCAGATACTAAACACTTATTTAGGTTTATTTTTAGGCTTTGTGTCCTAGAATTACACCAGTTTGTTAATATGCTCTAATAGTACCCCACCGCCCCCCTCCCCGTGGTCACTTGTATTTTTTTTCCTAGGCATTTCCTAGCTAGAAACAATCAATCTTCATTTTTCCACATGAACTTTAAAATCAATTGTGTGTTGCTTAAGAAGATTTTGTTGCTATTGTTTACTGGGATCATAGTTAAATATTGATCTAGAGAGAACTGACATCATTCTGATACCGAATCTTTCCACTCATGCAAATAGTGCATCCAAGAATCTTTCCATAAGTTTAGTTCATCTTTTGCTTTTTTTCATTTTCCAGCTGCAGTAGGAAATAATGATAGTGATGGGTTACATCCTTGTCTGATTCTTTATTCTTCTTGCCAACTATTCCAAGACTTACATACAACACCCAGCGCTCATTACAACTGTCCTCCTTAATACCAATCACCCATGTACCCCACCCCCCATCCACCTCCCCCATCAACTCTCAGTTTGTTCTCTGTAGTTAAGAGCCTCTTGTTGTTTCCCTCTCAAAAAGCTTTTGCACACTATTTTTAGAGCACTGAATCATATTTTTTAAAGAGACTCAGTTGGGAAGAACCTCTTTCCAACAGAAAGACTGGTTAACAACGGAAGAGTTAAGGAGATCATAGTTCAGTGGAATATCACAAAGAGTTGTTACATGGAAAATTGTATGGTATAATATTTGTAAAAACACTATAAAAATTGCATCTATAGTGCTATTACAACCATCTGAAAAAGATCTGCAAATTGGCAATAGAAAAGGAAGTTAGACATTAATAGTGGTTGTCACTAGGTAGCAGGATTAAAAGTAGTTAGTTTTCCTAATTTTTCTTTCTTTTCCAAATTATAGTGAGCTCGGTACATATGTTAAAATGGGAGGGGAACTTTTATTTTAATAATTTGTGACCCAATTCAATGACTAAAAATGGAGTTGGAAGTAAGCCCCTGTGGGCATAGCTTAACATTAATCTGTACTTGAACTACTTCAAAGGAGACAGATGAGCTGGAAAGCAAGAGCAACCTCAGGAGGTCATAGTTGTACCTATTGGGTTCTTAGAGCCGCGTTGTCAAATAGAACGTAATGTGAGTCTTGTGACTTCCAATTTTTTGGTATACACATTTAAAATAAAAAGAAACAGGTGGAATTCATTTTAATTATATATTTATTTTACTTAACCCAAATAAAACCAAAATATTATTTCAGCATCTAATTAACATTAAAAATATCATTTTACATTCTCTTTTTCTACTAAATCTTAGATATCAGATGTGGATTTTATATTTACAGCACATCTTAATTTAGATTAGCCACATTTCATGTGCTTAATAGTCATATATAAATGATGGCTTCCATATTGATCAGTGCAGATCTACACACTCTGCTCTGATTTGTAGATACCCATAAAACACAGGTACTGGAAAAGGGTAGTGTGTGTGTGTAGACACAGGCCAAACAAAAGGTGTCTAAAGTGTGACAAAGCTCATGGAGGAAAAACCATTAGTTAAAGTAAAAATCACCTTAATTAAGATGATTTATGTGGCTTCCCAATGATCCCCCCACCCCCCACCTCCACCCCCCACTACCTTTCATTGAGCAAAACCTCCCAACCTGGACATAAACATTAGGCACCTTGCTGCCTAAAGAGAAAAATCCAGTCTTCCCTGCCATGGGTGGCAGGCTAACTAACACCGACAACCTTTAATCTGGTTATGTGAATTCTTCTGGCGGCACTGCCTGCAGCAACTTCTACAGCAATGCTGTCCAATACAGAGGACATTAGCTACGTGTGGCTATTGAAATTAAATGTGATTAAAAATTCAGATCTTCAACGACACTAGTCACATTTCAAATGCTCTGTATGTTGGCCAGGCTATACCGATTGGGGTAGATGTAGGGGAATCAACTCTCAATTCTTAACTCCAGCAAGTGCTTTTCCCTAAACCTGTGCTGCGTTCAGAAGGGCCTGGGGCCCTGCTCCTTCCTATGGTCTCCTTTCTTCTCTAACAGAACACACCTCACACTGGCCCAGACTCACTCTGAGTTGCGCCTTCTTGCATGGAGCCGAAGCAGATCAAGAACCCATTGCTACAAGGAAGCACCTTCTATTCCATTTACCTTGCACCTACATAAAGAATAAAAACTGGACACAGAATTGATGCTGAATACCGGCTCACTACAGCGATAAGTGAAATTCACCCAAGTACTTTGCATAACTTGAACTGTTTTCAAATATCGATCTTATTAAAAGTTTGCTTCCAAAACATTTTACCTTTAGTCTAAGAACTGATCATTGAAATTTAGCAATACATATAATTTTGCTAATAATCCAGAAAACAACACTTGAGTGAGAAAAATACGTAAACTTCTGATTCCGTTACGAAGATGGATGCTAGAGAAAACAATACAATTTAAAGCATTTAACTTTTTTACATTAGGCTAACAGTGAGAATGAAAATATTTCAGGTGAGAATAAAAATCTCATGAGGGACATAAAATATAGGTTCAAGGAAAAATCTGAAATGATGTAAATTTTCCGTTAAAAGCGAATGATAGTAAATTGTGGATTCAGAGTCCATTGTATTCGTCTAAGAGGTTTTGTTTTTTTAAATGTCAGCACAGTGTGCCAAAAATTTTTCTTTGCAATTACGTAAACCTAAGATGAAAAATATGCAGATGTTACTTAAAAAAAAAAAAAAAAAAAAAAAAAAAAAAAAAAAAAAAAAAAGGATCTCTTTCAAAAGTCCTTCCAGGCCGGGGTTCCAGCCCGGTCCTGGGGCGCTTCCGCCGCGCCCAGCGTTCCCAAAGCCCAGGCGCTTCGCAGGACGCTCTTCCGGGCCGCCGCGTCTGCCCCCGGCCTACCTCTCGGAGGGGGCGGACGGAGCCCACCGACTCGACGCTCAGCTCCGCCTCCTCCCGGGGGCGGCCCTGCGCCTCACTCTGTAAAGTGTTCCGTGTTCAGGTAGAGTCGTTAGGTGTTTATTCTACCTAGCCCCTCATTTGCCTTACTGTCATCCCCACCCTGGAATATGAAGTCCACAAAACCTGGAAGCGTCTCCTCCGGTCTCCCGGCTGCGGCCCCAAACGGGCTACAAAGCAGTACAGAAACTAGCTTCGCCCCGCGCCCACGCCCTCCGAACGCACCACGGGTCACGTGCCCGAACGGAGAAATATCATCGAGTCCGTCCTCCAGCCTCCCAGAGAGGACTCGGAAGTGCCCTAGAGCCAGCGCGGGCCCTTCCGGCCGGGCCGTCCGTGCTTTTGTCCCGCCGGCGGCCGGGCTCCCGCGGAGCCGCTACACAGCTAGTACGTGAGTTCGCGGCTGCCCGCGCTTCCGCCCCGGGCCCTCGCCTGCCACGCCCTTCCCTTAGTGGCCAAGTCTTGGCTGCCCCTTGGGTCTTGGGCGGGATATGGAGGGAAGCGTTCCCCCTTCCTATACACACCTCAGAAGGCAGGTTCCGGGGGGAGTGGAGCGGAGGGAAGACCTCAGGCCAGCCGAGGGGTGTGGGGCGTGCCCCTGGAACAGGCTGGTCTCTCTCTGGGCCCCAACTCCGGCCGTCCGAGCGGCCAGAGCCGGGTTGGGGTTGCCCAGCGTCCGGAGAAAGACTGGGGCCTGGCTCTTGTCTTTCTGTACTATTCGCTGCTTTCTCGGGCCGGAGGGGAGTCCTGGACATGAGCCCGTTAAAATAATTCCCCTGGTGTGACTCCCCCTTACAGTTAAGTTTGGCCCTAGGACGTGAGAGTGATTACGAGCGTTAGAGGGACCCCTAGGGGTGATCTGCTTCAGTACTCCCCCCCCCCCCCCCCCCCCCCCCACTTCCCTTGGTTGGGAAGTTGAGAGGTTGCAGCCACAGGTGCGGATCCAGCCCCGGGGAGGAGCTTCCAGACCCTTGCTCTGGGGAAGCTCACCCGTGTACCGACTGGGGTACGACCAGAGGAGGTGGCTTGCCGTGGACTCTGAAAGTTGAGGAGTTGACTAGGTAGGGGGAATATGGAAGAGGCTTCTAGACTCAGGGACAACCGGGATGTGAAAGATGAACGGGAAGTGCCAGGGCTGGGTGTGCTGCTCTAAAAACGCTTAGACTAGGTGGCCACTAGGTTGTTTTCTATTTGAAAGCCCGAGGGTTTTGTTTTGTTAATAATTTTCTAAATATGTTTACTAATATATTTAATACTCCTATGGTTTAGATGTTTAATATAAGCAGTTATCAGTGACAAGGTTTGCTCCCGCTCAGTCGTCTTCTCATGCCCGAACCCCTAGACAGTTACATTTGTTAGAGTGTAACCATCCAGTTTGTTTATGCAAATACTGGGCAAATGTGAATGTAGTTAGTTCCCCTTTTTTCACAGAGGTGATAGGGTATGCTCCAAAGTTCTGTCCCCTTGCTTTTTTCCTTCTACTGTATTTTAGGCATCATCAGAATACAAAGAGCTTTGAAAACAACAACAAAACAGCACTGTGGTAACAGATTGACTATTGTTTGAGTGTTTTTAATATTCTATAATTTTTTAGATCTGTTTGGAGCCATTTGGGTTGTTTTCAATTTTTTGTTACTTCATCAATGATGCACTCAATGAGGTTCTACTAGGACATACTTTAGCAAGGGTTTTTAAAGAAGAGATCAGTCAAAATAATTTTTGTTTTACATTAACTCAGCCAGTTACTGGTAAATTGTTAAACATGCCAAATCATTATTATAACAGTTCGTGTAGAGTGCTTAAAGAACAAATAAGACCAAGTAGGTTTTCTCTCCTGATCTTGTGTTTATGATGCTTATTAGCTTTATGCTAGCCTAATAATCTAATTCTGTTAATGACTCCCTTCCAGCCAGTCTCTGCCCATTTAGCTTCAGAAAATCTCTCAGTCTCCCTTTCAGAATCTCCTCTGCTTACCTTTTTCCTCAGGATGACTAGAAATCTCTTCACCACTACCAGGTATGAGAATGTTCTATTTCATTTTTTACTTTAAGGAAAAATCACCTTTCATCATTATTTCTACTTTTAAGCAATAGAACCAACTCATGTTAACTGTTTACAATACTGATATTCATAAACTAAATGCAATAATAACTAAAGCACACATATTTTCTCTATTCATCTGTATTCCTTGATTCCATCTTTCATCTGTCTCATTCTCCAATTTCCTAGGTATTCTTTCTTCTGAATTGGTAAGAATTTTGTGCTCACGTGTCTTGTTTTTTTGGTCATTTCCAAGCCAAATATATAAAAAGAACTTAAGGTACAGAATCCTGATGTGACACTTGATGGCAAATAAACTTGTGGAATGTTTGGAAATCTAGAGTAGCTGCTGATGCATGGCTCATTACAGCCTGTTAATAGGCAGGACTTTTTGGCCAGAGTAAGCCACGATTCTTTTGTGAGTTGTCCAGTCTCTTTAAGAAGGGGCATCTGACTCTTTTGTGCAGGGACAGCAAGAATTAAGGGCAGGTTCTTATTATGTGCAGAGGCTTTTTTGAGCATTGATAGAGCATGAATGACAAGTACCAAGGAGTTCAGAGGTGGTAGGATGTGTAATTTGGAAGGAGCAGATGGCATTCTAAAGCTAGCACTTTTGACTGATGTTACCAGACTGTTGGGTCATGCTTCCTGCTGACAACTAGAGAGGAGTTAGAGAAGAATTTAAATTCCATTTAGTTAACGTACAGTGTAATATTAGTTTCAGGTATACAATTTAGTGATTCAGCACTTGCATACATCACCCTGTGCTCATCATGACAGGTGCACTCTTTAAGCCCCGTCATCCCTCCATTGCCCTCATCCCTCTCCCTTCTGGTAACCGCCAGTTTGTTTTCTTTAATTAAGAGTCTGTTTCTTGAACTTTTCTTTTCTTTCATTCCCCCCCCCCCCTTTCTCTCTCTCTTGCTCCTTTGCCCATTTATTTTGTTTCTTAAATTCCACATAGGAATGAAATCATGTGATATTTATCTTTCTCTGACTGACTTATTTCACTTAGCGTAATACTCTCTAGCTCCATCCATGTCATTGCAAATGGCAAGATTTCATTCTTTTTTATGGCTGAGTAGTATTCCGTTTTATATGTATACCACATTTTCTTCATCCATTCATCAGTGGACAGACACTTGGGCTGTTTCCATAATTTGGCTATTGTAGATAATGCTGCTGTAAACATGGGGGTGTATGTATCCTTTTGAGTTAGTATTTTTGTATTCTTTGGGTAAATACCTAGTACTGCAATTGCTGGATCATAGGGCAGTTCTATTTGTAACTTTTTGAGGACCTCAATACTATTTTCCATAGTGGCTGCACTAGTTTGCATTCCCACCAACAGTACAAAAGTGATCCCCTTACTCTGCATCGTCCCCAACACCGTTGTTTCCTGAGTTGTTAATCTTAGCCATTCTGGATGATGAGTGATGTTGAGCATCCTTTCATGTGTCTGTTGGCCATCTGTGTGTCTTTGGGAAAATGTCTATGCCTGTCTTCTGCACATTTTTTAATTTGATTATTCATGTTTTGGATGTTAAGTTTCTGTATATGTTTTGGATACTAACTCTTTATCCATACATAGGTAATTTGCAAATACTTTCTTCCATTCTGTAGGTTGCCATTTAGTTTTGTTGATTGTTTCCTTTGCTGTGCAGAAGCTTTTTATCTTGATGAATTCCCAATAGTTTATTTTTGCTTTTGTTTTTCTTGCCTCAGGAGACATATCTGAAAATAAGTTGCTATGGCCAATGTCAAAGAAGTTAGTACTTGTGTTCTTCCTTAGGATTTTTATGGTTTCCTGTCTCACATTTAGGCCTTTCAAATCCATTTTGAATTTATTTTTGTGTATGGTGTAAGAAAGTGGTCTACTTTCATTTTTTTGCACGTTGCTGTCCAGTTTTCTAACACCATTTTTCTAACACCATATTTCCCCCTTTGGATATTCTTTCCTGCTTTGGCAAAGATTAATTGACCGTATAATTGTGCGTTCATTTCTGGGTTTTGTATTCTGTTCTGCTGATCTGTATGTCTGTTTTTGTGCCAGCACCATAACTGTTCTGTTTCCTGGAGCTTTTTAATATTCCTTGAAGTCCAGAATTGTGCTGCCTCCAGCTTTGCTTTTCTTTTTCAAAGTTATTTTGGCTATTCAGGGTCTTTTGTAGTTCCATACAAATTTTGGGTTTGTTTGTTCTAGCTCTGTGTAGAATGCTATATTTTGATAGGGCACATGAGTCTTCTTGATTGGCTTTAGTAACCTCCTCCCAGACTTCAGGACTCGGTTCTCTCTAATTCATTTGCCCACTGAAACTAGTATGAGTGATCTTTTTTCTTTTAATTTTTTATTATGAAAAAATTTAAACATACAGGAAAGTAAAATAGTACAATAAATTTCATACACCCATAGATCAGCTTCAATAATTATTTTAATTCTGCTACATTTGTTTCATCTTTCCCTTTGTATTTTTCCTTTATTAAAGTTTTTTAAAGGAAACTTCAGACATAATGCCATTACATTCTAACATACTTTCAGTCTACAAACAAAAATGACACTTCTAACAGCCACAGTGCCATTATCATACCATCCTAAATTCTGATTCCTTGATATTATCTAACAAAGGTTGGCAAACTGCTCAGTGCTGCATTCTTGTAGGCGATGTGTCCTCAGGATGTCACTTCGGGAAGCACATAATGTCAATCTGCCTCCATTGGTGATATTAATTTACCACAGTTGGCCAAGACATTGTCTAATTTCTCTACTGTATAATTACTATTTTTCCCTTTCAGTCTGGGGTGAATATTTTAAGATTGTGCATATGTACTGCACCTTCTCAAAATTTCCCGTAGATTTAGAATCCAGTGATAATTCTGCCCTGATCCAGTCTTTGCTCTGATAGTTGCAGAATACTAATTTATTTTCAACTCTACTGTTTTCTCCACATATACTAACTGGCCCTGGCATTCTCCTGTAAGTAAGCAGCTTCTCTTTCTCCCCTGTTTATGTATGGACTCACGAAATCCCATTTTCAATGGTATGTAATTCATTACTGTACATAATTATTATGGAGCCTAAAATGCGTGGCCAGGCTGGCTTGTGGTCTTATGACATGTCCTGTCATTTTTAAGCATCTCCTTACTTGTTGGCGTAACAAGATGCCCCAGCTCACCTTGTGTGTATCCTGCCCTAGCCTAGAATCTGCCATTTCTCTGAGGAGCTATAGTTCCTTTTAGTAGGTAATGGTCGTAGAGACTAAGAACAGGGTGCTGGATGTGCTTATTACCACTAAGATATTTTTTACTTCTTGGCTTTTCAGCAGAGAGCTAGGGAATATGTGAATTCCTGTGAATACACAGACATGTGCACACACACATATATATGTTTAGAAATCATGAATTCACACTGATCTCTGATTCATCCCTACAGGTTCTTTCTTGTCTTCCCCTATTCCATATTTTTAGGTCTCCTCTTCCTCCAGGAGAGCCTTGGCTTGCAACTAAATCAACATATTTACTCAATCCCCCACCACATCTAAAATTGTTTCAAAATTACTTTGCCAACAGGGCACCTTGGGTGGCTCAGTCAGTTAAGCTTCTGACTTCAGTGCAGATCATGTTTGTGAGTTTGAGCCCTGCATTGGGCTCTCTGCTGTCAGCACAGAGCGTGCTTTGGATCCTCTGTCCCCCTTTCTCTCTGCCCCTCCCCTGCTTGTGCTCTCTCTCAAAAATAAACATTAAAAAATTATAATAATAATTTTAAAAAATTACTTTGCCCAATCTTTGCAGAAAACAAACCTGCTTAAAAAGTGTTCAGTTGTTGACAATAAATTTCATATATTAAAAAAAAAAAAAAAAAGTGTTGTTTTCAGTGCTTCCCCACCACCCCCTCCTTCCCAAGACTGAAAAGTATATAGTCACATATTATGTAATAATTGTGTGCCTAAGTTACATGGGTTAGTTGTTTGTTTCTTTTTGTTCCCTTCCTCAGGTTACAGTTTGTTTTTGTTCCCTTCCTGTGGTTACAGTATTCATGTCAAACACAAATGAGTTCATTTGTTTCCATTTGCTTTCTGGTTTAGCTGCTTTTCCTTTTTGTAATTCTCACTGATTTAATTTTAGTCATGATAATATGCAGCATATTATCATGCTTCCATAAATAAAAACTGTGCAAAAAGCTGTTCTTAGAGTGTCTGTCTTCCCTATAATTTTGCACTGTCCTCCCCACTCCTCCATTTACAGGTAATGGGGCTTTACTGATTTCTGGCTTCTCATTACTATGAAGATAAGCAGATATATGCTCATTTTCTTATTTTTCTTCCTTATATATAAAAGGTAGCATGTATGCTTTTTTCCTCTTTACATCTTGAAAATTGCTCCCTCTCAATCAATTTATAGAGATGTTCCTAATTTTTTTTAGTACTCCATTGTGATTATGTGCCATAGTTTATTTAATAGATCTTCTATGCTTGGATGTTTAGGTAGTTTTCCAAATTCTGTAGTTACAAATAATGCTACCATGAATAGCTTTGTGCACATATGCTTTTTTGTATTGTTGGAAGTGGATCTTCAGTATAAATTCCTAAATGGGATTTCTGGATTGAAGTGTAAATGCACACAGTTGTGTTAGATATTGGCCAATGCCCCTCAACAGGGCTTATGCCAATTTGCATTCCCATTAACATATGAGAGTGCCTGTTTCCACAGCAGCCTCACCAACAGAGTGTATTGTCAAGCTTTTAATACAACAGATGAGAAATGGTATCTTAGTGTAGTTCTCATTTGCATTTCTCTTATGAGTGACATTGAAAACATGTTTGCAGGACATTTTAATATTTCTTTTTGTGAATTGTTCATTCTTGCAAATTTTTCTCTTGAACATTTTTCTGTAGGAATTTTAGTCTATATTTTTCAACTTTTGAAAATTTTTTGTATGAGAGATATTAGCCCCTCTATATGATGCACATGGTAAATATTTTCTTTCATTTTTGCCATTTCTCAATTTTGCTTATAGCATTTTTGACATGTAATTTGTATTTATACAAATTTATCAATCTTCTCTTATTGCGTATGAGTCATAGTTTGAAAACTTTTTCTGTAATCAGATTATAGAAACATTCACTCATGTTTCCTTCTAGTATTTGTATGGCATCACATTTTTATAATTAGAGATCTGCTGTATTTGGAGTTTATTCTTGAGTATGGTGTAAAGAATGAATCTGATTTTATCTTTTTCCAATGGTTTTATAGTTGTTCCAACACTATTCTAAATACCATCTTTGCCTCAATAATTTGATCTGACATCTTTATCATATGCTTGATTTCTGTGTGTAATTAGGACTATTTTTGGACTTTCTATTCTATTCCATTTGGCCATACACCAGTACCATGCTGCTTTATTTATAGAGGCTTTTTGGTATATTTTAATACCTAATATGGCTAGTCCCCCCCTTATAGCCCTTCCTTTTTTGTTTTTCTCTATCAAGTTTTGTGTGTTTATTTATTTTTTTAACTTTAAGTAGGCTCCATGCTCAATGTGGGGCTTGAACTCATGACCCCAAGACCAAGAATTGCATGCTCTACCAGCCAGGTGCCCCTTTTATGTTTATTTTAGAGGATTTGGCTTTATGGCTATAGGAACTTGAACATCTTTCTTTCCTGAGGGCTGAAGATGAATAGAGGTGGATGGGCCAAGGCCAAAGGGAATGATGGAGCATGGTCCCTGATAAAAGATGTGCTGCAGCTGATGATTATGGGATTCCACTGCCTGCCCTCACATTTCAGCAACATGAACTACTCTGCCCAAAGTAGTAGAGACAAGTAGAGAGTACTTTCAAGAGGAACAAAGAAGCCCTGCTTGAGCCCTAAAATCTGTTCTAGGAAGGAGTTTACCTTTCCTGAGTCCTGTGCTTTATACCCAGGTTCCAACTCCAATCAAATAACCCGACCTCAGTAAGTAGTAATAATTATGCATATAGCACTCACCAAGTAGTTGGCATTGTTCACAACACTTTATATATGTTATCTCACTTAATATTCATGTCAGCCCCATTGCCCTCATTTTACAGATGAGGAAACTGGCACAAAGAGGGTAAATCACTTTCTTGAGATCATGCGGTTAAGTATTTGAATCCAGGTAGTAGTATTTCCTTTGCTTGGTGGTTTGCATTTTAGCTTCTAATCTTTGATATGCTCTGACTGCTGTTAGTCTGTTCATAAAGTAAAAATGATGCATCTTTGCCTGGCAGGCTGGATGGAGCATGCTCTTCCATGTAGAATTCCTCCCTGACTACC
Organism: Panthera onca; assembly: GCF_046562875.1. NCBI lineage: Eukaryota > Metazoa > Chordata > Mammalia > Carnivora > Felidae > Panthera > Panthera onca. Next base: position 150,128,059 of record NC_138339.1, read on the forward strand.
CACTTTCCAGGGTCAGGTTTTCCTTGGAGGGAAAGTCCAGCAGGCCAAACCAACTCCACGAAGCTGTAGTTTGCTTTCTTTCTCATGTCTCTCATGACTGTCTTCATGTTTTCATTACCGTCTCCCGAGTACCTCCACCTAGGTGCTAATTTCTTCTCTTTTTTTTTTTAGCTTTATCTGTTCAGTTCTGCTGATTATGTATTCTTACCTTTTGTCTTATTAATCTTTCTGTTTCCTCTTATTCAGAGATTTGTTCTACCCTCTGTTTTTTCATGACTAGGTGATGATCGTCTGTGGTCCTGTGCATCATTTCAACCCATTTCATTTGCCCTCCTGCTAAACTGTCATGCAAGAATAGAAAAGCTCTTTGTTCCATTGAAAATCCAAGGCTCTAACATTTTAACATCAGCTCCACAGGGGTAGAAATCTTGGCATGTCCCTTTTTGTTCCCTGCAGTTAAAAATGGTACCTATCACACAGCATGCAGTCAGTAAATATTTGTCAAGTGAATGAGTGAATTTGGATGTAATTTTTCCAGTGTCTTCTAAACAAAGTGAACAGGTATCATTTTCGTTTTCTTGATTTAGTGTCACATTTGAAGACGAGGGGCACTGAGAATGAGGAATCACCTGAAAAGTATGAAAATGATGGAAATGCAGAATCTGTGTGGCCAAAAGTGGAAGGTTTTCACAAGGATCATATACAGGAATCTAAGGTTGGTGAAACTTGTGATTGGGATAGCAAGGTAGAAAGTCAATTGGAAAATCCGGAGGGAAAAAGGAGGATGGAAGACAAAAGTGGCACCAGGGAAAAGATTGGCAAAGCCAAGAACACAGCAAATATAAAGATGGAACAGGAAGATGAGGCATCTGAGAAAAGCTTATATCCAAGCTCAAAACATATTACACACCAGACTGTCCCTATAGAACAGATAAGCAGTGAACAAGACAAATGTGTGGAGAACCTTAATGGAAACTCTCATCCTGGTCTACAGCAGAAAACCAGTGCTGCTAAGAAATCACACAGATGTGAGGAGTGTGGGAAATCGTTCAAATACAATTCGCGCCTTGTTCAACATAAAATTATGCATACTGGGGAAAAACGCTATGAGTGTGATGACTGTGGAGGGGCTTTCCGGAGTAGCTCAAGCCTTCGAGTCCACAAACGGATCCATACTGGGGAGAAACCGTACAAGTGTGAGGAATGTGGGAAAGCCTACATGTCATACTCCAGCCTTATAAACCATAAAAGCACCCACTCTGGGGAGAAGAACTGTAAATGTGATGAGTGTGGGAAATCCTTCAATTACAGTTCTGTGTTGGACCAGCATAAGAGGATCCACACAGGGGAGAAGCCCTACGAATGTGGTGAGTGTGGGAAGGCTTTCAGGAACAGCTCTGGTCTCAGAGTCCACAAAAGGATCCACACAGGGGAGAAGCCCTACGAATGTGACATCTGTGGGAAAACTTTCAGTAATAGCTCCGGCCTTAGGGTCCACAAAAGGATACACACAGGCGAGAAACCTTATGAATGCGATGAGTGTGGGAAGGCCTTCATTACTTGCAGAACACTTCTAAACCATAAAAGCATCCACTTTGGAGATAAACCTTATAAATGTGATGAGTGTGAGAAATCATTTAATTATAGCTCTCTCCTCATTCAGCATAAAGTCATCCACACTGGAGAGAAACCTTATGAATGTGATGAATGCGGGAAGGCCTTCAGGAACAGCTCAGGCCTTATAGTGCACAAAAGGATCCACACGGGAGAGAAACCTTACAAGTGTGAGGTCTGTGGCAAAGCATTCAGCTATAGCTCAGGCCTCGCAGTTCATAAAAGCATTCACCCTGGGAAGAAAGCTCATGAATGTAAGGATTGTGGAAAATCCTTCAGCTATAACTCACTTCTCCTTCAGCATAAAACCATTCACACTGGAGAGAGACCTTATGTTTGTGACTTGTGTGGGAAAACATTTAGGAACAATTCAGGCCTCAAAGTCCATAGGAGGCTCCATACTGGGGAAAAACCATATAAGTGTGATGTTTGTGGGAAAGCCTATATCTCACGCTCTAGCCTTAAAAACCACAAAGGAATCCATCTTGGGGAGAAACCCTATAAATGTAGTTATTGTGAGAAGTCTTTCAATTACAGCTCTGCCCTTGAACAACATAAAAGGATTCATACAAGGGAAAAACCTTTTGGATGTGATGAGTGTGGAAAAGCCTTCAGAAATAATTCAGGCCTTAAAGTACATAAACGGATCCACACTGGGGAGAGACCTTACAAATGTGAAGAATGTGGGAAAGCCTACATCTCACTCTCAAGCCTTATAAATCATAAAAGTGTACACCCTGGGGAAAAGCCCTATAAGTGTGATGAGTGTGAAAAAGCTTTCATCACATACCGAACCCTTATAAACCATAAAAAAATCCATCTTGGGGAGAAGCCCTACAAATGTGATGTATGTGAGAAATCTTTTAATTACACTTCACTCCTTTCTCAACACAAAAGGGTCCACACTAGAGAGAAACCTTATGAATGTGACAGGTGTGAGAAGGTCTTCAGAAACAACTCAAGCCTTAAAGTGCATAAAAGAATCCACACGGGGGAGAAGCCCTATGAATGTGATGTGTGTGGAAAAGCCTACATCTCACACTCAAGCCTTATTAACCATAAAAGTACCCACCCTGGCAAGACTCCCTACACATGTGATGAATGTGGAAAAGCTTTTTTCTCAAGCAGAACTCTATTAAGCCATAAAAGAGTCCATCTTGGGGAGAAACCCTTCAAATGTGTTGACTGTGGGAAGTCTTTCAATTACAGTTCACTCCTTTCTCAACACAAGAGGATTCACACAGGGGAAAAACCTTATATATGCGATAGGTGTGGAAAGGCATTCAGGAACAGCTCAGGCCTGACAGTGCATAAAAGGATTCATACGGGCGAGAAACCCTATGAATGTGATGAGTGTGGGAAGGCATACATCTCACACTCAAGTCTTATTAACCATAAAAGTGTCCACCGTGGGCAGCAGCCCTATAATTGTGAGTGTGGGAAATCCTTCAATTACAGATCAGTTCTTGACCAACACAAAAGGATCCACACTGGAAAGAAGCCATACCGATGTAATGAGTGTGGGAAGGCTTTTAATATCAGATCAAATCTCACCAAGCATAAAAGAACCCATACTGGAGAGGAATCTTTAAATGTGATAAATGTGGGAAGTCACAGTGACACATCACAGAAGAGAACTCATGAGGGAGGGAATGCTCTGGAAGGGACCAAGATGAGCATATCTATAGGAGGCAGAGCTTACCAAGTCTCAACTCAAATGGAAGAAAAACCTTATGAATGTATGAATATCATATGAATATGAGGTATTTGTTCATGGCTTATAATTTACATAGTATAAATGAAACTGAGTACTCTTCAGTATGATCTTCAGTCATAGCCAGCAAGGAAGCCTGCAATGTCAAGGTAGTTGAGCCTTTATGGAACACAAAATAGTTGATACTGGGGATAAAACCTATCAAAGTGACAGAGTATTTGAAAAACTTTCAAAGTAAGCAGACATTTCTGGACATAAAGCACATGGATAAGGAAAGGACTTCACTTAGAAGTCATATAGTCACTATCAGAAAGTTCATATTTGGTTAAATTGTGTGAATAGAAATGGGGGAAATTCAGCTATAGCTTTGAATCCCAATTATACATTGGTCAGTGGAAAAAATACAAGAATGGCCTCCAACAGGCAAATTCAGGGAGAGATAGGCTTCAGGGAATATATATTTAAGAGGAGTGATCGTGAAGTATAAGCTTGATATAACTGAATAATTTGTGAGGGGTGATGACATTTTGAAACAAAATTGGGTTTTGTTGTAGGAAGAGTGGAAAATGTAGACATGAATCTAATAGGAAATAGAGTCATTAAAAATGCAAGCTGATTGGATTATACTGTTGTAATGTTGTGATACATCAGTTGAATGGACAAAACTTTTTAAAAATTTCAAATGAGCCCCCTCAATGAATGATGAAGTGTGAGGAGTGAAAACTTCACACATTGTGCTACAAATGAAAGGTTCTACCATAGAGAGAAATTCAGCACATTACATAACTAATGGAACAGGTCTTCATGAATTTGCACCTGCACAAAAATCATTGACTCAGGGATTCCTATGAGTAGGAATGCTGAGAAGGTCATTGTATTGCAAGAGCTAAAAAGCTGAGTAGCTGTTGATAATAGAGGGATCAGAGGAAATTCATGCTTAATAATCCTGTTAAATGTTTGATTGTTTTGGAATGTGTTATTGTAAAGATTTCATGCACTACATGTGTGTCTTGTCTGTTGTAAAATGTTATGAATACTATGTTCAGGGCTCACTCTTTCTTGGCCATGAAGAGCCAGATGGTTGTGGTGAGGTAAGATGGAACTCCAATAAAGAAATTCCTCAAAAGTAAACAGACTGTGACTGACTTCAGATGGAGCAGTATGGCAGCGAAAGCCATTTGTCATCTTTGTGGGGTAAGTTAGACCAGATCCAATGCAGGGAGGGCAGCAGGAGACTTATACCACAGGTCTAGTAGCTCAGTTTCACAAGAAATTAGGTGGTGTCTTCACCACGAGAAGTGCAAAATGGATTGATCCTCATACTGGGGCTGGATCATAGCTCCTAAGAATGGGCAGGCTGTGGGACTGATCTGTCACCACACAGAAATAGTTCTCTTGGGAACAGATAGAAATTAACAAAATATTATTTATATTAACCAGGTAACTCAAAGGGTAAAAGGAGAGTCTTTTGAAAGTTAAGTACGCTGTTGAAGAATACTCCAGGTGGGGTCTGTCTATAGAGGCTGAATTCTAGTCCTGTCTCTCTGGCCCCAGAATCCACTCTCTTTACAAAAGCACAATCTCTAGCTAGTTTCCTGGCTTTCTAGGATTTGTCTCTAGCCCTGCTCTACCTTCACATATCTTTCCATGCTTCACTCTAAGAGTACAGTTCTTTCATTTTGTCTCCAGGCCTCCACCAGTAAGTTTTGATGGAAGGAGGGAGGATGGGTCTAGAAAAAGGAAGGAAAGACCATTTCCGCCACTCAACTCCACTTTGGAATGTCACAACCACACATGTTCTCAGTCCTTCTCTACATGGAACACTGGCAATTTATCCAGCAAATGCTCTTTGAATATCTGCCAGTTATAATCCCCTGTCCTGGGAACTAGGCAGCAGCAGTAAATAAAGGTAAGGGAGAAACTCCACAAGCAAAAACCACACTAATGGATGCTGAACTGAACCGCATTGCTCAGAGGAAGGTGACCACCACCAACGGGCAAGAAGGAGGTGGTAGTGATATTTGGGTGGGACAACTGAATTGGGTTTATAAAGAGGGAGGAATGGGATGGGGTGCCTGGATGGCTCAGTTGGGTAAGCATTTGATTCTTGATTTTGGCTCAGGTCATGATCTCATGGTTCGTAAGTTTGAGCCTCACATGGGGCTCTGCACTAATAGTGTGGAGCCTGCTTGGAATTCTCTGTCTCCCTCTTTCTCTGCCCCTCCCCCCCAAAAAAATATTTACCAAAAAAAGAGAGGGAGGAGTGATTAAAATCATCAGAAAAGCTCACACATCCTCCAAAGTGGCTGGTGGCTCCAGGGTTGGTACATAGTGGGAGGAAAGGGAGGCCATAGAATATCAATTCCAAGGAGTCACCAGGTATCCATCTTTCACTCCCCTGAGACCACCAGTGGCTTGAGCCCCTGTCCCCCACAGACACCCACCTATTTGAGTTCCACTTGGACCTAATGTACCACCTACTATTGGGAGAGAAGTGAAATAAGGGAGAGGATGGTTACCATTCAAATGGGGATTCTGAGTGCCCCAGCCCACTAAGCACCGGGATACGCTCCTACTGAGGCCTGCACTGACTGACCCACAGGAAATGGGCTTCAGGGCCTCCTGGCCTAGGCCTTCATTCCATCTACGGCCAGATAACATGCTGCTCAAGCTCATCTCAGATGAGGAGGGGTCTTTTGAGTTTCCAGTTGTCCCAGGTGGACTTTGTGTTGCAACTGTGCCAGTTCATTCTCACTTCAGGACTTGAGCTCATTCAGGGAACACCATCTCCCACCTCTTTCCAAAGAAAATACCTGATGTGCAAGAAGGAAATTAAACTTGCCAACATAGAGGATATCGAAAGACTAATTTTTAAGTCAGTGTCTAATTCAAAGGGCTAAAGATAGAATTGAAATGTTGGACAATAGTAGGTAAAGCTGGAAGATATGCCTAAAAGTGGCCTAAAGTGCTTATATTATTTCTGAGGAGGTCAAGATTCTTTTTAACTCTGGATTTTAAGTTAACTATGTGTGGTAAAATGTCATGGGCAAACACTAGAAGGATAGAAATAAAGTTTATAAATCTAAAGATCTGGACTGGAAAACCTCAAAGTCTGTAAGAGAAAAACTAACACTGAAAAGGCAGGGTAGTACCTTCTGGCAAAGGTAGGCTACGTTGTCTGGGTCAATTTCATACCAAAAACAATGAAAAAGTGCATTTTTTAAAGTTTACTTAGAGTGTACATGCAGGTGTAAGTGGGGGAGGTGTAGAGAGAGAATCACAAGGTGGCTTTGCACCCAGTATGGCAACCCACACGGGGCTCAGTCTCGCTAACCGTGAGATCATGACCTGCGCTGAAATCAAGAGTCAGACACTTGACTGGCTGAGCCACCCAGGTGCCCCCCAAAAATGCATTTTTTAAAATGTAGGTGGCATGCTCTCCCCTTCCCCTGAAGAAAGCATTGAGGATAAAAAGTGTAGTTTCAACAGATGGTGATTTAAAAATGAGATCTTGTCATCAGTGAAGGGAACACCAAAGCAACTTATGTGCTAAACTGTTTGCTGACGCAGCACAGCTGGATCCCGCTTACCTGGTCACACGGAGTGAGTGAGACAAGGTCAGGCCCAGACCTACCCGTGGTGGTGAATCTTAGAACTTTCTGAAGGTAACCTGGGTTCCCAATGTGCTACATCCTCAAGATAAACCCATCTCTCAGTCCCAGGAGACTATAGAGAAAGTGGCCTTGTAACTGAGCAGAGCAATAGCAAAGAAAGGGAAAGAATATATCCCTAACACCTTGTGGTCAATGACCAGCCCTTTTGCCAGCAAAAGCAAATACAAGGCATCTTTGGAAGAGGAATTGCTCAATCTAGACCTCAGGGAAACTTTTAATTTTTGGGGAGCCATTAATAAGCAAGCAGGGATAATCGGGTGTCCTAGACTCTGGGTCTGGAGTTCTCTCTTGTCCAGCAAGAAAACAGACACAAGATGAAAATGCGAGAGGGGCTAATGTCCAGGAGGAGACAAGAGCTCGGAGTAAGGGGCCTTGCTCTGTTTTTATTAGGATCAGAAGGTTTACAAGCGTAATGGACGTGCGCAAAGAGACAATGAAACCGTGAACATTAGCTCATGGGTGTGAGGGAAAGGGGGGTCTGAAGATATATGGTGTTAGGGGTTTGGGTCAATACAAAACAAAATCCTGGTGCTGGGCAGAAGGTTGTTTACCAGAGGCAAGAAGCCACATCTGTTTATCTTAGCTAGTTCTGGAGACAAGACAGCCTGTTACCTCAGGGTCAAGAAGGCACCTTTCTTTTGCTAATTAGCTCTGCTCCAAGCAACCTCACCCTGCTGTGGTTTATAGCCCTGTTTACCTGTTTACCTATTTTGGTCCTTAACTGTGAAAGCAGCCTTTTGCTATTGTACTAAATTGGGGGCTTGTACTAAATTTCCACCCTGAATACCTAATCTCCTTTTGCTAATCTTGGATGCTTTCATCCTGAGGTTTCCTATTCCTATACCTTTGTTCTATACAGGGGGTGCTTTACCTTGTTTACCTAATCTTGTTTACCTAATCTTGGATGCTTTCATCCTGAGGTTTCCTATCCCTATACCTTTGTTCTATACTGGGGGTGCTTTGCCTTGTTTACCTAATCTTACTTACCTAATCTTGGATGCTTTCATCCTGTGGCTTCCTATTTCTTTATGCCTTATTAACCCATTGGTGCAAGCTCAGGAAATTCCTAAGCTTTTCCCCCAGTCAGGAACAAGGAAAAAAGGCAACATGACAAAACCAGCAAAAAGATCCACATAGACTTCACATATTATCAAGTATATATGTGGAAAAAAAACCTTTAAAATATTTAAAGATGCCTTTGGCTACAGATTGTGACAAAGTTAAAAATAGAATTAGTGAACTGAAAGATAAAGGTGAAGAAATTATCCAAAATCCAGCATGGGGTTAGAAAAAATATGTAAAAACACAGAGAAGGGAAGGTTTCATTGGGAAGTTTTATATATATATTTAATAGTAGTCTCAGAAGGCAAGGACAGAAGGGGCAAAGAAAGGGACTGAAGCTGAGTATTCTCCAGAGCTGATGAAAAATACAACTCTACAGATTTAAAAGCCCAAAGAATGCATTTACAGAAGTCATACCTACATACATCATAGTGTAACTGCAGAAAAAGAAAAAAAAATTTTTTTTCAGCTAAAGAAAAAATATTCCCTTTAAACAACAGACTTCCCAGAAACAATGGAAGACAGAGTGGAATGAAAACATGAGTATAAAGACAGAAAATAGCTGTCAGCCCAGGCTTTTATACCCACTGAAAATATCTTTTAAGAGTGAGGACAAAATAAACACATTTCAGGGCTCCTGGGTGGCTCGGTCAGTTAAGTGTCCTACTTCAGCTCAGGTCATGATCTCACAGCTTGTGAATTCGAGCCCCACATCAGGCTCTGTGCTGACAGCTCAGAGCCTGGAGTCTGCTTCCTGTGTCTTCTCTCTGCATGCCCCCTCCTCCACTCGTGCTCTGTCTCTCAAAAATAAATTTAAATTTTTTTTTAAAAAGAGTGAGGACAAAATAAACACATTTTAAGACAAAACTTGTTTCATTTTCCCCTGCTGACCATCACTAAAGGCAATTCTAAAGAACGCATTTTAATACAGAAAGAGATCCCAGATGAAGTTCTGAGATGCAAAAAGAAATGAAGAGCAAAGAGAGTAATAAGAGATATGTAGGCAAATGTAAATAAACATTTTATACAAAACAATAAAGATTTACAGTTGTTAAGATAGACTTACAACACCAGACAACAATAATATCTGTGAAGGGAGAGTAAAAAGAATTTATTGTATGAGGTAAGGTTTTGGTTAATTTCATACATATTGTAAAATCTAGGGAATCATAAAATAGAATGTATATTTTTATACTAGTAAAGCAAAAATGAAATTTTAAAAATTAAAAGGAAAGTAAAAAAATGGGTAGGAGAAGGGAAAAAAGTAGATCTTAAGCCAAAATGTTAATATTTCCATTTAATTTAAATAACAAAGATTTTCAGACAATGTCTTGGTCTGCTCAGGCCACTGTAACAAAATGCTACAGACTGGGTAGCTTATCAACAACAGAAATGTTGTTCTAGAACTCACTGTTCTAGAAGCTGGAAGTCCAAGATCAGAGTGGTTGGAGATCAGCATGGTTGGGTGAGGGCTCTTTTGCAAATTTCAGATTTCTAATTGTACCCTCACATTGTGGGAAGTTCATTGGGAAGTGGCGGGGGAGTGTCTAGTATAATAGCACTAATGCATCAGGGCACCACTCTCATGACTTAATCACTTCACAAATACCCAACCTCCTAACACTCAGACACTGAGCATTAGGATTCCAAATGTGAATCTTGGGGGAGTACAAACATTCACCCTATAGTAGACAGGACAAAAACATAAAACCCCATGCTATGCTGCATACAAGAGATTCACCTTAAATATGAGGACATACAACATTTGAAAGTAAAAGAATGGGAGGAAGTTATTTGAAATAGTAACCAATAGAAACTGCTGTAGCTCTGCTAATATTAGATGAAATACATACTTTAAGGCACAAAATATTCCTGAAGATAAAGGGAATCATTACATTAAGACAAAAGGTGGGGTGCCTGGGTGGCTCAGTCGGTTGAGCGTTCGACTTTGGCTTAGGTCATGGTCTCACAATTTGTGAGCTTGAGCCCCGTGTCAGTCTCTGTGCTGACAGCTCAGAACCTGGAGCCTGCTTCAGATTCTGTGTCTCCCTCTCTCTCTGCCCCTCCCCTGCTCGCACTCTGTCTCTGTCTGTTTTCAAAAATGAATAAATGTTAAAAAAAATTTTTTTTTTAAAAGACAAAAGTCCAGGGAAGAGAAAATGCTGGGAAGACATACAGTTGTAAGTTAGCATCTACCTAATACCATAGCTCAAGAGTTAGCAAATATATGCAGAACTGAAAGGAGAAATATAAAATCCATAATCACGATGAGAGATTTTTGATACCTCTCTCTCAGTAATTAATAGGACAAGAATGTTAAACATTAGTAAAGTTACAGATTTTAACACTATGATTTAACAAGCAATCTAATGGATATATACATGGAACACTGCACCGATGTATTAAGGATACATGTTTTTTTCCAAGCACACATTAAACTTTCAAAAATTGATCTACATGAGCTACATATAAATTTTATCTCAGTGAAGCTGGGGCAAAAAAACCTGACCATATGCTGGACCATAAAGTAAACCTCAACAAATTTTAAAGAACTGAAAACATACAGAATTTGTTCCCTTGAGTATAAATTAGAAATTAATAATAAAAAGATACTTAGGACGTCCCCATTATATTCAGAAATTTATAAATAATTTTTTAATGTTTTATTTATTTTTGAGAGAGAGAGTATGAGCAGGGGAGGGACAGAGACAGAGGAGGACAGAAGATCCAAGCAGGCACTGCACTGAGAGCAGTGATCCCAGTATGGGGGTTGAACTCAACGAGATGTGAGATCATAACCTGAGCTGAAGTCAGATGCTCAACTGACTGAGCCAACCAGGTGCCCCTATAAATACTTTTGTTAATCATGGTTCCAAGGAAGAAAATACTTTGAACTGAATACTGCATATCAAGACCAGTGGGATGTTGCTTAAGCAGGGCTTAGAGAAACACTTGGAGCCTAAAAAGATCTTTAAGAAAATCAGAAAACCTAGTAATTAATCACATAAGCACCATCTCAAACAGAACAATAAGTATAAATCCCAAAAGTGTTAAAATAGGAAAGTAATAAAAGGTAGACATTTATGAAAGAGAAAAACAAATATACAATATATAGAGGATCAACAAAATCAAATGTGTGTGTTTCTGTATTTCAGAAAAGACTAATAATAAAACTGACAAACTTCTGGTGAGACTGATTAAGGAAAAAAGAAAAATAACCAAAGTCAGGAATAAAAAGGGGGGAATAAGGAGAACTACAAAATTTTTCTTCTCTGAATCTGCACTGACCCCGTGACTCCCTGATACTGAGAGAATAACCCACTCCCTCTAAATTCCTTGAGTCAACAATTATGAGAACAGAATGTTAACATAAGATGAGCCAAATCACAAAGAAACACAACTCACTTCTGAAAGATTGTGATACCTACATGACCAAAGCCCACCAAAACTGCTGTGGACATTTGCTTTTGTTTATTTCCCCTATAAAACCCCTCTCATTCCCATGTTTGGAGAAACAGTTCCTGTAAGAACTTTCCCTGTTGCAACCATTTGAATAAAGCACCCATTTCCTTTGTAGCTTGAAGTCTCAGAGAATTACTTTTTTTTTTTATTTTTTTTCTTAATGTTTATTTTTAGGAGAGAGAGAGAAAGCAGGGGAGGGGCAGAGAGAGAGGGAGACACAGAATAAAGCAGGTTCCAGGCTCTGAGCCGTCAGCACAGAGCCTGATGCATGCCTGAACTCAGGAGCCTTCATTTGAGCTGTGAGATCATGACCTGGGCCAAAGCCAGCCACCTAACTGACTGAACCACCCAGGCGCCCCATGAGGTCTCAGAATTTCTAAAGTTTGATGTTATAAATGCTACCAGTATTAAAACAGTAAGATATTACAATTTCATTACAATAAGTTATAAATATTAACGTGAAATGAAAAAATTGCAAAAAAAAAATGTAACTTACCAAAACTTACTAAAGGTCTCACAACTTATATATGTGGGAAGTTTGGGAAAGACTATGGAGTGAGTTCAGTCTTTAGGGAACTCGAAGGATGAGAAGCAAGAAGATAGAGGAGAGAGAAGCTGGGGGGAAGCAGGAAGGAGAAACCTTAATTAACAGTGAGTATGGAGGGGCGCCTGGGTGGCGCAGTCGGTTGGGCGTCTGACTTCAGCCAGGTCACGATCTCGCGGTCCGTGAGTTCGGGCCCCGCGTCAGGCTCTGGGCTGATGGCTCGGAGCCTGGAGCCTGTTTCCGATTCTGTGTCTCCCTCTCTCTCTGCCCCTCCCCCGTTCATGCTCTGTCTCTCTCTGTCCCAAAAATAAATTAAAAAAAAAAAACAAAAAACGTTGAACAGTGAGTATGGAAAAGCCTTCCATAGACATGTACTCTCTGTTTCTATTAGTGAATTTGAAAGTGAAAGCTTGAAAAAATAATTTCATTTATTTATTTATTTATGTATGTATGTATGTATGTATGTATGTATTTATGTATAGAGACTCTAGGGGTGAAATGGTACTGAGTACCACAGTCATGCAATGCAAGGGAACTTTTCGTTCATGGGATTCAAAAAGGAGAGAGGGTCAACTGAGGACCAGTTAGATGAGGACAGACAGTGGGGACCTGAAGTCTGCATCAGGACCTTGAGAAATTGGGTACAATTGCTTCCAGGGGATTACTTGGGCTGGGAGGTTTCTCATGCTTTTTCTCCAGCCTCAGCTGAGTGCCTCAGGATGGAGACATGGAGAAGGAAATCACAAATTTTAACTCAATTCTTCTTTCTACTGAGTGTTTCCATTTAGCCCTGGGAGTTCTTCTCAGGTTGTGGATAGTATCAGTTATGCTCAGGAAGGAGTTTGTGTGAATCCCTTGTAGAGAGACTACAAAGTGTAGTGACCAAAACATGATCTTTCAACCATGAAGCCCAGATGCAAATAAGGATTCTTTCACTTACTCCCAGATGACTTTAGGCAAGTAATTAAGTCTTCTGTTTTATGTCATGTGTCCTCAGCTATCTCTTATTGGAATAATAATAGCAGCAACCTCCTAGATTGTAATGAGGCCTGGAGAAGTTAGTGTTATTAGAGCCCTCAGAAGTGTGCCTGGAATGAGAAGCTTTAGCATAAAGGTGTGTGAAGAAAGTCTCGCCATGTGGTGGCCCCTGTCCCAGGACTCCAGCAACAGGATGCTCAGGTAGTGGAAGGCAGCCCATCTGAAAGCCAAGAAAATCTCCCTAGGACCAGCCCACACACAGATGCAACCTAAGATGAGATTCCAGAAAAATGATTGGATTTGGTTAGTCAGCAGTATCTTGCTTCTAAGCAAGCAATCCATTGTTTCTAAGCAAGCATGCTTTGCTTTTTCAAGCTGGAAAAGGGGTCAGCAGAAGAAGCCTCCAGCTCTACTCCAGTGACTAAGAGTGTTGGGTAGGACAAAGGCTGCTTCACACTTGCTTCTCCAGCTTAGGCAGCCTGCCCACTCATCTATATGCATTTTGCTCCCCCCCCCCACCTCCCTGTGTTTTCCTAGAAATAGATGGACTAGAGATTAATGCAGAAAGGGTTGGTGGGAGCCAAGCCTCTACCATCGTAACCATGGATGTTTGGGGGTGAGTGTCCCTTAAGATCTCAAAGGCTAAGAGGAGGTCCTGGAGTTGACAGGGCAAAGCCCTGGAGGAGAGCAGGAGAAATTCCTCTGGTCTTGGATACAAACCTTAGGGCCAGTATTCCAGTGAATGCAACAATTATAATTTATTTCTTTTCCTGTCTATAATTTTCCCATCTGTAAAATGAGGAGAAAGACCCAACTCATAAGGTTGCTTTAAGGATTCATGAAAGAGCATTTTGCATTTTGCAAATCTCTATAGAAACATTATTGTTAAATTGACTAATGATCTGTTTTTTAAATTCTGTCTTTTTTTTTAAGTTAAATGAAGGAGATAACAAAAACAAGAGCAAAAATTAATGAAACTGAGAACAACACAATAGAAAGGATCAAAAGTCAAGGTTAGTATTTTGGAAAGAATGCTAAAATTGACAAATCTCTGATGTAATAAAGAAGAAAGAACAGAAAGCACAAATAGTCACAACAGATGGCATAGATTATTTAGAAACGTACTTTAAAAACTTTAAATGTACAAGGACTTCCTAGTTATAGTTTATGATTGCATTATGGTCAGAAAACAGACTGTATGATTGTTGTCCTTTGAAATTTGTTGAGATTTGCTTATGGCCCAGCACATGTTTGATCTCAGTGAGGTTTCCACTGGCACTCGAAAAGAATGTGTTCTGGAGATGCTGGGTGCACTGATCTAGATAAAGCCGTTTGATCAAGTTTGTAATGTATTGTTCAGATCTTCTCAGCTCTTAATGGATTTTTATCTGCTTGTTCTATCAATTAATGAAGCAATTGTTGAGTTATCCATTTCTACTTATAGTTCTATGAATTTTACTTTATATATTTGAGGCCATGTTACCAGATGCATGCAAATATGGAATTGTCGGGGCACCTAGGTGGTTCAGTTGGTTAACTGTCTGACTTCAGCTCAGGTCATGATCTCACAGTTTGTGGGTTCAAGCCCCAGGTCCGTCTCTGCACTGACAGATCAGAGCCTGGAGCCTGCTTCAGAGTCTAGGTCTCCCTCTCTGTCTAGGTCTCTCTCTCTCAAAAATTAAAAAAAAAAAAAAACCAAACATTAAAACAATTTAAAAACATATAGAATTGTCATATCTTCCTGGTGAATTGAAATTTTATGAAGTAAGCCTCTATCTGTAGTAATGCCTTTTGCTTAAAGATCGGGTTAGAATTCTGTTAGGATTCTACTACAATTAGCCTATTATTCAGGCTTTCCTTCTATTGGTTTGGAAGTTACACACTTTTTCTCTTCTTTTAATGGCCAAGGAATTAGAAGATCCATTCTTGATTTATAAAAACCTAATTCTAATTGGAATTTTATCATCATACTAGACAATGAAAGGATCTTAGAATACTGTAACCTCATTTATGTCTCATTTTATATGCTATTGTTTTTGTGAATTTAATTATGTATATATAAAGTATACAGATATGTGTCGAAATACATTATTATTGTTCTCTATACCAAATAGTTATTGAGATTTATCCACATATTTACTATTTTTTTCTCTGCCTCTTCAACTTCCCATGTGGAGTTATTTTCCTGCTGTCTCAAAAAACATACTGTATGACATTCTGTCCTGTTAATGGTAACTAACACCTTCCAATTTTTGTTTGCCTAAACATAGCTTTATTCCACTTTCATTCTTAAAAGTTATTTTTTTCTGGGAATATAATTCTAAGTTGAGTGTCATATCCTTTTGTCACAGTGGAGGCATCAAGCCACCAATTTCTGACTGCTACACTGGCTGGTGAGCAGTCAGCTGCTCATCCTCCTGTTTAATGCATTCTGTTAAGTTTTTTTCTGTGTCTTTGATTTATTCCAGTTTTACTATGTTATGTTTGGGTGTGGATTTTTCCCCTAGTAATGCTGCTTCAGATTCTTTGGGCTTTTAAATTTGTGGATTTGTATCTTCAGTTTTGGTAAATTCTCAGCTGTTTGTGTGCCCAAATGTTATCTCTAATCCCTTCTCTTTCTGTTTCTTTCTGTGACTCCAATAAAGGCATGTTAGACCTTATCACCATATCTCCTATGTCTATTAACCTGCCATTTCCATCCCTCTGTCCCCCACTCCCTGCCCAAGCTTCATTCTGGATATAACTTCTATTTTAGTTCACTAAGTCTCTCATTTGCTGTGTAATCTGCCATTAAATAGATAGTCTGTTTTTCAGTTTGAGACTTTCCATTTGTTTTCTTTTTTATAGTATGCCAAGTTCTCAAATTTGTCTTTACTTTCCTTGAACATTATTTTATTTATTAATTTTTAAATATTTATTTATCTTTGAGAGAGGGAGGGAGGGACGGATAGAGAGAGAGAGAGGGAGGGAGAGAGAAAGAGTGTGTGAGGGAGGGGCAGAGAGAGAAGGAGACAGAGGATCCAAAGGAGGCACTGCACTGACAGCAGTGAACCCAAGGTGGGGTTCAAATCCACGAACCATGAGATCATGACCCAAGCTGAAGACAGATGCTTAGCTGACTGGGCCACCTAGGCACCCCTCCTTGAACATTATTTTAAAAGCTGTATCTGATGACATTTGGCAGTGGCTTTCTCTGATGCTGATCTCTGAGTGTGTCACAGATTCCCTGTGTTGGATTCCCACTGTCCAAATACTTAGAGTGGTTTCTGTTTTCCTACTTGGAGCCTGACTGATACACTGCTGTCTGCCAGTCTCTCAACCCTGGGCCTTACAACTTCCTACACAATTGTTTTTCACAGCCTACAGCTCTCCTTTATATTGTATTAACTTTCAGCAAAAGGGAACTTGGTTCAGGAGCCGGGATTCTAAAGTGAATAAAAATTGGAAAAAAAGAATCCCTTCTCCAAGACTTCTAGCCTTAGTAAATAATTTTTTTTTGTTTTTTTAATGTTTATTTATTTTTGAGAGAGAGAGAAAGACAGACAGAGCACAAGCAGAGGAGGGGCAGAGAGAGAGGGAGACACAGAATCCGAAGCAGGCTCCAGGCTCCGAGCTGTCAGCACAGAGCCCAATGCGGGGCTCGAATTCACAAACTGTGAGGTCATAACCTGAGCCTAAGTTGGACACTTAACTGACTGAGCAACCCAGGAACCCCAGTAAATAATTTTTTGATAACATATTTTTGGGGTGCACACTGCCATCCTCCCAATTTTATTTTAGTTGGCCTGTTAGCAAGCAAGTTCATCTTCTCCTTCCACAAAACAATATCTGAGATACAGATGTTAGCTATTTACTAATAGTTAAGTCATCTTGAAACCATTCCAATTACATATTTAAAATTTTTCATTCTGAAGTCACTTATGCCAAAAAAAGTTATTTCTTAGACCTTGTCCTCTGAAGATACAATTTAAACAAAACAATGAGCACTGCAATGAGCACAATCCTTGGAGCTCCTAGGTCCCAGCTTCTTTTTCAGGAGGGTTTTTTCCTCTAAAAATAAAGATAAAATCATGTTACAATAGAAATACTATAATAGCAATACTACAACTAACATTTTCTTCTTCCTATGATCTTATCACCTCCTCCCCATAAAAAAAAAAAAAAAAGTTTTTTAGCCACTTTTATGGGAAGAGTTACATCACTTCCCAGTTCTTCTCTCACTATCCCCCACATCTAGAACTTTAGATGTTAGCTTGTGTTTCTCTTGTCTGGATATGTTGACCAGTGAGGGCCTTCCTCATCCACCAGCTCCTTAGCTGTCTCTGAGGTTAACTGATTTGTCATGGCCTATGCACTCTCTAAGACTCTCTATGACTAACTGTGCCTCAGTGCCTAATCAGTCAGGAGCAAGGGATGGTGGACAAACACCATACTAAAACTTCTGCATAGAACACAGCCTTGATGACTCAATGGGCCCATGCCACTTGCTGTAGGGCCTCCGCCTGGGGATCGCAGCTCACCTCTCCCACCTTCCTGACACTCTTTATTTTAGCCAGTTCCAAACTGCAGTATTTCAGGTGGGCTGCAGACTTGTGGAAAGGTGCCATAAACACACACCCATTATAGGGTTAGAATAAGTTCCTCATTTAGTTATCTAGCTTCAAAATTTTGTCAGAAGCAAGACAGCATCAAAAAGAAAAAAAGAAGCAAGATGGCATCTGGGCAGAGAAGAAGCACATCACAGTGATGCTCACCTTAGTGCCCAGGGGCCCTAATGGGGTAAAATCTGACCATATCTGGAACACTTTTTTCTTGTCAGGACACAAACCATTTTAAACTCAAGGTATAACAACATGTAACATCCTCATTTCAGACATCTGCAAAGTCCCTTTTGCCATGTAAGGCAATATATTCACAGGTTCTGAGGATTAGGTCATCTTCAGAGTCCAGTACTCTGCCTACCATAGTGAAGACCAGTAGCTGTCTACCAAACTCTGTTTTCCCTTCTATGGACACACAGCTAGACTACATTTTCTGTTCTTTTTGGCAGATGGGTGAGGCCACATGACTAAGGTCTTTCCAAAGGAATGCGAGCAGTATTGTGTGTTCCTTCCACACCAGGCTTGCAAGAACCTCCTATGCATGCTCCTCCTGTTCTTTCTTCATTCTCAGGACTTTAGAGGATGTGTGGAGCCTGGATAATCACTGACCTGAAAACCCATTCTGGACTGTTAAATTCAATTAAATTTAAACTATTAAATTATAGAAACTACATCATAGAGCCATTGCATTTTGGGTCTACTTGTTATAGTACTTGATCTGGTTTATTAGTCAAGCCTAACTAATACACCAACAAATGAGAATATTTCTTCATAGTCCCTTGACACTCAATGTCCATATTGCATAAGACTTAACTATACTTTCCTAAGAAGACTGAGATCATCTGAAATAGACAACCACAGTTTTTATCTCTCCCATTCAAGCATTTATTGAACAACAGGTACAGGGCAGGTACACTACTAATACCTGTGATGCCTGCTTCTTTTGTCTCTGTGGGCATACTTTCCTTTCTTTCTTGTTGCTTTTTCTAAACCAGGTCTCCTTCTTCAATTGTACTGCCCTCACCACCTTTCTCCTCTCCAATGGCATCTTAGCTTCTGCTTTCAAACATGCTGGCCTTGACCCCCAGTGTTGAGTCAGCCTTGCCTTCACTCTGCTGTGCCATCAAACAAACTACTTCTCTCTTCCTTTGCTTCTTTTCACTGTGAGACTTCATGAGAGTAGATAAACAACTGAGGCCTCACTTTGGGAGAAGTCCAGAGGTGGGAGGGAGCAGGGACTGACCTGGTCTGGGGGCTCAGGGAAAGACAAAAATGAAAAGGCAGTGTTGTAACTGAGGGCTGAGAGCTGAGGGCTGAGGCTGAGTAGGCATTACCCAGCAAAGGAGGAAGAAGAAAGTTACAAGCAGACACACTGCTAGAAAGAAGCTGAACTTAAAAGGCACCAGCAAATACAAGTGGTGAGTGGGGTGGGTCAAGGTCGTGTGTGAAAGAGAAGGAAAGTGCTCTGGGGACAAGGTAAGGATTGGAGGTGGGGTATGGAGAAGAGTTGAGGAGTGAGGTGTACTAGGGAGGGGGCTAGAGCTCCAAAGACAGCCTGAGTGGTCGCTTCCGTAAAGCTCCTTGGGGTGCCAGGCCCCGCCCTCGGGGCCACGCCCAGCGGTCCCAGCTCAAACCCGCAGCGCAGCCAAAGCTATTGGCGCTGTCAGAAGTGTGACCTGGAGCCTGCTCCCTGCTCAGCCGCTCTAGGAAGCTCGGGGACCCAGGTTGTGACTACAGGCCCATTCTAATTTGTAAAAACGTGAGGACAACCAAAATACAAAAGCCGTAAGGACAACCAAGAAGATGGGTAATGGCAACCAAGGCTCCTCTTATCCCAGCTTATGCCCAGAAAGATTTCCACCCCAGCGGGGGTGCTTTGGAGAAGGCAGGGATGTGTGGCGCTGTGAGCAGGGAAGCCCTGAATCTGATTCACTCTCCCTATTCTAAGGGCCATGCTGTTCTGGACCCGATCCCACAAAGATCCCCTCTATGGACGAGGCGTGGGCTGTCAGCGCTGCAGAAGAGCTTTGGCACTAACCACTCCGTCCAAGCCCTGCATTAAGAGACTGGAACAAACACTAGCATAGTTTCTAATAGTTCAAGGCCATGTGCTTGGGATGTCCACTCTAGCCCCCTGCAGTTCTTGCATGGGAAAGCTTAAAGCTGCCAGAAGAATTTAGTTTCTTCCAGCCAACACTTGCAGATAAGGTCCCTGTCTCCCAGTCTCTGTAGGAGGGTAGGAGCCTTGCTTCCATAAACACCAGTTAGCAAATCCAGATGGCCTAATCCTGCTTGTGTATATCTCCATTTCCCTGATTCTGAGCACCACCCCCACCACATGTCCCCCAGTGACTGCACTCAAAGCAAGATGGGATTTTCAATCTTGGGATTCTTATTTTCTCCTGAGATTGAGAACTGTTTAGTGCTGAGTGTGGAAGAGGGATCAGGTGGGAAAGCAAATGGGCCTCCTGTGTGAGGAGGTGCAGCCTGGCTCTTTATAGTTCCCCACCTCCCTTGCCTCAGGGTCTGCTTGTCAGAATGGTGGCGGCCGGGGAGTGGAAGAACAGCTCCAAGGTGTAACAAGGTCCTCTGGCTAAAGTTATTTCACTGATGTGAGCTTCTCTTTCTACCGTGGCACACTAATCTGTAAACTGGTCTTCAAACGTTTTTGTGGGTAGAAATCCATTTTTCAGATAGAAATTTAGATAGTACTCCCAAATAGATGGAAGTAGAGGTTTTCTAGTAGAGTGGGGAATTGGGGGTTTGCCCACTGGGTCTAACAGATTCTTCTGAGAGAGTTGAATCACCTCCAAAGAACCAGGTACAGCAAAGACTACTAAGTACTCCAAGGCACCCAGTGTCTCCTTGTTCCATTTAGTAATCAGACCCCACCCAGCAGAGTTTTGTCAGGGCATATGTCCAGCTTCTCTTCAAGTTTCTGGCCAATGGGATGTGAGCAGAAGTAAAAGGGCAGCTGTCAGGTGATTCCCTAAAAAGGAAGCTCTTAGTCCTCTGCTTACTTTGCCTCTTCCACCTGGCTGGGAACGGGGACAGCTGGAGTGACATCATGAACCCACAGGTAGATATCATGCAATGGTGATGTAAAGCCACCATCTCAGCCTCATTCATTACCCAGTATGACCTTGTGGAGCAGAGCAACTATTGCCCTGGACCACCCACCTACCCACCACTGTGCTATCATCTGAAAGAGAAACAGAGGCCAGTCTTGTAAAGCCAGTGTGTTTGGGTCTTTTTTGAAAGTGGCTCAGCCAGTTGCTTAACCAGGAGACCAAGGAGCTCAAAGGAGCTGTTTGATAACTTCTGCATTACCTACTTGAAGCTCAACTTATGGAAGACCATTTCACTTTTGACACATGTTCCCATGTGGCTTTGGCCCACTTTGAAAACTTCCTCAACTCCACCCCAACAAAGAAATCTGTAGGTTTGTTGAATGAGAGGATTAGAAGAGTTGGTTCATCCAATCAGTCATAAATGTAGATGTTAAATTCTAAAATGGTGTAAGAACACAAAGGAAATTAGAAGCAAATCTGATTTCTATTTCCTTTTCTCCTTAAATCATTTCCTGCCAACTCCTACCTTTTATTTATTTTTACAATTCTTCCTGAATCCTCTTTCCCCTTGGATTTTCTCTGACATGCCTAAATAAGTTGTTCAAACATGTGACATTACATGGGTTGTCAGTGATGGGTCATGGAAAAGTAGGACACAGCTGACTGTTGGCAACTTGAGTACCAGGAGATGGTGAAACCACATGAGAACTATACACTGTGTTACACTGTGGCAAGGAGCTTCCTGTTGAGATACTGCTAAACCTCACAGGGAAAATGAAAAAGGTCAAGGGTCACCTACAAATAAAAAAGCAACTGTAAGAAGAAATGTAAAGTGTTTAGTAGACTTTTTGTTCAAACTGAAATCTTAATTGCCTTCATTTATGAATTAGCAATAGGTCTAGGTGTCTCACATACATGATATCTAATCTTTACAGATTTATTCAAGGTAAACATTCTTATTCACATTTTATAAATGAAACTGGAATTCAGAGTAAAATTAGGTATTTGAACCCAGCTTTGACCCTTACCCCCATATCACCCTGCCTTCCACTTTTGACAAGAAATATAAAGTATTAAAAACTGGCCTTGGAGCATGTGATTAGTTTTATGCATTAATTTAGCTGACCATGGTGCCTAGATATGTGGTCAAAAATCATTCTGGATGTTTCTTTGAGGGTGTTTTCAGAGGAAAGGTTAACATTTAAATTGATGGACTAAAGCAGATTGCCCTCCATAATGTGGGTGGGCCTCATCCAATCAATTGAAGGCATGCATAGACCAGGCAGATTGACCTCCCCTGAGCCAAGAGGAATTCTGCCAGCATTGGACATTCAGACTTGAACTGTAGCAACAGTACTGTTCCCTGGGTCTCTAGCCTACAGGCCCACCCTGCAGATCTTGGACATGCCAGCCTCTATAATTGCATAAGTCACTTTCTTAAAATAAATCATTCTCTCTCATATATATATATCATATATATATCATATATATCTTTCTTTTTTTTTTTTTTTTTTTTTTTTTTAAATTTTTTTTTTTTTCAACGTTTTTTATTTATTTTTGGGACAGAGAGAGACATAGCATGAACGGGGGAGGGGCAGAGAGAGAGGGAGACACAGAATCAGAAACAGGCTCCAGGCTCTGAGCCATCAGCCCAGAGCCTGACGCGGGGCTCGAACTCATGGACCGTGAGATCGTGACCTGGCTGAAGTCGGACGCTTAACCGACTGCGCCACCCAGGCGCCCCTCATATATATCTTTCTATCTATATCTATATCATCTATGTCTATATTTATCTATATATCTATCTATATCTGTCTGTGTCTCTTAAGAACCCCATCTAATGGGGTGACTGGCTGACTCAGTCGGTTAAGTGTCTAACTTTCGCTCAGGTCATGATCTCACAGTTCTGACAGTTTGAGCCCCACATGGGGTTTTCTGCTTTCCGCATGGAGCGCACTTTGGATTCTCTGTCTCCTCTCTCTGCTCTTCCTCTGCTCACATGCATGCTCTCTTTCTGTCAAAAATAAATAAACATTTTTTAATTAAAAAAAAAACATCTAATACAGAGGGAGAGAGGATTATAAAATAGAGGGAAGAAAACAGTGTTCCCAGAGATGAATGGTGGTATATTACAAACCAAAATAACCAGAGAAAGTGAAGTCAATTCACTGTTATAGGCTATTCTGAACTGCTTTCTTGCAGCTTCATTGGTTTCTCTGGGAATGGCATAGCCACGTATACCAAGGGGTAAGGGAGTCAATCTAAAGATGCTGAGGCCACACTAGTGCCCTCTCCCAGCTTGTAATGATGCATCTGTGGCAGAATTTCTCTTCCTGGACTTATAGGAGGACTACTTTTCCCAGTCTCCTTTACAGTTAGGGGTGATGATGTGACTGAGCTCCAGTCAATGAAATGTGGGTGGTGTGATGTAAACTACTTCCTGGCTTGGCCCACAAAAATTTCTGTAATCCTCCAACTCTCTTGTCTACTGTTCCAGCAATCTGGGAAGTCCATATTCAAAATGAGTTGACTGGAAGATAGAGGAGGGTCACCAGCACCATATTAAATTTTGTATGAGCAAGAAATACCCTTTTAAAAAAATTTTTATTTACTTTTGAGAGAGAGAGAGAGAGCATGAGGAGGGGAGGGGCAAAGGGAGAGGGACACAGAAGCAGGCTGAGCTGTCAGCACAGAGTCTGACACAGGGCTCAAACCCTCGAACTGTGATATTATGACATGAGCCAAAGTCAGATACGTAACTGACTGAGCCACCTAGGTGCCCCAAGAAAAAGCCTTTTAAGCACAATTAACTCACTGAGATTTGGGGTTTATTGGTTCCCTCCTCTTACGCTATTTGGTGCTGACAAAGGCAGCATCCATTAGTCTCTGTATTAGTTAGAAAAAGAGAGGCTGCTATAACTAAGAGAGTCAATGATACAATGTTTTTAAAATATACCATGGGCACCTGGGTGACTTGGTTAAGTGTCCGACTTTGGCTCAGGTCAGAGCTGACAGCTCCAAGCCTGGAACCCTTTCGGATTCTGTGTCTGCCTCTCTCTCTGCCCCTCCCCCACTCATGCTCTGTCTTTCTGTCAAAAATAAATAAACATTAAAATTTTTTTAAATAGACTAACCAAACGATCTGTTTACACAAGCTGTGCCAGCGTGATTATTCTCACAGGTGTCTCAGTTTGATGATAACTTACATGGACACCCTACTTAAAGAACAAAGAACTTTATATCTCTCTCACTTCACAGTCCAAAGTGAGCACTCCTGCCTGGCAGCTCTGCCCTGAGTTCCTTTTATTTAATTGTGCTCTGCAGACTTCAGGACACTGTTGTCATCTGGATGGTTGAAGTGCGGCTGCTGCCATGCAGAGATTGTCATCAGTGACTTTTTGATTTTTGAATCTTTTGATTCCCATGGTTAAAGAAAGACCAAAGTGGAGCCCACAGTTTGAATATACCTCTAGCCCAACACTCTTAGTCACGTAATCAAAACATAAAACTGTCCTGATTTTTCCAAAATGCTGACTCTGACCTTAAACAAAACTTAAGCCTTCTTCATGTCAGCATAACCTATAGCTTCCTAGTCAACTACATATGAGTACGTTTATGCTGTGCTTCTACCCTAAAAAGAATATCAGTTTCTAGTAACCAATCACAGTAGAAAACAAATGTGTTTCTTCATGCTCTATAAATTGAGCTATACCCACTTTTGGTTTGAAGTCTCCCTGTTTGCAAATAGTTTGTTTCTGGCTCAATAAAATATTCATACCAAGTAAGTCTCTCTGGATTTTCTTTTGATACCATTCTAGACTGTAAGCACAAAGAGACCAAAGTCCTAGTCTTTTTTTTTTTTTTTCTAACTTCTTATTTTGAGATCATTAGATTCACAAGCAGTTGTTAAGAATACAGAGATCCATGAGATTCTGGGGTGACTCAGCTGGTTAAGACTGGTTCTTGACTTTGGCTCAGGTCATGATCTCATGGTTCCTGGGTTCAAGCCCCATATTGGGCTCTGCATTGGCAGTGTGGAGCCTTCTTGGGATTCTCTCTCCCTCTCTCTCTCTGCCCCCCCCTCCCCCCTCCCTCTCTCTCTCTCTCTCTCTCAAAATAAATAAACATAAAAATAAAAGAATACAGAGATCCTTTACCTAGTTTCTTTGCAAAACTGTAATATAATATCACAACTAGTATGTCAATATTGGTGCAAGCCAAAGATCTTGTACAGATTTCCTCAGTTTTACTTGTACTCGTGTGTGTGTTATTTAGTTCTATGCAATTTTATCACAGGTGAAGATTTGTGTGAACACCACCACAGTCAAGATGCAGACTGCTAATACTTCCTCTCAGGCCTAGAGCAATGCCTGTCACAAAGAAGACACTCAGTAGATACTCACTGAGAGAATGAATGGATGCTGTACTAGCCAGGGTGCTCAGAAGCCATAACAGCAATGCAAAAATCCACCAATGTAAATGACATACATATAACAGTCCAGAGCTAGGATTGGAGGGACAGCTGTGCTGTCTACCTCTGGGCCAGGTGATTGCTGCAGCCCCACCATGTCCTCAGCTGATGGGCAGGGGAAAGTTAGGGTGTGTCCAGTCCTTACAAGTACAAGGCCTGGAAGTTGCACACATTGCTTTCCCTCACATCCCTTTGGCCAGAATTTAGTTGCAAGGACACACCAAGTTATAAGGGAGGCTGAGGTTGATTGTACTATCTGCTTGCCATTGATCTTCCCCTCCCAGCGCTTGGCAAGGTTCCTCATGGTATAGAGTACTTCCATACCCTAATGATGCCCAGGGGAATGTGGGCAGAAGTAACAGTGTGTCAGTTCTGAGCCAAGGCCATAAGTGGCCTCTTGTGTTTCTCTTTACCCCACTAGCATGGCTGTCGCCCTGCATGAGAAGAGCCTGCCCCAGGAAGCTATTGGTTCAGAGGATGAGACAAGTGAAGCCAACCCTAAATCTGTCCATGGACTGATGCAGAGCTGTCTCTGCTGAACTGCAAGAAAAATAAATGGCTTTTTTGGGGGGAGGCCACTGAGATTTTGGGGGTGCTTGTTATGCAGCATAAATGCAGCAGAATCTTAATGCAGTGGTCATGAGTTCAGCCTTAACTGAGGAGTTCTACTGTTAAAGGGAAGAACACACGTTAGTGTACTGCGAGAATTCTGTGCATATGAGAGGGGTTCCTCCCTGGACAGGGCAAAGACAACTCAATCCTGTGGGGAACTCCTTTAGAAGTCCAGGGCATTGCCTAGCCAGTTTAGTTAGCATGAACATAATGTAATGGGAAGCATTTTCCTGGGACTGTATTGTGGACGGAAGCCCTAGAGACAGGCTGACCTGGGGCCAACTGGAATGGTGAGAACAGACTGGGAACTCCTTGGTCTGGAGGCATCTTGGAAATGGAGGGTCGGTTCTGTGTGGGAGAATGATGATAAAGGAAAACTGTGTCTTAACAAATAAAACTGTCACATTAACCAAAACTTTGGGAAGAATTTTCTCTGTGAGTCAAGGGGTGGTGCTAATAATAGAAGCCTGAAATAAATGTTTTGCCATACTTAATAGCTAATCAGTGTTTGTTGCCAATATAACTGTAGAAAAAGCTGCCATTCTAATCTGCATTATATACAAGATTTGGAATGCATGGAAAGAGTACTGATACATATACCAGATCAATCAAACTTTACCTCTAAAGGATCATTTCTTCACAGTGCCTTGGCATCTCAGCATTCACAGTTTGAGTGATAAATGAAGCTTTTTAAAGAAAGCAGCTCTCTGTACTACTTGCTGATTAATCTGCCAGGAATTTGGGTGTGCAGAATTGGCATCAAATTTCTTCTACCCAGGAAACTGCTGGAAATATTCAAGAGTTAAAAAGCTTTCAAAAGCACAGCAATTTAGGTGTA
Organism: Panthera onca; assembly: GCF_046562875.1. Lineage (NCBI taxonomy): Eukaryota > Metazoa > Chordata > Mammalia > Carnivora > Felidae > Panthera > Panthera onca. Next base: position 150,154,700 of record NC_138339.1, read on the forward strand.
AATATCCATTTTGAGGTAGATGAATTAGTCCCTGATAAAGTAGTGGCTGCTTACTTGAACTGAGGAAAATAAAACATTTCTTCAAATGAGGTGCCTGGGTAGCTCAGTTGGTTAAGCATTTTGACTCTTGATTTTGGCTCAGGTCATGAGATCCAGCCCTCTGTTAGGCTCCGTGCTGACAGCGTAGAGCCTACTTGGGATTCTCTCTCTCCTTCTCTCTCTGCCTTTCCCTGGTTTGTGTTCTCTCTCAGAATAAATAAACTTAAAAAAAAATTCTTCAAATACAAATATATCCTAAATTTTACTTAGGTTGTTTTTGTTTGTTTGTTGTTTTTGGTTTTTGTACTTATCTTACTACTTTTTATTATGAAAATTTAAAAACACTTAAAAATATTGAAAGGCTAGAACCACAAATGCCTTTCATCTAGATTCAGCTGTTGTTAATGTCTTACCATATTTGCTTTTTCTCCTTCTCTCCCCTCTCCCCATATACCAAAACACACCAGTTTTGAAAATAAGTTATTAATATGACATCATGATCTCTAAATACTTCAGCATGAATCTCCTAAAAACAAGGGTAATCTCTTATATAACCACAATGCCACTATCACACCTAAGAAAATTAATAATCATTCTATAATCATAACTAATATCAAAGCCATATTTAAATTTTCCCAATTGTCTCCTAAAGATTTCTATGCAATTCCCCCATGATCTAATCAAGATTTGTGGATTCCATCTGGAGGTTAATCTGGAAACTCCCCCCACCTTAACTTCTGTTTGGTTTTGACTTATGATGTTGACTTTTCAAGAGTCCAGGCCAGGTAACTTATATAAAGTCACACATTCCTGGGGCACCTGGATGGCTCAGTCAGTTAAGTGTCTGATTCTTGATCTTGGCTCAGGTCGTGATCTTGTGGTTCTTGAGATCAAACCCCCTGTAGGGCTCTGTCCTGACAGCACGGACCTCTCCCGCTTGCCCCCCACCACCCCTCCCAACTCCTTCACGTCTCAAAATAAACAAACATTAAAAAAAATAAAGTCACACATTCTTCATTTGTCTGATTGCTTCCAGATGGGGTTCTTTAACTTTTACTTTTAAGACTGTATTGTCCTTAAAATGGAAGTTAGGTCTGAAGGCTTGATCAGGTTTAGGTTAAATTTTTTTTTTTTTTTTTTGGGAATACTTCAGAGGCATCTCATGAGGATGGTCGTACATTGGGTTTTCCCACTACTGGTGATGCTAAGAATGATGACTTACTTGGCTGAGAAAGTGACTGCCTAACCTCCATGGAAAAGTATCTGCCTGGAAACAGAGACAGAGGCAAAGTTCACAGGCTAATGCTTTATGAGAGGTACAATCATATGAATGCAAAAAAAAAAAAAAAAAAAAAAAGGCGGGGGCAGAAAGGGAGGGAAAATGAATACAATGTAGTTTGTTGCCAAGCTGGCCATGATTTCATAAGCAGCCTCACTTGGTCGTGTGGGACATCTTTGGAGGTGCTCTGTGGCACCACTGCATCTGAGTGGAGTCCTTCTCTGGCACAAAGCCCACAGTGTACTAATAGTACTTCTGGATTGTGTTGCCAATGCCTCCAGGCAGCCACTGGGAAAGCCAGGGCTTCTGTGGGTTCCACTGTGTTGGACTTGGATATAGGAGCTTCTATGCACCTGGCAGGTGTAATGACAATCTTGCCAAAGGCAAAGATGTCCATCATTGTAGGAGGTGAGCTGACAAGATGGAGGCTGAAGCTTTACAACCATCATTGGGACCTCTTTACCCAGGAGGGCAAGTGGGTCCTGAAAGGCAGGCAGGGCCAAATGCATCTGTGGGGATGGGCATACATTGTATCCAATACCAAAGGAACATCTTTTTCTTTGAAATTAGTAATGATATGTGGAGTGGTACTTTGCCCTTATAGGAATATCCTATTGCCCAACCACTTTTTTTTTTAAGTTATTTTTTGTAATTGATTTTTTTTTTTTTTGAGAGAGAGAGAGAGAGAGAGAGAGAGAGAGAGAGAGAGACAGTGCAAGTGAGCAAGAGGCGGGGCTGGGGGGAGAATCCCATGAGAGGCAGAGAGAGGGGGAGAGAGGGACAGAGAGAGACAGAGAGAGAGAGAGAGAGAGAGAGAGAGAGAAGCAGGGCTCACCTGGGCTCATGTTTTACCCAGAAGAGCTCGTGCTCACCTGATGTGGGACTCAAAGTCATGAACTGTGAGCTCATGACCTGAGCTGAAGTCAGATGCTTAACAACTGAGCCACCCAGGCGCCCCTAACTACTTTTTATGTGATGGTTTTAGTACTCATTGATTATTCTTGCCTGAACCAATTATTACATCAGAAGTTGCAAGATATGGGGCCTAGCTGTGCCCACTGCTACCCATTGCCTCTGGGCTCTTCAGGAACACAACTAGGAGTGTGTGTGTGTGTGTGTGTGTGTGTGTGTGTGTGTGTTCATATTGTTATTGGCATTATTAAATAGCATTTTTCTTAAAATGCTTTTTATATTTTATCTTTTCTCTTTCATATTGAAAATTCTTGGTTCCCAATAATATTAATGTATTTATAGTCAGAGTGGTGTGTTCAAATTACCTAAAATAACTTTTTCGTTCATTGTTGGTTCAGTAACTAATTTTATATAGAATTAGGTCATTAGTTTCTTTTAAGGTCCAGGCTTAAGGCATTTCCCTTTTGATGTACTTTTGTTTCAGAGTATATAAAATACATGCTTCAAAAATCAACACTGCATCAACACATTTAGTCACAGAAGCCTCACTCCCATGCATTATCCTCTCCACTCTGTTTCATTTTCATTAATTTCTGGTTTCTCCTTTCTGGTATTTCTTTTTGCCAAAATCAGCAAATACATAGATATAGTTGATCCTTGAACAACACGAGGGTTAGGGGCACTGACCCCCCCGTGTAGTTGAAAATCCATATACAACTTTTGACTCCTCCAAAACTTAACTATTAATACCTTACTATAATAAGTATTATATACTATATTCCTATAAAAAAGTAAGCTAGAGAAAAGGTTATTAAGAAAATCATAAGGAAGAGAAAATAGATTTACTATACTGTACTGTATTTATAGAAAACAAATCCATGTATAAGTGGACCCATGCAGTTCAAACTGTGTTATTCAAGAGTCAAATATATATTTTAATTGCCCCTTCTTTCTTACACAAAATGAAGAATACTATATATTCTTGTTCTTTGTCTAGATTTTTTTCTTAATAACATATATCCAAGGAATTGTTCCATACTGGTTCACAGATACCTTAAATGCTGAAATTCATTTACTGTCATATATATATATATATATCAAGTGTTTTAGGGTAGGCCAGGCAATGTTGCAGTAACAAAGAAACCCTAAATCTTTATAAATAAAGGTTGGTTTCTTGCTTACATAAAGTCCTATGTGGTTTAGGGCACTATCCTGTGTTTAATACATGACTTGGGACATAGGTCCTCTATGGTAGCCAGGCTGGGTAGCCAGGGCTGGAAACAGCCCATGCCAGAGCCCAGTCACATAGCCCCAAACCAATACAAGGAAGGTTGAAAATATGTCTCACGTTCATGAAGAGGAAACAGAAATGGTGAATTATATAGTATTCTCTGCCACACCAGACTTTACATTCATTCTCTCATATAAATCCCATAACAGCTCTACAAGTTAGGTACTTTTATTATGTCCATCTTACAGCTAAAGACATTGAAGCTTCAAGCCTTTATATGCCTTTCAAAATTACAGTCAGGATCAGTTTCAGATCCAGGTGTATTTGGTATTGTCCACTAAAAAAGCACAGCAAATCCATCTCATCTATTGATAAATGAAAAATTTGGAGGGACATTGGAGATCAGAGCAATTGGTGTAGGACAATAAATATTTAGGCTTTGGATTTATAAGCTTTTTTTTTTTTTTACAAAAGAGTGCAAAATAAAAATTAAATTCCTGGAACAATACAGACTAAAACTCACAGGACACAATGTTTCAGTAACATTGGATGATAAAACAGTTTTATTTATAATTTCTGAATCAAGAGCTAATTGTTACAGGAATTTTTTAAGTTCAAAGTGAGAGTGTAAACATTTTTTCTTCCTCTTCCTAAGTAAAAGCATAATATGTTCACTGCATGAGAGAAATAATGACTCTTTCAAAACCATTTGGGATAGCTCTGAGGAATTACACCAGGTAATCTCCAAGGATTTTTTTTTAATGTTTATTTATTTTTGAGAGAGGGAGTGTGAGCAGGGGAGAGGCAGAGAGAGGGAGACAGAGAATCTGAAGCAGGCTCTGCATTGTCAGTGCAAAAAGCTTTATGTGAGGCTCGATCCCACAAACCATGAAATTATGACTTGAGTGGAAGTCCTATGCTGGGGCAACTGAGCCACCCAGGTGACCCATCATATCCAAGGATTTTAAAGTTCAAAAACCTTCCTTTTAGAGGAGGAAATAAAATAAATTTTAAAGGGCATTTGGACAGTGCCTTTAGTCCCATATTATTTATTGCATTTATATAATATATTTACATTATTATGTTTATTGCCCAAGATTGGGTACAATACTGGATTCCAGTGTGTGTTTTTAGCAAGTGACTGCAGCAAAATGAAAGAACTCCACTTTAAATGAAGCACTAGTGATCCATATATGCAAGAGACTGCAGATTCCATGAAAAGGTAAGGTAGTTCCAGAAGGTGACTTTTCCAGAACAGGACAAAGCTCACCTTCACCTGTGAGTGTGAAGCAAACTCATCCTGGCTGTTGATCCAACACAGTTGGATCCAACACAGTTTTCATAATACGATCCTGAAAGTAACAACATCTTAGTTAGCAGTGGTTTTCAAACATTTTGGACCCCGACTATAGTAAGAAATATTGTTAGCCATGTATACACACATTCACTTACGGATGCAAAGTTTCATGAGACATAATATAGGCAAAACACTCTGATCCTCTCCCCTTAACCTACTCTACTCTATACCCTATCTTTCCCCAAATGCTGGCATGCCTGCACTCACAATCTGTAAGACTGGCTGTGTGAAATCCCTATGCTATTATTGCCTGTTGCTTTGGCTGATCAATCAAATTAGCCTGTGTAGAATATTTATTTTCTCTTTTTGTCCCATAGCTCCCAGAAGGAAGAGGGCCTCAGTGCTTGGATAGGGTACTATCACCTCAGAATCAGTAACCAAACCCTGGAGCTTGGAGGACTCAGTGCTATTTATAGAAGTTGCCCCTACTGCTTTAATTCCATCTTCAAAACTGTTCAGGTTCACTTAGCATGTTGACATGTCACTAGGATTGCCAGATTTAGCCAAGCAAAGCAAACAAACAAACCAAGATGCCCAGTTACATTTGAATTTCAGATAAACAATGAATATTCTTAGTGTATGTTCCATGCAATAACAGTAAGTCCTTGTTCATCTGAAGTTCAAATGCAACTGGGTGTTTTATATTGTATCTGACAATCCAGCTGGCTGCACACCTTGTTTCCCTTTACCTTGAATGTCCTAAATCTTAAGAATAGATCTAGGCTGGACTGCATGTGGGCCCTGCTCTTGGGAGGAGGCACATTTTGGCTCAGTCTCCTTCTGCTCTCCTCAGTTTTAACTGTTGGATACTCACCCTATAGCCCCCTGCAGGGTTCTCTCATCTGGTGGGCACCTGCTTAGACATGGCACTGGGGAGACAATGTGGCACAAATGCTGCTCCTGCTGTGTCCACTTGACCTTCAGGTCACCCTGGAACCTTGGCATCCAAGTCTCAGGGATACAGGCTGTTCCACTGCCACCTCTAGCTCAGAGACAAAGGGACAGTCGCCATCCCTATCCAGTTTTTCAACAGAATCCCAGTCTCTATTTCCTGTAGCCACTCCAATCTCTACAAGTGATCTTTTCCACAAAGGAGGGCCTATAGGGAGGACAGAGAATTGCTTCCCACTCCACTCCTCCCCAGCCTACATCTTTAGCCTCTTCCCTGCTTCCAATCCTGTATATCTCAAAGAAAAGTCTTGCCTTTCCATGAAAGAACACTATCTGTCCACACAGGCCAAGCCTCTTCATCCCCTCAGAATTAAGACCTTTGGACTTGGTTTTTCTTCTCATTTACTCCTCTCCCCAGAAAAATTGGTCATTATTTGAAATTGCTCACAAATGGATGGTTTAGGGAAGTGCTAGGATCTTCACCTCCTGCTATTCAAGTTGTTCTGGCTGTTCCCATAACATTTGGTTAATGGCAAGAATAAATTTCACCTCTTGGTCAAAGCTTGGGCTCTGAGTTTTGAGCTTGGGGGCCTTACAGGGCCTCTCTCCATGGCTTGTGTTGTGTTATAAGGCTTGCTGTGTTTCTTCATTGGGCTGTAACCAGCCTGAGGTCAGGGCTCCACATTTGTGGAATCAGTACATGAAGTGGAGTCGGCTGCAGGTGGACAGAGAGAGTTGAAAAGTATGGGCCATGATCCTTGTTGTCCCTTCCTTTTGCTTTCATTACACCTTTTTAATAAACACATCTTCCTCCCTCTGATTGCCAAGATGCTTCAAGACATGCTGCCCATGCCACAATTTCTTCTGGGGTCTTCCTTCCCTTTGTTAACACTTTCTTATCCAGACCTTTCTGCCAGGGCCGTCTGGGTCTTTTCAAGTGGGTTTAAAAAACGCAGTACAACAAAACTAATCATTGTTAATGTCTAAATGGTTGACCCTGGGATAAATTTGAAATCCCATATTAAAAAAATAAAACCTCACAGATATTTATTAAGTTCTGCTATGTGTGCCTTAACACATAAGGTTAAGACACAAGTTCCTGCATTCAAGAACCATACTGGAAGTCAAGATCTGAATACATAAAAAAGCCATTTAGGGATGACCCTAAGAGACTAGTAGATAATAAAATGCATTTGAAGTGACTTGTAAAGGTCACATAATGACACTGTGTTTCATCATTTGTGGAATCACAGAAACTATGATCAGATTATCCCTAAAGTTTCCTTACTTGTTCCAAATAAATTACCAACTAGATTATTTAAATTTTATATAATAAAATAACAAGATATTGTATTCACTAAGTGCCAGGCACTATTGCTGACAGCTGCTCCAGTCTTTACAAGAATACCATGAGGTGGCCATTATTCATTTCCCACTTGGCAGGTATGGAAATTTAGGCATTGAGGTTAAGAATTTGCCCACAGCACAGAGCTCTGTGGTAGAGCTGGCATATGAACCCAAGGCAACAGGCTCTTGAGTGTACATGACACAGCTGTGCCATAGTGTCTCTCCGCAGGCCTAAACTCATGCTTTCCAGTACTTACTTTTCAGGTTGCACTTCCTTACATTTTTAATAGGGAAACACCGCACTGTTCTTAGAATGCCCATACTATTCTCCATTACTCAACAAACTTAGCCCTCTAGGTTGAAACTTGTACAATTTGTAACCTAGTTTCTAACATTTTCTTGGCTGTGTATCTTTTTAGGGGTTTGGTTTACTGAAATCTGTAAATTTCACTCAGATTTTAGCTCAGAAGTCCTGCCTCATTTACTATGTCATGTTTATCAGGTTAAATCTTCTACATTTTGTATCTCTCTTCTAACCTTTCTTAAGTTTGATACCACACCTTCCCAGGCGGCATTTTCATATAGTGCTTCACTAAAACTTGGGTTTCCTCTCTGGCTGCTCACGACTAGCCTATAGCCACTCACACTCCCCTGGAGTCTCTCCAGATACTGCTGGGGGTTGGGTGTAACTGAAGAATATGGAAAGGAGTAAGACAGTTATACCATAATGAATTCCAATACAAGGTAAAGAAGAATCAGTACTGACAACTACTGAGGTTTCAAAGAGGATGTGGCATTTGAGCTGATGATAACAGACTTCTGAAGACTTTGGGGGAGGAAGAGAAGGAAGAAGTACAGCCCAGGCTGAGGGAGAGGAGATGAATCTGGAGTCTCCATGTACCTCAGACCTAAGATCCCGGGTCTGTTCCCTGGAATGAAATGCCTGTGATATTCCAGGTATTGTCAAAGCCCAGAAAAAAGTAAATTAATTTTTTTTCTTGGAATATTCTTCTCACTCTAAATTGTAGATGAGTATATCTGATCCATTTCAGATATCACACCCAATTCTCTGCTGAAATTCCAATTGTTTTTTGCCCACTCAAGAAGGCATGTTAGAATGCAAGCATGCAAGCTTGCTATTATTTCCACAGACATGACCTCAAATGGATCTGATTATTTAGGAGGGTCAATCACCTAAAAAAGTCAGTCCTTTAATAGCTATTAGGAATGAATCAGTGTGTGACACAACACAGAGGTAACTGCCATGCAGCAGTGAGAAAACTGGGAGGTGGCAGGCACAGAAAAGGATTAACTCCCAGAAGCCTGTGGCTTCTTCCCCCCACCTCCCTAAACAGTTTCCAGACAATTCCTACTGAGCATTTGTTGGGATGTTGGGTTGCCTTTAACTTACATTCTTCCATTATTCTGAAGTAGCCTATTGCGGGGCCAGGGGACATATAAGAAAGCAAACATATCTAGCAAAAGATCAGAGATGGTCTTTTGAAAGATTTATGTATGTCCTTTCCTTTTTATGACTAATAAATATTATTACTAAAAGTTATTTAAAATGTTTCCAATAATCAGAAATGGTTATTCTAATTTAAAACCCATTTCAGGGGTGCCTGGATGGCTCAGTTGGTTAAGCGTCTGACTCTTGATTTTGACTCAGGTCAGGTTGTGGGATCCAGCCCCACATCAGACTCTGAGCACTGAGCCTGCTTAAGGTTCTCTCTCTCCCTCTGCCCCTCTCCCCCATTTGCACGCTGTCTCTCAAAAAATAAATAAAAATAGAAATAAAAAAATAATAAAACCCATTTCAAAAAAGATAAAGGAATTATAAGGTTATAATTATAGCATAGTTTGAGGTTAATAGTTGTAATTGTTTTCTTCCAAGTACTTTCAACTGCTCCTATATGAGGAGAAGCTTTAAAGGATTTGGTTGGGGTATGTGAAAGCTGGTCACTGCAGTCAGGGCCTTTAGAATCCAGGCACCCTGACACCAAAACCAGTTTAGATTATAAGGAGTAGGAATGTTCCTGTTTGAGCTTGGTTCTGCTTGAAGTAAGGCATTTATGACCCCAAACCAGGAACTACTCCTCCTTCCCTTTAAGACCTTGCTGGTGACCCACTTACCCCCTTTAAATGACCTTAAAAAGCAACTACTCCTGATTAATTTTACATCCCTGTAAACACTCTTTACTTCAGTACTTCTGAAATGTCTTCAGTTTTTTCCTGTAAATTTCTCTGTTCTTTCTTGAGAGTAAGTCTCCTCTTTCCCCATGACTGATCTATCCTGAAGGCAAAAGGCACTTCTATTTTGGACTGTGTTCCCTTGACTCCTCCCTTCTACATCTCTTCTTCCTTCCCAGCTACCCCTATAACCTGTGCAGCTCAGTACAGGAAAACCTCACCCTCCTGGCATCAGGATCCAAGGTTTTTTATACTCACGAGGTAGCCAAACAATTCTCACTAATGGAGCTGGTCTAAGGAAATATTGACCTGAGCAAATGCTCATGGTTTAAATGCAAATTCACAGATTTAAAAACAAACCAAGTGGGACGCCTGGGTGGCTTAGTCTGTTAAGTGTCAGACTTTGGCTCAGGTCATGATCTCATGGTTTGTGAGTTTGAGCCCCGCATAAGGCTCTGTTCTGACAGCTCAGAGCCTGGAGCCTGCTTTGGATTCTGTGTCTCCTTCTCTCCCCGACTTGTGCTCCTCCCCCACTTGTGCTCTGTCTCTCAAAAATAAGTAAATGTAAAAAAAATTTTTTTTTAAACAAACCAAGTAGTCAGAACTTGTAATTGTTAAAGAAAGGTACTCAAAAGCAGACCAGCTTTCACTATGGCATAATCACATTTTGAGAGCCCTGAGAAAGGGGCAGTCCAGGTGAGAAACAGGAGTAGCTTTGTAAGGGAGGAGGGGGATAAGGTAGGTGCTCAGGGCTTTCTCTGTTCTCAGATAGAGAGGGCATTAAGTGATCTCCCATGAAAACTCAATGTGATCCAGCATCCTAGCACTTTCTGATTGCTATCTGTAAACTTTTAAACCCCATAGATATTTACATTGCTCTTTGCAGCAATGTAAATGAGCAATGAGTTCCCACAGCCTTGGTTTCATTTGATCCTCATGAATACTTTGCCAGGGGTAAAGGATAGATTTCATTATCTGCACCTTGGAAAAGGAAACCAAATCTTCCACCGCAGAAATCAGAGAAGCCAGGATCTGAGCTGGCAGGTAAATGTTAACTGAATTAAACAAACACAGAAATATATGAGTGTTTTAAGGTAAACAGGTCTCTGTCCTTAAGATCATAATCCAGTTGGGGAGAAATGCTCAAAATTAAAATAATTAAAATAATAATACAATTTAATATGGAAAAATCAGATACAAGATGATGAGTGCATCCTTCTTTGTGAAATGAAGAAAGTGCTATGGTTTTAAGTGTACTTAAATAGCATTCATCCCATGACTGAACTGAAATCCCCAGAGTCTGCCACTTGCCATCCAACCTTCATCTCAAGTCTCTGCTTAATATTCTAGGTTTTACTAGGATTCCTTAGTGTCTGTAAAAAGTCCAGCTTTACACTTAGCTATGGTGATGTCTGAGCTTGTCACATCCTCTTCAGTCCTGTATTTGCAGTGCGACTCTGGCCCTCCTGACCCCCGCCCCCCCCCCCCCCCCGGTCTTTTTTTAGGCCACAAGGAACACAAAAAAAGGGGTGGGGAATATCCATCTTCAGTGTTCCAGAAAAGTCCACTTTCACCTCCTGGAATTAATGAAGGGAGTAGAGTTTAGAGAATGGCATGGTGACTAATGAATCAGACATTAAAGAGGATGTTTTAAGAAAGAATACCAACCAGGCCAAAGAGAAAGTGAGAGAGAAGACAAAGATAGAACATGCCCATGGTAAGGATTATCTCTACCAGACACAGAAGAATCATGGTATGATAATTACGTGTGTATCAATAGGGATAACAAATAGGGATGACAGATCATTTAAAATTGAGATTTCCAAAAATCTAGGAAGGCATTGGGTATCACTGCTCTCCAGAACACACAAATTATCCCCCAATGCCTCCTCCTTCACCTGGGGATTCTGTGGCCTTCTGTGTGGAGATTGTGGTCCTGTCCCATTATTCACTCCTTATACCACATTGACAAAAACAGATACAAAAGTCTCTAGTTTACTCCTAAGTATTAATTTATTCTGAACGCAGAGCATAGGCAGCAAGACCAGACCTCTGGCCTAACTGCTGTTGACTTCTACAATATCAAATGAGCACAAAGATAGATTTAAAAGGCAAGTAACAAACTGGGAAAATATTTGCAGCACAAGTAACAATATTTTATTTTATATTATATAAGAGTTCTAGCAAAGGAGTGACACAAAGATGAGTCCCCATGAGCAAAAGATACAAGTAGACAATTCACAAAAGTGATGTATACAAGCAGGTTCCACTTTACTAGTAATGAGAACATAACTTAAAAGCAATACAAAACCACTCTTCTATCAGGTTGGTAAAGATGACAAAGAATGAAAAGACAGTGTTGGCAGGTGTAGAGAAAAGGACCCTCCTGCCCACTGGTGTCAAAGCCGTGCCACCCTTCTGTAGCATCAAAAACCTTCAATAATGAGGGCACCTTTTGACAACAGTTTCAGTATTTTATACTAAGAAAATAATTAGGGATGTCCACAGAGATTTAGCTACAAGTAATTTTACAAAAGTGAAAATTTGGAAACAACCCAAATGTACAAAAAACAGGGATTGTAATTATGGTACATTTGTATAATAGAATACCAAGCAGTCATTAAAAATGCCATAGAAGTATATTTTTTGACATGGAAAAATGTTAAGCAATTAAATATTAAATATTAAGCAATTAAAGCTAATTATGATTCTAACTATGTATATATATATGGAACAAATATATATACATATAAATATATATATAGGCTTGATTACTTCTGGATTTTTTTTCCATTTTGCTTATTTATGGTTTACTGCTTTTCCGTAATGCATGTCCATTTCTTTATAACAATTTTAATGTTTATTTATTTTTGAGCTGTCAGCACAGAACCTGATGCTGGGCTCAAACCCACGGACAGCTACATCATGACCTGAGCTGAAGTCAGATGCTTAACCAACTGAGTCACCCAGGCACCCCTCTTTTAAAATAATTTTTAAAAAACAGGTAATTATGTGAGGGTAAAAGGATAGAAAAGGCATTAATAAATTCTGAATTCACTGGGATTAAACTGTAACTGAACATTAATAAATAAACAAATCATAAAGTGTCAGCATTTACCTTGAATTAATTAGACTTAGGTTTTTTGCCATCAGAGGTAATAAGGCCTAGAATTAAAAGTGACTTGAGTTATAGAAAATACAGTTATAATTCAGGCATAACCTATCTTTGAACTGTAAAATCTGTACCTATTACATGTTTATATGTGTGTATAGAAAATATTTGGGGGTGCCTGGGTGGCTCAGTCGGTTAAGCATCTGACCTCAGCGCAGGTACATGCGGTACATGAGTTTGAGACCCGCGTAGGGCTCTGTGCTGCCAGCTTGGAGCCTGGAGCCTTCTCTGGATTCTGTGTCTCCCTCTCTTTCTGCCCTTCCCCCACTCTTACTCACTCTCTCTCTCTCAAAAATAAATAAAACATTAAGAAAAATATTTGGAAGGATATCCACTAAATTTAAAAGTAGTCCTCTTAGCAGGGTGTGATTAGTGGAGGAAGGGAGATAATTAACTTTTTCTTGACACTACTCTATACTGTTTGACTGTTATAACAAGCATGCAAAAATCTGAGTATCTTTAAAAAGCAAAAATGGTTCTAATTACAAATATCTAGAAATGTGGACAGTATCTATGGTATGGAAAAAATTAATAATGCAAAATAATGTATACTATGCCCATAACTATGTCATGTATCTACAGGTGAGAAAGGCTGGGATGGGAAAACTCTATCATGAAAATAGTTGTTCAAGTTCATTTATTTGTTCACTTATTCCACAAATGTTTGTTGAGTACCTACTAAGAGATAGGCACTTGGGATACAGCAAGGAATCAAACAGCCAAATATGGCTCCCCTCATGGAACTTATATTCTAGCAGGTGTGGACAGGCAAGAAGTAGTAAACATAATAAATATGTTAGTTGATAAGTGAGTGCTATGGAAAAACTTGAGCAGAGTAAGAGAAACTGGCACTGCTGTGAGTGAGGAGGAGGGTTAAATGGGTTGGTCAGAGAAGGCCTCACTGAGGTGACATTGGAGAAAAAGTTTGAAAAAGGTAAGGAAGTGAATTAAGCAAATATCTGAAATATCTAGAAGAGCTTTATAAGCAAAGGGGACAGCCAGTGCAAAGAACCTGAAATGGGTTCAAGGAAAAGCAATGAAGGCAGTGGGCCTGAGTCAGATTAAGTAAGCAAAGGGAGAGCAGGTCAGAGATAATCAGCAGTTAGTTGGTGTTTGGCTCTGTAGGCCAAGGATTCAGGCTTTTTATTCCAAGTGAACTGGGGAGACACTGTATGGTTTTGAGTGGAGAAATGCCAGGATCCCTTTGGCTGTTGTATGAAGATTAGATTACTGGGGGTCAGGGAGTATGGCAGAGAGACCTGGTTGATCAGGTGAGGGATGGAGGTTGCTGTGGGGATGATGAGGTGTTGGACACTAGGTATAGTTTGAATGTACAGCCAACAAAATCTGATTGGGTAGAGGATGTGACAGAGGTATGAGGATGGCTCTTGAGCTTTGGGCCTGAGTAAATGAAGTGCAGTTGCCATTAATTCAGATGAGAAAGACAGCTGGATGGAGTAGGTTTGAAATTGGGGAAAGAACTTATTTGTGGACCTATTACGTTTGCATGTAGTAGCAATATAAATTTTGTTTTCAAAACATTTCTAGGTTACTCAGTTGGTTAAGAGTCTGGCTCTTGGTCTCCACTCAGGTCATGATATCACAGTTCATGGGATCCAGCCCCACATCAGACTGTCTACTGACAGCATGGAGCCTGCTTGGGATTCTCTCTCTCCCTCTCTCTCTCTGCCCCACCCCTGCTTGCTCTCTACCTCTCAAAATAAAGAAAATTTAAAACATTGTTAAAAAAAGAGAATGTTTCTAATAGTATGATGCTTTCCCAATAAATCATTTCAAGACTCCTGACCCAGCAATTATTACATTCCCAGTACTGAAAATATGCAAATTAATTACAGCTGGGAATCTGCAGAAATCACAGGAATAGAAGCTAAGCCAGAAGACTGGAGCCTAGGTTCCAGTTTTCAAAAAGGGGGAAAAACCCGGGGCTGCAAATCTATCCACAGTCCTGGCAATATTCTAGAATATGTCACTAAACGGATGGCGTATGAACTCCAAAAATTAGCTAAAGCTCCTCTTGGATTCAGCTTAGAGTCAAACAAGTCAGACTTTTCTTTCATGTGTCTTCTTTCCTTCTCATAAAGAACCCTTCACTCCTGATACTTCTGACACCGAATGAGTGGGTTTGCCCCTCCCCGCCCCCACCAAGCAATCTTCTGTGATACCAGCTGGCGACATCAGATCCCACAGGTTAAGGGATCAGTCCCATGAGACTGACCACACTGTAGATACTAATCACAAGTAGCAGGTCCCCAAGTTTCCCACAACTTCTGTCTTAGCTACAAATCGGAGGTTCCCAGGATCTCTTCCCCTTGGATTCAATTACTTGCTAGAGCAGCTTACAGAACTCAGGAAAACACTTATTTACATTCACCAATATAATGAAGGATGCAGATGAACATCCAGATGAAGAGATATACGGGGTGGGGTGTGGGAGGGTGCCAACTACAGGAGTTCTGTCTAGTGGAGTTGGGGTGCATCAGTCTCCCAGTACATGGATGTGTTTACCAACCTGGAAGCTCTTGGAACCTGACTATCGGGAGTTCTATGGAAGTTTCATCACTTACGCATGATCAATCAGTAACCCCATTTTCAGCCCTTTTTCCATCTCCACAGAATCATGTCTTGTCCCTCTAGTAACTAACCCTCATCTAGGAGCTGTCTAGGAGCCCACCCAGAGCGGCTTCTTTTTTTTTTTTTTTTTTTTTTTTTTTTTTTATTTATTTATTTTTTTAATATATGAAATTTACTGTCAAATTGGTTTCCATACAACACCCAGTGCTCATCCCAAAAGGTGCCCTCCTCAATACCCATCACCCACCCTGCCCTCCCTCCCACCCCCCGTCAACCCTCAGTTTGTTCTCAGTTTTTAACAGTCTCTAAATGCTTTGGCTCTCTCCCACTCTAACCTCTTTTTTTTTTTTTTTTTTTTTTTTTTTTCCTTCCCCTCCCCCATGGGTTTCTGTTATGTTTCTCAGGATCCACATAAGAGTGAAACCATATGGTATCTGTCTTTCTCTGTATGGCTTATTTCACTTAGCATCACACTCTCCAGTTCCATCCATGTTGCTACAAAAGGCCATATTTCATTTTTTCTCATTGCCACGTAGTATTCCATTGTGTATATAAACCACAATTTCTTTATCCATTCATCAGTTGATGGACATTTAGGCTCTTTCCATAATTTGGCTATTGTTGAGAGTGCAGAGCGGCTTCTTTTGAACAAAGGACTTTCCCATCACCTAGGAAATTTCAAGTTTCACAAGCCCTATGTCAGGACCACGGTCAGTGGGCCAAATATTAGAACAAAAGATGCTCCTAGTGCTCTTACCACTTAGGAAATTCCAAGGGTTTTAGGAACTTTGAGCCAGGAATGAAATAAAGACCAATATATATATATATATATATATATATATATATATATATATATATATATTCCTTCTTATAAAACATAGTATCTCATAAGATATGCCAGAAGACGGAAGCTTAGGTTAGTGTTTTCAAAAATGAGGGGAAAACAGGCTGCCAATTCGTTCATAGTCCTGGCAAGATTCTAGAACATGTCATTAAGGGGATGACATATGAACTCCAAAAATTAGTAGCTACTCTTGGATTAAAGTTGAACTCAAGAGCAAGTCAGGTCAATATATTTAGAAAAGAAGCTACCAGGGCAATTTTGGAACTTGGCAGTACATCGCAGGAGTGGAAATGTTTCTTCGGGGAGAGGTCTCCGGTGGAACGTGATAGCGGCAGTACTGGGTAGTGTTACAGCCTGGGAGTCCAGTCTCTACCACATCCTAAGTCGTGCAACCTCAGGCTGACCTGTCTGCTGTGCAAGGGGTGGCAAACCATGTAAAGTGCTTCGCACACTGTGCGTGGAGGCTGTAGTGAAGGCGTGGGGCACTCATTTTAGAGTATTCTTACCCTTTTCTTTCCCTTGACGCAATGAAAGGTCCTACCTAGGCGAGAGAAGTAGCGAGGATAAGTAAGCGATGAACAAAATAAAACTTTGGTACTGCCACAGAGCTGTCAGCACTGGAACGGTTAATACTGGCTTCAGTGCTTCCTCAATTGTTTCTCACCGGGAGGACGGACGACCGGAGAGGGGCGCTGCCTTGGCCTTTGCCAGCACGTAGGTCAAGCAGGCTGTTGCTAGGCGACCTCAGGAGGGCACCAGGGCCAAGCTGCCCCACCCCCTTCCTGCCCAAGTCCTACCCCGCCAGGCCCACCGGCTTCTACTCTCGCGACAGGCCGAGGCGTCGTGACGCATGCGCTCTTCTTACCACGAGGCTCGAAGTGACGCGCGCCCCATCCCTTCGCCGGACTCTCTGCCCCGCCCCTTCTTGCAGGGCAGCTACTTTGGCCCTCATCTCTGTTCTCTTCCAGACTCGGTCCTGCTCACACCTCGTCTCCGGTCCTATTCACAGTGACTGCAGAACAGCTTCAAACCCTGCAGACCAACATCCCGCGCTCCCGTGGTGGCGGTGGTGATAGGCGGGAGCAAGGGGGGTGTGGTGGAAGAACAAGGCGGGATGTGGGGAGGTGGCAGTTGCCTCTCGCTCACTTCCGGAGGACGGGCGGAAGTGGCTGCGGCGGATGGTGGGAGGGGGGGAAAGGAGCGCGAGGGGAGGGCCTGGCCGCCGGGGGTCGAGGGGGTGGGGCCTGGGCCAGCTTTCGGGACCTAACCTGGGGCCTGGACTCTGCTCTCGGGAGGGCCGAGGCTTCCTGCTAAGACCGGGCGGGAGGGATCCAGGTAACAACTTAGCGCAGATTGGGCGAGGGTCGTCCGGGCGGCAGAGAGGTGGGTGTCAGAGTCTAGAGAGGGTCGCTGTGTCACTCCCTTCCTCATTGAATGCGGAGCACTGGGTTCCGAGGAGGAGGGTGGGAGGAGTTAAATTTTGGGGGCGGGGGGGTTCATGTGAACGCCACGCCCCTACAGGAAGGAAGGGTGTGTGTGTGTGTGTGTGTGTGTGTGTGTGTGTGTGTGTGTGTGTGTGTTTAGTAATAAATTTAGAAGGGAGGGGGCGACCGGTGTGTGTGTGTGTGTGTGTGTGTGTGTGTGTGTGTGTGTGTGTGTGTGAGCGCGCGTGTGTGTGTTTAGAATAAACTTAGAAGAGAGGGGGCGACGCGGGTGGGCTTCCGGACTGCAAAATTAGAACACTGTGCAGCTATTGCTGGCAGGACTCAGGCCTCTGTTCCAGGAGAGTGCTCTCAGTGGCCTCGGGAAGGAGTTTGACTGAGATTGGGAATTCCATCCCTGGCACAGTTTTGGATGCAGAGGGGGAGGCGAGGGTGAAGGGAAAAGAGCAAAGAATGCATGGGGAAGGTGCCAGCATCTAGGTCTGGAATGGATTTAGTTCATTCAGGGAGAGCTGGACGATGAAAACACTGAACACTCTAAGAAGCTTGGGAGATGTAGGAGATTAGTGTATGGTAATAACAAGACAGGAGCTGGGAGGAGGATGTTCTTTTCTATATTTCTTAGAAGACCATCTACATGCATTGTTAGTGCTTTTGGTATTTTGATGATAGAGCAGAGTAAAAGAATAGTTAAGAAGTCTTAGGAATCCATTTGGGCATATAATAGATTAGAGAGTGTCACAATGTTTAAATATTCCACAGGTTAACACTGAAATCAGCCTTCTGGCCATGCTGGTTCTATGGCCTGTTTCTTCTCATGAACCCCAGCAGAAGACAGAAAGGCCAGTCCTCACAGTGGATGACTTCCCTTCCCTGAGCAAGAGATGGGATAGAACCTGGGATCTGCCCAACACCAGACTCTGAGCTTAATAAGCCAGCTGAATGAAGGAATGTAACAGACCCCTGGGAGGGACACTGAACCCTGCATTGGGGGGGGAGGGGCCTGGACATACCCCTTCCCCCCCAGACTCCTCCCCCTCAGAGTCCACTCAGCCATGGACTTTGGACCTGGATAACAGGAGAGAAGCTGCACTTTGTTTGGTGTATCTGATTTGGGATTCAAAGTTTTTGAAATGGAGTACTGGAAGGGGGTTTGATGATCTCCAGGGGAGCAGCTGAGAGAAGAGAAGAAAGGTAAGGTTCTTGTCTCACTTCCCACTTGGTGTCTTACTGCTTTTGTGCAGAAAATGTTGAGTGAGGGCAAGTCTGGGGATGCTGCCATTTATGAAGTGCCTGATGAGAACCCTTACTCTGATGGGTACAGAGGAAGCTTCACCTCTCTTTCACTCTCTTAGAGAGGCTGTTCCCAGCCTCTCTTCACCCAGGCAGAAGGAGTATCTTGTAAGGGGTTGTAGGCAATGGCAATTGTGAAGTCAGGCCCAGGAGAACATGAAAATAATTTCAGCTTCTGAAGAGAGGCTTGGTTAGATTATCTATAAGAGTCTTTTGAACACTGAGTCAACACATTTAGGGCTAAATAAGACTAGAACGGATTACCCAGGCAGAAGGAGGCTGCTGTGTATTGGGGAACTAATTGAATAGAACTGCCTTTGAGGGGGAGGGTAGAAAATGGTCTAGATAACTTCCTAAGTTGTCTTTCTTCCTTCTCCCCCTATAAGGTGTTTAGACCATGAAATCTCATGCAGATAACAGGGACAGAACACAGGTTTGAGATCAGTTGGATTTTTGTTCTAGCTCTTGCTTTCTTAGTGTGCAACCCTAGATATGTTGGTTTAAGCTCTGCCAGTGTTCTGTTCACCTGCAAGATGGAGATAAGTAACTTTACAGGTCCCTCACAGGTTGTTACAGGGAGCAAACGAAATGATAGATTTTGGAAAGTATCCAGGGCCATGTACTTATGAAATAGTACCATTGACATTGCTTGATAATGCTTGCATAATTGTTATATACAAAAAAACCCTCTGAATTAGGAATTCTGCTCTTTTATTGAATTAGTGTACTGGTAAAAGCCTTGGATGTCCTCAATTAAAAGCCTACCCTGAATGTCTCATCCTGTTGCTCTTAAACAATACCTGAATCATCAAGTGGCAAAGGTGATTGAGGGATTCTAGCCCTCAGGGTTCTCCACACTTATGATAAGTGTGCCTCTTTGAGGTAGCAGATTAAAGAGGGGTGGAGGAAAGATAAATCTAAGGGCCAAGTGTGTATTTAGGAGACTGAGCTCCATTTCTTGGAGTAAGTACTGGCCTTTTCTTCCTTTGCCATATCCTGGTATTCTCTCTTGCTCTTTTTTTTTTTTAAAGAAGGTGTTGTTTCCCACTTTATTATTTTCTTTAAAGTTTATTTATTGTGTGTGTGAGAGAGAGCATCAGCAGGGGAGGGACAGAGAGAGAGGGAGAAAGAGAATCCCAAGCAGGCTCTACACTGTCAGCATGGAACCCTGATGTAGGGTTCAATCCCATGAACTGTGAGATCATGACCTGAGTGGTGAACAAGAGTGGCCACTTAACTGATTGAGCCACTCAGGTGCCCCTCTCCTGTTCTTTTAGATGACAGTTTTTTCAGACTGTTATCTCTTAGTCCTTTATATTTTTGCAGGCTCCGTTTCCACTTAAAGCAAACCTGTTCATAATTACCTTCTTATCTCCTTCCCTTTCCTACCTTGAACTCCAGTTTATCTATGCCAGATACCTGCTTTTCACAGCGACAACAAACAGAAAGGAGATGTGTTGGGAATTTTGATAGATAGTGGGGTATAATGGCCTGGTTGTGGGGCAGGAAGCTTGGCTTCTAGCATCTCTTTGCCTCTTACTGGCTGTGTAACCACCTGAACCTCACATTCATTGGGGGCTGGAGGCAATAACTAGGTTCATTTGCAAGCTGAAAATCCTGTATTTATAAGTTAGTTTCTTTTTTCCTGTCCTTTCTTTCTTGCCTGCCTTCCCCCAGTAGTGAGCTGTTCCTTCTCTGGGGCAGCCCCTTTCAGGCCGAGCTTCTACTTTAGAAGGTCTGGATTTCAGGGTGGCATGTCACCTCCTTCAACTTGGCCCAGCAAATTCCTGATGCCAGTCTTTGCAAGGGATATGTGGTCCCAGGATGCGTCTGCAGCCCTCTTCTTACCTGGAAGGCCTGTGAGTGCTTCGAAACACTTAAAGTACCACAGAGTTGTGCTGTGTTTGTAGTGATGTTATGTGAAATGTCCAGGCTATTGTGTCAGTTTTCCATCACCACATTGTTGTGAGGAAGAGAGAGCAGGGATTATTTCCCCAGTTGTATGTAAGGGGAAGCTGCAGAAGTCCTGAGCACAAAGGGTTTGCCTAAGTGTGGAGAGGCAGACCCTGTAATCCCCTGCCCAGTTCTGTGCTGCTTTTACAGCATCCGACCTGTCAAGGGCCATCTGGATTCTGCTGTAAACTTTCAGGGAGGGGAATTCAGTGCCCTTTCAGACAGCCTCTCTGGTAAGACATATTTCCTCCCTAGACTGAGCCAGAATTCCTCTCCCGTCATTTCCACTGAAAGCACTAGTCCTGTGCTCTGCCTGATCCTGTCATGAGACAGCCATTGGCCTTCTCATAGGGTTACCAGGATGCTCAGGCCACTTAGCCAGGACCTTAAGACTTAATGACAGACTTAACTAAAAGTTGTGTGTGTGTTTTAACTGAATTTATTTATACCATTCTGTCTTCCAAAAGGAATTGCATAGAGCTAACCAAAAGTTCCATTTCACAGACATTGCTGACTGGTCATTGATCTTGATGAGCTGTGTTTCTAGGTCTCCATGGGGAGTGGGAATGTTGTGAGAAGGGGAGAGGGAAAAACAGACACAACACTGATTTAAAACTTTGATTTTACTTCTTCTGATGGTTTCCAGCAAAGATCGGTCTTAAGTTCAGAGCATGAATTCTTTCCAAATTGTAAAAAGTTTCAGGATATCTTAGGCATGGTTTCTGGGAGGGAAGTTGGAATAATTTTCACTTCCTTCTCTTTATCTCTCCAGTCCTCTTTTGGAGGTAGTAGGGGTGGGCAGGATACAGTATTTTCCCTTCTAATTTTCTCTTATCTTGTGACCAGATCTTTGGATTTCTTCCATTTTCAGATATTCGAATCCCAGTTTCATTCCCAGAATCCAGGCACCTATCTCCTTATTTCTGCCCTTTATCTCCTCCATAGTACCTCCTCATGAAATGTCCATCAAAAGCCTGGGCCTTTTTTCCCAGGTCAACTTGGCACTTACCACCCTGGCTTCTTGCCTCCCATACCAAATGTTTTCTCTTGTTTTCATCCAAGAATTCAGCCCATCCCAATTTACTAACCAGGCTCTTTCTGCTTGGGACAGTTCTTTTGCAGTTGTGGAATTTCTACCCTAAGATCTTCCTGTGAGCCTTGGAATTTCAACAAAGGACAGTAGTCACTGGGTGTGAGTTATAGTGCACAAACAGTCCCCCATTCTTTTCCCCATTGAGCTGCCTTAGATAGAGAAGGATTATTGTTAGAGGTGGGAATGTGACATCTCGTGGGCTGGTTGGTCTGCCCTACCTTTCAGCATCCCACTGTGTCCTTTGTCCTGGAGGGTGATTTTAGCTCCTGATATCTTGGATCTGCAAACCAGTGTTTCCCAACTTTCTACAGTTTTAGGAATTATCCTTTTCCTTCTTACTTTGACATGGAGTGTGAGTGTGTAGGCCTTCCATATTCCCCAACTCCCTTCATGAGGAAAACAAAGAGAGGGCAGAAGTGCAGAGACCATGGCTGCTGGCTGGCACATGAGCGTGGGCTTGCATTTCCTACCATGGTCCATGAAATCAGCTCAGCTGGAATCCTTAGACACACACACACACACACACACACGTGCGCGCGCACGTGCATATACACGCATGTCCAGCCTCTGAGGTGTCAGTTCTTTTCTCACTTTGCTCCTTCAGGCTAGTCTCCAATTGCTTCTACCAGGACTTCCCTCCTGCCCCACTGTGCACTTGTCTTGTTGGACACACAGCCATCTCAGAGCAAGGGAGCATGATAGGAAGGAATGAGTGCCAGCTATGGAGGCAGGGATGCCTGGGTTTAAAACATGGCCATGCTCCTCACTAGGTCTTGCAACTGTCAGCTGGTTGTCACTTACCCTTGATATTCACACTCTTGATCTGAAGAATAGAATGATTAATGTACACTCTTCAGAGCTTCTAGGAGGGTCCTTCATGAGGAGGCCTCTGTGCAGTTGGTTTATTTCCTCAGCCCCAGGCATGGGGTGCCTTTTGGGCATGCCCTGCCTTTTTGTTTCTCGAGAACCCTGGTAATTCCTAGTTTCATGTAGAAACAAGTTAGCAAAATCAGTCAGTAACTACACACTGCTAAGTTTCTGCCTGCTATGTGCTCTGGAACACAGGAGGGAAGTGGTTGGGGGGAGGGCCTGTTGCCTGCAGAGTGTGTCCTGGTCACATGGTAGGGCTGGCCCTGGACTCAGTCCTTTTCAGAAAAGTCATGTGCTTGAGTAGCCAGTAGTTCTAAGTTCTCCACCCTCACTTCCCAGGGTCAGATACAGACATCAAGGCTCTTCCAGGGTGCTCCCTCACCCCCTTTCACAGGGCTACCACAAAATCCTGTGATTAAGTCCTTTACTCCTTAGGTCTGATGGTTCTTACCCCAGGAACAAGTCTGTCTCTGCTCTTGTACTTAGAACTAACAGCTCTCATTCCCCACCTCGAAAGGAAAAAAACAACAAAATGGAAGTATTTAAAAAAGAAAAAAAGAAAAGAAACAACAGCTGGCCCTCTTCTGCTTTTGGCAGCAGGTGTTTCCTCTCTGGCTTCCTTTTTGGCACCCTGGTTTTTGTTCTCATAGCCCTCCACCCTGTGACCTATTGCCCCCAACTCCTCCTTCCCGGAAGCCAGCGTTGAGCAGGTTGCTGAGAGCTGGCCCCAGACGCTTGGCCTTGGATTTGGTGAACGCACCCTCCGGCTGCCTGGCCTTACCTTAGCCAGGGCTTTCCCCTTCAATTCCATGAGGCTCCAAGCTCTGGGGCTGCGAAGGGGAAGACTCCAGACGTCTCCACTGGAGGGGTCCGAAGGTGTGGGTGGGGACCCGTGGGATTGCGATTGGGAGAAGGGAAGGTCCCTGTGGTAACAGATGCCAACACAGGGCCTCCTGAAGTTCAGAACCTCGGAAAACTTGGGATGCTCAGCCATCAAGTTCTGAGGAAATCCAGGGTGATTGCTAAGAGTCGGGCGGAGGGAGGAGGCGGGCCCGGGAAAAAGGGGCCGCTGGCGAGTGAGGGCGGCGGGTCCCGCCCCTCGGCCCTCCCCGTCCCGCCCTTACCGGGGAAGGGCCACGTTGCTCGCCCGGCGGGCGGGTCCGGTTCGTGTAGGAAGGGCCGGCCGGGAGGAAGGCGCCGGCACCCGCGCGAGCGCCTGGAACGCGCCGGGGCACCGGGATTGTTCCCCGCGCCCCGGGGCGGTCCAGGTTCAGGGCCGGGAAGTTGGGAGGACCTGGTGAGTAGGGGCCTGAAACGTCGGCGTCTGTCCGCTCTGAGGCTTGTCCCAGGGAGGGCATGGAGGTCCAACTGAAGGAGGCCCCGCGGGAGTGGAGAGGGCGCTCCAGGAGTTCAGGTCCCGGCTTGAGAAGCTGCTCCTCTCCGAGCACTTCGTGTTCCCCGACAGCCCTGGTGCCCGGGAGCCTCAGAGAGGACTTGGCCCGGCCCGCCCCGGGTTTCGGTCGCGCACCCCTCTCTAGCCGGGAAGTCGAACTCCGCGTTCCGCTCTCGGAATCCGGGCCTCCAGCTGTTGGAGGGAGGGCGGGCAGGCTCCACCGGGAGGGAAGCGGTTGTGAAACTCGGCCTTAGGGCGTACGTGGGTGCATGGCCAGAGGGGGTGGGATTGCTGCAGAGGGTTTGGGGAGCGGCAATGGGAGGTGGCCTTTCCCCAATCCCCACCCAGCGTCCCTTCCACTAGGGTTCTTTCTCCTCAGCCTCCAGGAAGAATTGACACAATGTGAAAATACGTAAACTGGAAAGAAAACTTTTTCCTCCTGTTAGCTCACGTGTGTGGAGTTGGGGCCTCCTGAGACGTGCAGGCCTTCCCCCCCTCTCCCCCGAATCTTATAAACTGTGGAGCAGAGGGGCTGTGTGGCCAGCTGATCTGTGTTTGTACTGAACAGTGAGCCCCAGGGTGAGGCTCCACCTTGGTTAACCCTTGATCCTGTGGCCTGTTTAATTACTCTTTGCTTTAGGTCGTCCCCAAATGAGAGATGCAGCTTTATTTTCTGTCGTTTGTAATAGTTTTCAGACCACGGAGCCTTTTCTCTTAGATGCTTACATCCCGAGTCTGCCTCTCATTGTGAATCACCCCTGTCTGACCCCATTATTGGAGACCATTGCGCTCTCCTGGATTCCTGCTTCTGTGTCCTTCTCTCAGAGTTAGTATTGTAGTTATGCTTAACCTCAATGGCCTATGTGACAAGTTAAACTAATTTCCTGTTTGGGACATTGAGGAGATTGTTGCTGTCCTTTTCATCATTAGAAACCAGGGAAAGTGGAGAAGAGCCAAATCAACTCTATCCCTGTTCAAATTATGGGAACCAAGGAACAAGTGGGTCAAGTGACCTGCCCAAGGTTACCTGGTTTCCCAGGCCATCATGCTTTTTGCTACACCAACATCATACTTTTAGTGTTTTCTTTTTCAGGATGAATAACTCGCATCCCTTCCTCCTAGGTCTTATTCTGTAAGTTCTTGAATTACTTAGTGTATCTTCTCTGACTTCTTTTCATTTCTTGTGAAATTATGGAGCCTTATACATGATGCAAGAGTCTAGCAGAGGGCTCATAATGAAATTCAGTTTGGTCTCCATTAT
Organism: Panthera onca; assembly: GCF_046562875.1. Lineage (NCBI taxonomy): Eukaryota > Metazoa > Chordata > Mammalia > Carnivora > Felidae > Panthera > Panthera onca. The sequence continues at coordinate 150,179,859 of NC_138339.1, forward strand.
CTGTGGTGTATTCTATCCTTTGGGTTTTTTAGGCAGTGCTTTTTAACATACTAAGCAAGATAAAGATAGAAGGGAAAGCCTGTCAACATTCCTTCAACTTGCATACTTTTTTAAATCTAAGTATGACTTCTCCATTATTGCTCACAAAGAGAAGTTGACTATCCGGTGTTCTGCTGTTTAAGGGATATTTTTGCCAGAGATGGAGGACTAGCTACAGAGGTAATACCATGCAATCAGAGTGTTAGGGATCTCACAGCTTCTAGGCAGTCCTTCAGAGGAAGAAATTGAGACCCATAGGGATTGGTGGGATCTGCTTATAGCCTGCTGAGGGTTTTATACACCCAAAATGCTCACTCATCTTGCACCACAGTGCAGATGTCTTTGTACTTGGTAGTGTGGATCAGATGTGTCACTTGGCTAAAAGAGTGTAAAAATTCTAGCAAATCAAAACTAATTTTGATTTCTGTGCCTTGCAGGCAAATGTCATTAATAACAGAACCTCAGGAACTTGGGTCAGGGTTAAAAAGACTATTGTTCTATTTTAGAAAAGGAAGGTGTGGCAGATTGTTTTGTCCCAAAATAGTCACCCCATCAATATCCCATTCCACTTGTTGTTACAGTTGGACTTTGTTCTCACCCACCAGTGGTGGGATCTGTGGTTTTTTCCCTTTGAGTAAATGGGGAGGCAGTCATGATTCTTCTGACCTATGAGTAGGCAGAAGTGATCCAAGACTAGATCATGAAAAGGATATAGTCTCACCTGGTTTACTCTTTCTTGGAACACTCATCTTTGGAACCCAGCCATCAAGTTCAGAGGAAACCCAGGCCACGTGAAGAGGCCACGTGGAGGTGTTGCAGCCAGCACTTCAGTTAACCATGCTAACATCAACCTGCAGACATGTGACAGAATAAGCCTTTAAGCCAGGCCCCAGCTTTTTGAGTCTTCCAGCTGAGGTCCTAGACATCATGGAGTAGAGACAGGTCATCTCCTCTGTGCTTCACTGTCCAAATTCCTGACCTGTTGGAACTATGAGAGAGAATAAATGATTGCTATTGATTTAAGCCATTAAATGTTTTTATTCAACAATAGCTTCTAATAAGGAAAGGAATATGAGTTGAGGCAGGCCTCAACTTGGACTTGGGGCGTGAGCACAGAGGACAGGAAGAACACTGGGCTGTGCTTATCAAAGCTACTTAGATTCTCTTTTACTCATTATTTCAGATACTTTTTGCTGTATCTCAAATCACATCAAAATATTAAAGCTTAAAACAACAGAATCATTTTATTCCTATCTTAGCTATGTGGTTCTTGGTCATGGTCTTTTATGCAGTTGAAGTCAGATGTGGCCAGGGCTGGGATCAAACCTTTCAGATGCTTGCTGTCTACTAGAACCTTAGTTTGGGTTGTGAGCTGGAATACCTATAGGTGTCCTGTCCATGTGGCTTGGGCTTCCTCTAATCATTATGGCTGCATTCAAACAGCAGGCATCTCAGGAGCAACAGGTGGAAACTATTGCCTTTCATGGACTAGTTTTGCAAATCATGTATGGTTACTTTCTCCATAGTCACAGATCAAAGAGAGGGAACATAGACCCCATCTCCCCCACCTCTAGTGGGAGGAATGGCATTACATCTTTGTAAGAAAAGCATGTGGGATGGGTTATGTGGTGATCATCTTTGGAAAATGGAATCCTTCAGTCTTGTGCTGCTGGTTTGGTCTTCTTTCTCCCTGATCTAGCTAATAATGCAAGCAGTCCCCCATCTAGCCACTTGAACCTCATACATGTGCCAAGAGTTGTAATAGGCTTAGAGGTCACAGAGACTTTTTCCTAAGGAGTAAGGTGAGAGGCACGTAAGCACAACCACAGATTTTGTTACAGTGTGGAGGGGAGAAACAGGAGGTGTGGAGAGAGTGTGGTGTGAGTGTAGTCGTGGGAAGGCCTGGCTGGCTCTGCCTGGGATGTTATGGATGTGTTGAGTGCTTGCACTGGGGCCATAGGTAATGTCTCAAGATGAAGAACAGCTGGAGCAAAGACTGCAGCGCATACAAGTGTACTCTTTGGGGGAAGTAAGTAGCTTGCTGAAGCCAGAGTGTGGGGTTCATAGGGTTAGGGATTGGAGGTGAGGTTGAAAAAAGGATGTTTGAGATAATTTTCTGTGAAGGCCTTGCATGTCATAATGAATTTGAGTTTTCTGTGGGCAGTGGTAGCTTCTGATGGTTTTTAAGGCAGGTTAGTGTTGTGACGAGGTGTGCACTTTAAGAAGGATGCTCTGTTGCTTTTGGGAAGGTTGCTTAGAGGGAAGTGAGATTAGCGATGGGTAAACTAGCTGAGAAACTATATCAAGAGTTCAGGCTTAAAACAGTATTTCATAAGGAAAGAGGGTTCAATTTAAAGGTTTGTGGGCTTGAAATGGAACTATGGCAGTGAATGAGTAGCTGTCTCTTACATTTTCATAATTGTAAAATGCTTGGGCTGGATATGTTTCAGAATTCAGGATTTTTTTGGATTTTAAAAAGATGATCTAGTATGTTTATGATGTAGTATAAAATGTGGAACAGCACACCATAATCCAACATTTTGGTTTCTGTGGCAAAATGTATAAATAGTCTCACTAAATGAGATAAATAAATGCTATAAATAGTCTTACATTAGATCACATCAGATTTCACCAAAGGTTTTACTGCCAAATGAGTGTAGAAAACTCAATTTTTTGGTGCTTTTTGGGCTTGGGAATGGCAGTTAAGGAATTGTGGGTGAGTGACATCCACACAATAGTCACTTTTTAGGTCATCGGCAAATCTCTTGATGGTCCAAGATCCTAGCACAGCTGCTTGGCTGCAGTGGGGGAGCTGGTCCCATCCTGAATAGCTTGTAGCTGAGGGAACTTTATAGATCTTGAGCAAGAGATTGCACTGATGTCAGTGTTTGTGAAGGGGAGATAGACTTCATATTGTCTGATACCTTCCCTGGCAGAGACATGAGTCAGAGTACACCAAGTGAAGGAGAGAGGGAAGATCAGACCAGTCATACAGGTACGTGCAAAGGCCCTGAGGCAGGCTTATGTGTTTGTAGCCCAGAAGGATGTAGTAGAGTGGAGCAAAGAGAGCCAGCCAGCTAGAGAGGGAACAGAGGAATAAGTGGTTAGCATTTATATCACAACTGGGCACTGTTCTAAATACTTGACGCAGATTATCTCACCCAATCCTTACGGCAACCCAGTGATTGATTCCTATCTTATTATTATTATTATTTCCATATTAGAGGTGAGAAGATTGAGTTTTAGAGATGTGAAGAAACATGGGGTGGTACCACACATTGCCCTGAGCTGTTTGGCTTGCCCTTGTTACTCCTGATGGTAGGACTGAGAGCGGCACTTTCTGGATGAGTGTGTGGGCTTGCTGGCTACAGGCTGGGCTGGCCCTTGGTGCTTTATCACCCCTCAGTCACAGCCAGCTCCTGGGGAGTGCATGTGCTTGTGTATGCACACACCATTCATTAACTTCCATATAGAGCAGAGGATCCTGTCCTGGAGATATGTGGAGAAGCAGTAGGAAACTGCTCTGGGACTCTGGGTAAGTTTGTGTAGAGAAGCAGTGGAGTCTGGGAATAGGGGTATTGTGTTCTCTTATGGAAAGAGGAACAAGTTCTGTTTTACAATTTAGAAAAAATGGTCATAGTCTGGCAAACTAAGGCCTGAGGGCTAAAGTAGAGGCCTGGACTGGACTGGAACAGCGGTTTCCTGTGGGCTATCCAGCCACTCTTAATGTTTACAGATTTGCTAAGAATCCAGTCCTCTGAGGGACTGAGAAAATTGCTTTGATCTGCATGGCTTAGAAGGTTAGGTGAGCAGAGGCCTCTGGAAGTGGATGTGGGCCACCTAATTCCCCATGTCTGGAGAAGAGTGAAGGCTTTTACTTGTCATCTGCAGGGTTGTGAGGATGGTGTCCCTTGGGGTTTTACACCAGTCTGAGAGCTTACTGGTCTGAGGTGGCTCATGGATAAGTCAGAGATGGTTCTGCTCCTCCAGCCTTGAGGTAACATTTCAGATGATAGAATTCAGTCTCTTTTCCTTCCTCCATCCCTTTATCTAAAGACTTTTCCTGCCTAGTCAGTTAGGAGGCAGGAGAAATACCTCCCTATTTGGGGGATAGGGAATCCTGGCCGTAAGATTGGAGGGAAAGTTCCAACATGGACCACATTGTGGCAGCAAGGAAGAAACTGGAAATCTGTTGTCTCTCTCTTTTTCTAGGAAACCTTGATTTGTATATGAGCACTGACAACATGGGAATTTAATGATACAGTAAAACGGAAATGGACCTGAGTTTTCTGAGGAGACTGGTGCTATGGAGTTGTGGGGTAGATGGTTTCTCAGAGGACAACATGTGGTGCTGGTGCTGGCAGGGACTGGGGTAGTCCCCCCAGAAGGGAGACAGAATCTAGGTTCCTTTAGAGACCCTTCAGGATCAATACTTTGGTCCTTTAACACTGGATCTGCCTGCTCAAGAGCCCAGAAGTACAGAGATGAGATCTGGAATCTGAGATTTTGGTGGCTGTGAGGCAAAGGGTAACTAGCAGAGAAGCCCAGATTTTTTGGTGGCTGTGAGGCAAGGGGTAGCTGGCAGAGCAGCAGGGCACAAGAGGGCACATACCTGAAGCTTTAGGATGTGAAGGGTATAGACCAGAAGTGGGAAGGCCAGGGACAGAGTTGTGTGGATTGTTATGGCAGCTACCTGGGAATTGGAGGGTGTGGTAGATTCTTCCAAATAGTGGGTTCTGATAGAGTGAGAGGGTTGGTAGGACCATGCCTTTTTCTTGTAAGATGTGTGTCCCAGTCCCTTCCCAAAGCCTGGCAGACAGCAGGTGTGTGATACATGTCATTGAATGATTAGGGAGTTCAGGACAAAGGGATTGTTTTAGTTGCCCCTACTGGTGTGCCTAACTTGGGCTATATTGGACAAAGCTAGTCAGAACTTTGGGCCATGTCCCCATATCGATTTTAAGAAACTTTATTTGGAAATAAATTCAAACTTACAAAAAAGGTGCAATAATTAAAATGGTATAAGGGCACTTTTAATCCCTTTACTCAGATTCACCTATTAGCATTTTGTTGCATTTGATCTCTCTCTCTCTCTCTCTCTCTCTCTCTCTCTCTCTCTCTCTCTGTATACATGATATTTGTGTTCTGAACCATTTGAGAAGTTGCTTTCTTGGCTCTCCTAATTACTTCAATCTAATTTACCTAAGAATTGGGATATTATTTTCCATGACCACAGTATGGCTCTCAGTTGATCAACACTGATACTTTGTCTATATTCCAATTTTGTCATTTAACCCAATATTGCCTTTTTTTTTAAAGAAAAAGTTTTATTGAGGTATAATTGACATAGAATAAATTGCATCCATACCCGCAAAGTTTCCTCTTGTTCCTTTGTGATACCTCCCCTCACTGTCCTCATTGTCTCCATGCCTAGGCAACCATCGATTGGCTTTCTGCTATTATAGATTATTTTATATTTTCTGGAGATTTATTTAAGTGGAATCAGTGTATGTGCTCTTTTTTTGGCCATTCACATATCACAGTTATTTTGAGATTAATCCATGTGTTGTGTGTATCAGTAGTTTATTCCTTTTTATTACTATATATTATTCCATTTTGCAGGTAAACCACAATTTGTTTATCCATATTCCTCTGTTGATTGCCTTTGGGTTTCTCCCAGTTTTTGGCGATTATGAATAAAGCTGCATAAACATTCCAGATAATTTTTGTATGGACATGTGTTTTTATTTCTCTTGACTATATATCTAAGCGTGGACTTGGTGGTATGGTTGTCTTCTGTTTAGCATTTTAACAAACTGCCAGAATGCTCTGAAAGGACATTAGTTCCATACCTCATACTATATACAAAAATTAACTCAAAATGAACCTAAATGTAAAACCTAAAACTATAAAACCTAAAAAAGAAAACAAGGAAAGATATATGTGATTTGGGCAAAGATTTCTTAGATACAATGCCAATGGCATGATCCATAAAAGATAAAAACCCCTGATAACTGATTATCATTAAAATTAAGAACTTGTGTCTTTCAATTGACACTCTTAATACAAGGACAAGGGTTTGAATTTTTGTGTCTGATAGGTGAGAAATTCTTAATATAGTTTAATTTGCATTTTTCTGTTATAAGTGAACTTGAATATCTTTTCATATGTGTAAGGACCATTTCAGTATCTTTTTGTGAGTTGCCCTTGTCTAAAGACAGAGTTTTGGCTTTTTACCTCCTCAGTGTAAAAGTTCTTTGTCTCTTAGGGTATTGGCTTTTTATTTGTATATTTGTGTGTATATTGCAGATATTCTTCCCCAGTTTGTCTTTTGACTTGGCTAATGGTGTTTTTATCATGCAAAAATGTTTTATTTATTACTGCATCTAGATTTTGAATCATACTTAGAAAGCCTTTCTCCCTACCCAGGTTATAGAGGAATTGACCCGTATTTTCTTCTAGCACTTGTATAGTTATATTTTTTATATTTAGATCTCTAATCCACTTGGAAGTTATTCTTTTGCACAGATGTAATTTTATTTTTCCAAATAGCTATATAGTTGTTATAACACTCTTAATAAGACATTTTTTTGCCCTAGTAATTTTAAATATCACCTGTATCGTATATTAGGTTTCTACATGTTTTGGGATCTATTTCTGTAATTTAAATTGTATTCCTTTGGATAATCTATTTACCTACTATTATCACATAGTTTTATTTATTTATTTATTTTTAAATATATGAAATTTATTGTCAAATTGGTTTCCATACAACACCCAGTGCTCATCCCAAAAGATGCCCCTTTCAATACCCATCACCCACCCCCCCTTCCTCCCACCCCCCTCCTCCCACCCCCCTCCTCCCACCCCCCCCTTCCTCCCACCCCCCCCTTCCTCCCACCCCCCCCTTCCTCCCACCCCCCCCTTCCTCCCACCGCCCCCTTCCTCCCATCCCCCATCAGCCCTCAGTTTTTTTTTTTTTTTTTTTAACGTTTATTTATTTTTGAGACAGAGACGGAGCATGAATGGGGAAGGGTCAGAGAGAGGGAGACACAGAATCCGAAACAGGCTCCAGCCTCTGAGCTGGCAGCACAGAGCCCGACGCGGGGCTCGAACTCACGGTCCGCGAGATCATGACCTGAGCCGAAGTCGGCTGCTTAACCGACTGAGCCACCCAGGCGCCCCTGTTCTCAGTTTTTAAGAGTCTCTTATGCTTTGGCTCTCTCCCACTCTAACCTCTCTCTCTTTTTTTTTTTCCCTTCCCCTCCCCCATGGGTTCCTGTTAAGTTTCTCAGGATCTACATAAGAGTGAAAACATATGGTATCTGTCTTTCTCTGTATGGCTTATTTCACTTAGCATCACACTGTCCAGTTCCGTCCACGTTGCTACAAAGGGCCATATTTCATTCTTTCTCATTGCCACATAGTACTCCGTTGTGTATATAAACCACAGTTTCTTTATCCATTCATCAGTTGATGAACATTTAGGCTCTTTCCATAATTTGGCTATTGTTGAGAGTGCTGCTATAAACATTGGGGTACAAGTGCCCCTATGCATCAGTACTCCTGTATCCCTTGGGTAAATTCCTAGCAGTGCTACTGCTGGGTCATAGGGTAGGTCTATTTTTAATTTTCTGAGGAACCTCCACACTGTTTTCCAGAGCGGCTGCACCAGTTTGCATTCCCACCCACAGGGCAAGAGGGTTCCTGTTTCTCCACATCCTTGCCAGCATCTATAGTCTCCTGATTTGTTCATTTTGGCCACTCTGACTGGCGTGAGGTGATATCTGAGTGTGGTTTTGATTTGTATTTCCCTGATGAGGAGTGACGTTGAGCATCTTTTCATGTGCCTGTTGGCCATCTGAATGTCTTCTTTAGAGAAGTGTCTATTCATGTTTTCTGCCCATTTCTTCACTGGATTATTTGTTTTTTGGGTGTGGAGTTTGGTGAGCTCTTTATAGATTTTGGATACTAGCCCTTTGTCCGATATGTCATTTGCAGATATCTTTTCCCATTCCGTTGGTTGCCTTTTAGTTTTGTTGATTGTTTCCTTTGCTGTGCAGAAGGTTTTTATCTTCATGAGGTCCCAACAGTTCATTTTTGCTTTTAATTCCCTTGCCTTTGGGGGTGGTACGGCTGAGGTCAGAGAGGTCTTTTCCTGTTTTCTCCTCTAGGGTTTTGATGGTTTCCTGTCTCACATTCAGGTCCTTTATCCATTTTGAGTTTATTTTTCACATAGTTTTAATTATAGAAGCTGTGTAATATGTAGTATTTTAATGGCTGGTAGGGCTAGTCTCTTTTTCACACCTCATTTTCATTATTTTTCTAGATCTTGTATGTTTATTTTTTTCCCATGAACTTTAGTGTCATTTTGTCTAGCTCCCAGAAAATTGATTTTTATTCAGATTTTGATGATGTTGAGGTGTCATAACTAAGAACAAGGGATATTAAGTCCTCTTGTGTCTTTCAGGACCTATCATCTTGTTCATGTAGGTTTTGAATATTTCTTAAGTTTATTCTTAATTTATCATTTTCATGGCTAGGGTAAATAGGATTTTCTCATCCATTGTTTCTTCTAATGAGTTATTTTTTGTTTATCTGAAGCCTATTTTTGCATGTTAATGTTTATATCCTGCTACTTTGCTCAGTTATTCAGTTGTTTGGGGTGGTTTTATCATTAATTCTCTACAGTTTTCCAGGCATATTCTTACAGTAGCAATAAATAGAGATAGTCATGTTTCTTTTTCCACTTCTGCTTTTTTCTTCTGTAGCCCATTCACATTGGCTGATCCCTATAGCAGAATGTTAGTCATATACATGGTGGGCAGCTTAGTTTGCCCCTGACCTTTGTAGGAATGTCTCTAGTGCTTCCTTTTTAGGTAGGGTGTTGATTTTAGCCCAGAGGTGTGATATTAGAGTTTTTAAATCAATAATCATTGAGCAGTTTGATTTGAGGAATGAGAGTCAGATGGTCTCCCCTCCACTCCTGCCCCTAAACTCTGGATGGAAGATGGAAATGAAATCTGTCAGGTATGGAAGGGAAAGTGGGGTTCCCTTGCTTCCTCCTTTACAACATCACTTTCTACTTTCCCTTCAAACCACATTGCTTTTCTGAGGACACATGGACTCCTTTTGGAGTGAGGAGAGTATGTTGTCCTTCCCCATTCATCCCAGATTTGGAGATGGGCTGTTCTTTTCTAAGAGAGCTCTGGAGTCCACCTCCTGGGCTCCCTCCTCTCCCATCCTGCATTCCTCCCCCTAGGACAGCCCCATGCTTTTGTGATGAAGATTGGTTTTCTCTGTCTTCTCAGGTGCATGGCTGCTTCCTAATCCTGAGGTCCAGAGAAAGCATCCCTAGAGCTGTGGAAGTGAACTAGGCAAGCCAAGGGCAGCCTTGAGCCCCACCCTTGCCTGCCACCCCCTCGGGGGCCAGGATGCTGAAGAAGCAGTCTGCAGGGCTTGTGCTGTGGGGCGCCATCCTCTTTGTGGCCTGGAATGCCCTGCTGCTTCTTTTCTTCTGGACACGCCCAGCGCCTGGCCGGCTGCCCTCTGACAGTTCTCTGGATGATGATCCCGCCAGCCTCACCCGCGAGGTGATCCGCCTGGCCGAGGATGCGCAGGTGGAGTTGGAAAGGCAGAGGGGGCTGCTGCAGCAGATCAGGGAGCATCATGCTCGGTGGAGCCAGAGGTGGAGGGTGCCCACTGCTGCCCCACCCATCCCACCGCGTGTGCCTGTGTCCTCACCACCAGCCGTGATCCCCATCTTGGTCATTGCCTGTGACCGCAGCACTGTCCGGCGCTGCCTGGACAAGCTGCTGCACTACCGGCCCTCGGCTGAGCACTTCCCCATAATCGTCAGCCAGGACTGCGGGCACGAGGAGACAGCCCAGGTCATCGCCTCCTATGGCAGTGCTGTCACGCATATCCGGCAGCCAGACCTGAGCAACATTGCGGTGCCCCCCGACCACCGCAAGTTCCAGGGCTACTATAAGATTGCACGGCACTACCGCTGGGCACTGGGCCAGGTCTTCCATAGGTTCAAGTTCTCAGCAGCTGTGGTGGTGGAGGATGACCTGGAGGTGGCGCCAGACTTCTTCGAGTACTTCCAGGCCACCTACCCGCTGCTGAAGGCTGACCCCTCCCTTTGGTGTGTGTCCGCCTGGAATGACAATGGCAAGGAGCAGATGGTGGACTCGAGCAAGCCAGAGCTGCTCTACCGCACAGACTTCTTTCCTGGCCTGGGCTGGCTGCTGTTGGCTGAGCTCTGGGCCGAGCTGGAGCCCAAGTGGCCCAGGGCCTTCTGGGATGATTGGATGCGCAGGCCTGAGCAGCGGCAGGGCCGGGCCTGTGTGCGACCTGAAATCTCCAGAACGATGACCTTTGGCCGCAAGGGTGTAAGCCACGGGCAGTTCTTTGACCAGCACCTCAAGTTCATCAAGCTGAACCAGCACTTCGTGCCCTTCACCCAGCTGGATCTCTCATATCTGCGGCAGGAGACCTATGACCGAGATTTCCTTGCCCGTGTCTATGGGGCTCCCCTGCTGCAGGTGGAGAAAGTGAGGACCAGTGAGCAGAACGAGCTGGGGGAGGTGCGGGTGCAGTACACAGGCAGGGACAGCTTCAAGGCCTTTGCCAAAGCCCTGGGCGTCATGGATGACCTCAAGTCTGGTGTTCCCAGGGCTGGCTACCGGGGCATTGTCAGCTTCCTATTCCGGGGCCGCCGTGTCCACCTGGCTCCCCCACAGACCTGGGATGGCTATGATCCTAGCTGGAATTAGCGGTGCCTGTTCCTCCTGGGCTCCTTCCTTGCCATATCATGGGATGAGATGGGACCGTGTCCTTAGGCTGCATCGCCCTCTCTGTGTGTCTCTCCTGGGTACATTTATCTTTTTTTTTCTTTTTTTCTTCTTTTTTTGAGTGGCATTCAGAAGCACAGAGGATAAGGTGAGGGTTATTCTCCCATTCTCAAGGGGGGTGGATCACATCAGGGGAAACTTCCTGGGATATGTTGAGCAGTATTAAGCAAGAAACCACCGTGTGGTAGGGGAGAGACTTGGGCATGTTGGAGCCATAGACTTCCATGTTCCAGGTTTTCTCCTAGAGCATCTGCAGAGAGGTGAGCAACTTTAGTTCTCTTGACCAGCTCTCTTTCCCCTGTCCCGGCTCTTCCAGCCAGGGTGTGAGCTCACCTCCTATACCTGCTCCCCACCCCTACCTTCCCCCAATTTGAGGGGTTGCTGGGTTATTTGAAAAGGGGACTTATCTGTGGCCAAAATGAAACTAACCAAAGGGGTTTCATCATCAGAGTCTGGGTGGAGCTGTTAGGCTTTCAGGGTTTACTGCCACCTACTCTTATTTCTCTTCTACCCTTCTCCTTATCCCTGACCTCCTTTCTGCTCTTCTTTCCTTGCAGCTTAACAATTTGTGATTCTAAGATGAGAAGTTGAAGGGGGAAAGCAAGACGTCTCCTCAGTTTGTCTGCAGAAGTTGGGGGAAAGGTGGTAGGGGGAAAGCCTTGGTGTGCTGGGACATACCTCCCTCATCCTGCCTCAAAGAAACAGACTCTGTTCCTGGATCCTGACCTTTCTAAAAATTGATCCCTTCCCTTTTGCTCTAGGAGGTTCATGCTGGCTTTGTGGAAGAGAGATTAGCTCCTTGTGTCCCTTTTCCCCTGGGGTTTGGTGCACAGGCTCCTCCCTAAAGGTTGTGGTTTCTGGTGGCCTTCCCAGGGTGAGGTAGAACAGCCAAGACAGGATGGCTCCTGCCTCCCTCCGCTGTCTCCGGGGCATATCCTTATCTGCTCAGATTAGGATGAGGATGGCAAGTTGGAGAGCAATGTGTGTGTTTTTGCTTCTGGCCTGACCTCGGTTCATGGAAGAAAGTTGAAGCTACAGAATTATTTTCAAAAATAAAGGCTAAGTTGTCCGAAAAACTGTGTGTATGTGTTTGTGTCCTAGCACAGGAGGAGGGGGTGGAGAGGTGATGGCTAGAGGAAGGAGGAAAAAGAAGGGAAAAAGGAAGGAGGAAAAAGAAGGGAGAATAGGGACTGAGGGAAAGGGCTGGTTGGGCAAGAGGAAATGGATCGGCTAAAGGAAGGAAAGCAGATGACCGGAAGATGACAGCTGGGAGGGTTGGGTGTGAAAGAAAGGCCAGGCATGGAGGTGGAGAGGGTCTGAGGCTACAGTTCTCTTGCTGCTAATCTCTGGAGTTGGGCTGTGAACCTGTGGTGGGCTTGAGCTTGCTGTCAGCCTGAAAGCCTGGCCTGGGAACCCTGGCAGTCCCTGACAGAGTGGGTGCTGTGTGCTGGGTGCCCCCTGGTGGTCATGCATTTCCTGGGCATCCTCCTGGCCCTGGCCCTGAGCTCTGGATGCAGAGCTGATACCAGGTAAGCTCTGGCAGTGGCACTCAGAGTCCTGACCATGATCCCAGTGAGAATGCCTTTTATTGCCACCTACAATATACATGTAACTGATAAACATTTCCTAAAACTTATGTGTAATACATTGAGAGTTTCTGTTCTTCACTATTTTTACTTTTTTTAATGATTCATTAGTGGATTTAAAACCCTGAGTAGGTGGCTTTGCTGACAGATACCATTCTGGAGCTTTACACATGTGAGCTGTGGAGTGAATGGGGTCACCTGGGCACAAAGGGAGCAACTCTGGCCTCCTTTTTCCTGGGCTTAGGAATGTGGAGTGTGCTATGGGAACCAGGGTCAGACATTCATTTTAAACTTTCAGATGTTTGTAGAACTAGTTTTGTCTTCCCATGTGCTCCTAGATGGATTACTTAACTCTGTTTTGGGAGGGAGATGCTCATTATCCCATTATCCATGATTTGCAGATAGGAAAAGAGGACCAGTGCAGCACCGGATCCTGCCTGACACAACACATTGGCTGCCAAACTCCATGTTCTTAGCACTAAATGTATTAAACAGTTATTCACCAGGTGGCTTGTTCTGAGCACTCTGTGATTAATATCAACTCATTTAATCCTCAAAGCAATTGTGGGTGGTAAGAACTGCTCCTGTTTTAGAGGTGACGAAATGGGCACATAGAGATTCCCTTGCCCCAAATCACCCACCTGGTCAGGATGGAGTGGTGGATTTGACTAGGGCCTGTGCTGTTAAGTATCACCTAATACTAGACTGTTCCTTTTATATCCTTTACTGCCTTCCTCCAAGAATGTCTTCTCAGGTTCCTTTGTACTCTGGCCTCCTCCCTCAGGCCCCAGAGTGGTGGATGGTACTGGACGTCCTGGCAAGCAGCACACAATCTGCCTGGGCTGGTAGCATGAGCAGTGGCAGCCCTCTGGGAGAGATTGCAGAGGAGATGCCAGTCTTAAAGATACAGACTGATTTCTCAGGTTTCTCCTGAAGCAAGGAGAACTTTCAGGGATCCCTGGTCCTGTTCCTCTTCTGGTCAGCTTCAGGTGTGGTTCATGTGTGCAGGGCTGCTATCCATTAAGAACCATGATTCTGGAGCACCTGGGTGGCTCAGCTTGTTAAGCGTCTGAGTTTGGCTTAGGTCATGATCTCACAGTTCATGAGTTTGAGCCTCACATCCAGCTCTGCACTGACCTCAAAAAGCCTGCTTGGGATTCTCTCTCTCTCCCTCTCTCTGCTCCTCCCCTACTCCTACTTTCTCTTTCTCAAAATAAGTAAATACACTTAAAAAAAAAAAAAGAACCATGATCTTCCTGGGGATGTTACCAAATACAAAAGTACCATGTATTAAATGTTTCAGGATTAACCTTGAGTTCAGAGATTTAAAGGTAATTCCAAAAAGTTCATCTAGCTCACTGCAGCTCCCCTGCCAGGTAGGCCCTCTCTGAAACAGCCAGTGACCTACTGGTATGGCCAATGCAGGCTGTGCAGGTGGAGGGTCTGCCCGAGTGGCATCTGGGGTCTCAGCTGCCTACAGAAGGCCTTACAGGGATGCGGTGTGCATGTGGGCCCAGCAGCTGCTTGGGCCAGGCCACCACTGGCCTTAGCCTTGGCACTTCTGCCTCTGCCTGTGACCCATAGTCCTTCCTCCATTTCATGCCATCCTCCTGCTCCTGGTACCAAGAACCACTGTTTCTGCCTTCTCTCCATGAGTCTCCCCTCCATCAGTCTCTTGGACTTTGCTCTTGTTAAATAACAGATATTCAAGAAAATTATAAAGATCTAATTGGCCTTATTGAATGATTCATGATCAGGCAGCATCCTGTCTAGCAAGTAGAAAGTTCTTAAAGGGCTATAGAAAGGGAAGGTTTTTAAAGGCAGGACAAGGAAGTCATAAACCAAAAAAAAAAAAAAAAAAAAAAAAATTGGGGGGGCAAAGTCACCTCACTTTGGGGAACAAAAGGATCTTATTATTTAGATTACCTCATCAGTGCTGATCAGGAAATTCCAAACTGGTTAAGATTACATTCATGGGGAAGATTGAAACTGCAGTTAGGTTTGGTATTAAGCCCTCTTTGGTGTCATGGGATTAGCACAACTGACTCCATTTGGGATCTATTGTTTACTTTTAACAGCCTTCTCTCTTTTCTGGGTCATCCTGGGTCATCCTGGGTCATCTGGGTCATCACTTGTGGAGTGAGTCACCTTCAGTGTGGACAAATGGATGGTCTCTGACCATGCTCTCCCTGAGCTTTCAATTGACCCACACAGGTGTGTTCAGAATCCTGCCAGAGCTAAGGGGCAAAGGCTAGAGGTGGTACATGGGGACCAGGGCACAGTAGAGGACTTAGGAGAGGGAGCAGGGTCTGAGGCTGGGGCCCTGGCTGGGTTGGAAGGGTCAGTATTTAATGTCAGATACAATGCCCTTTTAAAATGAAAGGTATAGTTTACTTTTTTTCTAATTACAAAAACAATACATGTTCATTTCAGAAAAATCAGAAAGCAGATAATAAAAACATTCACACTTCCACATTCCCCCTCACCTCTGTTTATACATTATACATACCAGGTTTCTTTCTTGCATAAGTAAGTGAGTAAATAAATAAATAAATAAAACATTTATTGATCAATAAAACCCATAGAAATACAGAAATATTTATTTAGCTTTATATGAGTTAAACACATATATACCCTATATATTATATCATAGCCATGTCAAATATTTACCTTCACCATAATTTTAATAATTTCCCCTTTTTCTTAATTATCTTTATAAATGATGGATTTCAGGGTTCCTGGCAGGATTTCTGTAGGGATCAGTGGTTTGCTTCCAGTGGGGCCCTTGAACCTCCATCTGTCCTCCTATCTACCCTCTGTCCAACCTGGACAAGTCACAGAGAATTTATACTTGGAGCAGAGGCAAGGAGAGGAGTGCCACATCTTTTGTTTTGAGGCAGGAAGATGTGGCTTGGTGGTTTGGTCCTATCATGTGAAGGATGTAAGCTGAACCCAGCTCTGGCTCACTGCCTGTACATTGGACTCTGGATCAGCCATCTGTCCTGCCAGAGCCTCTTCCTGTGAGGACACTAGTGCCTCCCTTTGGGTTGATTGTGAAGATTAATATGTGTGAAAGCAACAGTTCAAGTCCTAGAGAAATCTCCATCTCTGGTGCTCTCTTTTACCCAGTTTCATCTTTGATCCTACCTTTTGTTCCCCTTTGTATGCATCTGGAGGAAGCAGAGTGATACAGGCATAGCTGTTGAGACAAAGGGCCCTTGGTGGTCCTGAGGCTGTTACTCCCTTCCACTGTCCCTTCAGCTCATTTGAAATCTGGCTCTTTATTCTAAAATGATAAGACAGTATATTGAGCTTGATTTAGCTGCTTACAGCAGTAAAGTCTAACCACAGTACCTTATGTAAGTGAGAGCTAGGTGGTGTAAGGCTGCAAGGTAGTTTCCGTGTCTTCTGTCTCTCTGTCTCACTCCTTAGCATGATGCTTCCCTCCTAGGTGTTACTCTGACTGCAGGAGCTCTGGCCATCATGCTTACATTTTAGGCAGGAAGAAAGAGAAAAGAAGGGCAAAAGGTGGATTCTTGATGCAGTGTTCCTGGAAGTCAGCAACAGCCTGATTACAGCTCCCTGGCCAGAACTGGATCACACAGACATACCAGTCTGCTGGAAAAAGTAACTATTCAGCAGAATCAAATTATAATTCCTCTAAGGATAAAGGCAGTGACAATGTGGGAAATTTCAGGGCTTCTGGCACACCCTAGGCCTGGAAGAATGAACTTGTGACAGTGACAGAGAGGATTTGAGAGGGCAGGATGATGGGGAGGTTTTGAGGAGTGCATTAGGAGCCTTGACCCAGAGAGGATCAGAGTTTAAGACTCCTAGGGCCCTAATCCTAGCGAATTCTGTGAGAAGCATGGCCAATGTGCTTAAGGGGACTAGGCTTTCCCAGGGTCACACATGACATCTGAAATTCTTAAAGGCCACTTCACCCCAGAAATGCTTATTGACAAAGGAGCAGATATTTTCTTTAGTGTTTTGAGAGTGTATACCTCACATCCTTCCTGGCCCCTTTGCCTGCTGGTTGCACTGTTGTGGGAGACCCTCCAGGAAAAGGGGCCTGGTACCTTCTGACTGATCCCCATTCTTTGTTATTATTCCTATCGCTCTTTCTTTCTAAGGGAAGGAGAAGGGATTTACATTCTTGTGACCATTGCCTAAGCCATGTACTCAAGGATCTGTGTGTCTCCAGAGATGCACTGTACACCTGTATTAAAAGTAGAGGACCTTTATCTGATAGGGTATTAGTCTGGCAGCTGGAAAAAGACCCAACATGATCATGGCCTAAATAAGATGGTCTATTTCTTACCTGCTCAAAAATCCAAGTGGTGTTTCTGGGCTACTACAGCATGTCCACACCCACCAGAGACTGTCTTTCATTTGTCATCCTACTATCTTCAACATGTGATTCCCAGCTCCCAAAGATGGTGCTCTGGCTCCAGTCAGGAAGGAGGAAAAGAGAAGACAAGCCTCCTTTTTTTTTTTTAGAATGAAACCCAGAATCTGTGTATAAGACCTTCCCTCATCTCCCACTCACAAGATCTTGCTCTTGTTCCCCAAATTTCAGGAGAGACTAAGGAAACAGAGTGGCAGCTATATGTTCAGCTAAAACTTATTTATTTATTTATTTATTTATTTATTTATTTATTTATTTATTTAGAGTGCAAGTAGGAGAGGGGTGGGGGGAGAGAGAGAGAGAGAGAGAGAGAGAGAGAGAGAGAGAGAGAATCCCAAGCAAGCTCCGTGCTGTCAACACAGAGCCCAATGCAGGGCATGATCCCATGAACTATGAGATCATGATCTGAGCCAAAACCAAGAATCAGACGCTTATCTGACTGAGCCACCCAGGCACCCCTAAAACTTCTCTTACCATGTAAGATGGGTCAGCCTTCTCTGGGCACAAGCAATACAGCAAAACCTGTCAAACACCCCTTCTTGAAGATAGTGTTTGCTTATTTTTCAAAGTTTCTATTTAGAAAAAAAGAGAAGCCCCTCAGCCCCAAATGGAGTAGGTGAGTGGTGATCAGGCCTCACTCAAGCCCTCAATGCCTTCCCAGAGGAAAATACTAGGAGCAACACACTTGGATCAGTCAGCTGGGCCCCCATAAAGCCATGCAGCAGGAGTGAGGTCAGATCATGAAAAGGGACGCAGTTGCTACCTGGTTTGCTGGACTGCTCAAGCTTGGAGCCACAAGCTATGTAGACCTGCTATGTAAGAAGTCTAATGGACCCTGAAACTGCCTTGCCAGAGAGGCACAGCCATGTGAGTGAGCTATCTTTCATACCCAGCTGGGAGCCTTTAGGTGTCTGCAGCTCTGGCCAGCATCTGAGTGTAACTACATGGGACACCCAAATTGACAACTACCCTGTCAACCCTTCCTGAATTGATGACCCACAAATAGTGAGCAAAAATCAAATGGTTGTTTTATGATGCTAAGTTTTGCGGTAATTTGTCAAGTGACAATATTACCCAGTATGCTTAGGTACTATGTTCTGTCATTGAAATGTTAGAAGAGTTTATGTAATCAGAAGGGAATTTTTAAACAAATGCTTTGAGAATAAGATTTTTAAAGCATTTATTCATCAATACTAGGAGTGAGAGTATCATTATCTAAGAGACTGGTTCTACTATTTAGATAGAAGTGATCTTTGAATTAATCGATGTGAATCTTTTTTTCTCCCAAAACTTTTCTCAATTTTATATTCAATATATTCCCCAAAGTTTTATTATGAAAATTCTCAAACCCAGAGAAGTTGAAAGACAAAGTACCAAGAAGTCTCATATAGATGATAGGACAATTAATATTTGTCATATGACAAATACATATAATTTTCTGTACCAGTTGACAGAAAGTTGATGAATGAATTTTATTTTCAAATAACCTTTTTTTCCTGTTCATATAAGTAATATATACTCATAGTATAGGTCTTGTAAAATATAGAAAAATAAATAGAAAATAATACACTCCTCCAAAATAAACTCTTCTAGATCTGAAAAGAAAAAGAAAGAAAAGAAAAGAAAAGAAAAGAAAAGAAAAGAAAAGAAAAGAAAAGAAAGGAAAAGAAAAAGGAAAGAAAACGAAGTTTACCCATAACTCAACTAATTTGATTCTTGGTTTGTTGAGCAAGTTTCTTCTCTGAATTTGGTCTTTCTTGGGCAGGGGTGCCCTCTACTGACAGCTGGGTGAATTGTCAGGTATTGGGATTTTGATTTACATAGTCTCTTCTGGGTTTGAGTTGTTGACTCCTCAGACTCCTTACTTGTGGATGAATGAAGAAAGTTGAGTTTCTGAAACTGCAGAACAGAGCCCCATGGCCCCATACCTGGGGGTTTTATCAAGATTTGGGAGAGGCCTCACCTCGAAAACCTAGTCTGACTTGCCTGTTTTGACTATATTACTCCCTTGAATTGAGGCCCAAAATGATGGACACAGGCTCCAGTCCAGTCCATGGCAGTTCTCCACTCCAGGATGACAGATATGTGTGGTTCCAAACACCTGTCTTCCCAGACCAAACTAATGATTTTCTTAGATTCTTTTTCTTAGATTCTTTTTCTGTTTCTTCTTTGGTTCATCCTTTTTATCCCTTTTTCTCTAATCATGGCTTTTTAAAAAATGTTTATTTTTGAGAGAGAGAGAGAAAGAGAGAACAAGTGGGGGAAGGGCAGAGAGAGGGGGAGACACAGAATCCCAAGCAGGCTCCAGGCTCTGAGCTGTCAGCGCAGAGCCCCACATGGGGCTCGAACTCACAAACTGTGAGATCATAATCTGCGCAGAAGTCACACGCTTAACTGACTGAGCCATCCAGGTGCCCCCAGTCAGGTCTTGTTTATACTTTGCACCTCCTGGGTCCTCTGGAATAAATTCATTTCACTTTTTTGTTCTTTTATCTACCAACTTATGTCTCATTGAATATTAGCATATTCAAGTATTCACATTTATATAACAAGGTCTCTATAAGATTTATAAAAAGAATATCACTTCTCTCCATCTCTTTCCCAACTCAGTATTTAGCCTGTTTCTTTTCAAGTTCCAAATAGCCATCACACTGAGCTCATATTTAATTACCTTGTCTGCCTCCATCCCATGTGAGACAGGAACTGAAGTGATTTTACAGGTAAATGAATAAAGTAAATTTCAAGGTTTACTGTCATACTCTTTCTAGCAGGGGAAATTTAAGGGATAGTTTGGCTTTGATAGGAGTGTGGTGAGTGGAGTGAAAGAGGGAAGGAGGCATTTGAAGATCACAAAAACTGGAAGCATCAATCTAGAGCGGGCTGAAGTCCAATGAAGAGATAGGACTACAACTACATCGCTCTCAGATTTTTTGGCCAAAAGTCTTCTCATTGCCTCATTTTTTCTACTTCAGACAGCTCCTTCCCAAATGTCTCCAGAACCTCTTGCTATGGAATGTGTAACAGTACTGAGCTCGCTGCTCTTTTGGTCATCCAGAGAACCAAGATGTGATGTCTAGAAGAGATGTCTCTCAACAGTGCTCTCCATTTAAGCTAACCAGGACCTGCTGTCATCTTCCCTCTGCTAAATAACTTCCCTCTTAAGTATCTGACCTCTGCTACTGCCCACAATGTCATACCAGTTTTCAATGGGTCCCAAACAACTTCCCTGACCCAGTCCACACAGAGTTTTTTGAATTCCAAATATGTGGAAATAAAAATGAGCCCGGTCTAGACAGGTCTCAGATCCCTCATTAAAATTAAATGTAGTCATCTGAATATGCCTTTAAGAAGTGAAAAAAAAACAAGTCACAAGCTACAAAATAACCATTGTAATATATATTACTGACAGGGATTAAAACAAAGGATAAAGAACTTTTACAGATTCAGAAGTATTCAAACATATTTTCCAGTCGAAAAAGGGCAAAAGACATGACACATGTAATTCTGAAAAGAGGAAAAGTTTTTAGACTGTAAATATATGAAGTTATCCCTAATTACTTTATTAATCAGGGAAAACCAAAACCACTTTAAGGTAATTTTTATAGACATTTCGTTGATAAAAATTGGTATTTGGTGTGGGGACAGGACAGTGCAGAATTTCGGGACAGGGTACAATACACATATGTAAATTGTTAGAAATATGTAGTTCTTGTGTCAGTGTTCATTATATTATAGATAGATAAACTAATTCACACACAAATAAAACATGATGTAGTACTCTATTATTAAAGATGAAGAGGAGAATGCATATAAAAGGTGAACCATGAACCAGCAGGTTACTCTTGGATTTCTTGCAGGAGCAGGTAAATAGAAGGAAGTACCGTTTAGAGTTATGGGGAAAATTTGAGAAATGAATTGTGTGAGGATAATGAACTAACCTTTGTACATTAAAAAAAAATTTTTTTAAGTAATCTCTACACCCAACATGGGACTTGAGCCCACAACACTGAGATCCAGAGTGTCATGCTCCAGCAACTGAACCAACCAGGTTCCCCACCTTTGAACAATTTTTTTTTTAATGGGACTTGAGCCCACAACACTGAGATCCAGAGTGTCATGCTCCAGCAACTGAACCAACCAGGTTCCCCACCTTTGAACAATTTTTTTTTAAATATTTTTTTCAACGTTTTTTATTTATTTTTGGGACAGAGAGAGACAGAGCATGAACGGGGGAGGGGCAGAGAGAGAGGGAGACACAGAATCGGAAACAGGCTCCAGGCTCCGAGCCATCAGCCCAGAGCCTGACGCGGGGCTCGAACTCACGGACCGCAGATCGTGACCTGGCTGAAGTCGGACGCTTAACCGACTGCGCCACCCAGGCGCCCCACAATTTTTATCTTGAGTTGCCTATGTGAACATCCAGCAAGTAAGTCTAATCTATGGGTAAAGATCTCAGAGGAGAGGTCTAGGATGGAAAAATAAATTTGCAGGTCAAAACCATGAAAAGTGAGTTGTGTTTGCAACATTTAGAACTCAGACATGGATAAGGCCATGCAAGCTTTTTCATACACTGGCCATTTGGATATCCTCTTTTGGAAAGTGTTCAAATCTTTGCCCTGTTTTAAAAAATGGGGTGTTTGTCTTTTGATTTATAAATGTTTAAACAAACATATCCTGGAGGTGCCTGGGTGGCTCAGTCGGTTAAGTGTCTGACTTCAGCTCAGGTCATGATCTCGCGGTTTGTGGGTTCGAGCCCCACATCGGGCTCTGTGCTGATAGCTTGGAGCCTGGAGCCTGCTACGGATTCTGTGTCTCCCTCTTTCTGTCTCTGCCCCTCCCCTGCTCATGCTCTGTCTCTCTCTATCTCTCAATAATAAATAAACGTTAAAAAAATTTTTAAACATATTCTGGATACAACATCTTTGTTGTTTATACCTACTGCACATATATATTCTTAGTCTGTGGCTTCCCTTCTCAGTGGTGATTTTGATAAACAGAAGTTCTTAATTTGATTGAAGATGAGTGCTTTGTTAAATCAACAAAACACTAATAGACATTATTATATACAAATATACTTGATATTAGTAAAATGATAAGGATCTTTTCAGAATGTACTTTTTTTTTTTTTTACCAGATACATTTTTTTAATAGAATAGTTAGAGAATAAATAGGTAGGATTTGCCATGAGCTCTGAGTTCATGAGCTCAGTCAGCAAGCATGCTAGAACATGCTAGAACTTCTTTCTCCTCTGGATAAGTGCCAATTGACAAATCCAGGTGGATTACCCACATGGACTAACTGCTCTTTTTACCTCTCCCCGCCTTTCCCATAACACACCCTGAACTTTAAATAGTTTCCAGCCTTCTCTTTCGGTGAAGTTGAAATCAGTTCATGCAGGACCCTCCTTCCTATTTCAAAATCTATTATTGAATAAAACTTTTAACTTGTATCTGGCTTTATCTTGGATAGTACTCTGGCAAGAAGGAATATAATTACAGAAAGAAGGCATGGAATGAAAAGAAGTGGTGAGCATAGATATTAATAAATGAGGTAATTTAAGTAATGTAAATTTAATGTAAAATTACTAATTGATGTGTTTAAATAATCTTATTGAGTTAAGCTAACATTCAAGAAGAATAAATAAGATTGGGAAGGAGTTATTGGGTAATTAAAGTGCATTAAAGCCCCTATTGGGAGGATAATAGTAATAATGAAGAACTTTATCAGAAAAAAAATCATATATATACATATAAAATTCAAGGGTGGTTCCAGTTCAGGGTAACATGGAATGAGCTGCCTCTATTCTGTCTTTCAGACAGAGTTAAGAGAGCTGAACACAATTATAAAGCCTGGACAAATTGCATTTACCAGCTACTTGAAAACACTAAAAAGTAAATAGGCAGATTAGGGAAGAAGAGCAAAGTTCAGTGTACTTGGAACTAACCTTGAGTTCATTATTTTCCCCCTTCTGTTATCCTCCAAATTTAATGTACTACAACCCCTGCCAAACCCCAAAAACAAGACTAAACCTGCATCCAAACATAAGGCCTAAGTATGAAAACTTATAAATGCACCAAAATCATAGTATAAAATACCAGTATAACACCTCGATCCACAGCTCTCTATAGATATGCAACCTTGGGCTCTAATTTGTCCCCATTGAGCAATATTCTCCCACAACCAACCCCATCAACCAACTAACTAACCCAACACCCCCTGTTAATGTAGCTTAAATACACAAAGCAAGGCACTGAAAATGCCCAGATGAGTCGCCAGACTCCATAAACACAAAGGTTTGGTCCTAGCCTTTCCATATTAATAGGATCCATATTAATAGGATCACACATGCAAGCCTCCCACACTGGTGAAAATGCCCTCTAAATCATTAATGATCTAAAGGAGCAGGTATCAAGCACATGACTGCTGTAGCTCATGACACCTTGCTTAGCCACACCCCCACGGGATACAGCAGTGATAAAAATTAAGCCAAGAATGAAAGTTTGACTAAGACATATTAAACAAGTGTTGGTAAATTTCGTGCCAGCCACCGCGGTCATACGATTAACCCGAACTAATAGACCTACCACGTAAAGCATGTTATAGAGAAAACCCACACTAAAGTTAAATGTTAACTAGGCTGTAAAAAGCTACAGCTAACATAAAAATACAACACGAAAGTAACTTTAATATCTCCGACCACAGGATGGCTAAGACCCAAACTGGGATTAGATACCCCACTATGTTTAGCCCTAAACTTAGATAATTAGCCAAACAAATTTATCCACCAGAGAACTATTAGCAACAGCTTAAAACACAAAGGACTTGGCGGTGCTTTATATCCCCCTAGAGGAGCCTGTTCTATAATCAATAAACCTCAATACCTCTTGCTAATCCAGTGTATATACCGCCATCTTCAGCAAACCCTAAAAAGGAAGAAAAGTAAGCACAAGTATCTTAACATAAAAAAGTTAGGTCAAGGTGTAACTTATGAGGTGGGAGTAATGCGCTACATATTCTACATTAGAATATTTTCCACGAAAGTCCTTATGAAACTAAGAACTAAAGGAGGATTTAGTAGTAAATTGAGAATAGAGATCTCAATTGAATTGGGCCATGAAGCACACACACACTGCCCATCACCCTCCTCAAGTGACAAAACTCAAAGACAACCTATTCAAACTATAAAAACCACAAGAGGAGACAAGTCGTAACAAGGTAAGCATACAGGAAACTGTGCTTGGATAAACAAGATGTAGCTTAAATAAAGCATCTAGCTGACAGAAGATTTCATATCAAACTGACCATCTTGAGCCAAAACTAGCCCAAACAACTATAAATTCAACTAATATAGGATAATAAATCAAAACATTTAGTTAAATCTTAAAAGTATAAGAGATAGAAATTTAACTTGGCTCTATAAAGTATCATAAGGGAAAGATGAAAGAAAAATTAAAAGCCCTACACAGCAAAGATTACCCATGGTCCCTTTTGTGTAATGAATTAGCTAGAACAACCTAACAAGGAGAACTTAAGCTAGCTGCCCCCTGCCCCAAACCAGATGAGCTACTTATGAACAATCTTTACAGGATGAACTCATCTATGTTGCAAAATATTGAGAAGATTTGTAGGTAGAGGTGAAAAGCCTAATGAGCCTGGTGATAGCTGGTTACCCAGAACAGAATTTTAGTTCAACTTTAAACTTACCTAAAAACCTCAAAATTCTCATGTAAATTTAAAATATAATCTAAAAAGGTACACCTTTTTAGAACTAGGATACAACCTTTTTTAGAGAGTAAGCATAAACACCAACCATAGTCACCTTAAAAGCAGCCATCAATTAAGAAAGTAGACACTGGGTACAGACCTGTTCCAAGAGAAACGCTTTAGTTCTGGCTCATGGATGAGAAAAGGAGCTCCCGATGCTCTAGAAAAGTACAGAAATCCTCCTTTTCTACTCCATTCTTTCATGCTCAGTCCTCAAGTAAGATTTGGCAACAGTTGAGGCTTCACAGAAGCTTAGAATAGGAGCCAATACCTTGAGGGATGGGAAACTTAACTCTCTGTGTTATAAGACAAAAATACATTTGGTCTTTTTGTCTCCAGGCACAAATCTCCTAAAACCCTTGGAATTTCCTGAGTGATAGGAATGTCTTTTGTTATTCAAAATGAGCCCCTTTCAATCACACCTGAGTTTATGTTAATGAGGCGATTTAAAGTAGGGTTCTAGATAGCTTCAGGACAGATGGAGCAGGTCCCTAGAAAGAAAATAGATTGGAGGGAGTTAAGATCGCAGAGAAGTAGGGAGACCTGGAATTTCCTTCTCCCTTAAGCATGGGTGTATTGCAGTCAGATCACTTGGAATACCCAGGAAATCGATCTGCAGAGCAGCAGAAGGATCTCCAGAAATGGAGGGAGATAGCCTGTCAGGATCAAGGTGCATATATGTGAATTGGGGGAGATAAAACATCATAGCCACAGAGGGGAGGGAAAAGACACAGGGGAGTGGAAAGACATGGAGTGAAAGAGAGAAGGGTTGTGAAAATGTGGCACTGAGTTAGCACAAGAGGAAAACCTCTCTGGACCACAGACTGGGGAATGAGAAGTATGGAGAGTGCCAGTTCTTTTTGGCAAACATCCTTTGGACCTGAAACTTGGAGGGTTTGAAAGTGTGCAACTTTCTCCGGAGATGAGCCTTGGCACACTGTTCTGGGGA
Source organism: Panthera onca (assembly GCF_046562875.1). NCBI lineage: Eukaryota > Metazoa > Chordata > Mammalia > Carnivora > Felidae > Panthera > Panthera onca. The sequence goes on from NC_138339.1 coordinate 150,205,461, forward strand.
GGAGGGAGTTGTTTCCTGGAGTGCATAGCTTGGGGTAGAGATCTCTGTAGTGCACTGGGAGAGACCAGACCCCCTCCCAGAGTACTTTTGGAAGAGTGGTTATTGCCTCTCTATAGACAAAAGACCCAGCAGGTGCCAGCCTTTCATCAGCAGGTTTGAGAGGCTGAACCTGGAAAAATACAAAGATAAAGAGAGAAGGGTCTGTGTGGTGTGGGGGCCTTTAAGACATGAGGTTTTGACTCCCAGCTGAAAGCCAAGTGGAAGGTGCAGGATAACTGTAGTGCAGGGCAAGCAGGCCACCCTTGCTATTCTATGAGGGCTGCCTGAATGGTATGGGTTGAGAGCCCCAATCCAGGGATAAGAGATCGGAGTGAGGCCATTTTTCCCTCCAACGCCAATTAGGGTGAGACTTCAGAGAGCAGCACAGTGACCCCCAGTGGAGGTGGGACAAGCTTACACCAAACCCCACCCCTCCATGCCTGGCAACTGATTATTTACCCGAGCTGGAGCAAGATTGACTGACCAAACTCAGCCAGTCTTTCTTCCACACCAGCACAGCCACCAGCCCCAGGGACCAACAGACAACTGGGCTTTTTTTTTATTATTAAAAAAATTTAAAAAAAATTTTTTTCTTTTGTTTCCCTCCCTCTTCTTTTTTTCTTTTGGAATCAGGCTCATAGTTTCTGATTTGTTTTTTTGTCAATTCTTATTATATAAATATATATACATATATATTTGATCAGGCATTTTTATTTTGTTCTTTTTCCATCTTTTCTCTTCCTTCTTTATTTTCCTTTCTTTTTATCTGGAATAAGTCTTATAGTTTTTTGATTCTCTGGTTTTCCTTTCTCCCCTTTCCTTTTTCTCTTTTTATGGAATCAGGCTTTCCTCCATCCTTTCCCCCCCAGGGTTACTTTAACAAACAAATCAAAGCACAAGTAGTTAAAGGTCTGAACACTGCACCACTACAAGCAAGGAGGAGCTCAGCAGAGGACGGACCAGTGAGAAAGAGCAGCCAAAGTGCAACAACAGAATGAATGCAACATACACCAGACACACTTCCTGGAGTTCCAGGCCCTGGACAGTGTACAGACCCTTTTTAATATAGTAGTACTCTCAGGTGCAAGACACATAGCAAACTTTTAAAACATGGAAAAGACAGAAACAGCCAAAATGACAAGCTGGAGAAATTCTCCCCAAAAGAAAGGTCAATAAGAAATCACAGCCAGAGAACTGCTCAAAACAGATATAAACAATATATCTCAACAAGAATTTAGTATAATGGTCATAGGACTAATAGCTGCTCTTGAAAAAAGCATAGAAAACACAAGAGAACCCCTGCCTGCAGAGATCAAAGACCTAAGAACTTCACTGGATGAATTAAAAAATGCTATACCTTCTTTGATCTTTGCCGCAGCAATTTCTTACTCAATACGTCTCCCAAGGCAAGGGAAGCAAAAGCAAAAATGAACTACTGGGACCTCATCAAAATAAAAAAACTCTGCACAGCAAAGGAAACAATCAGCAAAACTAAAAGGCAACGGACAGAATGGAAGAAGATATTTGCAAATGACATATCAGATAAAGGGTTAGTATCCAAAATCTATAAAGAACTTATCAGACTCAACACCCAAAAAACAAATAATCCAGTGAAGAAATGGGCAAAAGACATGAATAGACACTTCTTCAAAGAAGACATCCAGATGGCCAACCGACACATGAAAAAATGCTCAACCTCACTCATCATCAAGGAAATACAAATCAAAACCACCATGAGATATCATCTGACACCTGTCAGAATGGCTAACATTAACAACTCAGGCAACAACAGATGTTGGTGAGGATGCAGAGAAAAAGGATCTCTTTTGCATTGTTGGTGGGAATGCAAGCTGGTGCAGCCACTCTCGAAAACAGTATGGAGGTTCCTCAAGAAACTAAAAATAGAACTACCCTATGACCCAGCAATTGCACTACTAGGCATTTATCCACAGGATACAGGTGTGCTGTACCCCGTGCAGCCCCATATTTATAGCAGCACATGCACCCCCTTTTTTATAGCAGCACTATTTACAATAGCCCCCATATTTATAGCACACATGCACCCCCATATTTATAGCAGCACTATTAACAATAGCCTAAGTATGGAAAGAGCCCAAATGTCCATCAATGGATGAATGGATAAAGAAAATGTGGTATATATATATATGCAATGGAGTATTACTCGGCAATCAAAAGTATTGACATCTTGACATTTGCAACTACGTGGATGGAACTAGAGGGTATTATGCTAAGTGAAATTAGTCAGTCAGAGAAAGACAAAAATCATATGACTTCACAGATATGAGTACTTTAAGAGACAAAACAGATGAACATAAGGGAAGGGAAACAAAAATAATATAAGAACAGTGAGGGGGACAAAGCAGAAGAGACTCATAAATATGGAGAACAAACTGAGGGTTACTGGAGGGGTTGTGGGAGGGGAAATGGGGGTAAATGGGTAAGAGGCACTAAGAAATCTACTCCTGAAATCAATGTTGCACTATATGCTAAGTAATTTGGATGTAAATTAAAAAAAATAAAAAATTAAATTAAAAAAAAGTACTAATATTAATCAAAATGCTTCTACCAACATCAAATGACTGTAAATTGTTACCCCTCCTTTTTACATATACTATATCTATTCAATTCCAATCACCATAACAGCTATAATATTTCATCTATTATATAAATACACTCCACTTTGAGCACATTTTAGAAAACTGCTGTGTGTTGAAGTCATGATAGTATAAAATAGAAATTCAATGCTATTAAATGACAATTGAATTATGAATTATAATCTATACATAATAATGATTTTATAGAGCAAAAGAAAACTCAGCATGTATTTTGGGTTCATAAAATAAATAATATGCTTTACCTTGATATCCTGTAAAATGGTTCCTATTTTAACAAATGACTAGCAAATAAAGTGTTTAAGCTTAGGTTAAAAAAATGTTAGCTCTGAAAATATCTTTTAATAAAATGAATTTTTATCACTAAAAAAAAATGTTATACCTGAGATGGAAAATAAACTAGACACAGTGGCAGTGAGAACTGAAGAAGCAGAGGAGAGAATAGGTGAAATAGAAGATAAAATTATGGAAAATAATGAAGCTGAAAAAAGAGGGAAAGAAAATTACTAGATCATGAGGGGAGAATTGGCGAACTAAGTGACTTCATGAAATGAAACAATATCTGCATCACAGGAGTCCCAGAAGAAGAAAAGCGAGAAAAGGGGGCAGAAGGTTTATTTGAACAAATTATAACTGAAAAGTTCCCTAAAGTGGGGAAGGATGCAGGCATAGAAGTCCAAGAGGCACAGAGAATTCCCTTCAAAATCAACAAAAACATGTCAACACCATGACATATCATAGTGAAACTGGCAAAATACAAAGATAAAGAGAGATTCTGTAAGCAGCTAGGGACAAATGGTCCTTAACATACGAGGGTAGACTCATGAGGTTAATAGCAGACCTGTTCACTGAAACGTGACAGGCCAGAAGAGAGTGGCAAGAAATAGTCAATATGCTGAATAGGAAAAATATGCAGCCAGAATCCTTTATCCACCAAAGCTGTCATAAAGAATATAATATAAACTTCTCCAGGAAAACAAAAACCAAAGGAGCCTGTTGACCATTAAATCAGCCCTGAAAGAGATTCTAGGGAGACTCTGTGAGGGAAAAGCAGCAAAAATTACAAAGGACCAGAGCATCACCACAAACAGCAACTCTACAGATAACACAATGACATTAAATTCATATCTTTCAATAATCACTCTAATTGTAAATGGACTAAATACCCCAATCAAAAGACATAGAGTTTCAGAACGGATAAAAAACCAAGATCCATCTATATGCTGCCTACAAGAGACTCATTTTAGATCTAAGAACACATGCAGATTGAAAGTGAGGGGATGGAGAACAATCTATCATGCTAATAGAAGCTAAAATAAAGATGGAGTAGCCATACTTATATCAGACAAATTAGATTTTTACAACAAAGACTGTAACAAGAGATGAAGAAGGGCATTATATCATAATTAAGTGGTCTATTGATCAGGAAGAGCTAACAATTGTAAATATTTATGCCCCCAATGTGGAAACCCAAATATATAGATCAATTAATCACAAACATAAGCAAACTTATTGATAATAATACCATAATTGTAAAAGACTTTATTTTTTTATTTTTAAAAATTTTAAAAATGTTTTTATTTATTTTTGAGACAGAGACAGAGCATGAGCAGGGGAGGGGCAAAGAGAGAGGGAGACACAGAATCCAAAGCAGGCTCCAGGCTCTGAGCCGTCAGTACAGAGCCCAATGTGGGGCTCGAACTCACGGACTGTGAGATCATGACCTGAGCTGAAGTCGGATGCTCAACCGACTGAGCCACCCAGGTGCCCCTGTAAGAGACTTTAAAACTCCACTCACAGAAATGGACAGATCATGTAAGTAGGAACTCAACAAGGAAACAATGGCTATGAATTACACATTGGACCAGATGGACTTAAAATATATCTTCCGAATATTTCATCCTAGAGCATCAGAATACACATTCTTGTCAAATGCACATGGAACATTCTTCAGAAGAGATCACATATTGGGTCACAAAACAGCCCTTAACAGGTACAAAAAGATTGAGATCAAACCATACATATTCTCAGGTGACAACACTATGAAACTTGAAATCCACACAAGAAAGAATTTAGAAAGCCTTCAAATACATTGAAGTTAAGGAACATCCTACTAAAGAATGAATGGGTTAACTAGGAAATTTAAGAAGAAATTGAAAAATACATAGAAGCAAGTGAAAATGAAAACAAGACAGTCCAAACCCTTTGAATGCACAAAGGCAGTCCTAAGAGGAAAATACATTACAATTCAGGCCTATCTCAAGAAACAAGAAAAGTCCCAAATACACAGCCTAACCTTACACTTAAAGGAGGTAGAAAGGAGCAGCAAATAAAGCCCTAAGCCAGCAGAAGAAAGAAAATAAAGATTAGAGCACAAATAAATGATGTAGAATTCCTTCCCTCCCCCCCGCCGGCACACAAGAAAAGAACAGAAGAGGTCAATGAAATGAAGAGGTGGTTTTTTGAAAGAATAAACAAATTTGGTAATCCCTCGCCAGACTTCTCAAAAAGAAAAGAGGGAAGATACAAATAGATAAAATTACAAATGAAAGAAGGGAGATCACAACCAACACCACAGAAATACAATTGTAAGAAAATACTATGAAAAATTATATACCAACAAATTGGACAATCTTGAAGAAATGAACAAATTTCTAGACACTCACAAACTATCAAAACTCAAATGGTAAGAAATAGGAAATTTGAACAGGCCCATAACAAGCAAAGAAATTCAATCAGTTGTCAAAAATCTCCCAACAAATAAGAGTCCTGGGCCAGATGGCTTCCCAGGGTTTTTTTTACCGGACACTTAAGAAGAGTTAATATCTACTATTCTCAAAGTGTTCCAAAAAAGAGAAATGGAAAGAGGGGGGAGCCAAGATGGTGGAACAGCATGGAAGTTTTTTGTGTGTCTCCCATCCATGAAATACAGCCAGACTAACACTAAACCATCCTGCACACCTAGAAAACTGATATGAGGATTAACACAACAATCTGCACAACCTGAACCACAGAATTCAGCAGGTACACAGTGTGGAGAGGTAAACTGGGAGGAGAGAAGCCACAGAGGGCAGGGAGCTGCTTTTGCATGGGAGAGAGGACAGAGACGGGGGGGGGGGGAGAATATGGGAAAAGCACCCCACCCCCCCCAAAAGCAGCTGAAGAGAAAGGGGAAACGTGGAAACAGCTGCAGGGACTGAATTAAGAGGGAGAAAGGAGAAGTGAGAGGGTTTAAATTCCATTAAGACTAGAAACAGGAGAGCGCAGAGACTGAAACTCCACAGCTTGATACCTGGCAGTGCTCTGGTGGCAAGGGTGAATCCCCAGGAGGAGAGTGGAGTCCTGGGTTCTTCAGACCACATGGGGAGAGGTGGTTTCCCTTCTGGGAGGACACCTGGTAGAGGCTGTGTGGGTACCCCAAAGGGAAGGCACCAGTGGACCCGGGAGAACAACCACATTTACTGGTGCTGGAACAAAGTCATTGAGGGTAAAGCCTGGTGCCAGATGTGTGTTGTGATTTTCCATAATTCCTGAAATGCTGCTTTTAACTATCTTGTGAACTTTTTCTGGGGTGGGCTGGCACCCAGCCACAGTCTCTGGGCATCGGCAGCAGCACAGACAAGCAAACATTCCTGGGTGCGGCTGGCACCTGGCCATTGCTCAGTGAGACCCTTGGCAGAGGGACAGAACGGGTCAAAGCTGCAGTCCTTCAGAAGTAAGGGGTTGGGAAAAACAGCCACATCGGAAACAAAACTCAGGAGGGAGGTGTTGCCTGGGACTTGTTCACGGACTGTGTAAAAGCAGGGAGTGGACAGAAGCTGAAGATAAAGGAAGGGTACGCATTGCTGATCAGGGAGAACAGAGTTCTGATACTAGAGACTGGGTAGCTGGGTGATGCCATTTTCACTGCTCTCACGAATGTGCATACGCACCTACAAGCGCCACAACAATCCACCACAGTAAGCTAAGCAGCACCATCTAGTGGAGAGTGGAGCCATTACACTAGTCCTGTCCATCTGGGCCAATCTCGCTCTTCAGGAACACAAATCTCTCCAACTGCTTAGTTTATGGAGTATAAAGTGCTTCATAGTTGGACTTCTAGAGGAAAACGAAGTAATTTCAGTCATATTTCACTCTGTTCACAGGTCCATCTATTCAATGTCTTTCTTTCTTCTTTCTCTTTTTTCTCTTTTTCATTTCTCTTCTTTTTCTTGAATACAGAGAGAGAAAAAATTCAATTTTATTTTCAATTTATTAAAAAAATTTTCTTTAATTTTGTTCTACTATATTTTTTACTTTTGTGTAAATTTTTTCAAATTCTATTTTACTTCCATCATTTCATTTTAGTCTACTTCAGTGTATTCATTTTTTCAAATTTTCAAATGATTTCCTTTTTTTTCTTTCCCCACTTTCTCTAATCTATCAAGCCCCTTTCAACACCCAAACCAAACCACACCCAGGATATAGCATCATTTATTCGATTGTGTGTGTGTGTGTGTGTTTTAAGTTTTTAATTTTAATATTTTTTTAATATTAATTTTTTTATTTTAATTTTTTACCCCATTAGTTCTTTTTCTCCCTTCAAAATGACAAAATGAAGGAATTCACCCCAAAAGAAAGAGCAGGAAGAAATGACAGTCAGGGACTTATACAAGCAAAATGTCTGAACCAGACACAAGCAAAATGTCTGAACCAGAATTTAGAATCATGATAATAAGAATACTAGCTGGAGTCAAAAATAGATTAGAATCCCTTTATGCAGAGATAAAAGAAGTAAAGTCTAATCAGGATGAAATAAAAAATGCTATAACTGAGCTGCAATCTCAAATGGATGCCATGGTGGCAAGGATGGATGAGGCAGAACAGAGAATCAGAATATAGAGGACAAACTTATGGAAAATAATGAAGCAGAAAAAAAGAGGGAGATTAAAGCAAAAGAGCATGATTTAAGAATTAGAGAAATCAATGACTCATTAAAAAGGAACAACATCAGAATCATAGAGGGCCAAGAAGAGGAAGAGAGAGAAATAGGGTTAGAAGGGTTATGTGAGGAAACCATAGTGGAAAACTTTCCTAATCTGGGGAAAGACACAGACATCAAAATCCAGGAAGCACAGAAGACTCCCATTAGATTCAACAAAAACCGACCATCAACAAGGCATATCATAGTCAAATTAACAAAATATTCAGGCAAGGAGAGAATCATGAAAGCAGCAAGGGAAAAAAAGCCCTTAACCTGCAAAGGAAGACAGATCAGGTTTGCAGCAGACCTATCCACAGAAACTTGGCAGGCCAGAAAAGAGTGGCAGGATATATTCAGTGTGCTGAATCAGAAAAATATGCAGCCAAGAATTCTTTATCCAGTAAGGCTGTCATTCAAAATAGAAGGAGAGATAAAAAGTTTCCCAGACAAACAAAAATTAAAGGAGTTTGTGACCAGTAAACCAGCCCTGCAAGTAATTTTAAAGGGGACTCTCTGAGGGGAGAAAAGATAACAACAACAACAACAACAACAACAACAACAACAAGTAAATAAAGACCAAAAGCAACAAAGACTAGAAAAGACCAGAGAACACTACCAGAAACTCCAACTCTACAAGCAACATAATGGCAATAAATTCATATCTTTCAGTATTCGCTCTAAAGGTCAATGGACTCAATGCCCCAATCAAAAGACATAGGGTAACAGAATGGATAAGAAAACAAGATCCATCTATATGCTGTTTACAAGAGACCCACTTACTAAAGACACCTTCAGATTGAAAGTAAGGGGATGGAGAACGATTTATCATGCTAATGGTCAACAAAAGAAAGCCAGAGTAGCCATACTTATATCAGAGAATCTAGACTTTAAAATAAAGACTGTATCAAGAGATGAAGAGGGGCATTATATCATAATTAAGGGGTCTATCCGCAAAGAAGACCTAACAGCTGAAAACATTTATGCGCCAAACATTTATGCGCCAAACCCAAATATATAAATCAATTAATCACAAACATAAAGAAACTCATTGATAGTAATACCATAATAGTAGGGGACTTCAACACCCCACTCATAGCAATGGACAGATAATGTAATCAATAAATCAACAAGGAAACAATGGCTTTGAATGACAGTGGACCAGATGGACTTAACAGTTACATTCAGAACATTTCATTCTAAAGCAGCAGAATATACATGCTTCTCCATTGAACATGAAATGTTCTCAAGAATAGACCATACACTTGGAGACAAAACAGCTCTCAAGAAGTACAAAAAGTTTGAGATCATACCGTGCATATTTTCAGACCACAATGCTATGAAACTCGAAATCAACCACAAGAAAAAATTTGGAAAGCTAACAAATACTTGGAGACTAAAGAACATCCTACTAAACAATGAATGGGCTAACCAAGAAGTTAAAGAGGAAATTAAAAAGTTCATGGAAGCCAATGAAAATGATAACACCACAACACAAAACCTCTGGGATGCAGGAAAGGTGGTGATAAGAGGAATGTGTATAGCAATCCAGGCCTTCCTAAAGAAGGAAGAAAGATCTCAGATACACAAACTAACCTTATGCCTTAAGGAGCTGGAAAAAGAACAGTAAACAAAACCCCAAACCAGCAGAAGACAGTAAATAATAAAGATTAGAGCAGAAATTAAAGCTACTGAAACCAAAAAAACCAGTAGAATTGATCAATGAAACCAGAAGCTGGTTCTTGGAAGGAATTAAAATTGATAAACCACTAGCTAGTTTTATCAAAAGGAAAAGGAAAGGACCCAAATAAATAAAATCAAGAATGAAAGAGGAGAGATCATAGCCAACACAGCAGAAATAAAAACAATAGTAAGAGAATATTATGAGCAATTATACACCAATAAAATGGGCAATCTGGAAGTGATGGACAAATTCCTAGAAACATACACTACCAAAACTGAAACAGGAAGAAACAGAAGATTTGAACAGACCCATAACCAGTAAAGAAATCGAATTAGTAATCAAAAATCTGCCAAAAAATAAGAGTCCAGGGCCAGATGGCTTTCCAGGGGAATTCTGCTAAATATTTAAGGAAGAGTTAACACCTATTCTTTTGAAGCTGTTCCAAAAAATTTCCTTCATAAGCTTTCTATAGTTTTCAGCATACAGATCTTTTACATCTTTGTTAGGTTTACTCCTAGGTATTTTATGATTCTTGGTGCAACTGTGAATGGGATCAGTTTCTTTATTTGTCTTTCTGTTGCTTCATTATTAGTGTATAAGACTGAAACTGATTTCTGTACATTAATTTTGTATCCTGTGACTTTGCTGAATTCACGTATCAGTTCTAGCAGACTTTTGGTGGACTTTGTCGGGTTTTCCATGTATAATATCATATCATCTGCAAAAAGTGAAAGCTTGACTTCATCTTTACCAATTTTGATGCCTTTGATTTCCTTTTGTTGTCTGATTGCTGATGCTAGAACTTCCAACACCATGTTAAACAACAGCAGTGAGAGTAGACATCCCTGTCGTGTTCCTGATCTCAGGGGGAAAGCTCTCAGTTTTTCCCCATTGAGGATGATGGTAGCTGTGGACTTTTCATAAATGGCTTTTATGGTGTTTAAGTATGTTCCTTCTGTCCCAACTTTCTTGAGGGTTTTTATTAAGCAAGGATGCTGAATTTTGTCAAATGCTTTTTCTGCATCGATTGACAGGATAATATGGTTCTTTTCTTTTATTAATGTGATGTATCACATTGATTGATTTGTGAATATTGAACCAGACTTGCAGCCCAGGAATGAATCCCTGGTGAATAATTCTTTTTATATGCTGTTGAATTCGATTTGCTAGTATCTTATTGAGAATTTTTGCGTCCATACTCATCAGGATATTGGCCTGTAGTTCGCCTTTTTTGCTGGGTCTCTGTCTGGTTTAGGAATCAAAGTAATGCTGGCTTCATAGAATGAGTCTGGAAGTTTTCCTTCCCTTTCTATTTTTTGGAACAGCTTGAGAAGTATAGGTATTATCTCTGCTTTAAATGTCTGCTAGAATTCCCCAGGAATCCATCTGGTCCTGGGCTCTTATTTTTTGGGAGATTTTTGATAACTTATTCAACTTCTTCAGTGGTTATGGGTCTGTTCAAATTTCCATTTCCTCCTGATTGAGTTTTGGAAGTGTGTGGGTGCTTAGGATTTGTCCATTTCTTCCAGGTTGTCCAGTTTGTTGGCATATAATTTTTCATAGTATTCCCTGATAATTGCTTATATTTCTGAGGGATTGGTTGTAATAATTCCATTTTCATTCATGATTTTATCAATTTGGGTTGTCTCTCTTTTCTTTTTGAGAAGCCTGGCTAGAGGTTTATCAGTTTTGTTTATTTTTTCAAAAAACCAACTCTTTCATTGATCTGCTCTACTGTTTTTTTTTTTTTTAGATTCTATATTGTTTATTTCTGCTCTGATCTTTATTATTTATCTTGTTCTGCTGGGTTTGGGGTGTCTTTACTGTTGTGCTTCTGTTTCCTTTAGGTGTGCTGTTAGATTTTGTATTTGGAATTTTTCTTGTTTCTGGAGATAGGCCTGGATTGCAATGTATTTTCCTCTCAGGACTGCCTTCACTGCATCCCAAAGCATTTGGATTGTTGTATTTTCATTTTCATTTGTTTCCATATATTTTTTAATTTCTTCTCTAATTGCCTGGTTGACCCATTCATTCTTTAGTAGGGTGTTCTTTAACATCCATGCTTTTGGAGGTTTTCCAGACTTTCCTGTGGTTGATTTCAAGCTTCATAGCATTGTGGTCTGAAAGTGTGCATGGTATGATCTCAATTCTTTTATACTTATGAAGGGCTGTTTTGTGACCCAGTATGTGATATATCTTGGAGAAGGTTCCATGTGCACTCGAGAAGAAAGTATATTCTGTTGGTTTAGGATGCAGAGTTCTAAATATATCTGTCAAGCGAATCTGATCCAATGTATCATTCAGGGCCCTTGTTTCTTTATTGGTCCTGTGTCTAGATTATCTATCCATTGTTGTAAGTGGAGTATTAAAGTCCCCTGCAATTACCACATTCTTATCAATAAGGTTGCTTATGTTTGTGATTGTTTTATATATTTGGGGGCTCCTGTATTCAGCGCATAGACATTGATAATTGTTAGCTCTTCCTGATGGGTAGATTCTGTAATTATTATATAATGCCCTTCTTCATCTCATGTTACAACTTTTAATTTCAAGTCTAGTTTGTTTGATATAAGTATCGCTACTCCAGCTTTCTTGTGACTTCCAGTAGCATGATAGATAGTTCTCCATCCCCTCACTCTCAATCTGAAGGTGTCCTCAGGTCTAAAATGAGTATCTTGTAGACAGAAAATAGATGGGTCTTGTTTTTTATCCATTCTGATACCCTATGTCTTTAGGTTGAAGCATTTAGTCCATTTACATTCAGTGTTATTATAGAAAGATATGGGTTTAGAGTCATTGTGATGTCTGTAGGTTTTATGCTTGTAGTGGTGTCTCTGTTACTTCATGGTCCTTGCAACATTTCGCTCACAGAATACCTCTTAGGATCTCTTGTAGGGCTGGTTTAGTGGTGATGAATGCCTTCAGTTTTTGTTTGTTTGGGAAAACCTGCATCTCTCATTCCATTCTGAATGACAGGCTTGCTGGATAAAGGATTCTTGGCTGCATATTTTTTCTGTTCATCACATTGAAGATTTCCTGCCATTCCTTTCTGGCCTGCCAACTTTCAGTAGACAGGTCCATGACTACTCTTACGGGTCTACCTCTGTAAATTAGAGCATGTTTATCCCTAGCTGCTTTCAGAATTCTCTCTTTATCCTTGTATTTTTCCAGTTTCACTATGATATGTCATGCAGAAGATCGACTCAAGTTATGTCTGAAGGGAGTTCTCTGTGCCTCTTGGATCAATGTCTGTTTCCTCCCCCAGATCAGGGAAATTCTCAGCTATAATTTGTTCAAGTACACCTTCAGCCCCTTTCTCTCTCTTCTTCTTCTGGAATTCCTATGATATGGTTATTGTTCCATTTGATTGCATCACTTAGTTCTCTAAGTCTCCCCTCATATACCTGGATTTTTTTTTTTATCTCTCTTTTTCTCAGCTTCCTCTTTTTCTATAATTTTATCTTCCAATTCACCTATTCTCTCCTCTGCCTCTTCAATTCATGCTATGGCCTCCTCCATTTTATTTTGCACCTCTTTTATAGCATTTTTTAATTCATCATGACTATTTTTTAGTCCCTTGATCTCTGTAGTAATAGATTCTCTGGTGTCCTCTATGCTTTTTTCAAGCCCAGTGATTTATTTTATGACTATTAATCTAAATTCTTGTTCCATTATATTGCTTAAATTGTTTTTGGTCAATTTGTTAGCTGTCGCTACTTCCTGGAGTTTCTTTTGAGGAGAATTAATCCATTTCATCATTTTGCCTAGTTTTCTGTCCCTTATGCATTTTAAAAGCTTGTGTGCTCTGCACCTGTGAGCATTGCTATATGAAAGGAGGGTCATACACTGTCCAGAGCCTGGTCCTTCAGGAAGTGTTCTTTCAGGCATTGTTACTTGCTCTCTGATGTTGTGAATTTGGTTATTTTATTACCCTACTCGTAGTAATATTTTGTACCCTCCACAAGGTGTGCTTTGACTTGTTCCTTGGAGTAGCCCTGTAAAGGAAAACAGATAGACAAACAGGAGACAAAAACACACAAACAAATAACACAAATAAACAGAAACAAAAACCTAAAGATTAAAAACAAAAATCCCAAAACACTGACTACAAGTAAAGAAGAGGGTGGAGGCAGTGCTGATGTAAGAGCATATACAAAGAGAGAAATAACAGGAGCGGGGCTGGGGGGTTGGGGGGGATAAATGTTGATTAGGCAGAGAGATTAAAAGGCTCAATCCAGATAAATAGAAAGGAAAATAAAGAAGGAGGCGGGGAAAATGAAACGAAGATAAAATTACTCAGACAGAGAAACTATATGGCTTGATTATCCCAGAGAGAGAAAAAGGAGTGTAAAGAAGGAGGTGTAGAACATGTATCAAGACAATGGATTAAATATGCCTGTTTAGACAGACCAATTACCAGAGTAACCTGCCTAGGGGAGGGAAGAGATAAGGAGGAGAAATGGGGTGGGGGGAGAATATATCTATGTATCCAGAATTGGCTTAGTGTTAATCCAGGCAATGCTGCATCGCTTGTCGGGAACAGCTGTCTGCAGGGTCTGTGCTATTCAGGTGGATGTGCAGTTATCCAGTGCAAGGGGGTGTGGTTTGGTGTATTCTAAACCCACCTCCACTATGGGGCCTGGGAGTGATCCCTGAGGCCCCGCCTTGGTGGTGGGGGGAGGGAGGGAATGGTGATCTCCCAGTCTCTTCTCCATGGAGCCGGAGCCGGAGCCGGTGGACTCCATTTGAGTCATCCTCACTGTGCCGTGGGCGCAGGCGGGGTGGTACTTCTCGCTCCACCAACTCCCCTGACCCGCGCTTGGCTAGGATTCAAAGTCTCACTCCATGCGCTCTGGTGTTGGGGAAGTGCCTCTCAGTGCGGCGATATGTGGTCCCAGCTGGCTTTGTGCCGCCACACTTCAGGGAGGACTGACTTCTCCTATTGCAGACTGAGAGCCACTTCCCTCACCGCAAGCCCCCGGGGTAGTGGACGCAGGCAGGCTTTGTCCTTTCCCCCAGCCCTCCAGAGAAACAGCCGCCTTATCCTCCTGCAGACTGAGACCTCAGCCGGGCCACTGCAATCTGGGGTGGCGGATGCAGGCAGGTTCTGTGCTGTCATGCAGCCCTCCAGGGAGGGAGCCACTTTCTCCAGCTGCAGACTAGGACTCTGGCTTACCACCGCACCCAGGGCTGGCTCCCCTCCACCCCAGATGCACGAACAGGGAGCCGGCCCCAGTCCGAAGAAAGCCCCACAGTTAGAGATCCCTCTCAGGCTCAGACCAAGGTCTTTCTCATGTTCAGCTAAGGTCCTGCACTTCCCTAGCTGCTCTTTCTCTTCCCTTTGTCTCTCTGCAGAAGGGGGTCCCTCCCCTCCTTGCCCACGTGGGCTTTTTTTTTTATCTCCCCCAGTTCGCAGTTACCCACCTATCTTTTTTCCAGATTTCCAATTTTCTTCCTAGTAGATTCAGTCTCTTTTCCTCCCAGGCTCTGGAGTTCAAAGTCCTTTGGCTTCTACACTTCTTTGTTTAAGAGACGTGTGACATATGGATCCCCTTGCTTCTCCGCCATGTTGCTAAAAATAACTTTTCCAATGCTTTTGAATAGACACTGAGGCCTAATTCCCACAATCTGATTATCACATTTCCATGTGATAATCATTCTTCACATTCCACATTCTTCACATGTCACAGCCAGTGTTGCCCCTCTCTACTAATATGATGGACACCAAAAGCCAAATTTCCCCTCTATTTCCTTTAAAAAAAATTTTGTACGTTTCTTTATTTTTGAGAGAGTGAGACAGAGCACAAGTGGGGGAGGGGCAGAGAAGGAAGGAGACACAGAATCCAAAGGAGGCTCCAGGCTCAGAGCAAGCATTCAGCACAGAGCCTGATGTGGGGCTCCAACCCACAAACCGCAAGATCATGACCTGAGCCTAAGTTGGTCACCCAACCGACTGAGCCACCCAGGTGCCACCCCACTCTATTTCTTAAGGGAGAATGTGGGCTTCTTGCTCACAGGGCTCCAAAGGACATCCAAATGTTCTTGTGATTCCTAACCAAGACATATTATGAATTCATTGTGCTGGTCAGGCTCTTCTGAACGTGAAAAACTCTGGCCCTCAGTGCATCCACTTTCGTGATGTTGCTTTCTCATCCATCAAGTTTTGTCTTCTGGTCCATAAAAACTCAGTCTTTCAGACTACTATATCCAGCTGCAGATGTCCAGTTGGTCCAGCCCGTGTGACTTTGGGACCGGTGGAGCCAAAGTGTCCCTGACCTTTTAGTTTCAGGACTACATAGACATCCAGAGCATAAGGGCTTTGGAAGGGGTCATGTCGATAGCTGCTTGTGTGGGGACTGGGCCAGACATATTGGCAGGAAGCTGGCTTCTTTGGTGGTCCTAGGGGAAATGAAGATAAACATCTCCATTCCACATGATTGCATTCACATTTGATGGAAATATTGAATGCTTTTTGGTTCTGGCTGCAGTCATATCCTCTCCCTTTGTTTCTGTCTTTCTGGCTGCCTCTTCATTCACTCTTAGGAGACTTGCAGCTGGAATTTACTAAGAAAGCACTCAGGGACAGGTGTCGGCTTCCCACTCAGTCCCATGCTCACTACCAGCCATAAGCATCAGATATCGCAAAGGAGAATAGCCCTCCTATCCCAGAGTTTGGTGCTTGGCTGTTTGTAGCCAGGGGCAGGGGGGAGGGGAGCCAGCTCACCTCCTTGATCTGCCTGATTGAGATGCCTTCCTTCTGGAAAGCAGACATTTCACTCAGGAGCAGTAGGCTCCAGAAGCTGGTCAGCACAGAAAAAGCTTTGTTCTGAAGAGGCACCAATGCCCCTCCCCACACACTGGAGGCACAGCTCTAGGAACCTCCAAGCTACAACAGTGTCACTGTTCCCTCCATTCAATGATGGGAAAAGCAACAAGAGCAAACCAAGTCCCAGGGTAGTATATGTCCTTAAGAAGACAGAAAGCAGTCCTGTTGCTGACAGAGCTCCCAGAAGGAGACTCTAGAGGGCACTTTTGCCTAAGCCCTTTGTTGTCTCTTCTTCTCACAGCCAGCCAGGTTAACAGAAGCTAGTACTGGGCACTCCCTTCTCCATAGAATTCCCCTTCCAAGCTCTGAAGATCTCTGGCCCTCCTTATCCACCTTGACACATGTTTGCTGTCTTGTGGAAACAAGGCTCTTCCCGTAATTCCATTCAGAATCAGTGTTTCAAGAATCTATCCTCTGTTTTCCACCTGGGAGTCTGATCCAGTCCTTGTGACTGTGGGAGAGATATTGCCATAGGGCTACTTCTTCATTAATTCACTGGGTTTCAGAAGTATGCAGCCATTCAGAGCTCAGGGATTTGAAGGGGACCAGTGGAGGATGTCTGGTGTTTAGGCTAGGCCAGAGATTTGGGTAGAGACCAGGCCTCCTTCTGGGCAGAGGCAAATGAAGAAAGCCATCTTTCCAAGTGGATCCCCATTCCCACCATAAAAGTCGAGCTTTGGCCCACCTGGTATCCATTTCCTTTCCCTTGTTGTGTGTCTGACAATGTATTTTTTTTCTCCCTTAGGCGCCATGGAGCCATCACTCACTCAGCTGTCACAACTGGGTGGGCCGTAATGTCCCACAACTGGGTGGGCTGCAATGTCCCACTCTGCTCTTGTGCTCAGTGAGAGCATTCAGGCTCTGATCTACCAAAGGAAAGAATGCCTTGAGTCCCTGGGGGCTTGGTGCTTGGCCTACTGTGCTATGGAGGGTGAAGGGGAGCCAGCTTACCTCACTGACCTGGATGACTGAGTTGCCTTTATTCTGAGAAGGACACAGTTCACACATGGGCACTATAACGAGGAGGGGGTGAGCACTGGAAGAGCCCCTGCTGGGAATTAGGGAACCAAATCTTGTTGCAGATTCCTGAGCAAGAGCCCTCAGAACCCCATAGCTACAGCTCAAACACTGCTGCCTCCCTCAACTGATGGGGAAAATGGCATGGATAGACCATGTCAGAAATCCCTGGTTCCTTGAGAAAGTAGGCTGGCTTCTTGCTGACAAGGGTCCCAGGTGTAATCCTTCAGAGTCCTCCCTTATCCTAAGCCCACAGGCCTTTCTCATTCTGGATACAACCTGGTTGATAGGAGACTGTGCTGGATACTTCATTCCCTAGTTTCTCCAAGTCATGTGTGATGAAGAATGCTGGCAATGTGTGTCTCCATTGCCACCTCTGAGCTCTATTGATGAAAGACAGTTTGCATGGAAACTATTCTGAGACACTGTCTCAGAGTAATATCCTCTTCTTTCAGCTTGGGGATTTGGTAGTGTTTTAGTGATGGTGATAGAGGTGATGCATTGGGCAATTCTCAATACGGTTTCAGAATGATGTGGCCCTCTCTAAACCCAGGATGTGTGCAGGTGCCCAGGGAGACTGCCTTGTGGGTAGGCTAAGACAGAGGTTGTGGGTGGATCTTGCCTCCTGTATGGGACAAGGGGAAGGCAAGGTTGTAGTGTCTTTCCTTTGTTCCCCAATGACAATTTGAATGCACAGCTTTGGCTCTCCTTATTGTCATTCCTCTCCAATTGCTGCTTTTCTAACTTGGTCTCAGTTCACATACAGAGACCCTGTGTCTGTACCCTACACCAACCAAGGTCCCTGCAGTGCAGGTGAGTTTCCAAGCCCTTCCTGAGGCAATGAGGGGCTCGCAGGGTCTGATATCCCAGAGGACACCAAGCCCCCCTGTCCCTGAACCCTTGGTGCTTGGCAGCCAACACTATCATGGGAATGGGTAGTCACATGGACCCTGCCCCTAATGGATGGAGCTACCCTCATTTGGAAGAACAGACCATCTGTGCATGTCCAGCATGCTCCATGACATGATCAACGCACAAAAAGCCTTTTGAATATATACTTCACCAAGCTCTCATTCCCACCTCTTGATCATCACATGGAAACAACTTCTTCATACCTCAGAATCTCTGCTGCCCCTCTCCATGGATATGATGTGCAGAAGCACACCAGAAGACAAAGTTCTTGTCTATTTCTTAAGCAAGAACGTGGGCCTCTTCCTCACAGGGCTCCAACGAGCATCCTTTGGAGCACTCCTGTAGTGAAAGCCCACAAAAGGTCCCTGTGATTCCTGAGCAAGCCAGCTTGTGAATACATTGTGCTAGTCTAAGACTTCTAAACATGAAGAACTCTGGCCCTCGTTGCAGCCAGTTTCATGACATTGCTGTATCATCCATTACAGTTCATCTTGTCCATACAAATTTAGTCTTTGTGAGTACTGTCTCCAGTCTGCAGATACCCAAAGGGGAAAGCTCTTATGAGAGTGAGAAAGGTGGAGACAAAGGAGACCAGCCTCTTTGGTTTCAGAACTGCATGGGCATCCAGAGCCCTAGGGCTTCAGAAGGAGTCCAGCTGAGAGCTATATTTGGGGAGGCTGGGCCAGATGTATTACCTGGGAGCTGGCTTCCTTGCTGGGCCTAGGGGAAATAAAGATAAACTTCTCCATTCCACACTGGTTGCATTCCCATAGGGTGGAATTATTGAATGCCCTTTGGTCCTTGCTGAGGCCATTCCCCTGTTCCTGACTGCCTCTTCATGCACCCTTAGGAGCCATAGAGCTGGCACTCACTCAGCAGGCATCCAGTGATGGGTGTCGGGTTCCAACTGGGTGCCCTGATCAGTACCAGCCATGAGTATCTGATATTCCAAAGGAGAATAAGCCTCCTACTCCTCACCTTGGTGCTTGGCTGTTGGAATCAAGGGGAGTGGGGGAGAGGAGCAGGCTCACCTCGTTGTTCTGCCTGATTGAGGTGTTTTCTTTCTGAATAGCAGACTGTTCACACTGGAGCAGTAAGCTCCAGAAGCTGGTCAGCACACAAAAGCCCTATACACGAAGAGGGCAGCAATGCCCCTTTCCACACTTTAGAGCCATAGCTGGAAAAGCTCCCAGCTGGAGCGCTTTCATTGCCCACTCCATTTCATGATGGGAAAAGCAAGCAAAGCAGACAAAGTCCCAGGGCTCTCTAGTTCCTTCTGAAGGAAGGAGGCAAGCCTGTAGCTGACAGGGCTCCCAGATGAGACACTAGAGGGCGCCATTGTCAAGCCCTCTGGTGTTTCTTCTGAGAGCCAGATTGCCAGGAGCAGGTCCTGGGCACTCCCTTCCCCAAAGACTTCCCCATCCAAGTTCTGCAGAACTCCAGCTCTCCTTATTCACCTTGGCACATCTTCGTTCTCTTGTAGAAACAATTTTCTTCCCACAATCCATCACAGTCAGCGTCTCAGAGTTCTATTCTAGGACTTCCACCTGGAAGTCTGGTTCAGTCCTTGTGACTGGGGTGAGGTTTTGCCACAAGGCTCCTTCTTCATTAGTTCACTGGGGTTCAAAATATGTGGCCATTTAGAGGCCCAGGGCATTTAAGGGACTCAGCAGTGGATGTTTGATGTGAAACCTGGGCCAGACATTTGGGAGCTGGCCTCCTTCTGGGCCAAGGGAAATTGAAGCAAGACATCTTCTTTCCAAGTGGATCCCCATTCCCACTGGAATTGCCAAGCTTTGGCCTACCTGGTGCCCATTTCCTTCCCCTTGCTGAATTTCTGACAATTTATTCTTTTTTGTCCCTTAGGAGCCATGGAGCCATCAATCACTCAGTTTGCACCCCTGGGGACTGCAAACTCTACTCTGCCCCTGTGCTCAGTGAGAGATATCAGGCTCTGCTCTACCTAAGGAAAGAAGGCCTTGAGTCCCTAGGTGCTTGGACTGCTGTGCTATGGATGGTGAAGGGGAGCCAGCTTGCTTCTCTGACCTGGATGATTGATGTGCCTCCATTCTGAGAAGCAGACAGTTTGCACATGGGCAGTATGAAGGAGGAGGCGGTGATCATTGGAAGAGTCCTTGCCAGGAATGAGGGAACCAAGTCCTTGTTGCAGATTCCTGAGCAAGAGCCCTCAGAACACAATAGCTACAGCTCAAGTGCCGTGGCCTCCCTCAACTGATGGGAAAAGTGGTGGGGATAACCAAGCCAGAAATCCCTGGCTCCTGAAGAAAGAATGCAAGTACTTGCTGACAGGGCTCCATGGTGTAGTCCCTCAGAGGGCCCTTTTGGCCTAAGCCCACAGGGCTTCCTTATTCTGGATACAACCTGGTTGATAGGAGACTGCGTTGGGTACTTCATTCTCACCTTTCTTCAAATATCATGTGTGATGAAGAACACTGGCAGTGTGTGTCTCCATTACCAACCCTTAGCCCTTTTGATATAAGGCGGTTTGCATGGAAACTATTCTGAGATAGTGTCTCAAAGTCCTCTCATCTCTCAGCTTGGGTGTTTGGTGGTGTTTTTATGATGCTGCTAGAGATGTTGCATTGGGCCCTTCCTAATTTGGTTTCAGAATCATGTGGCCCTCCCCAAACCAGGGTTTGTGCAGGTACACAAGGAGAATGCTTGCAGGTAGGCTAAGCCAGAAGTTGGGGCTTGATCACACCTCCTGTGTGCGACATGGGGAGGTAAAGTTGTTGGTCTCCCTCCTCGGTGTCCCCCATCCAGTCTGAGTACACAACTTTGACTCACCCCATTGCCATTCCTCTCCCATTTCTGCTTTCCCAACTCAATCTCAGTTCACACACGGAGACCGTGTGTCTGTGTCCTACAACAACCAAGGTCCCTGGTGTGGAGGTGAGTTTCCACGGCTTTCCTGAGCCAATGCAGTGCTCCCAGAGTCTGATATCCCAGAGGATAGCTAGCCCCCTGTCCTTGAGGACTTGGCACTGGGCCAGCTACAGTAGCCACATGGACTCTCCCGCCCTAATGGATGCAGCTACTCTCCATTCATCAAAACAGATGGTCTTTGCATGTTCAGCATGCTCCACGAACTGATCAGTGCACATAAAGCCTTTTGAATACACACTGCACCAAGGCCTCGTTCCCACCTCTTAATCGTCACATAGAAGCACCTTCTTCATAACTCTGAAACTCTGTTGCCCCTCTTGACGGATACAATGGGCAAAGCACACCAGAAGCCAAAGATCTCCTCTGTTTCTTAAGGAAGAAGGCAGGCCTTTTGTTCACAGGCCTCCAATGAGCATCCTTTGAAGCAGTCCTGTAGCGAATGCCCACAAAAGGCTCTTGTGAGTCCTGAGCAAGCCAGCTTCTGAATAATTGTGTCAGTCAGGTTCTTCCAAACATGAAGAACTCTGGCCCTCATTGTTTCCAGTTTCATGACATTGCTTTATCATCCATCAGGGTTCGCCTTGGGGTCCATACAAATTCAGTCTTTCAGAGTACTATCTTCAGCTTGCAGATGTCCCATAGGTACCAGCCCTTATGACTGTGGGACAGGTGGCACCGAAGGAGCCCAGGCCTTTTGGTTTTAGGACTTCATGGACATCCAGAGCCCTGGGCATCAGAAGGGGTCCAGCCAAGGACTGTTTGTGGGTAGGACTGTTTGTGTGAAGGATGGGTCAGGTGTATTAGAGGGAGCTGGCCTCCTTGCTGGGCCTAGGGGAAGTGAAGATAAGCATGTCCATTCCACACTGATCGCTTTCCCATTGAATGGAAATATTGAATGCCCTTTGGTCCTGGATGAAGCCATTCCTATGTTTCTGACTGCCTCCTCATTCAACCTTAGGAGCCATGGAGCTGACACTAACTCAGCAGGTACCCAGGGATGGGCGTTGGCTTCCCACTGGGTCCCATGCTCAGTAACAACTATGAGCTTAGGATATCCCAAAGCAGAATAGCCCACCTACACCTGAGCTTGGAGCTTGGCCATTTGTTGCAAGGGGTCGGGGGGTGGGGGAGTGGAGCCAGATTGCCTCCTTGGTCTGCCTGATTGAGGTGTTTTCCTTCTGAATAGCAGACACATCCACAAAGGAGCTGTAGGCTCCAGAAGCTGGTAAGCACATAAAGAGCCCTCACAGGAAGAGGGCACCAATGCCCCTCTTCACACTTTGGGGCCACAGATGCGGGAATCTCCCAGGTACAGCACTTTCACTGCCTATTCCATCCAATGATAGGAAAAGCAAGAAAAGCAGACCAGGTCCCAGGTCTCTCTAGGTCCTTCTGAAGGAAGAAGGCAGGCCTGTAGCTGACAGCGCTCCCAGATAGAGACACTAGAGGGCAGCTTTGCCTAAGCCCTCTGGTGTTTCTTCTTCTTAGGACCAGATTTCCAGGAGCTGGTGCTGGGCACTCCCTTCTCCATAGAATTCCCCATCTAAGGTCTGCAGAACTCTGGCCCTCTTATCCACCTTGACACATCTTTGCTGTCTTGTAGAAACAAGGTTCTTCTCATGGTTACTTCTGAGTCAGTGTCTCAAGAGTCCTATCCTCTGCCTTCTTCCTCGGATTGTGGTCCGGTGCTTGTGACTGGGGGAGAGGTTTTGCCACAGGGCTCCATCTTCATTAATTCACTGCGTTTCAAAAGTATGTGGTCATTCAGAGGCCCAGGGAATTTTAAGTGGACCTGCAGAGAATGTTTTGTGTGTAGACTGGGCCAGAGATTTGGGAGGGAGCTGGCTTCCTTTTGGGTCAAGGGCAAATGAAGCAAAACCTCTTCTGAAATGTCGAGGTTGGGCCTATCTGGCACCCAGTTCCTCCCCCTTGCTGTGTTTCTGACAAATTATTATTTTTCTCCTGTTCTGGCCATGGGGCCATCACTCACTCAGCTGGCATCCCTAGGTTGGCTGCAAACTATCACTCTGCTCCTGTGCTCAGAGAGAGCTATCAGCCTCTGCTCTACCAAAGAAAAGAACGTCTTTAGTCCCTAGGTGCTTGGTGCTTGGCTTGTGCTATGGTAGGTGAAGGGGAGCCAGCTTGCCCCACTGACCTGATGATTGACTTGCCTCTGTTCTGAGAAGCAAATGGTTTACACATGGATGGTATAAACGAGGAGGAGGGAGTCAGCACTGGAAGAGCCCTTGCCAGAAATTAGGGAACCAAGTCCTTGTTGCATATTCCTGAGCAAGAGCCCTCAGAACCCTATAGCTACAGCTCAAGCATGCTACCTTCCTCAAATGATGGGAAACGTGGCAGCAATACAACAATCCAGAAATCACTGGATCCCAAAGCAGGAATGCAGACTTCTTGCTGACAGGTATCTCAGGTGTAGTAGTTCAGGGGGCTCCCGTGGCTAAACCCACAGATCTTTCTTATTCCAGATACAACCCAGTTGACAGGAGACTATGCTGGGTACTTCATTCTCAACATTCTCCAAATCTCATGCGTGATGAACAACTCTGGCAGTGTCTCCACTGCCACCCCTTAGCCCTTTGATGAAAGAGGGTTTGCATGGAGACTATTCCAAACAGAGTCTTAGAGTAATATCCTCTTCTTTCAGTTTGTGGGGTTCATGGTGTCCTTGTGATGGTAACAGAGGTATTCTATTGGGTCCTTCTCAATTTGGTTTCAGAATGATATGGCTTTCCCCAAACGTAAGGTGTGTGAAGGCGCCTAGGGAGAATGCTTGTGGGTAGGGTAAGCCAGAGATTAGTAGTGGATCCCGCCCCCTTTGTGGGACAAAGGGAAGGAAAAGTAGAGGTCTCTTTCCTCAATTTCCCTCGTGCCCATTTGAATGGATAGCTTTGACTCACCTTGTAGTCATCCCTGTCCATTGCTGATTTTCTAATTTGGTCTCACTTCACACACTGGGACCCAGTGACTCTCCCATACACAACTGAGTTACAAGGATTGTAAGTGAATTTCCAGTCAGTTCCAGAGCCAGTGGAGGGTTCTGAGTGTCTGATGTCCCAGAGGACAATTGATTCTCATGTCCCTGAGCTTTTGCTGTTTAGTAGTCTTCTATAGTATAGTAAACAATTTCCTTTCTTTGGAAACAAGAGTCTCCATGGAATTGTTTCAGAGCCATTGTCTCAGAGTCATGTACTTTCCTTTTACGCTGGGAGTCTGGTGCAATGCTGGTGAGTGTGCAATAGGTTTGGCCACAGGCATCCTGTGGTTGGGTTTCAGAATTTGTGGACACCATCAGGCCTAGAGAATCTGGAGGTGCCCAGTGGAACATGCTTGTGGGTAGGCTAAGCCAGAAGCTTTAGCAATCAAGTTGGCCTCCTGTCTGGATCCAGAGCTGATGAAGAAAGAGATCTTTTTCGTTGGTGGATACCAGCCCTTTGGAGAGTAGAATTTGGCACTGTTGTACTCATGAACATCCCAAGGCTGCTTTCCTAGCTAGGTCTCCGTTCATGTTCCAGGAGACATGGCTGTACGAATGGTGCCACTTTCTCAGTGAGTTCCTGAGGAAATTGAAGGTATATGGGTCTATTATCCCAGAGGAAACCTGGCCCTTCTCTCCCTGAGCACATGGTGTTGCTTAGCTGACTAGTGTATGCATGAGCATGGGTATCCAGTTGGCCTCCCTCCCCTCACTAATAGAGATCCCTTCATTTTGAAGAACAGCAGCTTTTCATGTGGGCAGGATGGTCCAGGATCTGCTCAGCACAGAAAGCACCTTTGTATGGAATCCTGAAACAAGACATGCTTCCAAACACTTCCATCGCTGGACAGCACAGCCCTCCTACAACTGTATCACTGCTACCACTATGCATGGATGGCAAGGGCAGGACACATACCCAGAGCCAATCTTCCCTCTGATCCTGAAGGAAGAATCTGGGCAGGCTTCTTGCTGATGACGCCTGCAGGTGAAACTTGTGGATGCCACCATTTGCCAAAGCCCACAGGTGTTTCTCCATCCTGAGTCAGTCAGCAAGCTGGGGAAGAAGGTGTCAGTCACATCACTTCATTATCCCTGATACAGAACTCTGGCCCTCCCTCTATCCATTGTCACCTCTTTGCACTATTTTAATTCTTAGTGTCGTATCCTGGGCCCTGACCTGGGATTCTGGTCCAGTCATTGTGACTGTGGCAGATGTTTGGCCTAAGGGCCCCTGGCTCTTCAGCAGCATCCTTTTCCCTGGGTGATGGTTCATCTCTGCATGAGTCTCACAGAACTCTGATTTCTGGCCAAGCAGGCCGGTGGTTTTGGATTTATTTGGCTAGGAAGATCCCCAGAGCCTCTCGGGGTTGAAGCATCTTGAAAAGACAAGAATACCTATAAAATGGGATTTGGTTACACTATTTGAATGAAGCTCAGGGCAAGAAGTACTTATTTCAAACCCATGCCACCCCAGTGATATATGAGTACACAAGGCTAGCATGCTCTAGTACTACCCTCTGCAATTCTTCCAGGCATATTGCACACTGGCCAGCGTCTTGACTCAGATCACCCTCCATATAGGTTATCCCTGGCTTTCTTCACCACATCATAACATGCTTATCCGTTTCATATGAGGGCACCCATGTGAGAGCACTTTAATCTTCCAAACGTGGGCTGGAAGAAGTGAACTGGTAAGGAGGCAAACACCAGGAGTGGCTCTAGTGGATTCCACCCTATGTGGCAGTCCCTGCCTTCTGCCACGGTCCTTGGAGCTGTGTTGGGCCTAGTCCTGCCCGCCAGAACTATCACTTTTGCTACCGTTGACTATGCTGAAGGAGGACAGCACTGCACAGCCCAATGCCATGGTTGCCACACCATGACCACCGGTGGTTTTGCTGGGCCACTGAGGCTACTATGGCACTGCCTTGATGCACAGGGCTGTTCATGTCTTTGCACCTAACCCAGAAATCTCACTGGGTGGTGACATGCTCCCAGTAACGATACCCGTGGTCCCTGGCCCATCTGTTTCCCAGATGGAAGGTCAATCCAAGACGAAGTACAGTGTTGTCATTAGTAGTGGTTGCGCAGCCTTGCTCGGGGTGCACCTCCAACATGCACAGGCTGGTGTGAAAATCTATCCCTGGGCATGGGTTGAGTGAGTGACAGCTCTACAGCTCCTAAGTCTAAACAGGGAAATAGATAAAGAGCCATGGGAATGGAATGTCCATAAAGAGGGCCAAAGTTCCAAATATCCAATGGGAATGGGAACAATTTAGAAAGGGGCTGTGTCACTTCATGTCCCCTCAGCCAAGAAAGGGGTCTTGCTCCCTTCCCAGTCCTCTGGCCCAGCCTGCATGAAAATGACCTAACTTGGGCCCTTCCAATGCCCTAGGCCTCTGAATGCCTGCATGGTTATGACATCAACTTACCAGGGTCCTGTGGCCAAACCTATCACACAGTCACACGGGTGAAACGAGGGTGTCCGGCTGAACACCAATGATATTCCTCTGAGAGACTACATGGAATGGACCTCAGAGAGGACTGAGTGTGAAAATAGAGCAAAAGGGTGAATATGGATCCATGGATGGCCAGAGTTCCTCACTAGGAATGAGAATGGGATCATGTAGAGAATGAAGTGACCAATGCCATCTCCTGGCAAGCTGGCTCTCTCAGAAATAAGCAGGACATGTGGACTTTGGTGAAGGGAGCCCTTTATGGGCTACACCCGGGAGCCCTGCCTGCAAAGGGTCTGCATTCTTCCTTAAGAAAAAGAGGGAAAGCCCTGGGTTTGGGTCAGTTTCTTGCCATTTCCTACTAGAGGACAGGTGGAAGTGATAAAGTGGTGGTGGTTTGGAGCTCCTAGCAGATGGTCAAGTGGTGAGAAGCTGGCCTGGGTCCAATATTCACTTCAAAGTCCCTTCGAGCACTATCCAGGGCCTGGAGCAGAGTGGACATGCATGAACCATCTACTCTGCAGGATGAAGGCACCTCTGTCAGCCAGGGGAGGGATGCCAGCAGGCTACATATCCCTGCAATGACTCTAGCACCACACTCCCAGAGACAGAGGGTCCTTCTTTCCTCTGGAATACCAGACACTGAGAGCTGTCAACTGGCTCAAGAACTGACTGGAAACTCCACACCAATGTTGGGACCTGGGCTGTATACCTGATACAGACCCATGGATCCTAGAAAGTTCAAGTGTAAGCAGGGTACATTCTTCTGAGACTCTTGCTCTGAATGGCTCCCAGGTAGAATCTAGTTTGAAAAAAAGAGCAATATAATGCCAATAAGCAGCACGAGGACCAGAGTTCCTCATTACAGAAGAGAATGGGCTAAAGTGAGATTTCAGTGCCTACTCCTATCTCCTGGCAGGCTGTGTGGGGAATAAGATATAGGTGGGGGCTGTTGTCCAAGGAAATCTCCACTGGCTCCATCTGAGAGGGCAATTCTGCAGGAGGCCTGTGTTCTTCCTTCAGAAACAGAGGGAAACCTGGGTTTGGTGGGTTTTCCTGTCCTTCCCATCAGGAAATAGATGCACCATTGATGCAGAGGAAAGGGGTTCCTGCTCCCAGCTGGTTGTCAGGGGTTGTCAAGGAACCTGGACCTGATGCAGTAGTTCTTAAAGAGCCCTTTCTGTGCTGACCAGGTCCCAAAGCATAATGTGCCTATGGGAACCATCTGTGAGACAGAGTGAAGGGAGGTTGACCCTTCACTGCACTTACCAGAGCTGCCAAGCACCAAGCACTCAGGGACAAGAAGGCCATCCTTCCTTTGATTTGAAATTACTGTTTGCTCTCACATAGCACAGGACCAGACCGAGAGTTTAGCACATTTCTTTGGGCTCTGCGTGTGTGAAGTGAGGGAAAGCCCAGTCATCCCTGAATGTGTCCCAAGACTTAGAAAATAGCAAATCGGTGAGAATGGCTACACAGGAGGTCAGGATCTACATTACAGATGGGACTGAGGTAATGCTGGGCATGTATATGTACTTTATTTCATTTCTCCTTGCTGCATCTGTAAGGCCAGCTCCTCCACAATCCTCTGGGACCTCCTACACACATCCACCCATACCCAAGGCCTTCATATGCCCTAGACCTCTCACTGTGAACAGAGTTTCTCATGGGAAGTTACAAGAGGTCTTGTTGTCAATCTATGCCAGAGTCACCAGGACACAGCCAGAATCCCCTATTTAAATTAGAGTATGTTGCTCTGAGACACTGATTCTGAATGGACTCCAGCTTGATCCTAGTTTGAAAAAAAGAGGAAAAGGAAGGAAATGAATGGCCAGAGGGTCAAAGTGCTTCATTCCAAAGGAGAGCAGAATGAAGCCGACAAGGATGTGCATAGCACAATCTTTGGAGAAGCTGTTGTCTCTAGTAAGAAACACCTGTGGGCAGGGGCAAAGGGAAACATCCATTGCCTACACCTGGGTGTTTGGCAAAAGGCTTGCACTTTTCCATTAGAAAGAGAAAGATGGATCCTGACCTTGGCTTCTTTGTATGCCCTAAACCTCAGGGAAATAGTTCCTGGTAACAGTGCTCCTGAGGGTGCTTTAGGTTTTTTAACTGAGTCATGATGCAGTACTCTTTCTAAGGCTTTTTTGGGCTGAATTTCCTGCAATCTACTATACATTCCCCGTCCATCTGCCTTAGAGAATTAAGACAATTCAATCAGGCAGGGGAGGGAGGCCAGCTGGCTACCAATCACAAAGATTGGGACAGTCAAGCAACAGGCTCTCATGGGCAGGAGAGTCATTCTTCTTCGGGATAAAGGCACTGATTGCTCTCACATAGCACAGGACCAGAATGGTATTTCATCACAAATTCTGTATGTTGGGTATGTGGCTGACAAACCAATTCTACCTGGTTGTGACCCATGACCTAGTTATTAAAACAGAAAGTAGATGGAAAGGTCTATAAGGAGAGCCAAGCTTCTACATTAGAGGCGATTAGGATAAAGACGGGAATGAAACGTCTAGCATAGTTTCTCCTTCGACCAGAAGTAAGGCCACTCCCTCCCAAACCCTCACATTGTCTGTACATGGAAACTCTGCTGGACACCTTCAAGGGCCCTATGTCTCCCATTGCCCACCCACTTCTGAAAGGCACATAATGAAGGGTCCTGTGTCCCAAGTATGCCAGAGACATCAGGACTTGTCTGATTCCCCATCTTAAAAGAAAGGATATTTCTCTGAGACTGGTTCTGAATGGCACTCAGGGAGAAACTAATTTGCAAACAGAAAAAAGTATTCATTGAAATGGAAATCTGGAAGCCAAAGTGCTTCACTATCTATGAGAATGGGACATAGATTATAATGAAGTGTCTCCAAGGACAACTTCCTGGCAGGGTCCCGTCTAAGGAGTAAGAAACTCCTGTGGCTAGAGACAAAGGAAACCTCTAAAGGGAAACCTCCTGAAAGCCCAGTCTGCAAGAGGTCTGGATATTTCCTTCTGCAAAGGTTCTGGCTCTGGTTGTTTTTCTTATCTTTCCCTACAGGCAATGGAGGAAACAGAGATTCAGAGGTGTTTGGAATCGTTCCTGTGGTGCATTAGGTTTTGAAGGGCCTCTGTATGCACTGACTAGGTCCTAGAACATACCTGGTGTGTGTGGATTCTGTGCTCTTCAGAATCATAGGCCATGCACTAAGTGCTCTCTGACAGTAGGGAAATCTTTTCTGTGGATTGTCAGAAACTAATTACTCTTGGTTAGCAGAGAAGCAGCATAAGAACACATCAGCAATCCCTGGCAGCTCACTGTGTGATTGACAGCCCTACTGGCCCACCCAGCCTGCAAACCGAGTCCTAGTTAGCAAATAGCAATGGGAGGGGAATAGCTCTATGGACAGCCAAAGTTTCATTTTATATGAGAATGGAAGAAAGCTGAGAGAGAAATATCTCCTTCCATTTGCCATAGCTCTGGAAATGAGGTCAGCTGCCTCCCAACACTTTTGGCCCTAGCTACAATCAAATATTCTCTGCTAGGCACTTTCCACTGACCTGCATCTAATGTTGTCAATGTAGATCTGGAAGGCATGTTTCAGGGCTCTTATGGCCCAACCTATTTTGCTGTCACAAGAACTCACCCAGAATCCCCAATTAAAACCAGAGGGAATTGCTCTGAACCAGGGGCCAGAGTTGCCCATGGCCGATTCCACTTTTAAGAAGAGTAAAAAGGGGTGCACGGATGGCTCAGTTGCTTAAGCTTCTGACTCCTTGTTTCAGCTCAGGTCATGATCTCACAGTTTGTGAGTTCAAGTCCCGTGTTACAGTTTATACTGACAGCTCGAGGCCTGTAGTCTGCTACAGATTCTGTGTCTCTCTCTCTTTCTCATCCCTTCCCTTGTTCCTTCTCTCTATCACTCTGTGTGTGTGTGAGTCTCCTTCTCTCTCTCAACATTAAATAAATATTTTAAAAAGTAAAAGAATAAAAGAATGGGGCTACTGGGGGGCTCAGTTACTTAAGCATCACTTTATCACTAAGGGCGTGATGTCATGGTTGCAAGCTTGACCCCCACATCAGGTTCTCTCCTGTTGTTCGGTCTCTTCTAACTTAGTGAAACCAGGTGTTAGTTGAACCCGTTTCCCCACAGTGTTGTTTCACAGAGTTGAGCATATGGCACTTTGGCTGTAGGCGCCGCATGGTTTGCAACCACATGTAACATAGTGAAATAAAATGTCAGTTGAAGGACGGCTTCCCCAAAGTCTTTGCCAGAGTGCAGTGTAAGATACTTTTGGGGTAGGCTCCGCATAGGTTTTCAAACACTTCTAACAGTGAACCATGATGCTACTTGAAGGATGGTTTCACCAGTGTTGTTTTATAGAGTTGAGCATATGGCACTTGTTGCGTAGAACGCACGTAGGTTTTCAAACCCTTCTCACTAAGTGAAATGAGAGGTTGGTTGACACGTGGAGACCCACAGTGTTGTTTCACAGAGTGGACTATAGGCACTTTCTGCGCAGGCCTTGCATGCATGGGTTTTCAAACACTTGTAAGTTTGTGAAATGAGAAGTTACTTCAAAGATGGTTTCCCTAGGGCATCTCATAGAGTAAGTCCCTTTCGGGTGTAGCTCTTCATGGTTTTCAAACTGACACATGTTAGTTGGAAGATGGTGTCCCCACTGTGTTCTGTCACAGAGTGGAGCATATGGCACTCTCCTCACAGACCCTGAATAGTTTTCAAACACTTTTAAATTAGTGTAACCAGATGTTAGTTGAAATATTGTTTTAGCACACCATCGTTGTTCACCGTTGAGCGTAGGCATGGCACTTAACCAATTGGCTTCTCATAGGTTTTCAAACACTTCTACCTCAAAGAAACCACATACAGGTTGAAAGGTGGTTTCCCCACAGTGTTGTTTCACGGAGTTGAGTGTTCGGTACTCTCCACATAGGCCCTGCATGTGTTTTAAACACTTGTAAACCGAGTGAAACCAGATGTTGGGAGATTGTCTCTCGACCGTGACGGTGCCCAGGGCTATGTGGCACTTTCGGTGTAATCCCCGGATGGTGTTCAAACACCTCTAACTTAGTGTAACAAGAAATTGGGTGGACGATGGGTTCCCCACAGTGTTCTATCACAGAGTTGACTTTATGGCGCTTACCTCTAGGTCCCGCCTAGTTTTCAAGCAATTTTAATGTAGCGAAACCCGATGTTTCACTCTTTTTTCCAGAGGTGAGTATAAGGCACTTTCCGTGTAGGCCCCGCATGTATTTACTAACGTTTCTCACATTGTGAAATGTAGCCGTTAGTTGAATGATGGGATCCCCATGGTACTTCCTAAAGTTAGGTACAAGGCACTGGTCGGGGTAGGCCTACAGTGTTTTTCAAACACTTGTGACTTAGTGAAACAAGATGTTAGTTGAAAGATAGTTTCCCTCAAGTGCTGCCTGGTAGAGTTGAGTATATAGAACTTTCCACCTAGGCTCCACATAGGTCTCCAAACGCTTCAGACTTAATGAATAAGACGACAGGAGAAAGATTTCCCTAGAATGTTTCATGGTATTGAGTATAAGGCACTTTCGGTGTAGGTGCTGCATTTGCTTTGAAACATTTTTAACTTGGTGAAACAAGATGTTAGTGGAAAGATGTTTCCCTCACACTTTTCTGTTTCACAGAATTGAGTGCATGGCACTTTCCCCGTAGGACCCACATAGGCTTTCCAATTCTACTTGATGAAACAAGAGGTTAGTTGCAAGCTGGATACCCCACAGTGTTTTTTCACGGAGTTGAGTGTACAGGCCCTCTCTGCCCAGGCCCTGCATGGGTTTTCAAACACTTCTCACTTTGTGAAATCAGATAGATGTTACTTGAAAGTCGGTTTTTCCACGGTGTTGTTTCACGGAGGTGACTCTATGGCCCTTACCCTGTAGGCCCCGCATAGGTTTTCAAAGAGTTCTCACTTACTGAAACCTGATGTTAGGTGAAAGACTCTTTCCCTGTAGTTGTTTCACAGAGCTGCATGTAGGCATTTCCGCCTAAGCCCCGCAGAGGTTTGCAAACGCTTCCAATATACTGAAACAGGATTTTAGTTGGAAGGTGGTTCCCTCACAGTGTTTCATACACTTCAGCCTATGGCACTTTCCGTTTCGTCCCCACATAGGTTTTCAAACACTTGAAAACCTATGCAGTGAAAGCAGATGTTAGTTGGTAAAAGGCATCACCACACTGGTGTTTCACAGTGTTGAGTACATGACAGTGTCTTTGTGGCCCCGCAAGCGTTTGCAAACACTTCCCACTTAGTTAAACCAGATATTATTTGAAAAGTCGTTTGTCTACAATGATCCTTGACAAAGTGAGTAAAGTGCACTTTCCTTTTTACTTCTATGTCTAGGATTCCAACATTTCTAACTTTGTGAAACAAGTTGTTAGTTGAAAGATGTTTCCGCACAGTGATTTTACACCGCGTTAAGTATGTGACACTTTTCATAAATAAGCCATTTATCAACTAACATCTTGCTTCACTGAGAAGTGCTTGAAAACCTATGAGGAAAATGAGATACACTCCACGCTGAAAACTTACCGTGGAGAAACCATCCTTCAACTACCATCAGGTCTCACTATGTTAGAGGTATTCGACAACCTATGTGGGGCCTACGAATAAAGTGTCATATACTCGAGTCTGGCAAATAACACTGTGCGGAAACCATCTTTCAACCAGCATCCTGTTTCAGTACATTAGACCCCTCTTAGTTTGAAGACCCATGTGGGGCCTACACTGAACGTGCCATGCACTCAACCCTGGGAAACAACTGTGTGGTGAAACCATCTATCCACTAACGTTGGGTTTCACCAAGTTAGAAGTGCTTGAAGACCCATGCGGGGCCAACACCGAAACTGCCTTATGCACGACTGTATGAAACATCTTTCAACTGACATCTGTTATCCCTACGATAAAAACATCTTTGAAACCTATGTGGAGCCTATGCAGAAAGTGCCATACACTCAACTCTGCACAAGAGTCTGCTCAAACCCTCAGTCAACTAACCTCTTGTTGCACAAGGTTGGAACAGTTTGAAAACCTATGCAACACCTACAGGGAAAGTGCCTTATACTCAAATATGGGAAACAACAATATTTTGGGGAACCCTCTTTCAAGAAACATTCCGTTTCACTAATTTGGACGGGATGGAAAACTTACGCGAGCAACTATGAGAGAAGCGCCATATCCTCCACTCTGTGAGACAACACTGTGGTGAAACCATCTTTCAACTACCATTTGATGTCACTAATTTGTAAGTGTTAGAAAACCCACGCGGGCAACTATACGGAAAGCGCCATCACTCAGCTCTGTGAAACAACAGTGTGGTGAAACCATCCTTCAACTAACATCTTGTTTCACCGTTAGAAGTTTCTGTAAACATTTTCGGGGAATTACGATGAAAGTGACATATACATGATTGTGTGAAAGAGTATTATGGAGAAACGGTCTTTCAACTAACAGAAGTACTTGAAACCCTATGCCGGGTCTATGAGGAAAGTGCCATATACTCAACTCTGTGAGACAACACTGAGGTGAAAACCTCTTTCAACTACCATCTGATTTCAGAAATTTAGAAAAGCTTAAAAACTTATGAGGGACCTAGAGGAAGGTGCCATATACTCCACTCTGTGAAACAATATTGTGGGATAAAAATCTTTCCATTAACAACTTGTTTCACTGTTAGAAATGCTTTAAAACAGGGGCGCCTGGGTGGCGCAGTCGGTTAAGCGTCCGACTTCAGCCAGGTCACGATCTCACGGTCCATGAGTTCGAGCCCCGCGTCAGGCTCTGGGCTGATGGCTCAGAGCCTGGAGTCTGTTTCTGATTCTGTGTCTCCCTCTCTCTCTGCCCCTCCCCCGTTCATGCTATGTCTCTCTCTGTCCCAAAAATAAATAAAAAACGTTGAAAAAAAATTTAAAAAAAAAAAAAAAAAAAAAAAAAGAAATGCTTTAAAACATACACTAAGGACTATGGGGAAAGTGACATATACTCGACTCTAAAAACTGCTGTGGGGAAACCATCTTTCAACTAACTTAACGGTTTCACATTGCTAGGCATGTTCCAAAACCTATGCATAAAGCCCATGCATAAAGTGCCACATATTCAACTCTGGCAAACAACACACCTTTCAACTAATGTCTTGTTTCACTACACTAGAAGTGGCTAAAAACTCATGCGGGGACTACAGCGAAAGTGCCCGGTACTCAAACCTGTGAAACGTTTGTGTGGTGCAAACATCTATCAGTTAACATCTGGTTTCACTAACTTAGTGTGCTTGAACACCCATATGGGGGGCGACATCAAAAGTGCCACATACACACCTGTCTGATACGTTGCGGGGAAAACCGTCTTTCAAGTAACAGCCCATTACGCTAAGGTGGAAGTGTTTGAAAACCTATGAGGGGCCTAAGCGGAAGGTGCTAAATACCCATCTCCCTGTGAAACAACACCATGGGGCAACCATCTTTCAACTAATACCTGGTTTCACAAAGTCTGAAGTGTTTAGAAACACTTGAGTGGCCTCCGCAAGGTGCCATATACACAACTCTGTGAGGAGACCACTGTTTGATTAACATCTGGTCTCACTAAGGTTCAAGTGTTTGGAAAACTGTGCTTGGGATACATGAAAGTGCCATATACTCGATTCTGTGAAGCAGCAGTGTAATGAAACAATTGTTCAACTACCATCTTGTTTCGCTAGGTTCGAAGTGTTGGAAAATCAATGCAGGGCTTATGGTGAAAGTGCCACATCCTCAACTCTGTCAAAATGCACTTTGTGGAAATAGTCTGTCAATTAACCTGTCGTGTCGCATAGAGGTCTGTGAAGGTCTATGTGGGGAAAGATGTGGAGAGTAACATGTACAGGACACTGTAGAGAATCCTGTGGAGAAACCCTCTTTCAACTAACATCTTGGTGCACTAAGTTTGAAGTGTTTGAAGACCTATGCAGGGACTACGCAGAGAGTGCCACATGCTCAACTCTGTAAAACAACAGCATGGTGATACCATCCTCCAAATATCACCTGGGTTCATTTGTCAGACGTGTTTGAAATCCCATGCGGCAGCTACACTGAGTGTATCTTACATTGCACTGTGTCAAACAACA
Organism: Panthera onca; assembly: GCF_046562875.1. NCBI lineage: Eukaryota > Metazoa > Chordata > Mammalia > Carnivora > Felidae > Panthera > Panthera onca. Next base: position 150,241,020 of record NC_138339.1, read on the forward strand.
CTTGGAGGAAGCTGTCCTCCAACTCACATCTTATTTCCCTAAGTTTGATGTGTTTGAAAACCATGCGGGGCCTACAATGAAAGTGCCGTATACTCAACTCCAAGAACAGACACTATGGTGACACAGTCTTTCTCTGAGCATCTGGATTCGCGAGGTTACAAGGGTTTGAAAAGACGGGGGGAGGGGGCTTAGGTGCATAGCACCATACGCTCAACTCTGTGAAACAACATGGGAGAAACCGACTTTTAACTAAAAACTGGACCACTAAGTTAGAAGTGTTTGAAACCCCTGAGGGCCTATGAAGGCATGCCATATACTCAACTCTGTGAAACAATACTGTGGGAAAACGATCTTCAACTACCAGCTGGTTTCTCTAAGTGAGCAGTGTGTGGAAATCCTATGCTCTCATAGGATTGCCTGATCGCAAGATGCCCTATATATACTCAACTGTGTGAATACCAGTGTGGTGAAAGGATTGTTCAACTACTATCTGGTTTCATTGTTACAAGTGTTTGAAAACACATGCGGGGCCCATGTGGCTAGTGCCATATGCTCCACTCAATAAAACAACACTGTGGTGAAACGACCTTTCAATTAACTTCTCACTGCGCATAGTTACAAGGGTTTGAAAACCTAAGTGGAGGCCACACGGAGAGTGCCATACAGTCAAGTCTGTGAAACAACACTATGGGGAAACCATCGTTCAACTACCATCTGGTTTCCCTAAGGTAGAAGTCTTTGAAAACCCATGGGAAGCCTAATGGTAAAGTGCCGTGGACTCAACTGTGAGAGACAATGGTGTGGCAAAACGATCTTTCAACTAACATCTGGTTTCCCTGCTTCAAGCCTGTTTGAAAACTATCCAGGGTCTATGAGGAAAGTGTCATATTTTCAACTCCAAGATACAACACAGTCGGGGAAACCCTGTTCCAACTAACATGTTGTTTCAGTAAGTTAGAAGTGTTTGAAAACCACGCGGAGATGACACCGAAAGCGCCACAAACTCAACTCTGTGAGACACTGTGGAGAAACCATCTTTCAACTAACATCTCATTTCACAAAGTTATAAGAGTTTGAAAACCCATGTAGGGCCTGTGCCAAAAGTGCCACCTAGTCAACTCTGTGAAACAACACTGTGGGGACTCCAGCTTTCAACTAACCTCTCGTTTCACTTAGAAGTGTTTGAGAACTGTATGCAGTTCTACGTAGAAAGTGCCATGTGCTCAACTCTGTAAAACAACACGGTGGGGAAACCACCCTTCAAATACCATCTGGGCTCCCCTGTTAGAAGTGTTTGAAAACTTATGCAGAGCCTACACCGCAAGAATCATACACTCCACTCTGTCAAACAACACCTGGGGAAGCTGTCCTCCAACTCACATTTTAATTCACTATGTTAGATGTAGATGCAAACCATGTGGGGCCTATTCCGAAAGTGCCATATACTCAACTCTGTGAAACAACACTGTGGGGGAAAGAATCTTTCTTCTAGCCTCTGGTTTCACTAGGTTACAAGTGTCTGAGAAGACACACGGGACCTAGGCGTGTAGACCATGCACTCAACTCTGTGACACAACACTGTGGTGAATCCATGTTGCAGCTAACTACTCTTCACTTAGAAGTGGTTGAAAACCTATGCCAGTTCTACAAAGAAAGTGTCATATGCTCAACTCTGTGCAACACGACTGCGGTGAAACCATCTTTCAAATAACATCTGGGTTCAGTTTGTAGGAGTGTTTTGAAACTTGCCGGGGGGTGGGGGGTGGGCTTAGGCGGAAAGTGCCATCTGCTCCACTGTCAATTTTCAGGGAAACCATCTTCCAACTAATATCTTGTTTCACCATGTTAGACATACGTGCAAAACGTTGCTAGGAACAATGAGGAAAGTGCCATGTTCTCGACTCTGTGAAAACATACTGTGGAGAAACCATCTTTCAGCTAACACCTTGTTTGCCTAAGTTAGAAGAGTTTGAAAATGTATGCAGACGTGGACGGTGAGTGCCATATACTCGGCTATGGGGAAAAACACGGTGGGGAAAACACCTTTCAACTAACATCTCAGTTCACTAAGGCAGACGTGTTTGAAAACCTATGGAGGCTTATGTAGAAAGTGACATACACTCAACTCTGTGACACAACCTTGTGGGGAAAGTATCTTCCAACTACCATGTGGTTTCACTAAGTTGGAAGTGTTTGAGAAGCATCCGGAGACTACAACAAAACTGCCGTATACTCAATTCTCTGAGACGCTGTGGGGGAAACCATCTTTCCAATCACATCTCGTTTCACAAAGTTAGAAGTGTTTGACAACCTATGCAGGGCCTATGCGGAAAATGCCATACACTCAACTCTGTGAGACAATACTGTGGGTCTCCAGGTTTCAATTAACCGCTTGTTTCGCTTAGTGAGAAGGGTTTGAAAACCTATGTGGGTACTACGCAGAGAGGGCCCTGTGCGCAACTCTGTAAAACAACACTGTGGTGAAACCCTCCTTCAAAGAGCATCTGGGTTCCCTCGTTAGAAGTGTTTGGAAAGCTACGCGGAGCCTAGCCCAAAAGTATCTCACACTGTGCTCTGGCAAATAACCCTTGGTGAAAGCCGTCGTTCCACTGACATCTCACTTCGCTAAGGTAGACGTAGCTCCAAACATTGTGGGGCCTACAACGAGAGTGCCATATATTGAACCCTGTGAGATGACACTGTGGGGACACAATCTGTCTCTTAGCATCTGGTTTCACTAAGCCACAGGTGTTTCAAAAGGCTCGCAGGCGCCTAGCGCACAGGACCGTATGCTCAACTCTAGGAAACAATACTGTGGGGAAACCGCCCTTCAACTACCATGTGGTTTCTCTAAGGTAGAAGGGTTTGAAAACCTACTAGAAGCCTAACGGTTGAGTGCCGTCTACTCAACTGTGAGAAACAATGGTGTGCTGAAACGAGCACTCAACTAACACCTGGTTTCACTAACTTAAGAGTGTTTGGAAACTGTTGGGGGTCTACGTGGCAAGGGCCCTACCCTCAACTCTGTGAGACACTGGGGGGAAACCACTTTTCAAATAACAGCTCGTTTCCCAAAGTGACAAGGGCTTCAAGACCCATGCAGGGCCTGCGACAAAAGTGCCATAGAGTCAACTCTGTGAAACAACACTGTGGAGACGCCACCTTTCAACACACCTCTTGTTTCCCTCACTGAGAAGAGTTTCAGAAATGAGGGACTTCCTACACAGAAAGTGCCATGTGCTCAACTCTGTAAAACAACACTGTGGTGAAACCATCCTTCAAATAGCATCTGGGTTCCCTTGTTAGACGTGTTTGAAAAGCTATGCGGAGCTCACACCAAAAGTATGAGACACCCCACTCTGTCAAACAACACCTGGGGTATGTGTGTGGGGAGGGGGGAGGGCGGAGAAGCCGTCCTTCAACTAACAGCTTACTTCACTATGTTACCTGTGGCTGCAAACCATTCGTGCGGGGCCTACAGCGAAAGTGCCATATACTCAACTCTGTGAAACAACACTGTGGGGAGACCGTTTCAACTAACACGTGGTTTCACTAAGTTAGAAGTGTTTGAGAAACCCGTCGGGGCCTAAGCACAACGTGCTATATGTATATATATATATATATATATATATATATATATATATATATATATACAGAGCACTGTCACACTGCACATTGCAGGAGCCATCTTCTGGCTAACAGCTTGCATCACTAACGTAGAAGTGTTTGAAACCCTCTGTGGGGAGCCAGAGGGAAAGTGACATATACTCAACAGTGGGAGAGAATACTGTGGACTGACATCACGTTTCACTGGGCAGAGGTGTCTGAAAACCCATTCGGGGCCTATGATGAAGGTGCCATATACGTGACTCTGTCAAGAGGCACTTTGGGGAAACCACCTTTCAAATAACATCCCGTATCACTAAGTTAGATTTGCCAGAAATCCTCTGCGGGCAAAGAAGGGGCAAGTGACATTTACTCGGCGTTGTGAGAAAGTCCTGTGGAGAAGCCATCTTGCAACTAACATCTTGGCTTACTGAGGGAGAACTGTTTGAAAACCTATGCGGCGCCCACATGTAAGGTCAGTGCCACAAACTCGGCTCTGTGAAGGAACATCTTGTATCACTAAGTTAGACCAGTGTTTGAACAAACGCCTATCATGGGGCCTAAGTGGAAGGTGCCATATACTCGACTCGGGCAAACTGCACTTTGGAGAAACGCTTTCCACTCACCTCTGGTTCCATTAACTTGGAAGTGTTTGCAATCCCATGTGGGGCCTAGACCCTCAACGCTGTGAAACAACACTGTTGGGGAAACCGTCTTTCAACTACATTGGGTTTCACCAGGTAAGAAGCATGTAAAGCCTGTGGGGGCTTTATGTGGCACGTGTCACTCAACTCTGTCAAAGGTTTGCCCTTCGGGGAAACCGTCCTTCAACTGACATCTTGTATCGCTAAGTTAGAAGCGTTTGAAAACCTATGCGGGGCACGATGTGGAAAGTGACATGTACTCGATACTCTGAAAGAATCCTGCAGAGAAACCATCTCTCAGCTGACATCTTGTTTGACTAAGTTGCAAGAGTTTGAAAGCATGTGCAGACGTACACGGCAAGTGCTCTGCCCTCGACTGTGTGAAACAAAACCGTGGGGGGCGTTGGGGGGGAGGAATCACCTTTCAGCTAACATCTCCTTTCCCTAAGTGAGAAGAGGTGGAACAGTGATGGGAGGCCTATATTGAAAGTGCCATACACTCACCTTTGTGAAGCTGCACATTTGGGGAAACCATCTTTCCAGGAACATCTTGTATCACCAGGTTGGCATTGTTGAAATCCTATGCTGAGAACGACGTGGAAAGTGACCCTCCACCCTGTGGAGAAACCATCTTTCAGCTAGCATCTCGTTTCACTCAGGTCCAAGTGTTTGCGAACCTACGGTGGCTTGCATAGAAAGTGCCCTTACACTCCATCATGTGAAACACTGTGTGGCGAAACGGTCTTTCTCCTAATATCTTGCTGCACTAAAAGAGAGCTGTCTGACAACTGTGCGGGGCCTGCAAGGTAGGTGCCGTATAGTCACCCATGTGAAAGCACATTCTGAGGACACCATCTTTTAGCTAACACCTAGTTTCATTCAGTTCCAAGGGCTTGAAAACCTGTGCGGGGACTATGCGTCAAGTTCCATGTACTCAACTCTGTCAGACTTCACTTTGGGGAAACTAACATTCAACTAACAGCTTGTATCAATCACTAGGTTAGAACGTGCCCAGGAAGAATTATCCTGAGTAGTCAAAGCCCGTGGTTGGGGGTGGACCCATCTCCTATGTGGAGCAAGGGGAAGGGAAGGTCATGGACTCTTTCTTCCCACATAACAACTTGAATGCATAGCCTTGGTTCACCTTGTAGTAATCTCTCTCCCATTGCTGCTTTCCAAATTTGGTCTCAGTTCACATACCGTTACCCTACCCTTTGCCTGGCACCTACACCAACAGAGGTCCCCAGTTTAGGGGTGAGTTTCCAAGATTTTCCTGACCTAATACAGAGCTCCCTGAAGTGATGTCCTAGAGGACTGCTGCTCCCCCCCCCCCATCCCTGAGCCTCTTTTGGTGGGCAGGCTACAGTATCATGCAAATGGGTAGCCACATGGACCCATGCCCCTAATGGAGGGAGCTACCCTCAATCAAAAGAACAGTTTGTGCATATGCACCATGATCCCAAAACGTGATCAGCACACAAAAATGCCTATGAATAAATAGAGCACCGAGGCCTCCTTCCCACAATCTGATCATCACATGGAAGCACATTCTTCATAGATCACAGCCAACGTTGCCCCTGTCTACTAATATGATGGGCAGAAGCACACCAGAAGCCAAAGTTCCCCTCTAGTTTCTTTTTGAAAACGTTGTACATTTATTTATTTTTGAGAGACAGAGTGAGAGAGCACAAGTGGGGGAGGGCAGAGAAGGAAGGGGACACAAAACCCGAAGCAGGCTCCAGGCTCAGAGCAAGCATTCAGAACAAAGCCTGACGCGGCGCTCCAACCCACCAACCACAAGATCGTGACCTGAGCTGAAGTTGGCTACCCAACCAACTGAGCCATCCAGGCGTCACCCCCCTTCCATTTCTTTTTTTTGTTTTTTGTTTTTTTTTAAGTTTAAACAAATTTTTATTACACAAAGGTTGTCACATAATTGGATATTTCTCTACTTTGTACACAATTATTCTTACTCTCCACAGAAAGGCTGCTTCTTAACTTTTCATCTGGTGATGGCAAGCACTAAAATCCTGATTTTAACAGAATAATAGTAAAAATGCCTCAGTGATTTAAGTTGAAAGCAGTACATTGGTACATGGCTCTTGCATTCAGTTATCAGGAATGTACAAATGTCTTTTTATTCAAAAATACAAAATAAATTATCTGTAGGCATGGACAATGACAGCAGTAAACCATTATATGTTGTCAACTGAAACCAGTAACTGATGGTTATAGTGATTTTCTTAAACATCAGCCAGCCTTTTCTTCAGTCATTTCCTTCAACTGACTTCTCTGAAGTTATTCTTGAGGAGCACTGCCTTGAGCTTCCTCTCACAGTTCATTAACAATGGTAAAGCGCTATTCTAGGAATTAGAACATGCCACCTCCCATACCACCTCCCATTCCTCCCATTCCACCCATTCCAGGGTCCTTCTCTTCCTTAGGAATTTCGGTGACTACAACTTCTGCTGTAGTTAACAGAGAGGCCACTCCAGCAGCATCCAATAAAGCAGTTCTTACAACCTTAGTTGGATCAATGATTCCCTTTTCTACCATATTCACAAAATCTCCAAGCATAGCATCATAACCAACTTCTGAGGAACTCTGCATAATTTTCTCAACTATCAATGATCCTTCAACACCTGCATTCTTAGCAATGGTCATTGCAGGAATTTTGAGTGTTCTCTTAATGATTTCTATACCAATTTTTTGATCTTCATTAGCTGGAGTTATTGAATCCAAGGCTGGAATGCACCGAAGCAGGGCACAACCCCCTCCCAGAACAATGCCTTCTTCAACAGCAGCTCGGGTAGCATTGAGGGCATCTGTAACTCTGTCTTTTTTTTCATTCACTTCAACATCACTTGTGCCACCAACCTTCAGCACAGCTACTCCATCTGAGAGTTTTGCCAGACGTTCATTCAGTTTTTCCTTTTCATATTCACTAGTTGTGATATCTAACTGTTCAATGATTTCTTGGATACGTTTTTCAATTTGAGCCTTGTCACCTTTTCCTTTTAAGAGCATGGCATCATCTTTGGTCACAATGACTTCTCCAACTTTTCCTAAGTCATGAGGCTGAACATCTTCAAGATTTAGAGTCAACCCTTCTTCTCCAAACACTGCACCACCAGTAGCAATAGCCATATCTTTAAGCTGGTTCTTTCTATTGTCACCAAAACCTGGAGCTTTGATGGCTACAACCTGAAGACCAACTTTCAGCCTATTCAGAACAAGTGTACTCAGAGCTTCTCCATCAACATCTCCAGCAATTATGACCAAGGGCTTACGGTGAGCATTGGCAATTTCAAGAGCAGGTACAATGGACTGGACACTAGAAATTTTCTTTTCACTCAACAGAACATAGGCATCTTGGAATTCACATTTCTGCCCTTTTGATGTATTAATAAAGTATGGAGAAATGTAACCTCGATCAAATTTCATGCCTTCAATAATTTCTAATTCATCATTTAGTGTTTTTCCATCCTTTACTGTGATGACACCTTTCCTTCCAACCTTTTTCATTGCATCAGAAATGATGTTGCCAATTTCTTTATCTCCATTTGCAGAAATGGTAGCAACCTGAGCAATTTCTTCAGGGGTTGTCACAGGTTTAGACTGCTTCTTAAGTTCAGCAATTACAGCATCAACAGCTAACATCACACCTCTCCTGATTTCCACTGGATTAGCACCTTTGCTAATCTTCTCGAAGCCTTCCTTGGCAATAGAGCGTGCCAGGACAGTAGCAGTAGTGGTGCCATCTCCAGCCTCTTCGTTTGTGTTATTGGCAACGTCTTGAACAAGTTTAGCGCCAATATTTTTATATTTATCTTTTAAATCAATTGACTTTGCAACAGTCACACCGTCTTTTGTTACTTTGGGACTGCCCCAACTCTGTTCAATAATCACTGTTCTTCCCTTTGGCCCCATAGTAACAGCTACAGCATCAGCTAAAAGGTCTACACCTTGAAGCATTAAGGCTCGGGCATCTGCACCAAATTTTACATCTTTGGCATAGGCCCGAGTAAGATGAGGAGCCAGTGCCCTGGACACTGGCCTAATTTGGCGAAGTACTGCGGGTAATCGAAGCATTTCTGCGGGGCAGCGGCAGGGCGTGCGGACGATGAGGCAGGCCGTCGGAGGCGAGTGAGGGCCCCCCTTCCGTTTCTTAAGGGAGATTGTGGGCTTCATGCTGACAGGGCTCTAAAGGACATCCTGTGGAGACCTCCTGTAGCCAAAGGTCCCAAAGGTTCTTGTGATTCCTGACCAAGACTCATTATGAATTCATTGTGCTGGTTAGGTTCTTCGGAACATGAAGAACTCTGGCCCTCAGTGCATCCACTTTCATGACGTTGCTTTCTCATCCATCAAGGTTCGTCTTTGCATCCATAAAAACACAGTCTTTCAGACTACTATATCCGGCTACAGATGTCCAATGGGGACAGCCCTTGCGACTTTGGGACCAGTGGAGCCAGAGTGTCCCTGACCTTTTAGTTTCAGGGCTACATGGACATCCAGAGCACTCGGGCTTTGGAAGGGGTCAGGAGATAGCTGTTGGTGTGGAGGCTGGGCCAGACTTATTAGCAAGAAGCTGGCCCCTTTGGTGGTCCCAAGGGAAATGAAGATAAACATGTCCATTCCACATGATTGCATTCACATTTGATGGACACATTGAATGCCCTTAGGTTCTGGCTGCAGCCATATCCTCACTCTTTGTGTCTGTGTTTCTGACTGCCTCTTTCATTCACTCTTATGAGCCTTGGAGCTGACTTGCACTAAGAAGGCGCTCAGGGACAGGTGTCAGCTTCCCACTCGGTCCTGTGCTCATTAACAGCCGTGAGCATTGGATATTGCAAAGGGGAATAGCCCTCCTATCCTGGAGTTTGGTGCTTGCTGTTTGTAGCCAGGGGCAGGGGGGAGGCAAGCCAGCTCACCTCTTGATCTACCTGATTGAGATGCCTTCCTTCTGAAAAGCAGGCAGTTCACACAGGAGCAGTAGGCTCCTGAAGCTGGTCAGCACACAAAGAGCTTTGTACTGAAGAGGCACCAATGCCCCTCCCCACACTTTAGAGCCACAGCTCCGGGAACCTCCAAGCTACAACAGTGTCACTGTTCCCTCTGTTCAATGACGGGAAAAGCAACAAAAGCAAACCAAGCCCCAGGGTTGTATAGGTCCTCAAGAAGAAAGCAGTGCTGTTGCTAACAGAGTTCCTGGAAGGAGACTCTAGAAGGCACCTCCGCCTAAGCCCTCTGTTGTTGCTTCTTCTCACAGCCAGCCAGGTTGCGAGGAGTTGGTCCTGGGCACTCCCTTATCCATAGAATTCCCTTTCCAAGCTCTGAAGAACTCTGGACCTCCTTATGCACCTTGACACATGTTTGCTCTCTTGTAGAAACAAGGCTCTTCCTGAAATCCGTTCAGAATCAGTGTCTCAAGAGTCTATCCTTTGTCTTCCTCCTGGGAGTCTGATCCAGTCCTTGTGACTGTGAAAGAGACATTGCCACAGGGCTACTTCTTCATTAATTCACTGGGTTTCAGAAGTATGCAGCCATTCCAAGCTCAGGGATTTGAAGGGGACCGACAGAGGACATCTGTTTACTCTAGGCCCGAGTACAGGCAGAAAGCAGGCTTCCTTCTGGGCTGAGGGCAAATGAAGAAAGCCATCTTTCCAAGTGGATCCCCATTCCCACCATAAATGCCAAGATTTGGCCCACCTGGTGCCCATTTCCTTTCCCTTGCTGTGTGTCTGACAATGTAATATTTTTTTCTCCCTTAGGCACCATGGAGCTATCACTCACTCCGCTGGCACAACTGGGTGGGCCGCAATCTCCCACTCTGCTCCAGTGCTCAGTGAGACCTATCAGGCTCTGTTGTGTCAAAGAAAAGAAGGCCTTGAGTCTCTGGGTGCTTGGTGCTTGACCTGCTATGCTATGGAGGGTTAATGGGAGCCAGCTTGTCTCACTGACCTGGATGACTGAGTTGCGTTTATTCTGAGAAGCACACGGTTTGCACGTGGGAACTAGGAATGAGGAGGAGGTGAGCATTGGAAGAGCCCTTGCCAGGAATGAGGGAACCAAGTCCTTGTTGCAGATTCCTGAGCAAGAGCCCTCAGAACCCCATACCTACAGCTCAAACACTGCTGCCTCCCTCTACTGATGGGAGACATGGCAGGGATAGACCAAACCAGAATTCCCTGGCTCATTGAGAAAGAAGGCAGGCTTTGTGCTGACAGGGCTCCCAGGTGTAATCCTTCAGAGTGCTCCCTTAGCCTAAGCCCACAGGGCTTTCTTATTCTGTATACAACCTGGTTGATAGGAGACTGTGCTGGATGCTTCATTCTCTAGTGTCTCCAAATCATGTGCAATGAAGAACTCTGGCAATGTGTGTCTCCATTGTCACCTCTGAGCCCTATTGTTGAAAGATAGTTTGCATGGAAAGTACTTTTTTCTTTTTTTAATTTTTTTAATGTTTATTTATTTTTCGAGAGAGACAGAGACAGAGTGCGAGTGGGTTGGGGCAGAGAGAGGGAGACACAGAATCCGAAGTAGGCTCCAGGCTCCGAGACATCAGCACAGAACCTGACACGGGGCTTGAACTCACGAGCCATGAGGTCATGACCTGAGCCGAAGTGGGATGCCCAACCGACTGAGCCACCCAGGTGCCCCATCATGGAAATTATTCTGATAGTGTCTCAGAGTAATATCCTCTTCTTTCAGCTTGGGGTGTTGGTGGTGTTTTAGAGCTGGTGAGAGAGGTGTTGCATTGGGCACTTCTCAATACGGTTTCAGAATGATGTGGCCCTCTCTAAACCCAGGTTGTGTAGGTACCCATGGAGAATTCCTTGTGGGTAGGCTAAGAAAGAGTTTGACGGTGGATCCCGCCTCCTGTGTGGGACAAGGGGAAAGCAAGATCATGGTGTCTTTCCTTGTTTCCCGCAAGCCAATTTGAATGCACAGCTTTGACTCTCCTTAGTGTCATTCCTCTCCCATTGCTGCTTTCCTAACTTGGTCTCAGTTCACACACAGAGACCCTGTGTCTGTCCCCTACACCAACCAAGGTCCCTGGAGTGCAGGTGAGTTTCCAAGCCTTTCCTGAGGCAATGCGGGGCTCGCAGGGTCTGATATCCCAGAGGATACCAAGCACCGCTGTCCCTGAGCCTTTGGTGCTGGGCAGGCGACACTCTCGTGACAATGTGTAGTCACATGTACCCTGCCCCTAATGGATGGAGCTACCCTCATTTGGCAGAACAGACAGTCTGTGCATGTCCAGCATGCTCCATGACATGATCAACACACAAAAAGCCTTTTGAATATACGCTGTACCGAGCCCTCATTCCCACCTCTTGATCAAAATATGGAAGCAACTTCTTCATATCTCAGGATCTCTGCTGCTCCTCTCCATGGATACGGTGTGCAGAAGCACACCAGAAGACAAAGTTCTTGTCTATTTCTTAAGCAAGAATGTGGGCCTCTTCCTCACAGGGCTCCAACGAGCATCCTTTGGAGGACTCCTTTAGTGAAAGCCCAAAAAGATCCCTGTCATTCCTGAGCAAGCCAGCTTGTGAATACAGTGTGCTAGTCAGGGTCTTCTAAACTTGAAGAGCTCTGGCCCTCGTTGCATCCATTTTCATGACATTGTTGTATTATCCATTACAGTTCATCTTGTCCATACAAATTTAGTCTTTGAGAGTACTGTCTCTAGCCTGCAGATGCCCAAAGAGGAAAACCCTTATGAGAGTGGGAACAGTGGAGACAAAGGAGACCAGCCTCTTTGGTTTCAGAACCACAGGGGCATCCAGAGCCCTAGGGCATCAGAAGGGGTCCAGCTGAGAGCTGTTTTGGGGAAGGCTGGGCCACATGTATTACCTAGGAGGTGGCTTCCTTGCTGGGCCCAGCGGAATTGAAGATAAACAACTCCATTCAACATTGATTGTATTCCCGTGGGATGGAATTATTGAACGCCCTTTGGTCCTTGCTGAGGCCATTCCCCTGTTCCTGACTGCTTCTTCATTCACCACTAAGAACCATGGAGCTGGCCCTCACTTAGCAGGCATCCAGTGATGGGTGTCAGGTTCCAACTGGGTATCCTGATCAGTAACAGCCATGAGCATCGGATGTTCCAAAGGAGAATAGGCCTCCTACTCCTGATCTTGGTGCTTGGCTGTTAGAAGCAAGAGGTGGGGGGGAGAGGACCAGGCTTGCCTCGTTGTTCTGCCTCATTGAGGTGTTTTCCTTCTGCATGACAGACTGTTCACACTGGAGGGGTAAGCTCCAGAAGCTGGTCAGCACAGAAAAGCCCTATACACGAAGAGGGCACCAATGTCCCTTTCCACACTTTAGAGCCTCAGCTGGGAAAGCACTGTCACTTCCTACTCCATTCAATGATGGGAAAAGCAAGCAAAGCAGACCAAGTCCCAGGGCTCTCTAGTTCCTTCTAAAGGAAGAAGGCAGGCCTGTAGCTGACAGGGCTCCCAGATGGAGACACTAGAGGGTGTGTTTGCCTAAGCCCTCTGGTGTTTCTTCTTCTTCTGAGGGCCAGATTGCCAGGAGCTGGTGTTGGAAGATCCCCTTCTCTATAGATTTCCCTATCTGAGGTCTGCAGACTTCAGGACCTCCTTATCCACCTTGACACATCTTGGCTCTCTTGTAGAAACAAGGTTCCTCTCATGATCATTTCTGAGTCAGGGTCTCAAGATTCCATGCCTCTGCCCTCTATCTCGGATTATGGTCCAGTACTTGTGACTAGGGGAGAGGTTCTGCCACAGGGCTCTATCTTCATTAATTCACTGAGTTTCAAAGGTATATGATCAATCAGAAGCCCAGGGCATTTGAGGTGGACCTGCAGAGAATGTTTGGTATGTAGACTGGGCCAGAGATTTGGGCAGGGAGCTGGCTTCCTTCTGGGCCAAAGGCAAATGAAGCAAAGCTCCTCTGAAATGTCGAGATTGGGCCTATCTGGCACTGAGTGCCTTCCCCTTGCTGTATTTCTGACAATTTATTATTTTTCTCCTGTTCTGGCCATGGGGCCATCACTCACTCAGCTGGCACCCCTGGGTTGGCTGCAAACTATCACTCTGCTCCTGTGCTCAGAGAGAGCTATCAGCCTCTGCTCTACCAAAGAAAAGAACGTCTTAGTCCCTAGGTGCTTGGTGCTTGGCTTGCTGTGCTCTGGTGGGAGAAGGGGAGCCAGCTTGCCTCAATGACCTGATGATTGACTTTCCTTCCTTCTGAGAAGCAGATGGTTTAAACGTGGGCAGTATGAACAAGGAGGGAGTCAGCATTGGAAGAGCCCTTGCCACGAATTAGGGAACCAAGCCCCTGTTGCAGATTCCTGAGCAAGAGCCCTCAGGACCCAATAGCTATGGCTCATGCACTGCTACCTCCCTCAATTGATGGGAAATGTGGCAGGGATAGAACAATCCAGAAATAACTGGCTCCCAGGGTAAGAATGCAGGCTTCTTGCTGACAGGGTTCTCAGGTGTAGTAGTTCAGTGGGCTCCCGTTGCTAAACCCACAGGTCTTTCTTATTCCAGATACACACCAGTTGGTAGGAGACTGTGCTGGGTACTTCATCCTTGACATTCTACCAATTTCATGTAAGATGAACATTGGGTCCTTCTCAATTTGGTTTCAGAATCATGTGGCCTTCCCCAAACTTAAGTTGTGTGAAGGTGCCCAGGGATAACGCTTGTGGGTAGGTTAAACCAGAGGTTTTAGGAATTGACCTGGCCTCCTGTCTGGATCCAGAGCTGATGAAGAAAGATATCTTTTTCGTTGGTGGATGCCAGCCCTTTGGAGATGCAGAACTTGGCACTGTTGTACCCATGCACATCCCAAGGCTGTTTTCCTTACTATGCCTCCGTTCCTGTTCCAGGAGACATGGCTGTATGAATGGTGCCACTTTCCCAGTGAGTTCCTGAGGAAATTGAAGGTATATGGGTCTATTATCCCAGAGGAAACCTGGCTCTTCTCTCCCTGAGCACATGGTGTTGCTTAGCTGACTAGTGTATGCATGAGCATGGGTATCCAGTTGGCCTCCCTCCCCTCACTAATAGAGATCCCTTCATTTTGAAGAATGGCAGCTTTTCATGTGGGCAGGATGGTCAGGATCTGCTCAGCACAGAAAGTACCTTTGGATGGAATCCTGCAACAAGACCTGCTTCCAAACACTTCCATCACTGGACAGCACAGCCCTCCTACAGCTGTATCACTGCTACCACTATGCATGGATGGCAAGGGCAGGGCACATACCTAGAGCCAGGTCTTTCCCTCTGATCCTGAAGGAAGAATCTGGGCAGGCTTCTTGCTGACGAGACCTACAGGTGGAACTTGTGGATGCCACCATTAGCCAAAGCCCACAGGTGTATCTCCTTCCTGAGTCAGTCAGTGAGCTGGGAAAGACTTTGCCAGTCACCCACTTCATTATCCCTGATATGGAACTCTGGCCCTCCCTCTATCCCTTGTCACCTCTTTGCTCTATTTTAACTCTTACAGTCATATCCTGGGCCCTGACCTGGGAATCGGGTCTAGTCATTGTGACTGTGGCAGATGTTTGCCTAAGGGCCCCTGGCTCTTCAGCAGCATCCTTTTCCCTGGGTGATGGTTCATCTCTGCATGAGTCTCATAGAACTAGGAAGATCCTCAGAGCCTCTCGGGGTTGAAGCATCTTGAAAAGACAAGAATACCTATAAAATGGGATTTGGTTACACTATTTGAATGAAGCTCAGGGCAAGAAGTACTTATTTCAAACCCATGGAACCCCAGTGATATATAAGTACACAAGGCAAGCATGCTCTAGTACCACCCTCTGCATTTCTTCCAGGCATATTGCACACTGGCCAGCGTCTTGACTCAGATCACCCTCCATATAGGTTACCCCTGGCTTTCTTCACCACATCATAACATGTTTATCCATTTCATACGAGGGCACCCATGTGAGAGCACTTTAATCTTCCAAACTTGGGCTGGGAGAAGTGAACTGGTAAGGAGGCAAACACCAGGAGTGGCTCTAGTGGATTCCACCCTATGTGGCAGTCCCTGCCTTCTGCCACAGTCCTTGGGGCTGTGGTGGGCCTAGTCCTGCCAGCCAGAACTGTCACTCTTGCTACCATTGAGTGTGCTGAAGGAGAACAGCACTGCACAGCCCAATGCCATGGTTGCCACACCATGACCACCGGAGCTTTTTTGGGGACACTGAGGCTGCTATGGCATTGCCTTGATGCACAGCACTGTTCGTGGCTTTACACCCATCCCAGAAATCTCACTGGGTGGTGACCTGAACCCAGTGATGATACCTGTGGCCCCCTGGCCCATCTGTGCCCCAGATGGAAGGTCAATCCAAGACAAAGTACAGTGTTGTCATTAGTAGTGGTTGCGCTGCCTTGCTTGGGGTGCACCTCCAACATGCACAGGCCGGTGTGAAAATCTATCCCTGGGCACGGGTTGAGTGAGTGACAGCTCTACAGCTCCTATGTCTAAACAGGGAAATGGTTAGACAAAGAACCATGGGAAAGGAGTGTCCATAAGGAAGGCCAAAGTTCCAGATATCCAATGGGAATGGGAACAATTTGGAGAGGGGCTGTGTCACTTCATGTCCCCTCAGCCAAGAAAGGGGTCTCACTCCCTTCCCAGTCCTTTGGCCCACCCTACGTGCAAATGTTCTCACCTGGGCCTTTCCAATGCCCTAGGCCTCTGAATGCCTGCATGGTTACGGCATCAACTTGCCAGGGTCCTGTGGCCAAGCCTATCACACAGTCACAAGGATGAGACGAGGGTGTCCAGCTGAACACTAATGATATTCCACTGCGAGACTACATGGAATGGGCCTTAGAGATGACCGAGTGTCAAAATAGAGAAAAAAGGGTGAAAATGGATCCACGGAGGGCCAGAGTTCCTCACTAGGAATGAGAATGGGATCATGTGGAGAATGAAGTGACCCAATGCCATATCCTGGCAAGCTGGTTCTCTCAGCAATAAGCAGGACATGTGGACTTTGGTGAAGGGAGCCCTTTACGGGCTACACCCAAGAGCCCTGTCAATGAAGGGTCTGCATTCTTCCTTCAGAAAAGGAGGGAAAGCCCCAACTTTGGGTCTGATTCTTGCCCTATCCATTAGAGGACAGGCAGCAGTGATACAGGGGTGGCTGCTTGGAGCTTCTGGCTGATGGTCACGTGGTAAAAACCTGGCCTGGGTCCAGTATTCAATTCAAAGTCCCTTTGTGGGGGGGGTTCGAGGAAGATGGCGGTGTAGGAGGACGCTGGGCTCACCGCGTGTCCTGCTGATCACTTAGATTCCACCTACACCTGCCTAACTAACCCAGAAAACCACCAGAAGACTAGCAGAACGGAGTCTCTGGAGCCAAGCGCAGACGAGAGGCCCACGGAAGAGGGTAGGAAGGGCGGTGAGGCAGTGCACGCTGCATGGACTGGTGGGAGGGAGCCGGGGCAGAGGGGCAGCCTGCTGGCCAAGCAGAGCCCCCGAGTCTGGCTTGCAAAAGCGGAGGGGCCAGAGGGAGTGTGTTCCCACAGCAAGCGTGACTTAGCTTCTGGGAGGTCATAAGTTAACAGCTCTGCTCAGAAAGTGGGAAGGCTAGAGGACAAAGGGAGGGAGAGCTGCTGAGCCCCTGGATGACAGAGCTCAGTTTGTTGGGGAACAAAGGTGCTAGCCAGCGCCATCTCCCTTGCCCCTCCCCCAGCCAAAATCCCAAAGGGAACCAGTTCCTGTCAGGGAACTTGCTTGCTCAGCGCAAACACCCAACGCTGTGCTTCTGCAGAACCAACCCTCCGGCAGCAGGTCTGACTCCCTCCCACTGCTACAGGGCCCCTCCTGAAGTGGATCACCTAAGGAGAAGCGAGCTAAGCCTACCCCTCCTGCCCCTGTGCACCTTGCCTACCCACCCCAGCTAATACGCCAGATCCCCAGCACCACAAGCCTGGCAGTATGCAAGTAGCCCAGACGGGCCACACCACCCCACAGTGAATCCCGCCCCTAGGAGAGGGGAAGAGAAGGCACACACCAGTCTGACTGTGGCCCCAGCGGTGGGCTGGGGGCAGACATCAGGTCTGACTGTGGCCCCGTCCACCAACTCCAGTTATACACCACAGCACAGGGGAAGTGCCCTGCAGGTCCGCACCACTCCAGGACTATCCAAAATGATCAAACGGAAGAATTCCTCTCAAAAGAATCTCCAGGAAATACCAACAGCTAATGAACTGATCAAAAAGGATTTAAATAATATAACAGAAAGTGAATTTAGAATAATAGTCATAAAATTAATCGCTGGGCTTGAAAACAGTATAGAGGACAGCAGAGAATCTCTTGTTATAGAGATCAAGGGACTAAGGAACAGTCAGGAGGAGCTGAAAACGCTTTAAACGAGATGCAAAATAAAATGGAAACGACCACGGCTCGGCTTGAAGAGGCAGAGGAGAGAATAGGTGAACTAGAAGATAAAATTATGGAAAAAGAGGAAGCTGAGAAAAAGAGAGATAAAAAAATCCAGGAGTATCAGGAGAAAATTAGAGAACTAAGTGATACACTAAAAAGAAATAATTTACGCATAATTGGTATGCTAGAGGAGGAAGAGAGAGGGAAAGGTGCTGAAGGTGTACTTGAAGAAATAATAGCTGAGAACTTCCCTGACCTGGGGAAGGAAAAAGGCATTGAAATCCAAGAGGCACAGAGAACTCCCTTCAGACGTAACTTGAATCGATCTTCTGCACGACATATCATAGTGAAACTGGCAAAATACAAGGATAAAGAGAAAATTCTGAAAGCAGCGAGGGATAAACGTGCCCTAACATATAAAGGGAGACCTATAAGACTCGTGACTGATCTCTGTTTTGAAACTTGGCAGGCCAGAAAGGATTGTCACGAGATCTTCAATGTGTTGAACAGAAAAATATGCAGCCAAGAATCCTTTTTCCAGCAAGTCTGTCATTTAGAATAGAATGAGAGATAAAGGTCTTCCCAAACAAATAAAAACTGAGTAATTCATCACCACTAAACCAGCCCTACAAGAGATCCGAAGGGGGATTCTGTGAGACAAAGTACCAGAGACATCGCTACAAGCATAAAACATACAGACATCACAATGACTCTAAACCCGTATCTTTCTATAATAACACTGAATGTAAATGGATTAAATGCGCCAACCAAAAGACATAGGGTATCAGAATGGATAAAAAAACAAGACCCATCTATTTGCTGTCTACAAGAGACTCATTTTAGATATGAGGACACCTTTAGACTGAGAGTGAAGAGATGGAGAACTATTTATCATGCTACTGGAAGCCAAAAGAAAGCTGGAGTAGCCATACTTCTATCAGACAAACTAGACTTTAAATTAAAGGCTGTAACAAGAGATGAAGAAGGGCATTATATAATAATTACAGGGTCTATCCATCAGGAAGAGCTAACAGTTATAAATGTCTATGCGCCGAATACTGGAGCCCCAAAATATATAAAACACTTACTCATAAACATAAGCAACCTTATTGATAAGAATGTGGTCATTGCAGGGGACTTTAACACTCCACTTACAGAAATGGATAGATCATCTAGACACACGGTCAATAAAGAAACAAGGGCCCTGAATGATACATTGGATCAGATGGACTTGACACATATATTTAGAACTCTGCATCCCAAAGCAACAGAATATACTTTCTTCTCGAGTGCACATGGAACATTCTCCTAGATAGATCATATACTGGGTCACAAAACAGCCCTTCATAAGTATACAAGAATTGAAATTATACCATGCATACTTTCAGACCACAATGCTATGAAGCTTGAAATCAACCAAGGAAAAAGTCTGGAAAACCTCCAAAAGCATGGAGGTTAAAGAACACCCTACTAACGAATGAGTGGGTCAACCAGGCAATTAGAGAAGAAATTAAAAAATATAAGGAAACATTTGCAAATATCTTTTCCCATTCCGTTGGTTGCCTTTTAGTTTTGTTGGTTGTTTCCTTTGCTGTGCAGAAGCTTTTTATCTTCATAAGGTCCCAGTAATTCACTTTTGCTTTTAATTCCCTTGCCTTTGGGGATGTGCCGAGTAAGAGATTGCTACGGCTGAGGTCAGAGAGGTCTTTTCCTGCTTTCTCCTCTAAGGTTTTGATGGTTTCCTGTCTCACATTCAGGTCCTTTATCCATTTTGAGTTTATTTTTGTGAATGGTGTGAGAAAGTGGTCTAGTTTCAACCTTCTGCATGTTGCTGTCCAGTTCTCCCAGCACCATTTGTTAAAGAGACTGTCTTTTTTCCATTGGATGTTCTTTCCTGCTTTGTCAAAGATGAGTTGGCCATACGTTTGTGGGTCTAGTTCTGGGGTTTCTATTCTATTCCATTGGTCTATGTGTCTGTTTTTATGCCAATACCATGCTGACTTGATGATGACAGCTTTGTAGTAGAGGCTAAAGTCTGGGATTGTGATGCCTCCTGCTTTGGTCTTCTTCTTCAAAATTACTTTGGCTATTCGGGGCCTTTTGTGGTTCCATATGAATTTTAGGATTGCTTGTTCTAGTTTCGAGAAGAATGCTGGTGCAATTTTGATTGGGATTGCATTGAATGTGTAGATAGCTTTGGGTAGTATTGACATTTTGACAGTATTTATTCTTCCAATCCATGAGCAGGGAATGTCTTTCCATTTCTTTATATCTTCTTCAATTACCTGCATAAGCTTTCTATAGTTTTCAGCATACAGATCTTTTACATCTTTGGTTAGATTTATTCCTAGGTATTTTATGCTTCTTGGTGCAATTGTGAATGGGATCAGTTTCTTCATTTGTCTTTCTGTTGCTTCATTGTTAGTGTATAAGAATGCAACTGATTTCTGCACATTGATTTTGTATCCTGCAACTTTGCTGAATTCATGTATCAGTTCTAGCAGACTTTTGGTGGAGTCTATCGGATTTTCCATGTATAATATCATGTCATCTGCAAAAAGCGAAAGCTTGACTTCATCTTTGCCAATTTTGATGCCTTTGATTTCCTTTTGTTGTCTGATTGCTGATGCTAGAACTTCCAGCACTATGTTAAACAAGAGCGGTGACAGTGGGCATCCCTGTTGTGTTCCTGATCTCAGGGAAAAAGCTCTCAGTTTTTCCCCGTTGAGGATGATGTTAGCTGTGGGCTTTTCATAAATGGCCTTTATGATCTTTAAGTATGTTCCTTCTATCCCGACTTTCTCAAGGGTTTTTATTAAGAAAGGGTGCTGGATTTTGTCAAAGGCCTTTTCTGCATCGATTGACAGGATCATATGGTTCTTCTCTTTTTTTGTTAATGTGATGTATCACGTTGATCGATTTGCGAATGTTGAACCAGCCCTGCATCCCAGGAATGAATCCCACTTGATCATGGTGAATAATTCTTTTTATATGCTGTTGAATTTGATTTGCTAGTATCTTATTAAGAATTTTTGCATCCATATTCATCAGGGATATTGGCCTGTAGTTCTCTTTTTTTACTGGGTCTCTGTCTGGTTTAGGAATCCAAGTAATACTGGCTTCATAGAATGAGTCTGGAAGTTTTCCTTCCCTTTCTATTTCTTGGAATAGCTTGAGAAGGATAGGTATTATCTCTGCTTTAAACGTCTGGTAGAACTCCCCTGGGAAGCCATCTGGTCCTGGACTCTTATTTGTTGGGAGATTTTTGATAACCGATTCAATTTCTTCGCTGGTTATGGGTCTGTTCAAGCTTTCTATTTCCTCCTGATTGAGTTTTGGAAGAGTGTGGGTGTTTAGAAATTTGTCCATTTCTTCCAGGTTGTCCAATTTGCTGGCATATAATTTTTCATAGTATTCCCTGATAATTGTTTGTATCTCTGAGGGATTGGTTGTAATCATTCCATTTTCATTCATGATTTTATCTATTTGGGTCATCTCCCTTTTCTTTTTGAGAAGCCTGGCTAGAGGTTTGTCAATTTTGTTTATTTTTTCAAAAAACCAACTCTTGGTTTCGTTGATCTGCTCTACAGTTTTTTTAGATTCTATATTGTTTATTTCTGCTCTGATCTTTATTATTTCTCTTCTTCTGCTGGGTTTAGGCTGCCTTTGCTGTTCTGCTTCTATTTCCTTTAGGTGTGCTGTTAGATTTTGTATTTGGGATTTTTCTTGTTTCTTGAGATAGGCCTGGATTGCAATGTATTTTCCTCTCAGGACTGCCTTCGCTGCATCCCAAAGCGTTTGGATTGTTGTATTTTCATTTTCGTTTGTTTCCATGTATATTTTAATTTCTTCTCTAATTGCCTGGTTGACCCACTCATTCGTTAGTAGGGTGTTCTTTAACCTCCATGCTTTTGGAGGTTTTCCAGACTTTTTCCTGTGGTTGATTTCAAGCTTCATAGCATTGTGGTCTGAAAGTATGCATGGTATAATTTCAATTCTTGTAAACTTATGAAGGGCTGTTTTGTGACCCAGTATATGATCTATCTTGGAGAATGTTCCATGTGCACTCGAGAAGAAAGTATATTCTGTTGCTTTGGGATGCAGAGTTCTAAATATATGTGTCAAGTCCATCTGATCCAATGTATCATTCAGGGCCCTTGTTTCTTTATTGACTGTGTGTCTAGATGATCTATCCATTTCTGTAAGTGGGGTGTTAAAGTCCCCTGCAATGACCACATTCTTATCAATAAGGTTGCTTATGTTTATGAGTAATTGTTTTATATATCTGGGGGCTCGGGTATTTGGCGCATAGACATTTATAATAGTTAGCTCTTCCTGGTGGATAGACCCTGTGATTATTATATAATGCCCTTCTTCATCTCTTGTTACAGCCTTTAATTTAAAGTCTAGTTTGTCTGATATAAGTATGGCTACTCCAGCTTTCTTTTGACTTCCAGGAGCATGATACATAGTTCTCCATCCCCTCACTCTCAATCTAAAGGTGTCCTCAGATCTAAAATGAGTCTCTTGTAGACAGCAAATAGATGGGTCTTGTTTTTTTATCCATTCTGATACCCTATGTCTTTTAGTTGGCGCATTTAATCCATTTACATTCAGTGTTATTATAGAAAGATATGGGTTTAGAGTTATTGTGATGTCTGTATGTTTTATGCTTGTAGTGATGTCTCTGGTACTTTGTCTCACAGGATCCCCCTTAGGATCTCTTGTAGGGCTGGTTTCGTGGTGACAAATTCCTTCAGTTTTTGTTTGTTTGGGAAGACCTTTATCTCTCCTTCTATTCTAAATGACAGACTTGCTGGATAAAGGATTCTCGGCTGCATGTTTTTTCTGTTTAGCACACTGTAGATATCGTGCCAAGCCTTTCTGGCCTGCCAAGTTTCAAAGGAGGGATCAGTCACGAGTCTTATAGGTCTCCCTTTATATGTGAGGGCACGTTTATCCCTTGCTGCTTTCAGAATTTTCTCTTTATCCTTGTATTTTGCCAGTTTCACTATGATATGTCGTGCAGAAGATCGATTCAAGTTACGTCTGAAGGGAGTTCTCTGTGCCTCTTGGATTTCAATGCCTTTTTCCTTCCCCAGTTCAGGGAAGTTCTCAGCTATAATTTGTTCAAGTACCCCTTCAGCACCTTTCCCTCTCTCTTCCTCCTCTGGGATACCAATTATGCGTATATTATTTCTTTTTAGTGTATCACTTAGTTCTCTAATTTTCCCCTCATACTCCTGGATTTTTTTATCTCTCTTTCTTTCAGCTTCCTCTTTCTCCATAACTTTATCTTCTAGTTCACCTATTCTCTCCTCTGCCTCTTCAAGCCGAGCCATCGTGGTTTCCATTTTGTTTTGCATTTCGTTTAAAGCGTTTTTCAGCTCCTCGTGACTGTTCCTTAGTCCCCCGATCTTTGTGGCAAGAGATTCTCTGCTGTCCTGTATACTGTTTTCAAGCCCAGCGATTAATTTTATGACTATTATTCTAAATTCACTTTCTGTTATATTATTTAAATCCTTTTTGATCAGTTCATTAGCTGTTGTTATTTCCTGGAGATTCTTCTGAGGGGAATTCTTCCGTTTGGTCATTTTGGAGAGTCCCTGGCGTGGTGAGGACCTGCAGTGCACTTCCCCTGTGCTGTGGTGTATAACTGGAGTTAGTGGGCGGGGCCGCAGTCCGACCCGATGTCTGCCCCCAGCCCACTGCTGGGGCCACAGTCAGACTGGTGTGTGCCTTCTCTTCCCCTCTCCTAGGGGCGGGATTCACTGTGGGGTGGCGTGGCCCGTCTGGGCTACTTGCACACTGCCAGGCTTGTGTTGCTGGGGATCTGGCGTATTAGCTGGGGTGGGTAGGCAAGGTGCACGGGGGCTGGAGGGGCAGGCTTAGCTCGCTTCTCCTTAGGTGATCCACTTCAGGAGGAGCCCTGTGGCAGCGGGAGGGAGTCAGATCCGCTGCCGGAGGTTTGGCTCCGCAGAAGCACAGAGTTGGGTGTTTGCGCGGAGCGAGCAAGTTCCCTGGCAGGAACTGGTTCTCTTTGGGATTTTGGCTGGGGGATGGGCGGGGGTGATGGCGCTGGCGAGCGCCTTTGTTCCCCACCAAGCTGAGCTCTGCCGTCCGGGGGCTCAGCAGCTCTCCCTCCCTTTGTCCTCCAGCCTTCCCGCTTTCCGAGCAGAGCTGTTAACTTATGACCTCCCAGACGCTAAGTTGCGCTTGCTGTCGGAACACAGTCCATCCGGCCCCTCCGCTTTTGCCAGCCAGACTCGGGGGCTCTGCTTGGCCGGCGAGCCGCCTCTCCGCCCCGGCTCCCTCCCGCCAGTCCGTGGAGCGCGCACCGCCTCGCCGCCCTTCCTACCCTCTTCCGTGGGCCTCTAGTCTGCGCTTGACTCCGGAGACTCCCTTCTGCTAATCCTCTGGCGGTTTTCTGGGTTCTTTAGGCAGGTGTAGGTGGAATCTAAGTGATCGGCAGGACGCGCTGTGAGCCCCGCGTCCTCCTACGCCGCCATCTTCCGGAACCCCCCCTCTAATTCCATCAACTTCTGATTTATACAACCAGGAAAGAAAAAGTCAAGACTTTTGGTGGAAGGTTTTTTTTTTTTTTCTCCCTACTTAACCTTGCTCACAAAGTTTGGTGACACATTGGGGCCCCAGCGTCCACATGTGTCTCAGCTGTATTTCAACTGCATCATCTCTATAAAACCCTGACAGGTCAGGATGAAATTATTAGGTACCTAATACAGATACTCCTTTTAACTCCTTCCCCCTCCTCCCAAAGAAGCAGTAGAGTAAGCCCGCTCCCCTTTTCTTTGTGATGGGTAATACATTCAAGTCAGTTCTTCTCCTGGTTCCCTTCTTTCAGCTTACCGATATTTTTTAACAGATATTTATCTTTGAAGACATAATCCATGATTTTCTGGATATATACACATATATAAAGGAAGCCTTTTCACACTATTAAGATAATTGTGTATTGTGAAGACATAACTTGAGTTATATGTATTGAATAACTTCAAGTGTGTGAAACAAACACTTAGAAATGAAAGGAAAGAATGTGGAGTGCCCTTGCATTACTATTGACTTGATCGAAGTATAAAAATTAATGGAGCACTTAAAAGAATTTATCGAATTGTACACCACAAAGAAAATCTGGGTAGGTTTACAAAAGCAGAAATCACATACCTCAGGGTCTGGGCTAGGATGCTCTCGGGTTCATTTCCGTCTTCATGCCTCTCTATCAGATCTTGGGAATGTGACTCAGTTTCCCTAAGCTTCAAGCTCCTGACTATGAGGCTGAGATCGTAAGAGACTTTCTTAGGGTAATTGTGTATGAGTTGATCCGTAGACTATACTTAGCTCCGGGCCTGAGGCAATGCTCCCTAAGTGGCAATAGTTGCTTCTCCTACTGTTTCTAAACCTTGTAGTTTTAAGAAATCTATAAGTGAGCAAATAAATCATCTGCTCCCACTTGGGAATAAAAGAATACCCCCTACATCATTAGCTGAGCAAATGAAGGAGAGAAGTGAGGGAGGACCCCGAGGGCCTGGTCTTCACCCCACCTCATCCCAAGCCTCCCCACCCAATCTTCCCAACTCAGCAAAGGGCTAGTCTGTTCTGCCAGTTGCTCAGGCTAAAAGCCATCATGACAGTTTCTCCTGTCTGCCCCTCTCCTGCTGCCTCCTTTTATCCAGATTACCATAGGAGCCTCCTCACTAGCCTTGTTGCTTCCCCCTTCCCCAGCTTTGGTCTGTTTCCAACAAAGCAAATGGTCAAAGAGAGGTCAGGGCTTCCACTCACAACTCTCCAAAGTCCACCCACCTTGCCCTGCTCACAGTTAGAGGTCTTTACAATAGCTAACAAGGCTCCTCTCCATCTCTTAAGTCTCCCTCTCTTCCTACTCTTCTGTTCCCACATACCTCTCCTGCTCCTGTCCTCCTGGCTCCTTCCACTCCCACTGCACACTGGCCTTTGCTTTACCTCAAACCTACTGGGCTGTGATGTTGGTGTCTTTTGCACTGTGATTTCTTCTGCCTAAAAGACTCTGTGTCCATCTAAACCCTCCCCACCATGTATACATGGTGTGCTTCCCCATCACCCTCCTCTTATTTACACATGGCTGCTCCCCCATCACCAGCATCCCCCCCCCCCGCCATGTACCTATGGTGTACTCCTCATCACTTACTGCCCCCAGCTACACATGGATGCTCCCTCATCACCCTCCTCCACCATTTACACATTGTATACTCCCCCACATACATCTCCTCCATTACCCTCACGCCAGGTGCAAGTGGACCCGTGTGGGTCCGCTTAGGTATGGATTTTTTTTCGATACATAAAGTATAGTACAGGTGGTATATTTTCTCTTCCTTATGACATTCTTCTAACATTTTCTCCAGCTTACTTTATTGTAAGAATGCAGTATATAATACATATAACATACAAAATATGTGTTAATTGACTGTCTATGTTGTCAGTGAGGCTTCTAGTCAACAGTAGGCTATTACTAGTTAAGTTCTGAGGGAGTCAAAAGTTATACACGGATTTTAACTGCACAGGCAGTTGGTGCTCATCACCTTGGTGTTGTTTGAGGGTCAACCGTATTTTGGAATTTTTAAGTCTCTTGAACGCTTGTTACTTACAGGGAAGAGTTGGAGGGTAAATTACGGTTCACCTGGTCAATTTCAGCTCTCAGCTCAGTGGCAGTCACCCGTCCTCAACTCAGGCCCCTTGAAAGGCCACTGGGCACATATTCCTTGGGGAGCTTGCACATAGCAAGCAGGAGCAGGGTGGGCAAAGGGACCCTGTCCCTCAAATATAGGTACTCTGCACTCTGATGGTGTTTGCTGCTACTGACTAAAGAGGCAGGCAGCCCCTGTTGCACCTCCCCACGCTGTTGCAAGTGTCTCCCTGCTATGGCTGAGAAGGCCAGTGCCCTTCTCCCCATCCCTTCATTTTTCACTTTTTCCTCTTTAAGAGCTAGACAGTAAAGACTAGGATGTTCCAAACCAAGTGCATATACCAGGAAAGTTAGAAAGAGAGCGTGCATCCCAGGGAAAAGCTCAGAAATGACCTGAGAAGTCCATAAGTCTATACTTCAGGCTTATTCTCAGCACAGAGACAGCCTACAACAATTAATTTTATAAAATAAAAATAAAAATATTAGCAAAACAACAGCAAACTGTGGGGAAGGAGAGGAGGATGTTATTTCCATAGTTATGACATTATTAGATTCAAATGTCTGATGTTCAACAACAAAAAAATCACAAATCATACAAAGAAACAGGAAAGTATGGCCCATTCAAGGCAAAAATTAAATAAAGAGGCTGTTCCTGAAAAATACCTAATGGTACATCTGCTAGACAAGTCTTTAAAATATGTGTCTTAAAGATGCTCAAGAGAAACAAATAGCTCAGAAATATGTGGAGAAGGTCAAGAAAACAATGTATAAACAAATGGAAATATCATTAAAGCAATAACCTAAAAAAAGAACAACAAGGAATTCTGAGGCTAAAAAGTACAATAAGTGAAGTGAGAAATTTACCACATGGATTCAAATACAGATCTGAACAAGCAGAAGGAACAATCAGGGAACTGAAGACAGGACAATGGAATTGATCAAGTCTGAGGGACAGAAAGAAAAAAGATTGAAGCAAAGTGAACAGAGCCTAAGAGTCTTGTAGGGCACCATCAAGCAGACCAACATATGCATTGTGGAAGTGTCAGAAATAGAAGAGAGATAAAAAGGGGCACAGAGAATATTTGAAGAAATAATGTTTGAAAACTTCCAAAATTTTATGAAAGACATGGATATAAACATCCAAGAAGCTGAACAGACTCCAAGTAAGAGGAACTTAGAGAGCCACACCAAGGCACATTATGATCAATCTTTCAAAAGCCAGAGACTTTGAATATTGAAATTGAAATTGAAAGAAAGAATATTGAAAGCAACAAGAGAGAAGTGAATCATCACATACAGTGGATCCTCAATAAGAACATAAGCATATTTCTTTTTTTTTAATGTGAGTTTTTTTTTAAACTTACATCCAAATTAGTTAGCATACAGTGCAACAATGATTTCAGGAGTTGATTCCTTAATGTCCCTTATCTATTTAGCCCATCCCCCTCCCACAACCCCTCCAGTAACCCTCTGTTCTCCATATTTAAGAGTCTCTTATGTTTTGCCCCCTCCCTGTTTTTATATTATTTTTACTTCCCTTCCCTTGTGTTCATCTGTTCTGTGTCTTAAAGTCCTCATGTGAGTGAGCACATATGATATTTGTCTTTCTCTAATTTCACTTAGCTTAATACCCTCTAGTTCCATCCACATAGTTGCAAATGGCAAGATTGCATTCTTTTTGATTGCCGAGTAATACTCCATTGTGTGTGTGTGTGTGTGTGTGTGTGTGTGTGTGTGTGTGTGTGTATACCATATCTTCTTTATCCATTCATCCATCATTGGACGTTTGGGCTCTTTCCATACTTTGGCTATTGTTGATAGCCATAAGCATCTGCCATAAGCAGATTTCTTATCAGAAACTATGGAGGCCAGAAGGCAATGAGCTAATATATTCCAACTGCTAAAAGAAAAAATCTGCCAACCAAAAACCCTGTATCTGGACAAAACTTTCCTTCAGCAGTGAGGAAGAAACTGGGGTGCCTGGGTGGCTCAGTCGGGTAAGCGTCTGACTTCGGCTCAGGTCACGATCTCATGGCTCGTGAGTTTGAGCCCCAAGTCAGGCTCTGTGCTGACAGCTTAGAGCCTGGAGCCCACTTCAGATTCTGTGTCTCCCTCTCTCTCTGCCCCTCCCTCACTCACCTCTGTCTCTGTATCCTTCAAAAATAAATAAACATTAAAAAATTAAAATTAAAAAAAAGAAGTGAGGAAGAAACTAAGACATTGCCAAATAAACAAAAGCTGAAGGCGTTTGCAGCCAGTAGACTTGCCCTGCCAGAAATGCTCAAGGGAATCTTGAGAGGTGAAATGAAAACACACTAGAGAGTAACTCGAAGCCATATGGAGAAATAAACATCTCAGAAAAGGGAAATGCCTTGGCAATTATAAAAAGTATTATTGTAACTGTTGTTTGTAATGCACTTTTTGTTTTCTACACTGTTTAAGAGACTAATAAATTTAAAGAAAAATGATTATTAGTGTAAAAACTAACATTAATGTAACATTAATTTGTAACTTAAAATCTTGTTTTCTACATAATTTAAGAGATGAATGCAATTATGGAAAGAGCCTAAATGTCCATCAACTGATGAATGGATAAAGAAATTGTGGTCTATATACACAATGGAATACTATGTGGCAATGAGAAAGAATAAAATATGGCCTTTTGTAGCAACGTGGATGGAACTGGAGAGTGTGATGCTAAGTGAAATAAGTCATGTAGAGAAAGACAGATGCCATATGTTTTCACTCTTATGTGGATCCTGAGAAACTTAACAGAAGTCCATGGGTGAGGGGAAGAAAAAAAAAAAAAGAGGCTAGAGAGGGAGGGAGCCAAAGCATAAGAGAATCTCAAAGACTGAGAACAAACTGAGAGTTGATGGGGGGTGGGAGGGAGGGGAGGATGGGTGATGGGTATTGAGGAGGGCAGCTTTTGAGATGAGCACTGGGTGTTGTATGTAAACCAATTTGACAATAAATTTCATATTAAAAAAAAGAGATGAATGCATTTAAAATAACTAATGATTTATGTTTTAGGGTACATCACATGAAGATGTAATTTTGTGACATCAGCCATTGAAAGGGAAGGGACAGAACTGTAAAGGAGCAGACTTTGTGTCTGTTATTGAAGTTAAGCTGGTAAAAATTCAAATTAGTGTTTAAAATGTTTTAATGTTTATTTTTTGATAGAGGGACAGATAAGAGCAGGAGAGGGGTAGAGAGAGAGGGAGACACAGAATCTGAAGTGGGCTCCAGGCTCTGAGCTGTCAGCACAGAGCCTCATGTGGGGCTTGAGCTCATAAACCATGAGATCATGACCTGAGCTGAAGTCAGATGCTCAGTCGACTGAGCCACCAGGGCACCCCCAGATTACAGTGTTTTAACATTAGAGTGTTTCATACAATCTCCATAGTAACCACAAAGAAATAGCTATAAAATATACACAAAAGGAAATGAGAAAGGAATTAAGCATTTCACTACAAAAAATCAACTGAAAACAAAAAAAAGATGGTAATGCAAGAAATAAGGGACAGAAAAACTATAAGGCATATAGAAAACAAATAGCATGAGAGAAGTCTTTCCTTATCAATGGATACTTTAAACACAAATGAATTAAACCCTTCAATCAAAAGAGATTGGAAGAATGGATAAAAACACATGATCCAACTATATGCTGTCTACCAGAGACTTTTTTTCAGGCCAATGACACAAACAGGTTGAAAATGAAAGGAAGAAAATGTATTCCATGCAAACAATAACCAAAAGAGAGCAGTGGTGGCTATATTAATATAGCCTAGGATGCAAGAGGGAGCACTAGGTTCATGTACAGCCACCTCCCTGTGAAACCAACTTTGCAAAAGCTTCCTGGGTCTCTTCAGGGGTGACAGGGAGGTCTCCAACCTGGGGAGGAGACACCTGACAGTCCCTCTCCCACTGGCCTGGTCTCTGGAGCCCTCTCCTGGCTCCTGGGCGTCAGGCTGGTGGGTAGGCGGTCAGACCATCTGGTGGGCCACCGAGGTGCGTTGTTGCAGACTTTGGCGCCCAGCAGCTGTGCCCCCTGCGGATGGGGCGGGGGGGGGGGGGGGGGGAGGTGAGGAGGGAGGGCTTGGATCCGGACCCAAGCAGGTGTGCAGGAGCAAGGGCATGGGTGCGCGCAGGCGCATGGGCCAGGGGCGGAGCCCAGTGAGGCAGCTGAGGCTGCAGCTGTGCCCTGCGTCCTGGCTCCCAGACTGCCTGCTGCCCCAAGCCCCCAAGTCTCTAGGCAAGTCAGGGGCTGAAGCCCACCCCACCCCCCACCGGGGACGTGCTGCTGCCTGGCGCCTGTGACCCGGTAGCTGTGGAGGTAGCAGTAGACTTAGCAGTAGCGGGGCACTCGCGGAGAGGACTCGGAGCTATGAGGCTCCAGCCCCGGAGGGTGGCGGCCGTGCTGCTCCTGCTGCTCCTGGAGGCAAAGGCCAAGGTGTGGGCCGCGCTCCCTGGGGCACCTCTGGCTGCGGCTGCGCTGGTGGAGTGCCAACACTGCCAGGGGCTGAGCGCGATGCGATGCCCCCAGTCGCCCCCAAGACCATCTGCAAGAAGCCTAAAGGTGGAGCAGCTGAGACCCACAGCCTCCCTCCAGGACCTGCCTCAGTCGTGGTGCTGCCGAGGTAGGGATCCTCGTGACAGGGTCCCATGTGGCCTTCCCCTGCCCCTCTCTGTCTTCCCTTCCATTCCCACCCCCTCTCCCTTGTGGTCCCGGGTTCTTCTTGAGCTCCTTTCTGGCTGTTGTCTGGAGGACTCAGGAGTGACTTTATGGGTTGTATCCTGGTTCCCTGGAGGAGGAGGGCCCGAGATCCAGTAGGGGGTTAGGCTCCTTTGGTGGGGAGCAGCGCAGGTACAGAGCAGGGGTCGCCCTGAGTGCCCTTGGAGGTCTGACTGGGTTGGTGGCTGGAGGGTGGAGGTGCGAACGCACCAACGAACGCGTGGACCTGAGGGTGTGGGAAAATGCCAAGGCAGGGCCAGGGAAGTCGCAGCCATGAGCAGGAGGCAACATTCCTGCCTGTGAAAATGAAGCACAGGGACTTCAGATTCCAGAGAAACATTCCAGGGAGAGTCAGGGTGGTGGGCCTGAGTTGCTGGAGCCCAGCCAGGGAACTTGTTGAAGCCATTTAGAGTGGAAGCCTCAGGTGAACACAAACCTCCTGCCTCCCCCCTCCACACCCCCTGCCCTGCCTCACCTCACCCCTGGCAGCGAAGTTGCACTCTCTGCTGGGGCAGGGAGATCCCACCCCGCTTTGTGCTAAAGGCGGTCCTCTAACATGGGAGTTAATGGGACTATGGGGTATGGAGTCTGAATTAGGGGTTGTGCAACTCCCTGTTGAGCTCTTCATTTCTGAAGGCAATTTGCATTCAATCAATGAACTCAAAGCAAATGGGCGACGAACAAGTGGAGCTTCTTTCTTTTAGAGGGTGGTCCAGACTCTTTCCTACTTGGAGTTGTTTGCTGGAGAGGACTGGGTTTTTTGGATTGAGTACAAAGTCATCTTTTTGGGAAATGTTGGGTGGGAATGTCTTCTTCTCACTCTCCCAAGGAAGGTGGATGGAAAAGTTCCTTGGTCCAGGCAGACTTGTCAGTTTTATTCTTCATATCCGTGGGGTGTGGTGCTTCATGTTTCTGTGGAGCGCCTCCTGTGTTGCATTCGTTCTATGTTTCAAGAGTTTCAGACCTTAGGAATCACAACTCCTCCGGGACTCACCAGGGAGCATGAGGGATAAGTGACTCTGAGCCCACCGTGTCCCTAGAAACCAGTGCATGTGTACTTGAGCAGGCAGTGCTCGCCTCTCAGCCTCCTTTTGAAATCAGCTCTTGAGCAAATGCTCTTTCATTCCATGGGTTCTACCTCTCCCAGGTTGTTGGGGTGTGTGTGTGTGTGTGTGGTGCCGTGGCCTGTATGTAGTCCGGACCGCGTTAGAGACCCAGTTCTTTCCAAAGACACTGTTTTGTTGCATAGGAATTTCTCATTTCAATAGAGTGTTCCAATCCTGTCTCAAAGGTTGAAAACATCCTGAAGGCAGCACCGTGATCTCACTGAAAGCAAAAGCCCAAGAGCAGAGGCTTTCACAAACTTACATATCAAGATGACCGGTACTTTTATGTTTTCAGTAAGATGGTGTGGTGTAGGCCACTTTTAGCAGCTCACGCTCCTAAGCATCTGTTTTGTCCCCAGGGGGTGAGTTGTCTCTCTGAGGAATTAAGGAGATTATGATTATCTTGAATATCATTATTTTCATGATTACCATGATTACTATATTCTGCATAACCCATCACATGGAATTTGATACATGAGCTCGATTCCCAAAACATTTCATTGCAAAACACTCGCTACAACAAGGAGAAAAAAATCACTTTTGTGTGATGGACAATGTACCTTACCTTTATTGTACTGTTTCAGTGGCATGTGCATATGGTAAGAGTGATGAGAGTGTCCACTTAGATCAAAGCAGATTTTTGTGACATAATGATACTTCAATAAACCATAAAAAATAATTGAAAATCTAATATACCTAGTAATCTAAGCACTCTGTCCTTTTTGATATGAAATACTAAGTAAAGAACTCATCTTTCAAAAACTGCCGAGTCATAAAAATTCCTTATTATTCAGGTAGGTCTGGTGAATGGAATGGAATGAACTAAGCTCTTTGAAATAGAGCAAGCTAGAATTTGAGATATTGAAGTCACATTTACTCTCTATTTCGCTCTTGACATGGTCTTTTTTTTCACTGATGTCTTTTGACCTTTAAGCTATTTCCCTCCTTCCTGTCCCTCACCTTTGCAATCATCTTTATGTATTTATGGGTTTGTTTTATTATGTTTTGAGGATTTTTGTAGTTTCTTTTCTTATTTTTTGTTTCAGGTTCCACATATATGTGCGAGCATTTTGTATTTGTCTTTCTCTGTGTGATTTATTTCACTTAGCATAATGCCCTCCAGGCTATTATAAATAATGTGGCATAATACAGGTGTGAAGGTATTTTTGGGAGTTAGTGTTCTGAGTAATACCTAGGAGGGTAATTGAAGGAAATTGCTGGATGATATGGATGTTCTCGTTTGAATTTTTTGAGGAAACTTTATATTGTTTTTGACTGCCGCTGCCACAAGTTCCAGTGCAACAACAGAGCACAATGATTCGCTTTCCCAACACTTGTAATTCTTGTCTTTTTACCCAACACTTGTAATTTCTTGTCTTTTTGATAAGACCATTCAGACAGGTTTCAGGTGATATCTCTTTGGGTTTGGCTTTTCATTTCCCTAATGTGGAGTGACATTGCACATCTCTTCATGTATTTGGTGGCCATCTGTATGTGTTCATTGGAAAAATGCCTCTTCAGGACTCTGCCAGTTTCATAATTGCTCTTTGCTTTTGCATTGTTGTGCTGTAGGAGTTCTTTATATCTTTTGTATATTAACCCTTTACCATGTATGTAGTTTGCAAGTATTTTCTCCCATTCACTATGTTGCCTTTTCATTCTGTTGAAGATATTTTTACTGTGCAGAACTCGTTTTTTTAGTTTCATGTAGTCCCACTTCTTTATTTTTCCTTTGTAGGTTTGGCTTCTGGTGTCAAATCCCAAAACTCAGTGACAAGACTGAGATCAAAAACATTCTCATGGGTTCGGCATTTGGCTTTGTCCAGCAAAGCCAAGGACAGCAGAAAGGATTGCTTAAGACTCCATGCAAGTCAAGAGAGGTGACAGGGAGTTTAAGGGACATCTCCACGAGCTGCTCTCAAGCTCCCATAGTCACTAAACCTACAAACAATGTGCAACACATCAGTGGGCCACATGCTAGAAAGAATGTATTGAAGACATGGTGCAAACCAAATTTAGACACTAAAGACTTTGTGAGCACATGCAGAACCCAACCCCTAGATACACATCCACTAGGTAAGCGAAGTCTAGCCTGCCCCCCAGATACACACCAACTAGGTAAGTGAACTGCTGCTGGCTGTTTGCAGAAAGGCCAGAGAGCAGTGGTCTGCTTTGCAAAGCGTCCCCTATAATCTCCTAACTCAGGACATAGTTGTGCGAATTCCCACACCTTCTGCCCAAGTTCTTATCCAGGATTTTTCTGGTTTTAGGTCTTAAGTCTTTAATACATTTTGACTTCGTTTCTGTGTGTGGTGTTAAATACGTGTCAAGTTGTTTTTCTGTGCATGTTGTTTTTCTGTGCCCAGGGTTTCTGACACCACCTATTGAGGAAACTGCCTTTTCCTCATGTTATATTCTTGGTTCTTTTGCTGTGAATTAATTGGTTACATATGTTTGGGTTTCTTTCTGGGCCTTCAGTTCTGTTCCAATGATCTGTGTGTCTGTTTGTACCCCAATACCATAGT
This sequence comes from Panthera onca, assembly GCF_046562875.1. Classification (NCBI taxonomy): domain Eukaryota; kingdom Metazoa; phylum Chordata; class Mammalia; order Carnivora; family Felidae; genus Panthera; species Panthera onca. The sequence goes on from NC_138339.1 coordinate 150,275,699, forward strand.
GCTTGGGTTATTGTAGCTTTGAGATCTAGTTTAAAATCAGAAAGCATGATGTGTCCAACTGTGTTCTTCCTTCTCAAAATGATTTTGGTATTCAGAGCCTTTTGTGGTTCTGTCCTCATTGAAGGATTATTCTATTTTTGGAGACGTGCTTAAACTTTGATAGGGAACACACCTAGGGAATGTGTAGATGGCTTTAAGTAGTGTGGACATTTTGACAATCTTAATTCTTGGGATCCACTAGCATGGAATGTCTTTCTGCTAATTTTTGTCTCTTCAGATTCTTTCTCCACTGATTTCTGGTTTTTAGTAAAGAGGTCTTCATCTTCTTGTTTAAAATAATTCTTTTCTTTTTTAACTTCTCTATGTTTATGAGAAAGATAGAGAGAGAGAGAGAGAGAGAGAGAGAGAGAGAATGAGTGGGGAAAAGCTGAGATAAAGGGAGACACAGAATCTGAAGCAGGCTCCAGACTGAGTTGTCAGCACAGAGCCCAATGCAGCGCTGAAAACACAAATCATGAGATCACAACCTGACCCACAGTCAGATGCTTCACTGACTGTGCCACCCAGGTGCCCATAGGCTAAATTTATTCTTATTTTATTCTTTTGGAGTGATTTTAAATTCTTTTCTTAATTTCTCTCTCTGATAGTTTGTGATTCATGTAAAGAAATTAAGCACATTATATATATCGACATACATATCTTAACATTACTGAAATCATTTATTAGGTGTATCAGTAATGTTGTAGAGTCACTGAAGTCTCTATATAACATATCATGCACTAATAATAAGTGAAAAAGTACCTGGGAATATAGGATGATGTGATCGAATTTAGATGAGAGTAAGCAGATATATGGAGTGATACTATGCAAATTTTCTGAAATGTTTTGTGGTTGATACAAACAACTCCATAAATAAGGTTTGTTTGGATATACGTTTTCTTTAAAAAAGACACAGAGAGCTGTGACATAGACATATCCTTCCCAACACATTCCCACAACACACCCTGTGCATCTTGGGAGGTAGCCACCTTGTCTCTATTTTCTGTCCTGGAACCCAGTGCCTGGCCCCACTGCTCAGTGAATTCATCTCAGAATACTGCAGTTGGGAAGAGACCTATATTTTTCATAGACTTCCTGAAAGGCACCTCAATGTCACTGAATTTTACAGAGTTGTTTCTGATATGCCTTGAATCCTCTGAGGATGTCTAAGTTGGAATGGCACTTTCTTTGCTGAGAGATCAGGGAGCCTTGCAGTATTCCTGTGTGTCTTGTGGTCACCAGAGGGTGCTGTGTGACTGCTCATGACAAGGACACTGTTCCCCAAAGATGGGGCTGGCAGGTGCAGGGCTTCACTGCTGGAGGAGCCTGAAGGGTGGGGGGAGGGTTTACTTGGTGCCAAACCCTTGACTGAGTCTCCATCCTGCAGTCTCCTTGAGCTCCTGATGTGCTTTGTAAAGGACTTTCTTGCTTGCGGAGGTTCAAGTGGTTCTTGCTGCTGTCACTCAGTCCTCAAGATGAACACATTCAGGTCATGGTCTTTAACTCATTGACCTGACTTGCACTTATGGGTACTTTCCTGAGAGTAAGGGAACCAGCCTGGGTGGAGGGCCAGCAAGCAGACAGCAGTGGCCCAGGCTGCATCCTCCACTGGCCTGAAAGCAGGGACTGGCTGCTCTACTGAGAAGCAGAGCTATGGAACAGGAGGCGCACAGGTGGCTGGGGTTTGTCATGGGATGGGGCCTGGACGAGTGTGTTCCGGGACATGGGGCAGGGATGCTGTGCAGGAGGTCAGAATGAGGGAGTGTGGTTTCTTTCCTGCCCCATGGGTCACTCCTAGGTACCCTGATGGCCTCAGTGCTGGCTTGTTCTCCTAATTCTTCAGTTATCCAGGCAGTCCCGGGGGTCCCTGCTTTTCACATAAGGCCCCAATGTAATAAAGAGGCTGTAGATACTGGAAACTGGAGGCAGTACCCAAAAAATGCATAGAAATTATGTTGTGCTAGGTGTACACGCCTAAAGAAAGAGAGATTTGTGGTGCAGATGTCCCCTTCTGTACAATGATGCGAGTCAAGATATTGGAATTGGCCCAGTCATTCAGTTTCTGGAGACGCAGAGTAAATGATGATGTGTGGCCACTGAGAATGCAGAATGGGACAGGACTGTGCCTGTCCACTGTGGGGACATCACGTACTACAAGACCATAGTCCAGGATCCTTCCACACCCAACCTGTCACACCACTCGTAGACACAAACACAGACACCTGCTGCACTCAAAGCAAAAGGACTGGGAAGATGACACCATGTCTTATGGGTGATTATTTCTTCGAAGAATATAAATTTTTTCTCTGTATTTATTTATTTTTTCATATCTATTTATTTGGAAAGAGCGAGAAGGAGAATCCTGACCAGGGCTTCAAGCTGTCATTGCAGAGCCTGACTTGGGACTTGATCTCAAGAACCATGAGATCATGACCTTAGCCAAATTTGACTCGGAAACTCAACCGATTGAGCCACCTTGGTGCCTGTTCTCATTATTTAAATATTTATTTTACTACATAAATGTCACCTGCAGAAAACCTTTAAGAACTTTATACTTTATTGCCTAATAGATTAGCATACATGGAATATTGAATATTTCATTTAGGTATTTTTATAATATTCACATTAGACCAATATCAACATGGCCTGTCCAGGAAAATGAAAGATTTTCAAGGTATCGCTCTGGTCCAGACATTTCTCTTCTGGCTTCTGCTCTTGTGTCAAACCTCAAAGGGTCCCCATGCCAGATAATGAAGATATTTCAAGTAGGCGCTTCACATAATCTTTGTTCTTTGGGGAATATTCCTCTGTCATAAAAATATTAGTTTCAATGAAATTTTAACCAAGTATTAATCACCCTTATGTTGTAGCCAGACACAACAGGCCATGTTGTGTGTTTGCATACCTGATAATTTTAGAGGAGCTAAAGCAGCAGAAACCGAGATCGGTGGTTGCAGAGACTGGGGAGAGGGAATGAGCCATGGTGATTAGTAGTACACATGTCTCTGTGATGGAAATGTTCAAGAAGTACATAATGGTCACGGGTGTAAAATCCGGTGAATGTATGTGATGACACTTGAAGTTGTAATTTAAAAGGATCAGAGTAGGGGGTGCCTGGGTAGCTCAGTCAGTTAAGCATCCGACTTCGGCTCAGGTCATGATCTCACGGTCCGTGAGTTCGAGCCCCACGTCGGACTCTGTGCTGACAGCTCAGAGCCTGGAGCCTGTTTCAGATTCTGTGTTTCCCTCTCTCTCTGACCCTCCTCTGTTCATGCTCTGTCTCTCTCTGTCTCAAAAATAAATAAACGTTAAAAAAATTTTAAAAAAAAGGATCAGAGTAAATTTTTTTGAAGTTAATTTATGTTTTATTTATAAAACAATACATAAGGACAGTAAATACCTCCATACAAACAACAAAAATTACCAACAACGCAATGACAGGGTCAGGGAATTCATCTTTTGGGGCTGCAGCCAACATGAGGCGCTGCTCGGGAGCTGAGGCTGGTTGCCCAGCTGCAGCAGGTGGTTGCTCCAGCCTGTCCATGACTCCGCCAGCTGGGGCTGGAGGCTGCTCAGGTTGTGGGTCCACCAAAGGGGCAGGTGGCTCTTCCAGCTCCTGACAGTGAATCAGAGCTAGGACTACCACTTCCACTGGTGGGGACGCTGAAGGGAGGGTCACCGCTTCCTCTAACTGCTGAGCTCCAGAATGAGTGGTGGCTTCAGGCAGCCTGGGCTGCGAAGTTCCAGTGGGCACCACAGAGATAGCGGGGGCTAGCTCCTGAGGGACATTTGGATCTTGCTCTGGAGTTGGTACCATAGCTTCAAGAATACAAAGTGTCATCACCGTGATTGCCATTCCATGACCCTTCCAAATAAAGGAAACCTCTCCCGCAGACATTGTCATCTGAGTCAAAGAACCCACCAGGAGGAAGTCTCCCAGATGGCAGGTTAATGGAACAGTGATCTGAGACTACTCACAACTCCTAGCCCACTCGCAGTCTCAGGAAACGTGCTCTGTGTGGCAAACCCTGTCCCATCCACATGCCCACATCTCCCACCCAGAGTCCTCGTCACCCAGAGTCTCTGATTCATTGGTCTCACAGTTTCTCCACGTTGAGTAGAGAAGGCGGGTGTGGTGCTGCAGCTCGGAGCCGGGCATGTGGGTCCCTACATATGCCTGCAGCATCTTCTGGCTGATGAAATATGGGGGCTGGAAAAAGTCCTCGGGGTAGTGGTCCAGCTAGGTGCCCAGGATGGAGGAAATGGCCCTGGGGATACAAAAGTAGCCAGAACAATCAACATGGGGTGTTCCTCCCGCACTGATGTCTCAGGACAGGCCTGTGGGACCTGGCCTCTATTCCTCCTGCTCCTGGATGTACAGAGGGTAGTTCTATACCTTGTCCACCTGTGATTTGGCCATCCCACCTAAGAGAGTCCTGGTCACTGAAGAGGGGCTGTGAAAATTCTATTTGACGGGAACCCCTTAACCAATGATGTGGTCGTCTCTGTCCTTCTTGAGGAAGCCAGACATACTCTTTGGTGTGTCCTCCTGCCTACCTCTCACTAGAATTGAATTCTGTGCGTGAGTGGAGGGGTGGTGTCAGGATGAGTCAGTGCCTTCACTGCATACACTAGTGCTACATGAAAATCTGAACAAATTTGGGACAAAGGGACTCTGTCTCTTGCCTGGGCTTGCTGGGACCCTCCTCATACCTTAAACATGACGACCTGTGTCTCTATGCTGCTTCATTCACTTAGTGCACATGTGGGTGTCCTCCCACTGACACTGGTTCTCCCATTGTGTGGGTGATATGTGGTCCTTGAGCCCTCACTGTGTCTCCTGAACCCTTGCTAAGCACACACTGTCGAAGTTCCACAAGGTGGTGAGCATGATGCTCCCCAAAACCTTTATTCTGGGTCCTCTGATGGGGGTGGAGGCAAGCCTGTGAGTGGGAAGGGATGGGGTTGGACTCTCGAAAGGGCGGAATCTGTCGTCTGTTGCCCTCTGCTGTCTTATTGTGCCCACAGCGTATCCTCTAACCCACAGGACAAGACGCCTTTCCTTGCTTCCAGGGAGAAGCCCTCAGAACTCTGCCCTCTCACAGGACTCTCAGATGTGTGGGATGCTGGGTCCTGCAGCCCCTCCCACACACAGTCTCAGCACTGCTGTCTTGGAGAAGGAAGGCCCTCCAGCATGAGCTCAGCCTACTCACATTTTCTCCTGCTCCCGGGGTCCACCATCCTCCTCAGTGTCAGGAAGGAAGCAGCCATATCTGGAGGATGCCAGAAGGGCATCATATCAGCTGTCCTGTGGATACTACCTCTTGTCATATCCAGAGTCACTGACTGCTGACTAGAATTGAGCTCTGGAGGGGAGGGTGCTGTATGCTCTGTGCATTGGATCCTAGTCAGCTCCTACAGAAGTGCCTGCATGTAGTGGGGCTTTCTGTATGTTTGATGAATGATAGGCCCCCAATCAGCTCCATCACACATATTGGTGTGGGTCTGGGCCTCCTGCTCATCCTGGGCATCCTTGACTGGTTTGACCCAGGACTCAGACACACAGAGCCTCAAATCTCCTTTTCAAATGGGAAAAGAGCCCAACTCAACACCTGGTGACAGTGGGGGATGAGGCAGAAACTTGATCATGGGGAAGAGGACAAAGATGACCCAGCACAGACACAGTCCTGCTAGCAGATCTTTCCACAGGGCCAGGGTCACTTTCTATGCAGGGCCCCCACTGAGTACCTGTAGTTATTCTACTCTGATCAGAGGAACAAAGTGACACTCAGGGAGGTTTGGTGACTTTCCTTAGACTCAAAGCTTTAAGGGGCTGAATTACACTAGGCTGTGAAGGTCAGGGTGCTCACCTCATAAACAATAGTTCCAGGACCTGTTGGGTGGTAGCAAAAGCTCGTACATGCCCAAGAATGTGAAGAAGTAGGTGGGGTCTCTCCCCAGGAAGGTGGGCACCAGGTGCTCCACTCGCTGCTTCAGCAGGCCTGCATTGATGGTCCACTCCACACAGTTCTCATTCTCGTTCACGGGTGCGGCCTTTTTACCCTGAGATAGAACAGAGGAGGGACACAAAGTCAGACACAGCACCATGGACATCAGGAGGGTTGGGGTCCAGAATGCAGACCAAACCCCCAAGCCCTCAGCGACTTGTCGAAAGAATGAGACCTGGTGCCCACAGTAGGAAAAAGGATCTTGGCATTCACATGAGAATTTGAGGTGGGGAATGACTGAACACGTTAGGATCTGAGGTCAGATTGTTAGATGAGTATGGACAGCACCTCCCTGCATTAACAGCATTTTCCCTGCGATTTCTAACACCACGGTCCATTCTAGGGATCAGAAGACAGGGACATTTCCTGGCAGAGGTTACATCAGGGTAATAGGACATGTAGGATGTTCAGTGCAGCACTGCGACATGGTAACAGAAGGGAATCATGTCACAGTCCCACATTTGTGAAGGGCTGAATGGGTGAGGTAAGTGGTCTCATTTCCAGAATGATCTGGAGGGGCCCCAGGGGCATGTTCCTTGGCAACCAAAGTGCAGAGCAATAGACATAATACAATGAGCCCCATGTCCTTTGGGTAAATATCTCCCTGTTCATCATGAACATTTGTGAGACATGAAGAAGGTGTGCAAGGATGGTCAGGTGAAAAGGGACACCTGGGAATAGTCCTTGAGGAAACATATACAACAATGGCAATATATTCTAGACAGAATGGGACGTGAAATGGTTTCACATCTCTTTTCTTATATTCTTACAAATAAGTGGAGAGTGAGTGACGTTGCATCTGGCCATGGCAGGGGCTGGGTCATGAGGGCATGTTTGGGGATCAGATGGGGCTCCAGATTCATCTGGGATCAGGAGTCTATGAGAGATACCAGGGGAGTATCAGTGTGTTTTCTGTGCCCTGGGATTCTTTTCAATGCCTCTGGGCCTTGGGTGTTGGGTTTCCCTGGTACCTTCACTCACCCTGAGCCAGTGCAGCATCCTGCTGATGGCACGGGGCTTCCTCCTGTCCTTCAGGGAAGTAGAGCAGGGGTTCTCATCATTCAGCTCCTGCCCCATCTCTGCAGTGCACCTCTGTAAAGACAGTGCCCAGCAGGCAGTCAGGGGCCTCAAAGCCCTGTCTGCTTGCTTCTGCTTGTCCTCAGACCTATGTGACTTCATTCTAAATATATGACACCACAGTGTGCACACCCCCCCACCCCCAAGGAGGAGAAGCAACATGGTTTGAGAGCCTTGGACTAACCCTGTTATAGGTTAGAGGGACCTCAGAGATCCCTTTTGCCTCCTTCCCAGCATGACATCTGCATGGCCATGTTGGGTCCACCAGGTCGTCCACTGCCATCTAACCTCCTCCAGTCCAGGACAGGAGCACCTCACGTGTCCCCCTTTCCTTGAAACTGAACACGGGGGGATGGGGGTGCCCAGGGATGGCTCAGAGCTGTGACCTGACCTGACCTGGCCTGTTCTAGGCTGCTCTGTATTACCTTATGTGACTTCCTGGAAAACATCCTGAGGCATCACCAGCATGGGTGAAGGAAACCTCTCCAACATCCGAATAATCCTGTACACTACACTGGGGTTTCTGGTATCCAGAGCCCTGGTAACTGGGAAAACAACAAGAGAATATCCCAAACTCTCTGTGTCTGTAGACAAGTGAGCCTGGTATGGGACCTAACTAGAACATGGGTGCCGGGTTACAGGAGTTCCAAGCTCTCCTGAGACCTATTGTGAGCAAAGTGATGTCACTGCCTAGGATCCACCTCCTGAGTCCGCTCCTGGGATAACACCTATGCAAATCGTCCTCTATTTGCTGACTGCTCACCCCCATTCTCCATGAAATGTCACATCGGTCCACAGTTACACCAATGTACCCCTCTCCACAGCCCCCTGGGAAGGTCTGGGGGCAGCCAGGGTCCCAGCTGTAAGACATATCTGGGTTGAGACATCACTCTTCATTCTTACCTCTTTCTGGTCCCAGATTCGTGATTGTGCTTCTCAGGGATGGTCCATGTCTTTCCTGCCCAGTGGAGATAATTCTAGCATGTACTTCCTCAGGATGTCCTCAGGCATATGTGGGATGATACCTGTGAAATTGGAAGAATGGTGTCACCTGATGGAAATTTATCCAACCACATTTACTTCAACTTCTCACCTCCTTTGTTTCTGCTGCTCCTCTGATCCCAAGTGGGCATACGTGCGCGCGTACGTGTGTGCATTCAAGTGTGTGTGTGTGTGTATGTTTGTTTACCAGTGCTCATTTTCTGGAGTCCCAGAAGATAACATCCCCACCTAGGGAAGGATGGCCAAAAATTTCTTAAGAGCTTAGGTTCTCTAATTTCTAAAGCAATCGCTACAGAAGGGATTGGAGTTGTGGCCTAGTAGGTCAGAACTCTCTTTTATGTAGACTTTGTCAGTAGTGTGCCATGAGCCATTCCCTCCCTTTCCACTGGGTACAATGGGAACAGGGTGGCACTCAGTGGGTTGCCCTAGCCTTGGGTCCTCCTCAGGGAAGACCATGCTGGAATGTCTTCTGCTATGCTCCTCTTCAACCTCACCCCCACGCCACCTCCATGTCTGCACAGAGATACAGTAACACAACCTTTTCCCAAGCCCCCTCAGAAAAACTGGGTCAAGTCAAGGACCCCATTTTGAGGATATGGAGTTGGGTTCATGCCTGGTTCTGACTTTTTACCAGTCTGTGATTCTGGGCAAGGCACTGACCCGGCGAGGGTCTTCACTTTCTCCTCCCCTCCCAGGGGCTCCCTGGGATCCCCACATCCTGTAAACACATACTTGTGTAATCTCTTTCCTGGAGTGTGATATGGACTTAGTGTTTGATTTCTGTTCCAAAGAAGATGGGAATGTGACCCCAAGCCAACCAAGTTTTGTTGATAAAGTGTCCATGGCCCAGCCACATGCTCACTGTCACTCTCTGTGTTGTCTCTCAGATCCTCACACTGGGGAACCACCCCCGTGTTGAGTAATGACACAGACAGGTACACCCAGCCTAGCCCTGAGAGACAACAGGGAAGAACTAAGGCATTCGATGTGGACTGAATGCTGCCACCACCCTGAAGTGAGCTCAGGGGTTGAGTGAAGCAGGTTCTGTTTCAGTGATGACAACATCCCCAACCTCCTGAGAGGCTCTGTCAAGGCCCTCAGCTGAGCACTGCTGAATTCCTGGCCCCCTGGGCCTGTGAGATGTTAAGTTTATGGGGAAGCCACTAAGGGTGAGGGAATATTGTCACACAGCACTAGAGCAGAGTAGTGAAAATGTCATCCTGCCCCAGGCCCTGGCCCTCCTCACCCTCCCTCTCTGCTCTCTCCCCAGCTCTTTCCAGGCTCCCTGGTCTCCTTTCAAATGTCCACTATGACAACACCAACCTCTGCCTCCGAGTGTCTGCACCACTGTGCCTTTTGCCAAGCTACATATACTCGGATTTGTGCAGGGCTGACTCATTCTTGCACTGCTGCAGGAAATATTAATGTTTCCTCAGCACAGCCTTGTCAGAACCTAACCTGGTGGAACTCAGGACCCAGTTGTAGCACCTCGATTTTTTCTATGGAGTCATTGCTCATGTCATTCCCATTTTTGTTTCATGGTCTTTCCACCTTCCTGTCTAGACCTTGAGCTCCTAGAGGGAAGACCTGGCTGCCTTACCATCACTGCCACTATCTGAATGCTCAGATGTTCATTCCCAGTGGCTGAATGAAGAGATAAGGGGATCCATCCCACCATTTAGCAGCTCAGTCATTATAACCTAATTTACTTGGGTCATTTTTCAATACTTATTTTATTTTGTATTTTTTCAGTCAACTATACTCCTAACTTGGGGCGTGAAATCACACTCCAAGATCAAGAATCTCATGCCCTACTGACTGAAACAGCCAATGTTAATAGAACTAGACTGAATTCTAAGTTATCTGCAGGTAAACATTTTGTAGGTATATTAGGTTATGCTGAATTACCAGAGAACGCCCCAAATTTCAAAAGCATGTCCCCATAGATTTCCTCACATGACAGTGTTGGGTGCGTGTTTAGATTGGAGACTAAAAATCTTCATGTGGACATTCAGGAACCCAGCGTTCCTCCATTTTGTCCCTTCTCCCTCCCAAGGATATCAGGTACTTCCACAACCAACAGCACAGGGGTGATAAAGGGGAAAGAGAACAAGGAATTGCACATGGGAGCGTGCTATCAGCCAGGTCTAGAGTGCCTAAAATATCCACCTTTACACTCATTCCTTGTTTTAAAGGCAAGGGTTTTTAAGTAATCTGTGAGAAACGATGTCCCACAAAACATAAAAAATGCATCCCTAGATATGCACAACAAAATATACAAAAGGTAATTCCTGAGCTGAAGGAAAAGTTTCTCCCTCCGGTACACATTGTATGAAGGAAATAAGAAGAGTAAAAATCTATGTGTGTGTTTGTGTGTGATTTATACATATTAATGAATGAGGTTTTATGAATATATATGAGTATTTTAAGAAGTGAATGATCATTGACTTTTAAATAGAAGAATTAGTAAAACAATAAGTTAAAAATCATAATTAGTGAGCTTACAGACATATAGTATTAAGATATATGACAGTATCAGGGCGCCTGGTGGCTCAGTGGGTTCAGCGACTGACTTCGTCTCAGATCATGATCTCACGGTTCGTGGGTTTGAGCCCCTCATTGGGCTCTGTGCTGACAGCTCAGAGCCTGGAGCCTGTTTCAGATTCTGTGTCTCCCTTTCTCTCTGCCCCTCCCCCACTCACGCTGTGTGTCCTTCTGTCTCAAAAATAAATAAACATTAAAAAAAATTTTAAAATTACATCAAGATACATGACAGTATGAATTAAACGACTGGTGGTTGAGAAATCAATTAAGTGCCTCTTAAGATTGATTGTTTTCAAGTACTAAAACTCTTATAAACCACATGACTGTAAATATAGTGTAAATATTGAAACTCCAGCCCAGTTACGCAGTTAAATTGAAAGAATTACATATATCTAAGTACATTTATGCTTAACCATCCCACTCTTTATTTCTGCTGAGGTCATGATCTCTCGGTAGTGAGAATGCTGAGAAACAGAGGAAGTTCGAAGGAACCCCCTTGTGTCTTGGTGCGGGTGACATGGAGGGGGCTATTGTGGGAGCCCATGTTTTCCTAGGTGTCCCCAGTCCAAGAATATTACAACCCTCCCTCATTCCCCTGCACAAACCGGGCTAGGCGAGGAAGTTCTGGCTACCACAACTTCCTGTGAGATTTGGCTCAAGATCTCTACAGATTTGACCTAAGATCTCATGAGATTTGCCCCTAGATATCATGACATCTATCAACAGGACAGAGCTGGCCATTTGCTTTAGATTAGAAGAAACACAGGCTGCCCTGAAGGTTCCACAGCCCGGGAGAATCAATGAGGGCTTATTGAGTGTTCAGAGGAGCCAGGTCCGGTGTACTTTCCTTTCCCCCACACCTCCTCACCTCCTGTTTCAATCCCCTCTAGCTTCACAGAAATAAAGGGCCACCAGGCCAAGTCTTCCATATTTTAGTGGTAGTTCTTACCCCCGCTGCTCTTAGAATGCTGGATAAGTTGGAAAGTATGAGCCAGGGACCTCATATCCTTATGGTGATGGCCTTGGGTTTTTGTGGGACCCTGGGTGTTGGTAGCAGTCCACAAACCAGGAGTGTCCCAACCCTGCCTATTTAAGCTGCACAAAGGTGACTACACTAAGGAGTTCTCGTGCCTGCCCCCTTCTGGCTATATTTGGCCTGACATCTCGTGAGATTTGGCCTGGAGATCTCGTAAGATTTGTCAACAGAGCAGAGGTGGCTGCATCTTTTGGAGTCAGGACAGACACAGACTGCACTAAGTGTCCATGGTCTAGGAAAGCACTCAGGGATACTTTTTCTGTGTTCACAGGAGTCAATTTCTGTGCACTGTGCTTCACCCCACTCCTCCTTCTCTCCTGTGTCTTGCGCCTCTAGTTTACTGGGAATAACGGGCCAGTCTGGTCCATCAGTCCCTGTTTCTGTGGCCAGGTGTTTCACCCACCACATCTAGGATGCTGAGACAGACTGGATATGAACACGACCCCTTGTGTCTTGGTGCTGGTGACATGGCAGGGTCTATTGTGGGACCACAGGTTTTCCAAGGTGTCCCCAACCCAGGCATATCACAACTCTACTCTTTTATCCTGCACAAAAGAGTTTATGCTACCTAGTTCCCGCTCCTGCCAAGTTCCAGGAGGTTGGAAGAGATCTTGCCAAATTTGGCCATAGATCTCATGAGATCTGCCCCTAGATCACAGGAGACTTGTCAACAAGGACAAGGTGGCTGTGTTCTCTGGTTGCAGGAGAGACACAGAATACCCTGAAGTTTCTGCACCCTGGGAGGTGCAATGGCAGGCTGCCTGTGTGTTCAGAAGAGGTGGCTCCTATGCACTTTCTTTCTCTCTGTACCTCCTGATCTCCTGTTTGTATCACCTCTAGTTTAACATGAACAATATGAAGTCCAGCTGTTACAGCAAATACTCAGTGCCCAGAAAGGGACAAGCCACAGAACTCGGGGAATCAGAAAAAACTGTTTATTGTACACGCATGATGCCCCAGTGGAGTCACCTCCAAAGGCTGATCCCTGTACCTTGGCATTCTCCTCCTTATCTGACTGTGATGCTAGGCAGTTGAGAGACAATAGAAAAATAGAAGGGTCCTTATCAGTGGTGCTACATGGATAGTTGGTGGAGGCAGGAGGCAAACAAGATTACAGAAGCCAAAAGAATTCATGGGGAGCATATGGCTTCAGGCATCTGGCTGGCCCCTTTTATCTTGTTGTTGTTGTTTTTTTCCTTTTTATGTTGTTGTTGTTGTTGTTGTTGTTGTTGTTGTTGTTGTTGTTTTTCCTAGCTTTTTTTCTCACAGCCATTCTTTCCTAGGTCAGTGGTCCTTGTTACCTCCACTGCTCCTAGAATGCTGGGAGGGATGGGGAGTACTAGTAGAGACACTTTATGGCATTTTGATGTTGGAGTCTGAAGACATTTGTAGGACCCCAGGTGTTCCTAGGTGTCCCCAATCCATGAATGTCCCTGTCCTGCCCAAACCAGACTAGGTTAGTGAGTTCCCACTCCTGCTGAGTTCATGTGAGATTTGTCCCGAGAACTCCTGTGAGGTGCAGTATGATTTCGCATGATTTGGCCTTATATCTCCAGAGAATTGTCTGTAGATCACGGGATACTTGTGAACAGGGGACCGTGGCTTCATTTTATGGACTCAAGATAGACACAGACTATGCTCAAATGTCCAATGTCTGGGACAGCTCTCAGGTAGCCTCTTTGTGTGATCACAGAAGCCACTTTCTGTGCATGTTGTTTCTCCCTTCCCCTCCTGCCCTCAGGTTTCTCTGTCCTGTAGTTCAGTTGACAAAGGGGCCTCCGGTGCCTCCCATTTGTTCTTATTTCATTGGTCCGTATTTAGCTCTAGTGTACCTAAAGGCTGGGAGCGGCAGAAAGTATGAGCGAGGCCCTTCGTGTGAATTGCTTATGGTGTCTGTTGGCTTTTGTACAACCCTGGATGTCGCAGCAGTCCCCATCCAAAAATGTCCCAGCCCTGGCAGTGTGCCTTGCAGGTACCAGGAAAGACCAGGGAGTTCCTCCTGCTGCCAATTTCCTGTAAGATGTGACTCAAGATCTGGTGAGCTTTGGACACACGTGTTCTGAGATATGACCTTAGATCTCAGGAGATTTCCCCCTTTATCAAGCGCTATTAGTCAACAGGGAAGAGTGGCTGTGAATTCAGGGGCAGGATGACACAGACTGCACTGAAATGCCCAAAGCCTGGGAAAGTTCTCAGGGACCCGGTTCATTTTTCAATCATCTATATCTGTCAATGACCACCCTGGGAGCCTCCTATTCCTATTGTAACAGATTACCACAAACTTAGTTTCTTCAAACTACACCAACTTATTCTTACCGTCTGAACATGAAAAGTCCACAATGAGTCTCACTGCACTAAATTCAACATGGCAGCAGGGCTGTATTTCTTTCTGGAGGCTCCATGGAAGAATCTGTTTGTTGTCCCTTCCAGCTTCTAGAAGATGCCCACATTGTCAGCTCAGAGCCCGTTCCATCTCCAAAGCCGGCCATGTCTGATCAGTTACACTCACATCACATTATCTTGACACTGACTCTCCCTCTTTCACTTACATGGACCCTTGTGATTACATTGGCCCTTCCAGGCTAATCTCAGATCAAGTTCGCTAATCTAATCACATCTACAAAGTCTCTATTGCCGTGTAAAGTAGCATATTCCCAAATTCATGGGGTGAGCATTTGGACATTTGTGGGAAGCTCTACTCTACCATAGCTACCCCCATCAGTGAACACATTTCTAAAGCATGTCAATCAATGCAATCTCCTCATTCCTGTAAATCAGCACGTTACCACACCTCAGTCTACTGCTTTTGAGTGCCAACATGTCAGCAGCTGACACCAACTCATTTATGTCCCTGACATTCACCATTTCCAGAACTCCACACTTCCCAAAAATTCTACCTAAGATCAGCAGTGTGGCCGGTTCAGAGAGACCGTGAGTGACTGACAGGGCTTGCCCTTCCTGAAGGAAGCAATACATTCAGCTCTGTGCTTGCTGCTGCAGAAATTGAGGAGAGCTTGTCATTTTTCAAAATATTTCCATATTACATGTATACACTTACCAGGACATAACTGAATGAAAGGGAAAAGAGAAAGAAAGACTGTGCACGTGCCAGTGTTGAGGCATTTGAATTGGGGGGAGAGAAGGAGAAAATCTGTGGTGAGAGGAATCTGAGGATCCAGTGCTTTGAAGGTTCTCAGGGATCAGAGCTGTGTGCTGCAAGCAGTTTTGATGGGGGCACACGGCTGGAGGAGTGTGTATGGACTGACTGTGTCCTGTTAAAAATTCATACATTGAACTCTAGTGTCCAGTGTGACTATATTTGCAGAAAGGCCTTTACAGAAGATATAAGGTTAAATGAAGTTAGGGGCATGGGGCCCTTGATCTAATAGGTTTCATGTCCCTGAAACAGTGAGCTGGAGCTCCCCACCTCCCACCTGAGCACAAGCACCCAGAAAAGGATACGTGAAACCCCAGGGCGAAGAGGGCCCTCTGTGAGAACAGGAATAGAGCTCTCACTCAAACAGTTAAAGATAGAACTATCCTACAACCCAACAATTACACTACTGGGTATTTACCCAAAAGATACAAAAGTACTGATTTGAAGGGGTGCATGCACCCCAAAGTTTATAGCATCACTATCAATAATAGCCAAATTATGGAAAGAGCCCAAATATCCATGGACTGATGAATGGATAAAGAAGATGTATAGGGCACCTGGGTGGCTCAGTCAGTTGAGCATCCGACTTCGGCTCAGGTCATGAACTCACAGCTCATGAGTTCGAGCTCCGCGTTGGGCTCTGTGCTGACAGCTCAGAGCCTGGAGCCTGCTTCTGCTTCTGTGTCTCCCTCTCTCTCTGCCCCTAACCCACTCGCATTGTGTCTTTCTCTCTCTCACAAATAAAGAAACATTAAAAAAAAAAAGAAGAATATGTGGTGTATGTATATAATGGAATATTACTCAGCCATGAAAAATAATGAAATCTTGCCATTTGCAATGATATAGATGGAACTAGAGTGTATTATGCTAAGGGCAGTAAGTCAGAGAAAGACAAATACCATATGATTTCACTCATATGTGGAGTTTAAGAAACAAATCAGAAGAACATAGGGAAAGGGAAGAAACATAAGGTAAAAAACAGGGACGGAGGCAAAACATAAGAGACTCTTAACTACAGACAACAAACTGAGTACTTCTGGAGAGGAGGTGGATGGGGAGATAGGCTAAATTGGTGATGGGCATTAAGGAGGACACTTGTTGGGATGAGCACTGTTATATAAAACTGGGATGGGGTGTTATATATAAGTAATGAATTATTAAATTCTACTCCTGAAACCAATATTACAGTATAGGTTAACTAACTAGGCTTTAAATAAAATCTTGGGGGGCGCCTGGGTGGCTCAGTCGGTTGAGCTACCGACATCAGCTCAGGTCATGATCTCCCGGTTTGTGAGTTTGAGCCCTGCGTCAGGCTCTATGCTGATGGCTCGGAGCCTGCTTCTGATTCTGTGTCTCCCTCTCTCTCTGCCCCTCCCCTACTCATGCTCTGTCTCTCTCTGTCTCAGAAGTATAAATAAATAAATAAATAAATAAATAAATAAAATCTTGGAACAAAAATGAATGAATAAATAAAATTTTAGAGAGAGAAAAATAATTAATGAATGAAAAAAATTCATTAGAGACCTTCCACACTACTCTATCAAGAAGCAAGGATCTGTGAACTCAAAGACCGGTCATTTGAAATATTTCAATCAGAAGAAAAAAGAGTGAATTAAAGTGAAGAAACCCTATAGGATTTATAGTACTCTATCAAGTGAATCAATATATGCATTATGGGACCTTGAGAAGGAGAAAAGTAAAAAAGGAAGGGGTAAAAAAATAGGAAGATGGCGGCGTAGGAGGTCGCTGGGCTCACCGCGCGTCCTGCTGATCACTTAGATTCCACCTACACCTGCCTAAATAACCCAGAAAACCGCCAGAGGATTAGCAGAAAGGAGTCTCCGGAGCCAAGCGCAGACGAGAGGCCCACGGAAGAGGGTAGGAAGGGCGGCGAGGCGGTGCGCGCTCCACGGACTGGCGGGAGGGAGCCGGGACGGAGGGGTGGCTCGCCGGCCAAGCAGAGCCCCCGAGTCTGGCTGGCAAAAGCGGAGGGGCCGGATGGACTGTGTTCCGACAGCAAGCGCAACTTAGCGTCTGGGAGGTCATAAGTTAACAGCTCTGCTCAGAAAGCGGGAAGGCTGGAGGACAAAGGGAGGGAGAGCTGCTGAGCCCCCGGACGGCAGAGCTCAGCTTGGCGGGGAACAAAGGCGCTCGCCAGCGCCATCTCCCCCGCCCATCCCCCAGCCAAAATCCCAAAGAGAACCAGTTCCTGCCAGGGAACTTGCTCGCTCCGCGCAAACACCCAACTCTGCTTCTGCGGAACCAAACCTCCAGCAGCGGGTCTGACTCCCTCCCACTGCCACAGGGCCCCTCCTGAAGTGGATCACCTAAGGAGAAGCGAGCTAAGCCTGCCCCTCCAGCCCCCGTGCACCTTGTCTACCCACCCCAGCTAATATGCCAGATCCCCAGCACCACAGGCTTGGCAGTGTGCAAGTAGCCCAGACGGGCCACGCCACCCCACAGTGAATCCCGCCCCTAGGAGAGGGGAAGAGAAGGCACACACCAGTCTGACTGTGGCCCCAGCGGTGGGCTGGGGGCAGACATCAGGTCGGACTGCGGCCCCGCCCACCAACTCCAGTTATACACCACAGCACAGGGGAAGTGCCCTGCAGGTCCTCACCACTCCAGGGACTATCCAAAATGACCAAAAGGAAGAATCCCCCTCAGAAGAATCTCCAGGAAATAACAATAGCTAATGAATTGATCAAAAAGGATTTAAATAATATAACAGAAAGTGAATTTAGAATAATAGTCATAAAATTAATCGCTGGGCTTGAAAACAGTATAGAGGACAGCAGAGAATATCTTGCCACAGAGATCAAGGGACTAAGGAACAGTCACGAGGAGCTGAAAAACGCTTTAAACGAAATGCAAAACAAAATAGAAACCACAACGGCTCGGATTGAAGAGGCAGAAGAGAGAATAGGTGAACTAGAAGATAAAGTTATGGAGAAAGAGGAAGCTGAGAGAAAGAGAGATAAAAAAATCCAGGAGTATGAGGGGAAAATTAGAGAACTAAGTGATACACTAAAAAGAAATAATATACGCATAATTGGTATCCCAGAGGAGGAAGAGAGAGGGAAAGGTGCTGAAGGGGTACTTGAAGAAATTATAGCTGAGAACTTCCCTGAACTGGGGAAGGAAAAAGACATTGAAATCCAAGAGGCACAGAGAACTCCCTTCAGATGTAACTTGAATCGATCTTCTGCACGACATATCATAGTGAAACTGGCAAAATACAAGGATAAAGAGAAAATTCTGAAAGCAGCAAGGGATAAACGTGCCCTCACATACAAAGGGAGACCTATAAGACTCGTGACTGATCTCTCCTTTGAAACTTGGCAGGCCAGAAAGGCTTGGCACGATATCTTCAGTGTGCTAAACAGAAAAAATATGCAGCCGAGAATCCTTTATCCAGCAAGTCTGTCATTTAGAATAGAAGGAGAGATAAAGGTCTTCCCAAACAAACAAAAACTGAAGGAATTTGTCACCACGAAACCAGCCCTACAAGAGATCCTAAGGGGGATCCTGTGAGACAAAGTACCAGAGACATCACTACAAGCATAAAACATACAGACATCACAATGACTCTAAACCCATATCTTTCTATAATAACACTGAATGTAAATGGATTAAATGCGCCAACCAAAAGACATAGGGTATCAGAATAGATAAAAAAACAAGACCCATCTATTTGCTGTCTACAAGAGACTCATTTTAGATCTGAGGACACCTTTAGATTGAGAGTGAGGGGATGGAGAACTATTTATCATGCTACTGGAAGCCAAAAGAAAGCTGGAGCAGCCATACTTATATCAGACAAACTAGACTTTAAATTAAAGGCTGTAACAAGAGATGAAGAAGGGCATTATATAATAATTACAGGGTCTATCCATCAGGAAGAGCTAACAATTATAAATGTTTATGCGCCGAATACCGGAGCCCCCAGATATATAAAAGGAAGGGGTAGAAAGTTTGTTTAAAGAAATAATGGTTGAAAATTTCCCAGATCTTGGGAGGTGTATAGCTATCCAGGCTCCTTAAGCTCAAAGTTTCCCAACAGGATCAACCCAAAGATTACATCAAGACACATTATAATTAAATTATCAAAATCCAAAGCCAAAGAGACAATTTTAAGTCAGCAAGAGAAAAAAGACTTGTCACATACAAAGGAACCACCATAAGACTATAAGCAGGTTTCTCAGCAGAAACTGTGTAAGCCAGAAAAGAGTGGGATAATATATTCAAAGTGCTGAAAGAAAAGAAACGCCAATCAAGAATATATTAACCAGCAAAGCCGTCCTCCAGAAATGAAGGTGAGATAAAGACTTTCTCAAACAAACAGAAGCTAAAGGAGATTACCACCACTGACGTGTTTTGCAAGAAATACTAAAGGGAGCGTCTCAAGTTGTAATGAGTGAATACTAATTAGTAACACAAAAACATGCCAGACATAAAATGTATGGTAAAAGTAAATATACGCCAAAATCCTAATACTCCAAAATCATAATGCTAGTAAGTTTTAACTGTAGCATAAAAGGTTAAACACAAAAATGGTAAAAATACCCATACTTACACTAGTGTGTTAATGGATAAACAATGTAAAAACAAGTGTGACATCAATAGCACAAAATGTGTATATGGGAAGTATAAGTGTACAGATTTTATAGCAATTGCAGGTAAACTTATGACTTAAAATAGACTATAAGGTATTTCATGTAAGCCTCCAGATACACAAAAGACTAAGAGAAATGATTTTCAGAGCATAACCAAAAAAAACAAAAAATCACAAAGGAAGACCACAGGAAAGGAAGAAAGGAATGAAGTACAAAAACATTTAGAAAACAATGAACAAGATGGCAAGAGAAAGTTCTTATCTATCAATAACAACTTTAAATGTAAATGGAGTAAATGCTCCAAACAAACAAACAAACAAACAAACAAAAAACCACAGAATGGCTGAATAGATAAAAAAAAAAGACCCAACTATATGCTTCATACAAGAGACTCACTTAAGCTTTGAAGGCACACATAGGCTCAAAGTAAAGGGATGGAAAAAGACATTGCATGCAAATGGTAACCAAAAGAGAGCAGGGCTGGTATACACACTTATATCAGACAAACTATACTCTCTATACTAAACTATACTTTCTATATTCTACTATCTCAAATAGAAAGAAGGTCATCAAATAATGATAAAAGTGTCAATTCAATGTATAACAGTTATAAATATACTAGCACTCAACATCAAAACATGTAAATGTATAAAGCAAACATTGACAGATCTGAAGGAGAAAAATATATGGCATACAATAATACTAGGCGACTCCACTCCATAATGTATAGATCACACATAAGGTATCCATAAAGAAACATCGGAAGTGAACAACACTATAGACCAAATGGACCTAACAGGCCTAGATAGAACTTCCCACCAGCAGCAGAATAGACATTATTCTCAAGTGCATATGGAACATTTTGCAAGATAGGTTCATG
Source organism: Panthera onca (assembly GCF_046562875.1). Taxonomy (NCBI): domain Eukaryota; kingdom Metazoa; phylum Chordata; class Mammalia; order Carnivora; family Felidae; genus Panthera; species Panthera onca. The sequence continues at coordinate 150,296,058 of NC_138339.1, forward strand.
TTAGTTCACGACACAAGCCTCAAGAAATTCAAGCAGGTAAAAATCATTCCAAGGTCAGACTTAAATGGAAGACCTGAAATTGCAAAATTCCTAGAAGAAAATATAGGGGGAAGGCTCCTTTTTATTGGTCTTGGCAAAGATATTTTTTAATATGACACCAAGAAAAGAGCACAGGCAACAAAAGTGAAAGTAAACAAGTGGGACTATATCTAACTAAAAAAAAAAAAAAAAAACAAAAAAAAAAAAACAAAAAAAACTTCTGCGCAGCAAAGGAAACAATAACATGAAAAGGCAACCTATGGGATGGCAGAAAATAGTTGCAAACCATATTATCTGGTAAGAGGTTAATATGTAAAATATACAAGGAAATCGTACAATTCAATAGCAAAGGAGCAAGTAACCCAATTTAAACATAGGCAAAGTACCTGAATAGATATTTTTCCAAAGAAGACACACTAATGGCCAACAGGTAACTGAGGAAAGGCCCAACACTAATCTTCAGGGAAAGGCAAATCAAAACCACAATAAGATGTCACCTTACACCTGTTAGGATGGCTATTATCAAAACACAAGCGACAACAACTGTTGGCAAGTATGTGAAGTAAAGGGAGCTGTGGGGCGCCTGGGTAGTTCAGTTGGTTAGACGTCTGACTTCAGCTCAGGTCATGATCTCATGGTCCGTGGGTTCGAGTCCCATGTCGGCCTCTGTGCTGACAGCTTGGAGCCTGGAGCTTGCTTTGGATTCTGTGTCTCCGTCTCTCTGACCCTCCCCAGCTCATGCTCTGTCTCTCTCACTCTCTCTCAAAAAACAAAAACAAACAACAACAAAAAAAAACTTAAAAAAAAAAGGGAACTGCTGTACACTGTTGGTGGGAATATAAATTGCTACACCCATTATGGAAAATGCCATGGAGTTTCCTCAAAACTTTAAAAAGAGAACTACTATGTGATCCAGCAATCTTCCTTCTGGGTATATATCCAAAAGAAATAAAATCACTGTTTTGGAAAGCTGTCTGAACCCTCATGTTCATTGCAGCATTACTCACAATAGCTAAGGAAACAACCAAAGTGTCAATGCATGAATGTATATTTACAAAGTTATATGGAAAAAATATACATAACATTATCCCTCCTTTAAAAAGAAAGGGATTCAGCCATTTTCACAACATGAATGAACATGGAGGACATTATACTAATTGAAATAAACCAGACACATGAAAAAATATGACATTATTCCATTTATATATGGAATCTAAAAAAGTCAAACTCATAAAAGCAGAGAGTAGAACAGTAGTCATCAAGATTGGGAGAAGAGGAAAATGGGGAAATATTATTCAAAGGGTATAAGTATTCAGGGCAGGATGAATAAGGTCTGGACAGCTACTGTACAGCGTGGTGACTACAGTTAATAAAACTGTATTGTAAATGTGAAATTTGCCGGGAGAGTTGATCTGAAGTGTTCTCACCACACATACAGAAAGGATAATTATGTGAGGTGACCGACACGTTAGTTAGCTTGACGGTAGTAATCTTTTCACAATGCATACATATATCGAAATATTACATTGTACACGTTAAACACATAAAACTTATTTGGCAAGTGTACCTTAGTAAAGCTGGAAACAAAAGGGAATAAAGAAAAGAGAATAAAGATAAAACTTAAAAGTATCAGTTTTAAAAACCAGTTTTTCACACATAATAAGCAAACTAGTAACTGCTAGTTATCTCATCATCACCAGCATCTTATCTATTTGTTTGTAGATTTATTTTTAGTTTCAAGTTTTTATTTAAATTCCAGTTGGTTAACATATAGTGTAATCTTAGTTGCAAGAGTACACTTCAGTGATTCATCACTTACATATAACACCCAATGCTCATCAAACAAGTGCCCTCCTTAATGCCCCTCACCCATCTAACCCATCCCCCCATTCAACTCCCCTCCAGCAACCCTCACTTTGTTCTCTATAAGGAGTCTGTTCATCAGTCAAGGGACATGTGGGCTCTTTCTATAATTTGGCTATTATTGATAATGCTGCTTTAAGCATCGGGATACATGTATCCCTTCAAATCCATATGTTTGTATCCTTTGGGTAAATACCTAGTAGTGCAATTGCTAGATCATTGGGTAATCCTATTTTTAACTTTTTGAGGAAATTCCATACTGTATTCCAGAGTGGCTGCAGCAGTTTGCATTCCCACCAAGAGTGTAAATGTGTTCTCATTTCTCTGCATCCTCACCAACATCTGTTGTTACCTGTGCTGTTAATTTGAGACATTCTGACAGGTGTGTCGTGATACCTCATTGAGTTTTGTTTTCTTTCATTTTGTTTTTAAGTAGGCTCCACACCCAGCATGAAATGCAATGTGGAGCTTGAACTCACCACGATATCAAGAACTGAGCTGAGATCAAGGGTCAGATTTTTTCTCTGTGCAGTCATCACAGAGCCTGGGTATCCTATGCCCCCATCTCTGCCGCACCCCCACAAGAAAGAAATGCTTGTTCTAAATCTCAACCATGGATGCTCTGCGATGCACAGGTATACAGCTTCCAAAGTGGCCTTTCCCACAACAGCTCACTTCGGCCTTTGCCATTGCTTCAAGTTCAGACCCTTTCCAACACCCCCATGGCTTACTTTAATAAAAATCAAAACAAAACAAAGAAAAAGAAAGATATCTCACCACAGTTGCCCCAACCTATTTCCACTAAACCTAAAAAATATCTGCACCTTCCCTCCTACCCACCTCCTCATTTCCCAACTCAAACCACATTCTCTCCCCTGAGGCTAACCTCTATATCCAGCTCCTGTTTCCATTCCCCCCTCCATCTGCTAAGCTTTTCTGCACCAAGGTCCTCTAGGTTAAGGTCTAAGAGGTTCACAGACCACAAAGAGGCAATTAACATACCTGAGCTAGGAGGTCCTCAAAGTGGTTTGCCCAGGTCTGGCACTTAACTCATACCTGAGGGAACAGTCAGCATCCTCTTCCCAGACATCAATCACCTAAGCCTCTTCAAGTATGGTGGGATTTCAAATGGCAAAGCAAGAGAGGAGGGAAACAAGCAGACATCATGTGGTACTCTCAGGGACCTGCAGCATCCAGGTTAGTCGCTGACTAAAGACTGCCAAGTCATCATCCCCTCAGAGACACTGTGCATCTGTTAAGAAATAAACATGCCAGAGGGCCTGCCTAGAGACAAGTTCACAATATGTTGATCCAGCCTACACAAAGAGTTAAGTTTCAAATGGGGGACATTCCCATGGCCTCCCACAACACTAAGGCACTTCTCCTTTTACAAGTGAACCAACTGAATCAATGAGAGCTTAAGTAATTTCCTCAAAGACTCCCAGCCAATGCACACAAAGTGGAGATTCTACAACACATGGTCATGTCATCATCTGCTAACATCCATATGTTCATGTCCCCTCAAAATCCTAATGCTTGATGTGATGGTATTAGCAGGTGGGACCTCTGGAAGGTGAGTAGGTCATGAGGCCCTCATGAATGGGATTAGTGCTCTTATAAAAGAGATGCCACAGAGACCCCTTGCTCCTTCTACCAAGTGAGGACACAGTGTTTGGCTATGAATCCGGAAGATGGCCCTCATAGGACTCAACCATGCTGGGGCCTTGATCTTAGACTTTCCAGCCTCCAGAGCCATAAGAAATAAGTTTCTGTGGTCTATTTTGTTAGAGCAGCCCGAATGGACTGAGACACTACCCAAACAGATGTTGACAAGTTTAACAAGATGAGATGAAGATTGTTAATGTGAAATAGAATTACAATAAATACATTGACCTCAATTTCAGGGTTTTTTTTTAACGTTTTATTTTTGAGAGAGAGAGACAGACAGATGGACAGAGCATGAACAGGGGAGGGGCAGAGAGAGAGGGAGACACAGAATCTGAAGCATGCTCCAGGCCCAGCACAGAACCCAACTCAGTGATCCAACACACAAACCACGAGATCATGACCTGAGCCAAGGTCAAACGCTCAACTGACTGAACCACCTAGGCACCCCATTTACAGTTTTCAAAAAATATAAATTACAGTATGCATCTCCACAACTGTTGTGAGGATTTGCGGGTTACCAGGAGCCCTTGTCAAAAGATTTTAATGTCACTGAAAACTCAATGTGACTCTCTTGGCTTATCTTATCTGCATATGACAAGGACCACAGGAAGGTTGTGATAGAGCTAGTCAGATCACACCTATAGAACAGAGTGTCCTGAATATTCAAGTAAGACACAATGGGGAAGACATAGGAGGCAAGCCAAGGGCTTCATAACAAAATATACTTACCACTGAACTCATTCTTTTTTAGTAGTGCACCAACAACCCAGCCCACTTAACTAAAGAAGCTCTAGAATCAATCTCTGGCAACAGGATCATAGGAAAGTACAACACAAGTACCACACAAATGGACACCAAAATGATCTTGCAGATCTCACAAAGATGTAGTACCTCATGAAGCCTAGTAAATGGACAAAGAATCTGGCAATTCAGCCAGAATAATGACCCAATACATGCTCAAAGGAGAATGGTAGGAAGAAAAAAGACCAAGAGAAGCTAAAAGAGGGCAATGAATGTAGAGGGTTCACATATATATATATATATATGTATATATATATATATATATATATATATATATATATATATATATCTAGAAGCGCAATCAAGACATAGGCAAATCAGAACCCTAGAAGTGCCCCGCTGATGACCATAAAATTGACCAGATTCTTCTAGTGTCTTCGGAATAGTTGTTTTGCTTTGTTTTCAAGACATGGCTTTTTTCCCTCCAAGGGCTGATTTGGATTGCAGAAATCTCATCCAAGGTGCAGTTGTGGAGGAACTCAAGAGAGGGATGAGGTGTGCCTGGAACCCCGCTCACCTCCTGCTGTGAACTCTCAGCTGGGTCTAAAGGGGAAGGTGGGATGGTATCCCTTAGACCTGCCCTTGCCTCAATCCTGGGATCCTTGTACGCCTCTCTCAAGAGGCACGAGGGGTGCCATGGTCCTGCTTTCGGAACCCACAGTGTAGAAGCAGGCACCCAGATGTTCAGTACGTGGAAATTTTGCAGGCAGGTGTCATCTTGAATGCACAGGGCTTCCTGACTTTTGGTCACCCTTCCCCCAACATTGGCCTATGGCCTGTTGTGCCCAGGCCTGAGGGGGAAGGGTTGGGGGGCAGGTGGCCATGAATGTTGCACTCTCCAGGATCTGATCAAACAGGGAGAAAGATTAGTGGTTCTTTTGCTGGTGGAAAGTTTTCCCTCATCTTCCCCTCAGGCTGACACAGCCTTTCCTGTGTTGGCCTGTGTAAAAGAAGACTTCAAGGCGGAGCCAAGCAAAACTAGATTAGCAGAGTACCTGTGCCTGTCCAAATGGAGCTGGTGGCTGTGAGCAGATACACATGTGTTGGAACAGACTGTCTTCTCCCTCAGGCCACGGTGCCGGTGGCCTGTGCATGTTCTTCCCACCTGAGTTTTCGTTTGCGAGATTACCTTCACTAAGCACACTCCGGCTATCTGCAAAGAGCTCCTTATCTGCTTGGTGAACTCACCCTTCATGGACTTTGAGGTCCTCTTCTGCTGCACTGGCTTGGCATCTATGTAAGAGACTCCAGGCCCTCAAACCTAGAGGCTGCACTGGATCCTTGCTTCTATAAGTTATTATTATTATTTTTTACTATTGCCCGAAGTGTCTCCTCTACTGCTCCCATGAAAGGAAGGTTTTGGCCCTCAAAAAAGCAGAATGGGAGAGGGGCTCTCATCTTCAGCTTCTTTTCCTCCCACAGGAACATCCTCTATAATTCCATATACCCCAACATGCCCTGATTCTGGGGATTCTTTCCTTTTCAACTGTGTCTCCCCAAGACTAAGCCCAGGTCTCTCAACAGCAGTCAAATACATGTCTTGTGGTTCTGAAGAGTCAGAAGCACAGAAATTTCCCAAGAGAAAAAGAAGAGCATGCCATGTGGGGTCAAGGAGTCACCCTGCAAAATCTGGATCCAGATTTCCCAGGTCATTCTAGGTTGATATTTGAGGTCAAACTTGATCAAAAGAAAATCCAAGAAGATCTTTGGTCTAGGTCATTCCTACATGTAATAAATTGTGCTATGAAATCATCAACCAGGTGAGAAGTCATAGGTCAGTCATACCTGGCTGTCTCCATTGGTAGAGCATGTGACTCTTGATCTTGGGGTCAGTGAGTTCAAGCCCCACATTGGGCATAGAACTAACTTAAAAAATGTAAATTCACAGATCGTTTTTCACAAGGGTGAAGTGGACTGTGAGTGCCAGTTCTGGAATATAGACAAAACTGAGTTAGATTCTGGAAATGCCCAGGTAGGATAAGCTGCTGAGACCGATGACTGAGTGACACCCACATTAGTCAGCTTGGGCTGCCTTCACAGAATACCACATACTGCATGGATTTAAGAGATAGGTGTTTTCTCTCAATTCTGGAGGCTGGAAATCTAAGATCAAGACTGGAAGTTCTCAGCAATTCATGTTTGAGTGAGAGCTGTATTCCTGTCCTCACAGAGGGTCCATGACCAACTCATCCAGCATTCTAAGAGCAGCGGGGATAACAACCACCACGAAAATACGGAAGACTTGGCCTGGTGGCCCTTTATTTCTGTGGAGCTAGAGGGGATTGAAATAGGAGGTGAGGAGGTGTGGGGGAAAGGAAAGTGCACCGGACCTGGCTCCTCTGAACACACAATAAGCCCTCATTGATTCTCCCGGGCTGTGGAACCTTCAGGGCAGTCTGTGTTTCTTCTAATGTCAGGGCAAATGGCTAACTCTGTCCTGATGATAGATGTCATGATATCTAGGGGCAAATCTCATGAGATCTTAGGTCAAATCTGTAGAGATCTTGGGCCAAATCTCACAGGAAGTTGCGGCAGCCAGAACTTCCTCGCCTAGCCCGGTTTGTGCAGGGGAATTAGGTAGAGTTGTAATATTCCTGGACTGGGAACACCTAGGAAAACATGGGGTCCCACAATAGCTCTCTCCATGTCACCAGCACCAAGAGACAAGGGGTTTTCTTCAAACTTCCTCTGTCTCTCAGCATTCTCAATACCGAGAGATCATGACCTCATCGGAAATAAAGAGTGGGGTGATTAAGCGTAAGTGTACATAATATATGTGATTCTTTCAATTTAATTGGCTAACTGGGCTGAAGTTTTAATATCTACCCTACACTTACAGCCATGTGGTGTATAGGAGTTTTCCTACTTCAAAACAGTCAATCTCAAGAGGGACTACATTGATTTATCAGCCACCAGCCTTTTTATTCGCAGTCATATATCTTAATACTATATGTCTGCAAGCTCACTAATTATTATTGTTAACTTATTGTTTTACTAATTTTTATTTTTAGAAGGCAATGATAATTCACTGTTTAAAATATTCATATATATTAGTAAACATTAATTTTCATGTATATATATTCATATTCAAATATATACTATTTATATGAATATATACATTTATATACACACGCACACATATATCATTACTCTTCTTTTTTCCTTCATGTAACCTGTAATTCAGGTAGAATATTTTCCTTCAGTCATAGGAATTACCTTTTGTATATTTTGTGGTGCAGATCTAATGATACTGTTTCTATGCCTGTGGGACATATTTTCTCATAGATCATTACTTAAATTCCTTGCCTTTAAAACAAAGAAAGAACATTGGGGTGGAGGAGAGAGGAAAATGGAGGCTGAGCACTGAGTAGGGTACTTGTTGGGACATGTACTGGGTGTTGTATGTACATGATGAACCACCAGGAAACTACCCCAAAAACCAAGAGCACACTGTATATGCACTATGTGTTAGCCAATTTGACAATAAATTATATTAAAAACAGGCAAGGAATAAGTGTAAAGATGGACATTTTAGACAAACCAGACCTGGCCAATAACATCCTCCCATGTGCATGTCTCTGTTCTCATACTACATGTGTTGATAGTTGCAAATTATGTGATATCCTAGGGATGGAGAAGGGACAAAATGGAGGAACTCGGGGTTCCTGAATGACCACATGAAGTAGTTTAACTCCAACCTGAACGCACACCCAGAATTGTCATGGGGGGAACCTATGGGGACATGCTAGAGAAATTTTGGGGAGTTCTCTAGTAATCCAGCATAACCTAATATACCTACAAAATGGTAACCTACAAGTTAACTTCGATATCAGTCTAGTTCCCTTAAAAATGGCTGTTTCAGTCAGTAGTACAAGAGGCTCTTGATCTTGGAGTCTTGCTTTTGCACCCCATGTTAGGAGTACAGTTGACTCAAAATCAGTAAAATAAGTACTGAAAAATGACCCAAGTAAATTAGGCTATAATGACTGAGCTGCTAAATGGTAGGATGGATCCCCTTACCTCTTCATTCAGCCACTGGAATGAATATCTGAGCATTCAGATAGTGCCAGTGCTGATAAGGCAGCTAGGTCTTCCCTCCAGGAGCTGAAGGTCTAGATAGGAAGATGGAAAGAACATGAAACAAAAATGGGAATGACATGAGCAATGACTCCATAGAAAAAAATCGAGGTGCTACAACTGGGTCCTGAGCTCCACTAGGTGTGGGTCTGACAAGTCTGTGCTGAGGAAACATTAATATTTCCTGCAGCAGTGCAAGAACGAGTCAGCCCTGCACAAATCCAAGTATATGTAGCCTGGCAGAAGGCACAGTGGTGCAGACACTCAGAGGCAGAGGTCGGTGTTGTCAGAGTGGACATTTGAAAGGAGACCAGGGAGACCGGAGTGGGGGAGGACAGCAGAGAGGGAGGGTGAGGAGGGCCAGGGCCTGGGGCAGGAGGACATTTTCAGTACTCTGCTACTAGTGCTGTGTGACAATATTCCCCCACCGTTAGTGGCTTTCCCATAAACACTTACTGTCTCACAGTCTCGGGGGACCAGGAATTCAGCAATGCTCATCTGGTGGCTCCTGACAGAGCCTCTCAGGAGTTTGGGGCTGCTGTCAGCACTGAGGCAGGACCTGCTTCACTCAACCCCTGAGCTCACTTCAGGGTATGGCAGAATTCATATCCTGTCTGTTGTCTCTCAGGGTTAGGCTATATGTACCTGTCTGTGTCATTATTCAACACAGGGGTTTGTTCCCCGGTGTGAGGATCTGAGAGACAACACAGGTCAGAGTGAGCCAAGGCTGTGCATGGACATTTTACCACCAAAACTTGGAGGGGGCTTTGGGTTACATTGACATCTTCTGTGGAACAAAAGTGAATCACTAAGTCTAGACCACACTCCTGAAAGGGGGTTACACAAGGATGTGTCCACAGGACGTGGGGATCCCAGGGAGTCACTGAGGGGAGGATAAATGAAGACCCTGACAGGATCAATGCCTTGCCCAGAATACAGGCTGGTAAAAAGAACCAAGCATGAACCCAACTCCATGTCCTCAAGGTGGGGTCCTTGACTTGGTTCAGGTTTTCTGAGGGGGCTCTGGAAAAGGTTGTGTTAGCATAACTGTGTGCAGACATGGAGGTGGCGTGGGGGTGAGGTTGAAGAGGAGTGTGACAGGAGACATTCCAGCATGTTCTTCTCTGAGGAGGACCCCAGGCCAGGGCAACCCACTGAGTGCCACCCTGTCCCCATTGTACCCAGTGGGAAGGGAGGGAATGGCTCCTGGCACACAACTGGCAAATCTGAGGTAAAAGTGAGTTGTGACCTTCTAGGCCACAGCTCCAATCCCTTCTGTAGGGTTTGCTTTGGAATTTAGAGAGCGTATACTCTTGGGAAGGTTTTGGCCATCCCTTTCTAGGGGGGTTGTTGTCTTTTGGGCGTCCAGAAAGTGAGCTCCAGTCAACACCCCATACACACACACATGCAAACACACGCACACACTCACAAACACACACCAGTAAGGACTGTAGGGTGATACCTGACGAACAGCAGAATCAGAGGAGGTAAAGAGACGAAGTAAATGCGGTTGGATGAATTCCCTACACCACTCCTCCAATTTCATAGGTATCATCTCACATATATCTGAGGACATCCTGAGGAAGTACATGCTAGAATAATCTCCATTGTGCAGGAAAGACACAGACCACCCTTGAGACACACAATCGCTTATCTGGGGTCAGATACGGAAGAATGAGGAGTTGTATCTGAACCCAGACATGTCTCAAAGCCGGGAACATGGCTGCACCCAGACCTTCGCAGGGGGCTGTGGAGAGGGGTACATTGGTATAACTGTGTACACATGTGACACTTCATGGAGGAAGGGGATGAGCAGTCAGCAAACCAGAGCACTATTTCATAGGTGTTATCACAGGAGGGGACTCAGAGGATCCTAGGCAGTGAAGTCACTTCCTTGATCAGAGACCATAACAGAACATGGAACCCCTGTAACCAGGCAACCATGTTCTAGTAAGGTCCAATACCAGGCTCATCTAGTCACAGACAGTGACAGAGATGTTCTCTTGTTGTTACTCGACTTACAGGGGCGCTGGTTTCCAGAAACCCCAGTGTGCAGGATTATTCGGACATTGGAAGTTTCCTTAACCCACGCTCACGATGCCTCAGGCTCTTTTTCAGGAGGTACATAGAGCAGCCTAGAGCAGACCAGTTCAAGTCAGGCCACTGCTCTAAGCCATCCTGGGCAGCCCCAACCCCTCCTGTTCATTTGCAGGGAAAGCAGGACATGTGGGGAGGTCTTGTTCTGGACTGGAAGAGGTTGGATGGCAGTGGACAACCTGGTGGTTCCATCATGGCCACCATGATGGGAAGGAGGGAAAAGAGATCCCTGTGGTGCCTCTAACCTGTTCCAGAGTTAATCAAAGGCCCTGAAGATGTGTTGCTTTTTCCTTTTTGGTGGAGGTCTGTGCACACTGTGGTGTTGTATGTCTGGAATGGAGTCACAAGTGTCTGAGGACAAGTAAAGGCTGTCAGACAGGGCTCTAAGGCCTCCTGCCTGGCTGCTGGGCATTGTCTTTATAGAGACACACTGCAGCGATGGGGCAGGAGCTGAATAATGAGATCCCCTGCTCTACTTCTCTGAAGGACAGAAGGAAGCCCTGTGCTGCCAACAGGATGAAGTTCTGGCTCAGGGTGAGTGCAGGGACCAGGGAGACCCAAAACCCAGGGCCCAGAGGCAGCGAAAGGATCCCAGGGCACAGAAGCCACACTGCTACTCCCCTGGACTCCCTCATAGACTCCTGTCCCCAGATGAACCTGGAACCCGATCTCCTCCCCAAACATGTTCTCATGGCCCAGCCCTTGCCATGGCCAGATAAAAAGTCACTCTCCACATGTCTGTAGGAATATCAGAAAAGAGACCTGAAACCATTTAACGTCCCCTTCTGTCTAGAGCATGTGTGCACTATTGTACATATTTTCCCACCTCCTCTTTCCAAGAGTTCCTGTTGGCCTGGGCATCCTTCCATACCTTCTCCACATCTGGCACATGATCATGATGAACAGGGATATTTTCCCAAAGGGACTTGCAGTTCATGATATTATGTTGTTGCCCTTCAGTTTGGTTGCCAAGGAAAACATCCCTGGAGCCCCTCCAGATCAGGAACAGGGGCCTTACTGCCTAGACAACATTCCAGAAGGGATACTGGTTACCACACCCATTCAGCCCTTCACAGTTGTGGTGATTTCACATGATTCTCTTCTTTTGCCATGTCACAGTGCTGCACTGAGCATCCTACATGTCCTATTATCCTGATTCCAACCCCATCCCAGGAAATGCCTCTGTTTTCTGATCTCTAGAATGGAGTGTGTTGTTGGTAATCACAGGGACGATACTGTTAATGCGGGGAGGTGCTGTCCATACTCCTCTAACAATCTGACCTCAGATCCTAATGTGTTCAGTCATTCCCCACCTCAAATTCTCATGTGAATGCCAAGATCCTTTTTCCTACTGTGGGCACCCAGGTCTCACTCTTGCCACAAGTCACTCGGGGCTGGAGGTTTTGGTCTGCATTCTGGACCCCAACCCTCCTGATGTCCATGGTGCTGTGTCTGACTTTGTGTCCCTCCTCTGTTCTACCTCAGGGTAAAAAGGCCGCACCCGTGAATGAGAATGAGAACTGTGTGGAGTAGACCATCGAAGGAGGCTGGATGCTATTGGAACAGTGAGTGGAGCACCTGGTGCCTGCCTTCCTGGGGAGAGACCACACCTACCTCTGCACATTCTTGGGCACGTACAGAGCTTTTGCTACCACCCAACAGGTCCTGGAACTATTGTTTATGAGGTGAGCACCCTGCCCTCTGCAGCCCAGTTTGATTCAGCCCCTTAAGGCTTTGAGTCTAGGGAAATTCACCAAACCTTCCTGAGTCTCAGTTTGTTTCTCTGATCAGGGTAGAATAATTACAGGGACACAATGGGCCCCTGCATGGAAAGTGACCCTGGCCCTGTGGAAAGGTCTGCTGGCAGGGCTGTGTCTTCCCTGGGATATCATTGTCCTCTACCCCATAATGAGGTTTTTGCCTCATCACTCAATTTCACCAGATCTTGAGTTGGGCTATTTTCCCATTTGAAAATGAGATGTGAGGCTCCATGTGGGGGTATGAATCCTGGGGCAAACCAGAGCAAAATACTGGGGAATAAGCATGAGGCCCAGGCCCACTCCAATATGTGTGATGGGGTGGAATGGGGCCCTAAAAATCATCAAACATACAGGAAGCCCCACTACATGCAGGCACTTCTGTAGGAGCTGACTGGGATCCAATGCACAGAGCAGACAGCACCCTCCCCTCCAGAGCTCCATTCTAGTCAGCAGTCAGTGACCCTGGATACGACAAGAGGTAATATCCACAGGACAGCTTATATGATGCCCTTCTGGCCTCCTCCAGATATGGCTGCTTCCTTCCTGACACTGAGGAGGATGGCGGACCCTGGAAGCAGGAGAAAATGTGAGTAGGCTGAGGTCATGCTAGAAGGCCTTCCTTCTCCAAGAGGGCAGTGCCGGGACTGTGGGGGGAGGGGCTGCAGGACCCAGCATCCCACACATCTGAGAGTCCTGTGAGAGGGCAAATGTCTGAGGGCTTCTGTTTGGAAGCAAGGAAAGGGGTCCTGTCCTGTAGGTTAGAGGATAGGCTGTGGGCACAGTGAAATAGAAAAGGGCACCAGAGGACAGAGTCAGCCCCTTAGAGAGTCCAACCCTATCCCTTCCCACTCCCATCCCTGCCTCCACCCCCACCAGGGGACCCAGATTAAAGGTTTTGGGGAGCAGCACGCTCACCACCTTATGGAACTTCAACAGTGCGTGCTTAGCAAGTGTTCAGGAGACCCAGTGAGGGTTCAAGGACCAGATATCTCCCACCCTGTGGGAGACCAGTGTCAGTGGGAGGACACCCACATGTGCACTGAGTGAATGAGGCAGCATAGAGGCACAGGTCGTCACGTTTAAGGTATGAGGAGGGTCCCAGCAAGCCCAGGTAAGAGACAGAGTCCCTTTGTCCCATATTTGTTCAGATTTTCATGGAGCACTAGTGTGTGCAGTGAAGGCACTGACTCATCCTGACACCACCCCGCCACTCACGCACGGAGTTCAGTTCAAGTGGGAGGTAGGCAGGTCGACACACCAAGGAGTATGTCTGGCTTCCCCAAGAAGGACAGACTTGGCCACATCATTGGTTAATGGGTCCCAGTCAAAAAGACTTTGGCCAGCCCCTCTTCAGTGACTAAACTATCTCAAGCAGGACTCCGAAATCACAGGTGGACAAGGTGTAGGAACAGCCTCTGGACAGCCAGGAGCAGGAGGCATAGAGGCCAGGTCCAACAGGGATGTCCTGAACATCAGTGCGGGAGGAGCACCCCGTCCTGATTCTTCTGGCTACTTTTGTATCGCCAGGGCTATCTCCTCCATTTTGGGCACCTGGATGGACTACTACCCTGAGGAATTTTTCCAGCCCCAGAATTCCTCAGCCTGAAAATGCTGCTGGCATACGTGGGGCTGAACATGCAAGGCTCAGAGCTGGAGCGCCGTGCCCACTTTCTCTTCTCATTGTGGAGATACCTTGAGCCCAATGAGCCAGAGTCTGTGGGTGAGGAGGACTCTGTGTGGGAGATGTGGGCATGAGGAGGGGACAGGGTATGCCACACAGTGCATGTTTCCTGAGACTGCGGTTGGGCTAGGAGGAGTGCATAGTCTCATATCACTGTTCCATTAGCCTGCCATCTGGGGAGAATTCTTCCTGGTGGGTTCTTTGACTCAGATGACAATGTCTGCGGGAGAGGTTTCCTTTATTTGGAAGGGCCATGGAATGGCAATCATGGTGATGACAGTTTCTATTCTTGAAGCTATGGCACCAGCTCCAGAGCAAGATCCAGATGTCCCTCAGGAGCTAGCCCCCGCTATCTCTGTGGTGCCAACTGCAGCTTCACAGCCCAGGCTGCCTGAAGCCACCACTCATTCTGGAGCTCAGCAGTTAGAGGAAGCGGTGACCCTCCCTTCAGCGTCCCCACCAGTGGAAGTGGTAGTCCTAGCTCTGATTCACTGTCAGGAGCTGGAAGAGCCACCTGCCCCTTTGGTGGACCCACAACCTGAGCAGCCTCCAGCCCCAGCTGGCGAGGTCATGGACGGGCTGGAGCAACCACCTGCTGCAGCTGGGCAACCAGCCTCAGCTCCAGAGCAGCGGCTCATGTTGGCTGCAACCCCAAAGGATGACTGCCCTTCTGCTGTCATTGTGTTCTTTGTAATTTTTGTGGTTTGTATAGAGATATTTAATGGCCTTAGATATTTTCTTTGTAAATAAAACATAACTTCAGATAAAACTTTACTCTGATCTTTTTAAATTATACATTGACGTGACATTACGTACATTCACAGAATTATACAACCATGACCATTATGTACTCCTAGAACATTTCCATCACAGACACATGTATACTACCCATCAGCCATGGCTCAACCCTCACCCCGGTCTCTGCAACCACTGGCCTCAGTTTCTGCTGCTTTAGCTCCTCTGGGGTTTTCAGGTGTGTGCAATCACACAACATGGCTTATTGTGTCTGGCTACATAACATGAGAGTGATTAGTAATTGGTTAAATATTCAATGAAACTAATATTTTTATGACACAGGAATATTCCCCAAAGAGCAAAGATTATGTGAAGCCCCCTACTTAAAATATCTTCATTATCTGGGATAAGGATCCCATTTAGAAGTTTGACTGGAGAGCCAAAAGCCACAAGAGAAATGTCTGGAACAGAGTAATACCTT
The DNA here is from genome assembly GCF_046562875.1 of Panthera onca. Classification (NCBI taxonomy): domain Eukaryota; kingdom Metazoa; phylum Chordata; class Mammalia; order Carnivora; family Felidae; genus Panthera; species Panthera onca. The sequence goes on from NC_138339.1 coordinate 150,311,260, forward strand.
GAAGACCTTTCATTTTCCTGGACAGGCCATTTTTAAATTAGTCTAAGGTGCATATTAAACAAATATCAAATTCAAATATGAAATCTTCTCATTTACTACTGATATAGGTTTTATACAGATGTTGTTTCTTAAATAAAAAATAAAAATTTGAATAATGACAGGCGCCAAGGTGGCACAATTGGTTGAGTGTCTGACTTGATTTTGTCTCAGGTCATGATCTCATCGTTCATGGGATCAAGCCCCAAATCAGGCTCTACACTGACAGCAGGAAGCCCTCCTCAGGATTCTCTCTCTCTCTCTCTCTCTCTCTCTCTCTCTCCCTCTCAAAATTAAGAATTAGGAAAAAATATTAAATAAATAAATAAATAAATAAATAAATACAAATACAAATGAAGAAAATGATATACCCCTGTCAAGAAATATTTGCCATTAGACACGGGGTCCATCCTTCCAGTTCTTTCTCTTTGAGTGCAGCAATTTGTGTGTGTGTGTGTGTGTGTGTGTGTGTGTATGAGTTGTGTTACAGGTTGGGCGGGGAGGGTTCCATCAGTATGCTCTTTAGTACCTGATGTCCCCACAATGGACAGGCTCAAGTCCTGTCCCCTTCTGCATCCTCAGTGGCCACACATCATCATTTACTCTGTGTCTCTACAAGTTGAATAATTGGGCCAATTCCAATATTTTGACTCTCATACTTGTACTGAAGGGTACATGTATACCATTAATCTCTATTTCTTTAGAATGGTACAACTAGCACAATTTTTGAGACATAATTTGTACACATTTTTCAGGTGTAGCCTGCAGTTTCCAATATCTACAGACTCTTTTTTTTTCAATATATGAAATTTATTGTCAAATTGGTTTCCATACAACACCCAGTGCTCATCCCAAAAGGTGCCCTCCTCAATACTATCTACAGACTCTTTATGAGGTTAAGGCCTTATTTGGGAAGGGAGCGACCCCTGGGACTGAGTGGATACCTGAGGAATTCAGAGGACAAGCCAGCACTGAGGTCATCGGGGTACCTGGGAGTGACCCAGGGGGCAGGGAAGAGCCCACACTCCCCTCATTCTGACCTCCTGAACAGCACCCCTGCCCCAGCCTGGGTGCAGGGCCAGGCCTGGGCCTCATTCAGGCCCCATCCGATGATACACCCCAGACACTTGTGTGCCTCCTGTTCCATAGCTCTGCTTCTCAGTAGAGCAGCCAGTCCCTACTTTCAGGTCAGAGGAGGATGCAGGCTGGGCCTCTGCTTCTTGCTTGGGTAACTAGGAGTGTAATTGCTGGATCATAGGGTCGTTCTATTTTTAACTTTTTCAGGCACCTCCATACAGTTTTCCAGAGTGGCTGTACCAGTTTGCAATCCCACCATCAGTTCAAGAGACTTCCTCTTTCCCTGAATCCTCACCACACCTATTGTGTCTTGTGTTGTTAATGTTAACCATTCTGATAGGGATGAGGTGGGATCTCATCATGGTTTTGATTGGTATTTCCCTGATGATGAGTGATGTTGAGCATCTTTTCATGTGTCTTTTAGCCATCTCGATGTCTTCTTTGCAAAAATGTCTATTCATATCTTATATTTCATTTGTAAAAGATGTATTAATTTATCGTGAGACAGAGAGAGACAGAGAGAGAGAGACAGAGAGAGAGAGAGAGAGAGAGAGAGAGCACACACATAGGGGAGAGACAGAGAAAGAAGAGAGAATCCTAAGCAAGCTCCATGATGTTGGCACAGAACCCGATGAAGGGCTCGATCCCATAAACCATGAGATCGTGCCCTGAGCTGAAATCAAGAGTTGGACACAGAACTGTGCTACCCAGCATGCCTCTTCTACCCATTTCTTAACTGGATTCTTTGTTTTGGGGGCATCGAGTTGTATAACTTCTTTATGTATTCTGGATAATAACCTTGATTGGATATGTCATTTGCAAATATCTTCTCCCATTCCATAGGCTGTCTTTTACTTTTGTTGATGGTTTCCTTCACTGCACAGAAGTTTTTGTTTTGTTTTTGTTTGTTGTTGTTGTTGGTGGTGGTGGTGTTTTATGTTTTATCTTGAGGAATTCCCAATAGTTCATTTTTGGTTTTGTTTTCCTTGCTTATGGTGATGTGTCTGGTAAGAAGTTGCTAAGGCCAAAGACAAAGATTTTGCTGCCTGTGTTCTTCTCTAGGATTTTGATGGTTTCCTGTCTCACATTTAGGTCTTGCATCCAGTCTGGATTTCTTTTTGTGTACACTGTAAGGAAGTGGTCCAGTTTCCTTCTTCTGCATGTTGCTGTCCCGTTTTCCCAACACCATATGTTAAAGGGATGGTCCTTTTCCCATTGGCCATTCTTCCCTGCTTTGTTGAAGATTAGAAGACCATAGAGTTGTGGATCCATTTCTGGGTTTTGTATTCTGTTCCATTGATCTATGTACCTGTTTTTATGTCAGGACCATACTGTCTTGATGACTACAGCTGTGTAATATAGCTTGAAGTTAGGTCAGTCAGTCCTTTCCATACATAATTTTTTTTTTTTGAAAATTTGCCTTCACATTCTCCTACAACTTTCTCTTTCATTGAGATTCGGTCCTAAGTTTTTCCCTTTCCAAATAATCTCTCTTGTTTCATGGCAAAATTACATTCTTTTCTTTCAAGAAAAATGTATTCTCACTTCTCATTCCTTCTATATATGTCTCGTGATTTTTTACATACAAGATTGTTCCTTTGGGGTGCCCTGGTGCCTCAGTTCGCTAAGCGTCCAATGCTTGGTTTTGGCTCAGGTCATGATCTCATGATTTGTGAGTTCAGGCCCCAAGTCAGGCTCTGTACTGACATTACAGAGGCTGTTTGGTATTCTTTATCTCTCTCTGTATCTTTTCCCCACCTCTGCTTGCTCTCTCTTTCTCTCTCTCAAAAATAAACAAAAATAAAAAAATAAAAGATTGTTCCTTATAATATTCAGCAGTCTCAATTCCATTTATCTGCTGAAAACTAAGTAGTGACCAGTTGTGAATTATCACAGGAGAATTCTTTAGGTTAGCAAATTCATGAATATTTTGTAACTTTTAGAACATGTTCTTTCATAGTACAACTCTTTCATAATGCACGAAACATGTTTCCAATACACCCATATTTACCTTTACATCTCTATAATAAGAAGCCAAAAACTGATAAACCTCTGTTTAGCAATGAATGGTTTAATGTTTTAGCTTCTTTGGAAGACTTAGACATCTAGTGACGTTAACTCAACTTACCCTTTGATCTAGTAAACTTCATGAAACCAGCGAATACTTAATAAAATAGGCAAAATCATTCAGCACTTTCAGGAATCCTTGCTGACAGCAATAATTACAACATGAATTTAACTAATAAATTCAGGTAGAATAAAAGTGGATTATCTATATCACGTTTGACACTGATAACTCAGGAAGACATATCTCTCTTCCTTGAAAGAACAATGTTTAGTATGGAATATGTGACATCTGTACCCACTAAAAGTTAATCACTTTGTTCCACAACAATTTTACCTGGGGCTCCCATAGGGAAATCTCAAGTGGGCAATTTAACGCCAAAGCAGGCCTGGAGCCTTTTCATGTTGCTTTGGTAGATGCTCCACTCTGAGCCTCATAAGGCTGCAAACCAACAGCCTGGGGTACTTTTGCTCCTCAACAGTGAGGGTAGGGGAAGCAAGATCTGATAGTGGCAGAGGTGTGGAGGATAGGATAGGAGTCCACTGTGACAGTGGAAGCCTTGCTGGTAGTACAGGAACTAGAGGAGGGGAAGGCAGGGGCAGAGGTGTGTTGGTAGGGATGCCACCAGCAAGGCCAGAAGCAGGTTCAAAGTTTGGACTAACATTCTGCTGTCACCGACTCCTGTCTGTTCCTCCTGCAAAACATGTCTTTTTCTATACTTGCTTTTGAGCCCTCTGGTGGAGGCAGAGGAGCAGGAAATGGGTTGGACAGCTGGTGCTCCTGCTTGAGGAGGTGGATTGAGTATTTCCAGTGTCAGCCTGTCTTCCTTCTTCTTTTTCTCATTATTCTGACGATTGGCAAGAGTGTCGGTATTGTAGATTTTCACCCATCCTAATCTTTTTGTACCATAAATTGGGATCCTCCCCATGAGGCATCTTTATGATGGAGTCACAAGAAAGCTGAGTGTAGGTGATTTCATCCCAGATCATGTGAACTTGAAAAACACTTTTAGTTTTTATTTTTCTGAGGTTTAGAAGGCACAGTCTTCTACAAGTGCTTGATTTTAAGCCAATTAAGTAGAGCTCACCTATAAATTATTTTTAGGAATACTATTCAGAGGTAGAAAAAATATAGGTCACACTTTTAACACATATGGGCACATATACACAATCAAGATGCAGACAAAATCTAGCCCTTGTTTCACTGATATTTGTGGAGTGAACATGAAAGATCCAATTTCCAATCATCTCCCCATTATTAAAGGAAATCAAATGGCAAGATAGCATGACAATTTATGGATGTATGAATTAGCTATTTTCCAGTTTCTGACTAGAATACGACCACTTTTGTCCAAAGATGCCAAATGCTGCAGCAACCAGCACACCAAGTGAAGCCCAGTCTGCTTCTGTGAGCATCGGCTCCTCTCAAGAAGTCAGGGGTTTCACTGACAGAACTACATGGCTTCCTAGCCTCTGGTTGCTTAGTGTTATAGCTGGGTTTCTCTAACTCTGTATAGAAGAAAACTCATTTAGACATGTCAACAGGAGCACATCTGGGCCATCTGTGACCCAAGTTATTCTTGGTCAATTTTCCCAGTTAAGTAAGCACTTCCAAACAGAGGTTCCATATACATTGTATCTATATCCTGTGGAATTCCTGTGGGTGGTGGTTGCTTTTCCAGAAGCCTTTGGCTTTGAAAGCACAATTCCCCATTCATTTAGTTTCAGTTTTAGAATAAAGCTTGAGCAAAATAAAAAATGGTAAGTATAGTGATTTGGGAGGGTGCTGCTTGTGAGTGTCTCTTACAAAAGGCCACAATAGACTCTCATGGGTGTCACGTTCTCCAAGGGGGGGCTCAAACCATTGAGGGGTCTCAGAGCATTGGAAGATCAATTCGTATGTGTGCATCTCTGGATGAGACAATCTCTAATTACGTTATGGAATAGGAAGTTCCTCTAGGACTGATACACATCTCAAGGAACATCCTCAGACACGTGCACTAGACTTTCAGCCACCAAAAGGTGACATTCAGCTGGAAGGAAAAAGTCCTCCTTTTTTATTGGAGATGAATGCCTTAGTCTCATAATTCTAGCCAGAAAATTGCAATTACTATGAAGTCAAATTAAAACAACCGACCCATCAAGGCCAACACCTCTATGGTATTCCCACCTAGAGAACATAAACAGTAACACTTAACGACTGAAATAAAAGTCAGGCACACCAACTCAAACTGAGGAGTTCCAGGTATCAGCAGAACTCATGGATACACTTTCAGATGCTGAGAAGTCAGAGGGGGTACAAAGGCCCTGTGCTGGTACCAAGCACTGAGTTCCCAAAGACCTCCAGGTGTTCTCAGGTAAGTTTCTGTGATATCCTGCCCACTATGCCATGAAATGTCAACACCAAATGAACACACTTGGGGAAAAATTAAAGAAAAAGAAAATTTGTTTTATTTGAGCTCCAGTTAGAAGATCTTCTTGGGATACACAATTTTCACAAAAAGGTGTGCTCCACTGAAGGATTATGGTGTATGTGTGTGTGTGTGTACATATAAGTACATATATATATACATAAAGAAGAGAAGGGAATGTGGGTGATGGGCATTGAGGAGGGCACTTGTTGGGATGCGCAGCAGGTGTTGTATGGAAACCAATTTGGCACTAAATTGTATTAAAAAAGAACATCAGAAAAAAAAAGTTACAAATACTCATGATGAAAGACATTCCAGAAAGTTGCACACTTTACCTTATGATTTTAGTATATGCAAGGCTATATGAGCTTAATCATATGGGAACAGGAGTTTTTCTTTTTCTTATTTTTATGATTGGAATGAATCTTTTTTGTCATTTTTTAAAACCTATCACATGTACAGTATGTCCTCATGGGAGTAATAGAGCCAATGCTTTGAGGTTTTGCCGGGGTCATTTTGACCTTGATCAATGTTAAAGTATACCTTCCCTGGGAATCTCAGAACAAGGCCCACAAACATGAAAACTGGAAAATTGCTTTTATTATTGAAAGGGCGGGCCTACGCCGGCCGACTCCATCTTGTTCTGTGTCCTTCACCTAGACCACGCCTCCTCCCCTTGAGTAACCTCCCGCTCACCCGTTCAAACTTCCTGATCAAAACACGCCCAGCGACCTGTGTAACAGGACTCCGACCCTACCCCAGCCAATCAGCTGAGGCCACAGCCATTACCTCACCAACTGCCCCTAGACCCCTATAAAACCTTTGTGCTTTTGAAACTCGCTCTCTCTCCCTGGCATCTCACCGCTGCGTCGGTGCAGGTAGGGGATTGAGCTCGAGCTAGCTCGAATAAAGGCTCTTTTGCTTTTACATCGGACTCGGCTCCCTGGCGGTATTTGGGGATCAGAATTCTGGGCATAACATTTGGGGGCTCGTCCGGGATCCCCAAGACCCCCGAGGGACCCCTGACCCAGAGAGCCTGACTGGCCACGGTTAGTGTCTGTCTGTTTGTTCTGTCTTTTCTGTGTGAGCTCATTTATGGAATTCTGGTAGTGCCCAACGCGGTCTAAGTGGATGCACTGGAGGACCACGGTCTGGGAGTTTCAGAAGACGTTCTGATCCTCCCTTCTGAAGGGACACGGAATCCCCTCATTTGTTTTGGAGGGACGTGGAATCCCCTCAAAGGTCTAAGCTAGCTTTCAGTTTTGCTTCCATGGAGTTGGAAGACTTTCTAGGGGCCCTCTGTTTGTTTGTTTTTGTGTTTCTCTGTTTTGTTCTGTGGACTTACTGGACAGATGTAATGGGACAGACTCAGACTACCCCTCTACCCACCCTCTTGGCTTAAGCCCTTCCTAGCCCCGCTCCCTCTGGAGCCAAACCCATTCTTGTTTTGCAGGGGACAGAGAAGGAAAACAAGAAAAGTCTTACCCAGCCTTCAGCACCCCTCTACCCTGTCCTACGGGGGGGGGTACTGAAGAATTAATTTTTCCTCCCCCGTATAACACCTCTAGGATGCCAGAAGAACACCATCCTCCCCCTCCAGGGGAGGCAGACGCTGTTCCGAGAGCGGGAGGCAGAAACGCTCCAGTGGGAAGCCCGCCCTTTACCAGACAAAGGGCTCAGAGGGAGCAATCCGCCTCCACCGCCGACTCCACTATTCTGCCCCTGCGAGCCACCGGACCCCCAGACGCGGAGAGGAATCAGCCCCATCACTATTGGCCTTTCGCCACCAGTGACCTCTACAATTGGAAAGCCCAGAATCTTAAGTTTTCTGAGAAACTGGCAGGGCTTATTGATTTATTAGACTCTGTTCTTTTTACCCATCAGCCCACGTGGGACGATTGCCAGCAGCTTTTGCAGGTCCTGTTCATGACTGAAGAAAGAGAAAGAATGCTCAATGGGACCAGAAAACTAGTTCCGGGCGCAGACGGGAATCCCACCACCAACCAGGCTCAGATAGATGCCTCCTTCCCCTTAACTCGGCCCCAGTGGGATTTCAACACAGCAGAAGGTAAGGAGAGGCTCCGGGTCTACTGCCAGACTCTAATGGGGGGTCTCTGAATGGCTGCTAGAAAGCCAACCAATTTGGCCAAGGTAGGAAATGTACAACAGGGAAAAGATGAATCTCTGGCTGCCTTTTTAGAATGGATCATGGAGGCATTCCATTCCTATACCCCCATGGATCCAGAAAGCAAGAGCATGGATCCAGAGGCTCCGGAAAGCAAGGCAGCTGTTATCGTGGCCTTTGTAAACCAATTGGCCATAGACATTAGGAGAAAATTACAGAAAATAGATAGACTAGGAGAAAAAAGTCTGCAGGACTTACCGGTGGTAGCCGAAAAGGTATATAATAACCGGGAGCCTCCTGAGGACAAGCAGGCTTGCGCCATGGTGTCTGCCAGCAGTAAGTAGACTCGAGACCTGGCCAGAATACTACTAGCTACCACTGCTGACTTCCCCGAGGAATGAGACCGCCGTCTCCGGCAGCTGGCAGAAGACGCAAGAAAAGGTAAAGGAACCACCAAGGGGGGGGAAGCAGAGGCTGCAGAAGGATCAGTGCACATACTGCAAGGAGATAGGGCATTGGGCCCGAGATTGTCCGAAAAGGGCCGGCAGGAAGGGAAGCAAGACTGATCGAGTAAAATCCTAGAGCTAGATGAACTAAGTGATTAGGGGAGTCGGGGTTCGGACCCTCTCCCTGAACCCAGGGTAACTCTTAAAGTGGAGGGGACCCCTGTTGACTTCCTTGTCGACACCGGAGCACAACATTCGGTCCTCCGCACCCCACAAGGAAAATTAGCCAGCAAGAAGTCCTGGGTACAAGGGGCAACTGGTATGAGCCAGTATTCATGGACTACCCGAAGAACGGTAGATTTGGGAATGGGCCGGGTATCCCACTCCTTTATGGTAATACCAGAATGCCCCTACCCACTGTTAGGACGGGACTTACTGACCAAGATTGGAGCTCAGATAACTTTCAGACAAGGGGGTCCTCAGGTCACCGATGGCAAGGGCCACCCCATCCAGGTCCTGACCATGAAACTGGAGGATGAATACCACCTCCACCAGGAGGCGCTCCCGAGGGAGGATAATATAGACAGATGGCTACAAGAATTCCCCTTGGTTTGGTCAGAGATGGGGGCAATGGGACTAGCCGCTCACAGGACCCCAGTCCTGGTAGAGCTCAAGCCAGGAGAGAGTCCGGTAAGCATCAAACAATACCGCATGTCTCAGGAGGCCTGGAAGGGGATCCAGCCACACATCCAGAGACTACGAAGCCTAGGGGTACTAGTTCCTTGCCAGTCTGCCTGGAACACCCCCCTACTGCCGGTCAAAAAGCCTCACACAAATGACTACCGACCAGTACAAGACCTCCGGGAAGTAAATAAGAGGGTCATGGACATACACCCAACTGTTCCCAACCCATATACTCTCTTGAGCTCCTTGGCGCCCTCCAGGGTCTGGTATACTGTACTAGATTTAAAGGACGCCTTCTTCAGTCTGCCGCTGGTACCCCAGAGCCAACCTTTGTTCGCCTTCGAGTGGCATGATCTGGAGGAGGGCTACAGCAGGCAAGTGACCTGGACAGGGCTGCCTCAGGGATTCAAAAATTCACCCACCATCTTTGACGAAGCACTACACGAGGACCTGGGTGAGTACAGAAGGGAGCACCCTGGCCTCACCCTTCTACAGTACGTAGATGACATCCTGATTGCTACCAACATGGCCAAAGACTGTGAGTGAGGGACCCAGGACCTGCTGGCTACCCTGGGGGCCTTAGGGTACTGGGCATCCATGAAGAAGGCTCAGATATGCAGGGACGGGGTAAGTTACCTGGGATATATACTGGAAGGCGGACAGCGGCGGTTATCAGATGCCAGAAAAGAAACTGTCCTAAAGATCCCTACTCCCACCTCCCGAAGAGAAGTGAGGGAATTCCTAGGATCAGCTGGCTACTGCCGCCTCCAGGTTCCAGGTTTTGCTGAGATCGCCAGGCCCCTATATGAAGCTACCAAAGAAGGGAAAACATTTAAATGGGCTGAAAAAGAAGAAACTGCCTTTAATCAGTTAAAAAAGGCCCTCCTAAGTGCCCCAGCCCTGGGCCTACCAGACATTACGAAGCCCTTCCACCTCTTTGTAGATGAACATAAGGGAATAGCAAAAGGGGTTCTAACTCAAGCCTTAGGCCCCTGGAACCGCCCAGTGGCTTACCTGTCCTGTATGAAACTAGACCCAGTGGCTGCTGGCTGGCCGCCATGCCTAAGAATTGCGGTGACAGCACTCCTAGTCAAGGACGCAGACAAACTGACCCTAGGACAGGAGATCTGGATCACGACCCCACACGTCATTGAAAGGGTCCTGAAACAGCCTCCTGATAGATGGATGAGCAACACACGTGTGACTCATTACCAGAGCCTCCTACTCAACCCTCCATGAGTGCGGTTCCACCCCAGTGCGGCCCTCAATCCTGCAACCCTGCTGCCCGACCCTGACCTAGGTGCTCCACTACATGACTGCGCGGGAATCCTGGAACAAGTACATGGATTCTGGACAGACCTGACCAACCGGCCCCTCCCCGATGCCAAGGCTACTTGGTTCACTGATGGCAGCAGCTTTGTGTGAGACAGACACAGGTATGCGGGTGCAGCGGTGGTGACCAAAACGGACACTGTATGGGCAGAGGCTCTACCCTCCGGAACGTCAGCCCAGCGAGCAGAGCTCATAGCCCTCACCAAGGCGCTGATGCTGGGAGCTGGAAAACAGCTTAACATCTACACAGACAGCTGTTATGCATTTGCCACAGCTCATATTCATGGGGCAATTTATCAGGAGAGGGGGTTACTGACGGCAGAAGGACAGACTATAAAAAATAAGCAGGAGATACTTAACCTGCTTACAGCCTTATGGCTTCCTGCCAAGCTAGCCATTATCCACTGTCAAGGGCACCAAAAAGCTGATAACCCAGTAGCTAGAGGTAATCGGAAAGCTGACCAGGCAGCCAAGGCAGTAGCCCTTACTTCAGTCCCCACCATGACCATACAGCTACCAGACCCGGGAGACCCAGTTTTACCAGACCAGCCCAAATACTCCCAGGAGGAGTTACAGCAGATCAAGAAACTCCCCATGGCCCAGGAGATAAAGGGATGGTGGTATACACTTAACAAGGAGCTTGTGCTGCCAGACCGGCTCAGAGTCTCAATATTAGAGCACATGCATCGGTCTACTCACATGGGGGCCCAAAAATTAAAAGACTTAATCTGACATGCTGGAATCAAGATTCACCAACAGGACACCAAAATAGAGCAAGTTGTATCTGCCTGCAAGACCTGCCAACTCACCAACATGAGAGCCACATCAAATAAAAAAGGAACCAGGCTCAGAGGCACCAGACCGGGAGCGCAATGGGAAGTCGACTTCACTGAAGTCAAACCAGGAAAGTATGGTTATAAATATCTTTTAGTATTTACAGACACCTTCTCTGGCTGGGTGGAGGCATACCCAACCAAGCATGAAACGGCTCAGACGGTGACCACGAAGCTACTAGAAGACATCTTGCCCAGGTATGGTTTTCCTGCCATGGTAGGATCAGACAATGGATCAGTTTTTATCTCGAAGGTAACACAGGCAGTAGCCAAGACGGTGGGGGCAAACTGCAAATTACATTGTGCTTATAGGCCCCAGAACTCAGGACAGGTAGAAAGAATGAATAGAACCCTAAAAGAGACCTTTACCAAATTAACCATGGAGACTGGCGGGGACTGGGTGACTCTCCTACCGTATGCCCTTTACCGGGTTAGAAACACTCCTTACACTCTGGGTTTTACTCCCTATGAGATCATGTTTGGCAGGCCACCCCCTGTTATTCCCAGCCTTCAAGATGAACTTATTGCTGAGTTTAAAGATCAAGAACCTTTTCTTTCCTTGAGAGCGCTCCAGAGGGCGCACGAGGACATTTGGCCACGCCTCTGTGCCATCTACGAGGCTGGCCCGACCCCGACACCTCATCAGTACAGGCCGGGAGACTGGGTCTACGTCAAGAGGCACCACCGAGAGACCCTCGAGCCACACTGGAAGGGACCCTACATTATGGTGCTGACAACCCCCACTGCTCTCAAAGTAGACAGCATCGCGACCTGGGTCCATCACACCCACGTTGGGTTAGCAGACCCCTCCTCGATCCAGAAGGACTTCGTCACGCGATGGGCCCTCAATTGGGACCAACACAACCCGCCCAAGCTCAAGCTACAGCACATTTGACCCACCTAATATTGGTAACTGTTAACTCTGCTTGTCATTGCTCATGCTTCCAGGAGCCCCCACGCCCCCCAAAACATCACCTGGCAGATCATAGACACCAGCTCGGGGACAATACTTAATCAGACCTCCCAGAGCACCCCAGGGACACTTGCTTCCCAGAACTTGGCGTAAACCTCCAAACTCTGTTCCCCTTGTCACCATAAATGCAGCCGGTCCCATGACTGGGTCCTTAAGCTACATGACAAGGGGAGAATGAACGGGAGGGCCTACACCAGCCGACTCCATCTTGTTCTGTGTCCTTCACCTAGACCACGCCTCCTCCCCTTGAGTAACCTCCCGCTCACCCGTTCAAACTTCCTGATCAAAACACGCCCAGCGACCTGTGTAACAGGACTCCGACCCTACCCCAGCCAATCAGCTGAGGCCACAGCCATTACCTCACCAACTGCCCCTAGACCCCTATAAAACCTTTGTGCTTTTGAAACTCGCTCTCTCTCCCTGGCATCTCACCGCTGCGTCGGTGCAGGTAGGGGATTGAGGTCGTGCTAGCTCGAATAAAAGCTCTTTTGCTTTTACATCGGACTCGGCTCCCTGGCGGTATTTGAGGATCATGAATTCTGGGCATAACAATTATACCCGTTCCCACGTTTGAATGGAGCCTGGCTGTAAGCCCACACTTTGAATTCCTCTGTCCCCACAGCCCTGTCCCACGTTCCCAATCCCTTATTCCCAACCTCACTTCCTGATCATCTCTTTAGCTCATTTCTGAACAAATCAACACCTGTATTCACCTCCCTCTTGGGAAAAAAGTCCTAGGGTGGAGTGCTTTGAAGTGGGGCCCAAGTCCACCTCTTCACCCTGAAACAAGCCTCTCTCTCCATTACCTTCAACGTTGTGCCCTTTCCCTTCCTGGATGCAGGGATGTGTGGTAACCTCTAGAGCGCATTTTAAAGTAGTCATACAAATGAATACTATTTTCTGTTGATTACTTTTGCTCTAAAAATGATTTCATATTGAAATTGGCCTGGAAAGTCGAGTGCCTCTGGATCCCTCAGGTGGTGTTTCCTGAAACATATCTCAGACAAACATGTTCTCCCCTCCCCCACGTTGTTTGTTTCAGCTTACTGCTAAATGCTGATTTCATACTGAGGAGCCTTTTGCAACGTGGTATCTGATTCAAGATTCAAACACCCTGAATGTTGTCATGTCTCCTTTCCACTAGATCTGACTCAGGGGACTGGAGAATCAATCCTTCTGAAGAGGAAAGGTATAATCTTCTGGATTTTCCACTCTCATCTGTTTCTCTGAGGTTGGTCTTGTTTTTTCTCTGAATGTTTATCCCTTGTTGCTTTCCCCAGAGAAGGCAACTCCTCCTTGTGCACTCTCAGGGCTGTTCTGTCTCACCCTGCCCTGTGCCCACACCATCTAGGGTGCCCCTGCCCTTGTCTCCCTCCACTGGGCAGAGTGAAGCAGGATAATAGCTGTGAGGATTTCCCCATCCCCTTTCCACACCCTGGCATGTTGCATATAAGAAGTGGAAATCTGTGATTAAGATGGGAGGGACCCTTGGATATGCAGGGACTTGGACCTAGGGGGCCCTCAGGGGGCCTGCCCAAGCAGGTGTGCTAGGAGGGAGCAGAAGCACACACGTGTCCCAACACCTTGTGTAGTGCTGGGGCGGAGCAAATATCTGCTGCCATGAGCCCCCAACACATTCAGCCAGCAGGGGCTGAAAGCCCTCCCCCCATATGCCCTCTCGTCCATTCCACACCCATCGGGGTCTTGCTGCAGCCTTGTGCCTGAGACCTGGTAGCTGTAGCAGTAGCGGGGCTCAAGCACAGAAGGCTGGGAGCCATGAGACTCTAGCCCAAGAGGATGGCAGCCTTGCTGCTCAGGCTAATCCTGAAGGCAGAGGCCAAGGCACTGGCTACGCCACCCACAGAGCCTCTCAGCTGCTCTCCTGTAGCAACAACACTGAAAGGAACTGAGCGCAGTGCGATGTCCCCAGACGCCCCCCACAAAGACCATTTGCCAGAACCCTAAACCGTCCAGCAGCCAAGAACCACAGCCTCCCTCCAGGACCAGCCTCAGGCCCAGTGCTGAAAATGTAGGGATCCTCGTGACAAGGTCCCATGTGGCCTTCCCCCTGCCCCTCTCTGTCTTCCTCTTCCATCCCCACGCCCTCTCCCTTGTTCTCTGGGGTTCTTCTTGTGCTCCTATCTGGCTGCAGTCTGGAGGACTCAGGAGTGATCTTTATGGGTTGTACCCCGGTTCCCTGGAGGAGGAGGGCCCCGGATCGAGTGGGGGGTTAGGCTCCAGTGGTGGGAAGCAGCGCAGGTACAGAGCAGGGGCGCCCTGAATGCCCTTGGAGGTCTGACTGGGTTGGTGGCTGGAGGGTTGAGGTACGAACAAGCAAACGAACGCATGGACCTGTGGTTGTAGGAAAATGTCAAGGCAGAGCCAGGGAAGTTGCAGCCATGAGCAGGATGAAACATTCCTGCCTGTGAAAATGAAGCGCAGGGACCTCAGATTCCAGAGAAATATTCTAGGGAGAGTCAGGGTGGTGGGCCTGAGTTGCTGGAGCCCAGCCAGGGAACTTGTTGAAGTGACTGAAAGTGGAAGCCTCAGGTGAACACAAGCGTCCTGCCGCTCCCCTCCACACCCCTGCCCTGTCCCTGGCTGCAAAGTTGCACCCTCTGATGGGGTGGGGAGATCCCACCCCCCTTTTGCTAAAGGTGGTCCTTTAACATGGGAGCTAATGGGACTATGGGGTGTGGAGTCTGAATGAGGGGTTGTGCAACTCCCTGTTCAGCTCTTCATTTCTGAAGGCAACTTGCATTCAATCAATGAACTCAAAGCAAATCGGTGATGAATAACTAGTGTTTCTTTCTGTATTTTCTATTTTAGAGGGTGGTCCAAACTCTTTCCTAGTTGGAGATAAAAAAAAGATATATACATATAATAGAATATTAATCAGCCATGAAAAGGAATGAAATCTTGCCATTTGAAATGATGTGGATGGAACCAGAGTGTATTATGCTAAAGGCAGTAAATCAGAGAAAGACAAATACCATATGATTTCACTCATATGTGGAGTTTAAGAAACAAAACAGAAGAACATAGGGGAAGGGGAAAATAAAATAAGGTAAAAACAGGGAGGGAGGCAAACCTTGAAAGATTCTTACCTATAGAGAACAAAGTGAGTGCTTCTGGAGAGTAGGTGGGTGGAAAGATATGCTAAATAGGTGATGGGCACAAAGGAGGGCACTTGTAAGGATTAGCACTGGGTGTTATACATATATAAGTAATGAATTACTAAATTCTACTCCTGAAACCAATACTACACTTTATGTTAACTAACTTGTGTTTAAATACAATCCTGGAATGAATGAATGAATGAACGAATGAAATTTTAAAGAGAGGGAAAACAAAATATAATGAATGAAAAGAAAAATTCATTAGAGACCTTCAACACTACTCTATCAAGGAGAGGAAAGAATCTGTAAACTCAGGGACAGGTCATTTGAAATATTTCAGTCAGATAAAAAAAAAGAGTGAATTAGAGTGAAGAAAGCCTATAGGATTTAGAGGACTCTATCAAGTCCTACTAATGCAATATATGCATTATAGGACCTTGAGAAGGAAAAAAGTAAAAAAGGAAGTGGTAGAGAATTTGTTTAAAGACATAATGGTTGAAAATATCCCAGATCTTGGGAGGGATATAGCTATCCAGGTTCCTTAAGCTCAAAGTTTCCCCAACAGAATCAACCCAAAGATTACATCAAGAGACATTATAATTAAATTAACATAAGCCAAAGCCAAAGAGACAGTTTTTAAGTCAGAAAGAGAAAAAAGTCTTGTCACATACAAAGGAACCCCTCATAAGACTATAAGTAGGTTCTCAGCAGAAACTGTGTAAGCCAGAAAAGAGTGGGAAAATATATTCCAAGTGCTGAAAGAAAAGAAATGCCAATCAAGAATACATTTAACCAGCAAAGCCATCCTCCAGAAATGAAAGTGAGATAAAGACTTTCTCAAACAAACAAAAGCTGAAGGAGACTACCACCACTGACCTGTCTGCAAGAAATACTAAAAGGAGCTTCTCAAGTTGTAATGAGTGAATACTAACTAGTAACACAAAAACATGCCAAACATAAAACTTATGGTAAAAGTAAATATATGTCAAATTCAGAATACTCTAAATCATAATGCATAAGTTTTAACTATAGCATAAAAAGTTAAACACAAAAATGATGAAAACACCTATACTTACAATAGTGTGTTAATGGATAAACAATATACAAAGAAGAGTGACATCAATAGCACAAAATGTGTATGTGGGAAATATAAGTGTACAGATTTTGTAGCAATTGCAGGTAAACTTATGGCTTAAAATAGACAATAGGGTATTTCATGTAAGCCTCCAGATAATCACAATGCACTACATTGTCCACAATTCCACTACATGTACATCCTACACCAGATAAACAAAAGACTAAGAGAAATGATTTTCAGAGCATAACCAAAAAAACAAAAAATCACAAAAGAAGATTGCAAGAAAGGACGAAAGGAATGAAGGAACTACAAAAAATTTAGAAAACAATGAACAAGATGGCAAGAGCAAGTTCTTATCTATCAGTAACAACTTTAAATGTAAATGGACTAAATTGTAAGAACAAAAAAACACAGAGCGGCTGAATAGATTTTTTCAAAAAAGGCTCAACTATATGCCGCATGCAAGAGACTCACTTAAGCTTTGGAGGTACACATAGGCTCAAAGTAAAGGGATGGAAAAAGATATTCCATGCAAATGGTAACCATGCACACTTATATCAGACAAACTATTCTTTCTATACTATACTATACTATACTATACTATACTATACTATACTTTCTATACTATACTTTCTATTCTATACTATCTCAAAAGAGAAAGAAGGTCATCAAGTAATGATACAAGGGTCTATTCAATGTATAAAAGTTATAAATATACTAGCACTCAACATCAAAGCATGTAAATGTATAAAGCAAACATTGACAGATCTGAAGGAGAAAAAATATGGCATACAATAATACTAGGCGACTCCACTCCATAATGTATAGATCGCAGAGAGGGTATCCGTAAAGAAACAGCAGAAGTGAACAACACTATAGACCAAATGGACCTAACAGGCATAAATAGAACTTCCCACCAGCAGCAGAATAGACATTCTTCTCAAGTGCACATGGAACATTTTGCAAGTTAGATTCATGTTAGTTCATAACACAAGCCTCAAGAAATTCAAGCAGATAAAAATCATTCCAAGGTCAGACTTAAATGGAAGATCTGAAACTGCAAAATTCCTAGAAGAAAATATAGGGGGAAAGCTCCCTTTTATTGGTCTTGGCAATAATTTTTTTTAATATGACACCAAGAGAAGAGCACAGGCAACAAAAGCAAAAATAAACAAGTGGGACTACATCTAACTAAAAAAAACAAAACAAAACAAAAAAAAAAAAACAAAGAAACAAAAAACAACTTCTGTGCAGCAAAGGAAACAATAACATGAGAAGGCAACCTATGGGATGGAAGAAAATAATTGAAAACCATATTATCTGATAAAAGGTTAATACATAAAATATACAAGGAAATCATACAATTCAATAGCAAAGAAACAAGTAACCCAACTGAAAAATAGGCAAAGTACCTGAATAGATATTTTTCCAAAGAAGACACCCTAATGGCCAACAGGTAAATGAAAAAAGGCTCAACATCACTAATCTTCAAGGAAAGGCAAATCACAATGAGATGTCACCTTACACCTGTTAGGATGGCTATTATCAAAAAACACAAGAGATAACAACTGTTGGCAAGTATGTGAAGTAAAGGGAGCTGCGGGGCGCCTGGGTGGCTCATTTGGTTAGGCATCTGACTTTGGCTCAGGTCATGATCTCATGGTCTGTGGGTTCGAGCCCTATGTTGGGCTCTGTGCTGACAGCTCGGATCCTGGAGCTTGCTTTGGATTCTGTGTCTCCCTCTCTCTGACCCTTCCCAGCTCATGCTCTGTCTCTCACTCTCTCTCAAAAAACAAAAACAAAAACTTAAAAAAAAGGGAACTGCTGTACACTGTTGGTGGGAATATAAATTGGTATACCCATTATGGAAAATGCTATAGAGTTTCCTCAAAACTTTAAAAAGAGAACTACTATGTGATCCAGCGATCTCGCTTCTGGGTATATATCCAAAAGAAATAAAATCACTGTTTTGGAAAGCTGTCTGATCCTTCATGTTCATTGCAGCATTACTCACAATAGCTAAGGAAACAACCAAAGTGTCAATGCATGAATGTATATTTACAAAGTTATATGGAAAAAATATAAATAACATTATCCCTCCTTTAAAAAGAAAAGGATTCAGCCATTTTCACAACATGAATGAACATGGAGGACATTATACTAATTGAAATAAGCCAGACACATGAAAAAATATGACATTATTCCATTTATATATGGAATCTAAAAAAAGTCAAACTCATAAAAGCAGAGAGTAGAACAGTAGTCATCAAGATTGGGAGAATAGGAAAATGGGGAAATATTATTCAAAGGGTACAAATATTCAGGGCAGGATGAATAAGGTCTGGAGGGCTACTGTACAGCGTGGTGACTACAGTTAATGAAACTGTATTGTAGACGTGAAATTTGCTGAGAGAGTTGATCTGAAGTGTTCTCACCACACGTACACAAAGGATAATTATGTGAGGTGATGGATATGTTAATTAGCTTGACGGTAGTAATCTTTTCACAGTGCATACATATATCAAAATATCACATCATACACCTTAAACACATAAAACTTATTTGGCAAGTGTACCTTAGTAAAGCTGGAAAAAAAAAAGGGAATAAAGAAAAGAGAGATAAAGAAAAGAGAATAAAGATAAAACTTAAAAGTGTCAGTTTTAAAAACGAGTTTTTCACACATAATAAGCAAACTAGTAACTGCTAGTTATCTCATCATCACCAGCATTTTATCTATTTGTTTGTTATTTTTAGTTTGTATAAATTTGTTATTTATTTGTTATTTTTAGTTTCAAGTTTGTATTTAAATTCCAGTTGGTTAACATATAGTGTAATCTTAGTTGCAAGAGTACACTTCAGTGATTCATCACTTACATATTACACCCAATGCTCATCAAAACAAGTACCCTCCTTAATGCCGTCACCCATCTGAACCATGCCCCCATTCAACTCCCCTCCAGCAACCCTCACTTTGCTCTCTATAAGGAGTCTGTTCATCAGTCGAGGGACATGTGGGTTCTTTCCACAATTTGGCTATTATTGATAATGCTGCTTTAAGCATCGGGGTGCATGTATCCCTTCAAATCCATATGTTTGCATCCTTTGGGTAAATACCTAGTAGTGCAATTGCTAGATCATTGGGTAATCCTATTTTTAACTTTTTGAGGAACCTCCATACTGTGTTCCAGAGCAGCTGCACCAGTTTGCATTCCCACAAATAGTGTAAATGTGTTCCCCTTTCTCTGCATCCTCACCAACATCTGTTGTTACCTGTGCTGTTAATTTGAGCCATTCTGACACGTGTGTCGTGATACCTCATTGAAGTTTGTTTTCTTTCATTTTGTTTTTAAGTAGGTTCCACACCCAGCATGAAACGCAATATGGAGCTTGAACTCACCACGATATCAAGAGCTGAGCTGAGATCAAGGATCAGATTTTTTTCTCTGTGCAGTCATCACAGAGCCTGCTCTGGATCCTATGCCCCTGTCTCTGCCCCACCCCCACAAGATGTCTCTCTTTCTCTCTCTCAAAATAAATGAATAATCTTAAAAAAGTTAAAAGAAAGAAATGCTCGTTCTAAATCTCAACCATGGATGCTCTGCGATGCACAGGTATACAGCTTCCAAGTGGCCTTTCCCACAACAGCTCACTTCGGCCGTTGCCATTGTTTCAAGTTCAGACCCTTTCCAACTCACTCCCATGGCTTACTTTAATAAAAACCAAAACAAAACAAAGAAAACAAAAGATACCTCACCACAGTTGCCCCAACCTATTTCTACTAAACCTAAAATATATCTGCACCTTCCCTCCTACCCACCTCCTCATTTCCCAACTCAAACCACATTCTCTCCCCTGAAGCTAACCTCTATATCCAGCTCCTATTTCCATTCCCCCCTCCATCTGCTAAGCTTTTCTGCACCAAGGTCCTCTAGGTTAAGGTCTAAGAGGTTCACAGACCACAAAGAGGCAATTAAAATACCAGAGCTAGGAGGTCCTCAAAGTGGTTTGCCCAGGTCTGGCACTTAACTCATACCTGAGGGAACAGTCAGCATCCTCTTCCCAGATATCAATCACCTAAGCCTTTTCAAGTATGGTGGGAGTTCAAATGGCAAAGTTAGAGAGGAGGGAAACAAGCAGAGATCATGTGGTACTTTCAAGGACTCGCAGCATCCAGGTTAGTCGGTGACTAAAGACTGCCAAGTCATCATCCCCTAAGAGGCACTGAGCATCTGTTAAGCAATAAACATGTCAGAGGGCCTACCTAGAGACAAGTTCACAGTCTGTTGATCCAGCCAACACAAAGAGTTAAGTTTGAAGCGGGGGACTTTCCCATGGCCTCCCAAAACACTAAGCCACTTCTCCTTTTACAAGTGATTAAACTGAGTCAATGAGAGCTTAAGTAATTTCCTCAAAGACTCCCAGCCAAGGCACACAAAGTGGAGATTCTACAGCACATGGTCATGTCATCATCTGCTAACATCCATACATTCATGTCCCCTCGAAATCCATATGTTGGAATCCTAATGCCTGATGTGATGGTATTAGCAGGTGGGGCCTCTGGAAGGTGATTAGGTCACGAGCCCCTCATGAATGGGATTAGTGCTCTTATAAAAGAGATGCCACAGAGACCCCTTGCTCCTTCTACCAAGTGAGGACACAGCCAGAAGGTGTTTGGCTATGAATCAGGAAGATGGCCCTCATAGGACTCAACGATGCTGGGGCCTTGATCTTAGACTTTCCAGCCTCCAGAGCCATAAGAAATAAATTTCTGTGGTCTATTTTGTTAGAGCAACCCAAATGGACTTAGACACCACCCGAACAGATGTTGACAAGTTTAACAAGATGATATGAAGAATGTTAATGTGAAATATAGAATTATAATAAACACACTGACCTCAATTTCAAGGTTTTTTTTAACTTTTTATTTTTGAGAGAGAGACACAGACAGACAGACTGAGCATGAACAGGGGAGGGGCAGAGAGAGAGGGAGACACAGAATCTGAAGCATGCTCCAGGCCCAGCACAGAACCCAACTCAGTGATCCAACACACAAACCACGAGATCATGACCTGAGCCAAGGTCAAACGCTCAACTGGCTGAACCACCCAGGTGCCCCATTTACAGTTTTCAAAAAATATAAATTATAGTATGTATCTCCACAACTGTTGTGAGTATTTGTGGCTTACCATGAGCCCTTGTCAAAAGATTTTAATGTCACTGAAAACTCAATGAGAATCTCTTGGCTTAGCTTAGCTGCATATGACAAGGTCCACAGGAGGGTTGTGATAGAGCCAGTCAGATCACACCTATAGAACAGAGTGTCCTGAATGTTCAAATAAGACACAATGGGGAAGACATAGTAGGCAAGCCAAGGGCTTCATGACAAAATATACTTACCGCTGAACTCATTCTTTCTTAGTAGTGCACCAACAACCCAGCCCACTTAACTAAAGCAGCTCTAGAATCAATCTCTGGTGACAGAATCATAGGAAAGTACAACACAAATACCACACAAATGGACACCAAAATGATCTCGCAGATCTCACAAAGATGCAGTACCTCACGAAGCCTATTAAATGGACAAAGAATCTGGCAGTTCAGCCATAATAATGACCCAATAGATGCTCAAAAAAAGAATGGTAGGAAGAAAAATGACCGAGAGAAGCTAAAAGAGGGCAATGAAAGTAGAGGGTTCATTACTAGAGCAACTAATTCTGGAAACAGGCAAATCAGAACCCTAGAAGTGCTCTGCTGATGACCATAAAAATGCCCAGATTCTTCTAGTGTCTTTGGAATAGTTGTTTTGCTTTGTTTTCAAGACATGGCTTTGTTCCCTCCAAGGGCTGATTTGAATTGCAGAAATCTCATCCAAGGTGCAGTTGTGGAGGATCTGAAGGGAAGGATGAGGTGTGCCTGGAACCCCGCTCACCTCCTGCTGTGAACTCTCAGCTAGGTCTAAATGGGAAGGTGGGATGGTATCCTTTTGACCTGCCCTTGCCTCAATCCTGGGATCCTTGTGCGCCTCCCCCATGAGGCCACGAGGGGCGCCGTGGTCCAGCTCTCAGAAACCACAGTGTAGAAGCAGGCACCCAGATGTTCAGTGCGTGGAAATTTTTCAGGCAGATGTCATCAGGAATGCCCAGGACTTCCTGACTTTTGGTCACCCTTCCCCCAACATTGGCCTAAGGCCTGTCGTGCCCAGGCCTGAGGGGGAAGCGTCGGGGGGCAGATGGCCATGAATGTTGCACTCTCCAGGATCTGATCAAACAGGGAGAAAGATTAGTGGTTCTCTTGCTGGTGGAAAGTTTTCCCTCATCTTCCCCTCAGGCTGACACAGCCTTTCCTGTGCTGGCCTGTGTAAAAGAAGACTTCAAGGTGGAGCCAAGCAAACCTAGATTAGCAGAGTACCTGTGCCTGTCCAAATGGAGCTGGTGGCCGTGAGCAGATACACCTGCGCTGGAACAGACTGTCTTCTCCCTCAGGCCGCGGTGCCATTGGCCTGTGCATGTTCTTCCCACTTGAGTTTTCGTTTGCGAGATTACCTCCACTAAGCACACTCTGGCTATCTGCAAAGAGCTCCTTATCTGCTTGGCGACCTCACCCTTCACGGACTTTGAGGTCCTCTTCTGCTGTGCTGGCTTGGCATCTATGTAAGAGCCTCCAGGCCTTCAAACCTAGAGGCTGCACTGAATCTTTGCTTCTATAAATTATTATTATTATTATTATTATTATTATTATTTACTATTGCTGGAAGTGTCTCATCTGCTGCTCCCACAAAAGGAAGGTTTTGGCCCTCAAAAAAGTGGAGTGGGAGAGGGGCTCTCATCCCCAGCTTCTTTTCCTCCCACAGGAACACCCTCTATAATTCCATACACCCAACATGCCCTGATTCTGGAGATTCTTTACTTTTCATCTGTGTCTCCCCAGGACTAATCCCAGTTCTCCCAACAGCAGTCAAATACGTGTCTTATGGCTCTGGAGAGTCAGAAGCACAGAAATCTCCCAAGAGAAAAGGAAGAGCATGCCATGTGGGGTCAAGGAGTCACCCTGCAGAATCTGGATCTAGATTTCCCCAGTCATTCTAGGTTAATATTGAGGTCAAACTTGTTCAAAAGAAAATCGAAAAAGATCTTTGGTCTAGGTCATTTCTACATGTAATAAATTGTGCTATGAAATCATCAACCACGTGACAAGTCACACGTCAATCACACCTGGCTGGCTCCATTGGTAAAGCATGTGACTCTTGATCTTGGGGTCAGTGAGTTCAAGCCCCACATTGGGCATAGAGCTAACTTAAAAAAAGTAAATTCAAAGATCATTCTTCACAAGGGGGAAGTGGATTATGAGTGCCAGTTCTGGAATATAGACAAAACTGAGTTAGATTCTGGAAATGCCCAGATAGGATAAGATGCTGAGGCCGATGACTGAGTGACACCCACATTAGTCAGCTTGGGCTGCCTTCACAGAATACCACATACTGCATGGATTTAAGAGACAGGTGTTTTCTTTCAGTTCTGGAGGCTGGAAATCTAAGATCAAGACTGGAAGTTCTCAGCAATTCATGTTTGAGTGAGAGCTCTATTCCTGTCCTCACAGAGGGCCCTCTTCACCCTGTGGTCTCATATGTCCTTTTCTGGGTGCTTGTGCTTGGGTGGGAGGTGGGGAACTCAAGCTCACTGTTTCAGGGACATGAAACCTATTAGATCAAGGGCCCCATGCCCCTAACTTCATTTAACCTTATATCTTCTGTAAAGGCCTTTTCTGCAAATACAGTCACACTGGGCACTAGAGTTCAACGTATGAATTTTTAACAGGACACAGTCAGTCCATACACACTCCTCCAGCCGTGTGCCCCCATCAAAACTGCTTGCAGCACACAGCTCTGATCCCTGAGAACCTTCAAAGCACTGGATCCTCAGATTCCTCTCACCACAGATTTTCTCCTTCTCTCTCCCCAATTCAAATGCCTCAACACTGGCACGTGCACAGTCTTTCTTTGTCTTTTCCCTTTCATTCAGTTATGTTCTGGTAAGTGTATACATGTAATATGGAAATATTTTTAAAAATGACAAGCTCTCCTCATAATTTCTGCAGCAGCAAGCACAGAGCTGAATGTATTGCTTCCTTCAGGAAGGACAAGCCCTGTCAGTCACTCACGGTCTCTCTGAACCGGCCACACTGCTGATCATAGGTAGAATTTTTGGGAAGTGTGGAGTTCTGGAAATGGTGAATGTCGGGGACATAAATGAGTTGGTGTCAGCTGCTGACATGTTGGCACTCAAAAGCAGTAGACTGAAGTGTGGTAACGTGCTGATTTACAGGAATGAGGAGATTGCATTGATTGACATGCTTTAGAAATGTGTTCACTGATGGGGGTAGCTATGGTAGAGTAGAGTTTCCCACAAATGTCCAAATGCTCACCCCATGAATTTGGGAATATGCTACTATACACGGCAATAGAGACGTTGTAAATGTGATTAGATTAAGGAACTTGATCTGAGGAGATTAGCCTGGAGGGGCCAATGTAATCACAAGGGTCCATGCAAGTGAAAGAGGAAGAGTCAGTGTCAAGATAACATGTTTTGAGAGTAACCGATCAGCCACGGCCGGCTTTGGAGATGGAACGGGCTCTGAGCTGACAATGTGGGCATCTTCTAGAAGCTGGAAGGGACAACAAACAGATTCTTCCATGGAGCCTCCAGAAAGAAACACAGCCCTGCTGCCATGTTGAATTTAGTGCAGTGAGACTCATTGTGGACTTTTCATGTTCAGACCATAAGAATGAGTTGGTGTAGTTTGAAGAAACTAAGTTTGTGGTAATCTGTTACAACAGGAATAGGAGGCTCCTAGGGTGGTCATTGACGGATATAGATGATTGAAAATGAACTGAGTCCCTGAGAACTTTCCCAGGCTTTGGGCATTTCAGTGCAGTCTGTGTCATCCTGCCCCTGAATTCACAGCCGCTCTTCCCTGTTGACTAATAACGCTTGATAAAGGGGGAAATCTCCTGAGATCTAAGGTCATATCTCAGAACACGTGTGTCCAAAGCTCACCAGATCTTGAGTCACATCTTACGGGAAATTGGCAGCAGGAGGAATTCCCTGGTCTTGCTTGGTACCTGCAAGGCACACCGCCAGGGCTGGGGCATTTTTGGATGGGGACTGCTGCGACATCCAGGGTTGTACAAAAGCCAACAGACACCATAAGCAATTCACACGAAGGGCCTCGCTCATACTTTCTGCCGCTCCCAGCCTTTAAGTACACTAGAGCTAAACACGGACCAATAAAGTAAGAACAAATGGACCAGAGGCCCATTTGTCACACTGAACTACAAGACAGAGAAACCTGAGGGCAGGAGGGGAAGGGAGAAACAACGTGCACAGAAAGTGGCTTCTGTGATCACACAAAGAGGCTACCTGAGAGCTGTCCCAGACATTGGACATTTGAGCACAGTCTGTGTCTATCCTGAGTCCATGAAACGAAACCACAGTTCCCTGTTCACAAGTATCCCATGATCTAGGGGCTATTCTCGTGTGATATAACGCCAAATCTTGCAAGATCTCACTGTGACTCTCAGGAGATCTCGGGCCAAATCTCACAGGAACTCAACAGGAGTGGGAACTCCATAGCCAAGTCTGCTTTGTGCATGGCAGGGACATTCATGGATTGGGGACACCTAGGAGCAACTGGGGTCCCACAAGTGTCTTCAAACTCCAGCATCAAAATGCCATAAAGTGTCTCACTAGTAGTCCCCATCCCTCCCAGCATTCTAGGAGCAGTGGGGGTAACAAGGACCACTGACCTAGGAAAAAATGGCTGTGAGAAGAAAAGCTAGGAAAAAACAAACAAACAACAACAACAACAACAAGATAAAAGGGGCCATCCAGGTGTCTGAGGCTGCATGATCCTCATACATTCTTTTGGCTTGCATTCTTTGGCATGCATTCTTTTGGCTTCTATAATCTTGTTTGCCTCCTGCCTCCACCAACAATCCATGTAGCACCACTGACAAGGACCCCTCTATTTTTCCACTGTCTCTCAACTGCCTAGCATCAGAGCCAGATAAGGAGGCGAATGCCAAGGTATGGGGCTCAGCCTTTGGAGGTGACTCCACTGGGGCGTCATGGGTGCACAATAAACAGTATTTTCTGATTCCCCAAGTTCTGTGGCTTGTCTCTTTCTGGGCAGAGTATTTGCTGTAACAGTTGGACTTCATATTGCTCATGCTAAACTAGAGGTGATACAAAGAGGAGGTCAGAAGGTACAGGGAGAAAGAAAGTGGATAGGAGCCACCTCTTCTGAACACACAGGCAGCCTGCCATTGCATCTCCCAGGATGCAGGAACTTCAGGGTATTCTGTGTCTCTCCTGCCGCCAGAGAACACAGCCACCTTGTCCCTGTTGACAAGTCTCCCGTGATCTAGGGGTAGATCTCATGAGATCTATGGCCAAATTTGGCAAGATCTTTTCCAACCTCCTGGGAACTTGGCAGGAGCAGGAACTAAGTAGCATAACCTCTTTCGTGCAGGATAAAATAGTAGAGTTGTGATATACCTGGATTGGGGACACCTTGGAAAACCTGTGGTCCCACAATAGACCCTGTCATGTCACCAGCACCAAGACACGAGGGGTTGTGTTCATATTTCCTGTCTGTCTCAGCATCCTAGATGTGGTGGGTGAAACACCTGGCCACAGAAACAGGGGCTGCTGGACCAGACTAGCCCGTTATTCCCAGTAAACTAGAGGCGCAAGACACAGGAGAGAAGGAGGAGTGGGGTGAAGCACAGTGCACAGAAATTGACTCCTGTGAACACAGAAAAAGTATCCCTGAGCGCTTTCCTAGTCCATGGACACTTAGTGCAGTCTGTGTCTGTCCTGACTCAAAAAGATGCAGCCACCTCTGCTCTGTTGACAAATCTTACGAGATCTCCAGGCCAAATCTCACGAGATGTCAGGCCGAATATAGCCAGAAGGGGGCAGGCAGGAGAACTCCTTAGTGTAGTCACTTTTGTGCAGTGTAAATAGGCAGGTTAGGACTCTCCTGGTTTGTGGACTGCTACCAACACCCAGGGTCCCACAAACAACCCAAGGCCACCACCAAAAGGATATGAGGCCCCTGGCTCATACTTTCCAACTCATCCAGCATTCTAAGAGCAGTGGGGGTAACAACCACCACTAAAAT
This sequence comes from Panthera onca, assembly GCF_046562875.1. NCBI lineage: Eukaryota > Metazoa > Chordata > Mammalia > Carnivora > Felidae > Panthera > Panthera onca. Next base: position 150,338,619 of record NC_138339.1, read on the forward strand.
ATCGAAGACTTGGCCTGGTGGCCCTTTATTTCTGTGAAGCTAGAGGGGATTGAAACAGGAGGTGAGGAGGTGTGGGGGAAAGGAAAGTGCACCGGACCTGGCTCCTCTGAACACTCAATAAGCCCTCATTGATTCTCCCGGGCTGTGGAACCTTCAGGGAAGTCTGTGTTTCTTCTAATCTCAAAGCAAATGGCCAGCTCTGTCCTGTTGAAAGATGTCATGAGATCTAGGGACAAATCTCATGAGATCTTAGGTCAAATCTGTAGAGATCTTGGGCCAAATCTCACAGGAAGTTGCGGCAGCCAGAACTTCCTTACCTAGCCCAGTTTGTGCAGGGGAATTAGGGAGGGTTGTAATATTCCTGGACTGGGGACACCTAGGAAAACATGGGCTCCCACAATAGCCCCCTCCATGTCACCCGCACCAAGATACAAGGGGGTTCCTTCGAACTTCCTCTGTTTCTCAGCATTCTCACTACCGAGAGATCATGACCTCAGCAGAAACAGAGTGGGGTGCTTAAGTGTAAGTGAACATAGATATATGTAATTCTTTCAATTTAACTGCCTAACTGGGCTGGAGTTTCAATATTTACACTATACTTACAGTCATGTGGTTTATAAGAGTTTTCGTACTTGAAAACAATCTTAAGAGGCACTTAATTGATTTCTCAACCACCAATCATTTAATTCATACTGTCATATTTCTTAATGTAGTTTCTTTAATTTTTTTTAATGTTTATTTATTTTTGAGACAGAGGGAGACAAAGCGTGAGTGGGGGAGGGGCAGAGAGAGAGGGAGACACAGAATCGGAAACAGGCTCCAGGCTCTGAGCTGTCAGCACAGAGCCCAATGCGGGGCTTGAACCCACGAACCATGGGATCATGATCTGAGCCGAAGTCGGACGCTCAACCCACTGAGCCACCCAGGTCGCCCCGATACTGTCATATATCTTAATACTCTATGTCTGTAAGCTCACTAATAATTATTTTTAACTTATTATTTTACTAATTCTTCTATTTAAAAGTCAGTGATCATTCACTTCTTAAAATATTCATATATATTCATAAAACATCATATTCATTAATATGTATAAATCACACACAAACACACACATAGATTTTTTAAACCTATAACCGGTTTAATCCAAGGCCCTCAAACCACGTTGCTTCTCCTCCTTGGGGGAAGTGTGTGCACACTGTGGTGTATATATCTGCAATGAATTCACACGGGTCTGAGGACAAGTGAAAGCAAGCAGACATGGCTTTGAGGACTCCTGCCTGCATGCAGGGCACTGTCTTTACAGAGCCACACGTCAGAGATGGAGGAGAAGGTGAATGATGAGAGCCCCTGCTCTACTTCCCTGAAGGACAGGAGGAAGCCCCATGCCATCAGCAGGATGCCCCACTGGCTCAGGGTGAGTGAAGGTACCAGGGAAACCCAACACGCACAGCCCAGAGGCAGTGCAAAGAATCCCAGGGCACAGAAAACACACTGATACTCCCCTGGTTTCTCTCATAGACTCCTGATCCCAGATGAACCTGGAACCCCATGTGCTCCTCAAACTTGCCCTCGTGGCCCAGCCCCTGCCATGGCCAGATGCAACGTCACTCTCCACTTATTTGTAGGAATATCAGAAAACGGGTGTGAAACCATTTCACATCACATTCTGTCTAGAATATATTGCCATTGTCGTACATGTTTCCTCAACGACTGTTCCCAGGTGTCCCGGTTCGCCTGACCATCCTTCCACAACCTCCCCACACCTGACACATGTTCATGATGAGCAGGGAGATTTTTACCCAAAGGACATGGGACTCACTGTATTATGTCTACTGCTCTGCACTTTGGTTGCCAAGCAACACGTCCCTAGGGCCCTCCAGATCAGGAGCAAGGACCTTACTACCTAGACAACATTCTGGAAATGAGACCACTTACCTCACCCATTCAGCCCTTCACAAATGCGGGACTGTTACATGATTCCCTTCTGTTGCCATGTCACAGTGCTGCACTGAACATCCTACATGTCCTATTATCCTGATCCAACCTCTGCCAGGTAATGTCCCTGTCTTCTGATCCCTAGAATGGACTGTGGTGTTAGAAATCACAAAGACAATGCTGTTAATGCAGGGAGGTGCTGTCCATACTCATCTAACAATCTGACCTCAGATCCTAACTTATTCAGTCATTCCCCACCTCAAATTCTCACGTGAATGCCAAGATCCTTTCTCCTACTGTGTGCACCAGGTCTCACTCTTTCGACAAGTCACTGAGGGCTGGAGGGTTTGGTCTGCATTCTGGACCCCAACCCTCCTGATGTCCATGGTGCTGTGTCTGACTTTGTGTCCCTCCTCTGTTCTATCTCGGGGTAAAAAGGCCACACCCGTGAATGAGAATGAGAACTGTGTGGAGTGGACCATCAATGCAGGCCTGCTGAAGCAGTGAGTGGAGCACCTGGTGCCCGCCTTCCTGTGGAGAGACCCCACCTGCTTCTTCACATTCTTGGGCACGTACAGAGCTTTTGCTACCACCCAACAGGTCCTGGAACTATTGTTTATGAGGTGAGCACCCTGCCCTTCACAGCCTAGTGTGATTCAGCCCCTTAAAGCTTTGAGTCTAAGGAAAGTCACCAGGCCTCCCTGAGTCTCAGTTTGTTCCTCTGATCAGAGCAGAATAACTACAGGTACTCAGTGGGGGCACTGCTGGGAAAGTGACCCTGGCCCTGTGGAAAGGTCTGCTGGACGGGCTGTGTGTCTGCTGGGTGATCTTTGTCCTCTTCCCCATGATCAAGTATCTGCCTCATCCCTCACTGTCACCAGGTGTTGAGTTGGGCTCTTTTCCCATTTGAAAAGGAATTGTGAGGGTCAATCTGTGTGTCTGAGTCCTGGGTCAAACTAATCAAGGATGCCCAGGATGAGCAGGAGGCCCAGACCCACACCAATATGTGTGATGGAGCTGATTGGGGCCCTATCGTTCATCAAACATACAGGAAGCCCCACTAGGTGCAGGCACTTCTGTAGGAGCTGACTGGGATCCAAAGCACAGAGCAGACAGCACCCTCCCCTCCAGAGCTCCATTCTTTTTCTTTTTTTTTTTTTTAAATTTTTTTTTAACATTTTATTTTTATTTTTGAGACAGAGAGAGACAGAGCACGAACTGGGGAGGGTCAGAGAGAGAGGGAAACACAGAATCTGAAACAGGCTCCAGGCTCTGAGCGGTCAGCACAGAGCCCGACGCGGGGCTCGAACTCACGGACCACGAGATCATGACCTGAGCCGAAGTCGGAGGCTTAACCAGCTGAGCCACCCAGGTGCCCCTCCAGAGCTCCATTCTAGTCAGCAGTCAGTGACTCTGGATATGACAAGAGGTAGTATCCACAGGACAGCTGATATGATGCCCTTCTGGCCTCCTCCAGATATGGCTGCTTCCTTCCTGAGACTGAGGAAGATGGTGGACCCCGGGAGCAGGAGAAAATGTGAGTAGGCTGAGCTCATGCTGGAGGGCCTTCATTCTCCAAGAGGGCAGTGCTGAGACTGTGCGTGGGAGGGGCTTCAGGACCCAGCATCCCACACATCTGAGAGTCCTGTGAGAGGGCAAAGCTCTGAGGGCTTCTCCCTGGAAGCAAGGAAAGGCGTCTTGTCCTGTGGGTTAGAGGATAAGCTGTGGGCACAATGAGACAGCAGAGGGCAACAGACGACAGATTCAGCCCTTTCGAGAGTCCAACCCCATCCCTTCCCACTCACAGGCTTGCCTCCACCCCCATCAGAGGACCCAGAATAAAGGTTTTGGGGATCATCACGCTCACCACCTTGTGGAACTTCGACAGTGTGTGCTTAGCAAGGGTTCAGGAGACACAGTGAGGGCTCAAGGACCACATATCACCCACACTATGGGAGACCAGTGTCAGTGGGAGGACACCCACATGTGCACTAATAAGTGAATGAGGCAGCATAGAGGCACAGGTCATCACGTGAGGAGGTTTCAAGCAAGCCCAGGTAAGAGACAGAGTGCCTTTGTCCCGTATGTGTTCAGATTTTCATGGAGCACTAGTGTATGCAGTGAAGGCACTGACTCATCCTGACACCACCCCTCCACTCATGCATGGAGTTGAATTCTAGTGACAGGTAGGCAGAGGACACACCAGGGAGTATGTCTGGCTTCCCCAAGAAGGACAGAGATGACCACATCATTGGTTAAGGGTTTTCCGTCAAATAGAATTTTCACAGTCCCTCTTCAGTGACCAGGACTCTCTTAGGTGGGACTGCCAAATCACAGGTGGACACGGCATAGAACCACCCTCTGTACATCCATGAGCAGGAGGCATAGAGGAGGCTAGGTCCCACAGGCCTGTCTTGAAACATTAGTGCAGGAGGAACACCCCATGTTGATTGTTCTGGCTACTTTTGTATCCCCAGGGCCATCTCCTCCATTCTGGGCACCTGGCTGGACCACTACCCTGAGGACTTTTTCCAGCCCCCAGATTTCATCAGCCTGCAGATACTGCAGGCATATATAGGGGTCCACATGCCAGGCTCCGAGCTGCAGCGCCGTGACCGCCTTCTCTACTCATCACGGAGAAACCATGAGCCCAATGAGCCAGAATCTCTGGGTGAGGAGGACTCTGGGTGGGAGATGTGGGCATGTGGATGGGACAAGGTATGCCACACAAAGCACGTTTCCTGAGACTGCGGGTGGGCTAGGAGTTGTGAGTAGTCTCAGATCACTGTTCCATTAGCCTGCCATCTGGGAGATTTCCTCCTGGTGGGTTCTTTGACTCAGATGACAATGTCTGCGGGAGAGGTTTCCTTTATTAGGAAAGGCCATGGAAAGGCAATCACGGTGATGACACTTTGTATTCTTGAAGCTATGGCACCAGCTCCAGAGCAAGATCCAGACGTCACTCAGGAGCTAGCCCCCGCTATCTCTGTGGTGCCCACTGCAGCTTCGCAGCCCAGGCTGCCTGCAGCCACCACTCATCCTGGATCTCAGCAATTAGAAGAATTGGTGACCCTCCCTGCAGAGTCACCACCAGTGCAGGTGGTAGTCCCAGCTCTGATTCACTGTCAGGAGCTGGAAGAGACACCTGCCCCTTTGGTGGACCCAGACCTTGAGCAGCCTCCAGCCCCAGCTGGCGGGGTCACAGAAGGGCTGGAGCAACCACCTGTGGCAGCTGAGCAACCAGCCTCGGCTCCCGAGCAGTGGCGCATGTTGGCTGCAGCCCCAAAGGATGCCCTGATCCTGTCATTGCGTTCTTTGTAATTTTTGTGGTTTGTATAGAGATATTTACTGTCCTTATGTATTGTTTTGTAAATAAAACATAAATTAACTTCAAAAGAATTTACTCTGATCCTTTCAAATTACAAATTCAACTGTCATTACGTACATTCACAGGATTTTGCACCCGTGACCACTATGTACTCCTAGAACGTTTCCATCACAGAGACACATGTACTACTAATCACCCACGGCTCATTCCCTCACCCCAGTCTCTGCAACCACTGATATCGGTTTCTGCTGCTTTAGCTCCTCTAAAATTTTCAGGTGTATGCAAAAATACAACATGGCCTGTTGTGTCTGGCTACATAACATGAGAGTGATTAATAATTGGTTAAATATTCAATGAAACTAAGATTTTTATGACAGAGGAATATTCCCCAAGAACAAAGATTATGTGACGCTCCTCCTTGAAATATCTTCATTACCTGGCATGGGGACCCTTTGAGGTTTGACACAAGACCAGAAACCAGAAGAGAAATGTCTGGACCAGAGCGATACCTTGACAATGTTTCATTTTCCTGGACCGGCCATGTTGATATTGGTCTAATGTGCATATTATAAAAATACCTAAATGAAATATTCAATATTCCATTTATGCTAATCTATTAGGCAATAAAGTACAAAGATCTTAAAGGTTTTCTGCAGGTGACGTTTATGTAGTAAACTAAAGATTAAAATAATGAGGACAGGCACCAAGGTGGCTCAATCGTGAGTTTCTGAGTTGAATTTGGCTCAGGTCATGATCTCATGGTTCTCAAGATCAAGTCCCAAGTCAGGCTCTGCAATGACAGCTTGAAGCCCTGGTCAGGATTCTCCTTCTTGCTCTTTCCAAATAAATAAATATGAAAATAAATAAACAAATAAATAAATAAATACAAATAAATGCGGAGAAAAATTTATATTCTTCGAAGAAATAATCGCCCATAAGACATGGTGTCATCTTCCCAGTCCTTTTGCTTTGAGTGCAGCAGGTGTCTGTGTTTCTATGAGTGGTGTGACAGGTTGGGCATGGAAGGATCCAGGATTATGATCTTGTAGTACGTGATGTCCCCACAGTGGATAGGCACAGTCCTGTCCCCTTCTGCATTCTCAGTGGCCACACATCATCATCTACTCTGCGTCTCCAGAAGCTGAATGACTGGGCCAATTCCAATACTTTGACTCTCGTCGTTGTACAGAACGGTACATGTGTACTGTAAATCTCTCTTTCTTTATTAGGCTTGTACACCTAGCACAACTTTTGGAACATAATTCATATGCATTTTGCGGGTGCTGCCTCCAGTTTCCAATATCTACAGTCTCTTTATTATGTTGGGGCCTTATGTGAAAAGCAAGGACCCCAGGACTGACTGGGTACCTGAAGAATTAGGAGGACAAGCCAGCACTGAGGCCATCAGGATACATAGGAGTGACCCATGGGCAGGAAAGAAACCACATTCCCTCATTGTGACCTCCTGCACAGCATCCCTGCCCCATGTCCCGGAACACACTCGTCCAGGCCCCATCCCATGACAAACCCCAGCCACCTGTGCGCCTCCTGTTCCATAGCTCTGCTTCTCAGTAGAGCAGCCAGTCCCTGCTTTCAGGCCAGTGGAGGATGCAGCCTGGGCCACTGCTGTCTGCTTGCTGGCCCTCCACCCAGGCTGGGTCCCTTACTCTCAGGAAAGTACCTGTAAGTGCAGGTCAGGTCAATGAGTTAAAGACCATGACCTGAATGTGTTCATCCTGAGGATTCAGTGGCAACAGCAAGAACCACTTGAACCTCCGCAAGCAAGAGAGTCCTTTACAAAGCACACCAGGAGCTCAAGGAGCCTGCAGGATGGAGACTCAGTCAACGGTTTGATACCGAGTAAAGCCACTCCATGCTTCAGGCTCCTCCAGGCTCCCCCATCTTTGGGGAACAGTGTCTTTGTCATGAGCAGCCACACAGCACCCTCTGGTGACCACAAGACACACAGGAATACTGCAAGCCTCCCTGATCTCTCAGCAAAGAAAGTGCCATTCCAACTTAGACATCCTCAGAGGATTCCAGGCAGATCAGAAACAACTCTGTAAAATTCAATGATTTTGAGGTGCCTTTCAGCAACTCTATGAAATATATAGGTCTCTTCCCACCTGCAGTATTCTGAGATGAATTCACTGAACGTTTGAGTCAGGCACTGGGTTCCAGGACAGAAAATAGAGACAAGGTGGCTACCTGCCAAGATGCACAGGGTGTGTTGTGGGAATGTGTTGGTAAGGATGTGTCTATGTCACAGCTCTCTGTGTCTGGTTAAAGAAAACGTATATCCAAACAAACCTTATTTATGGAGTTGTGTGATTATATCAACAACAAAACATTTCAGAAAATTTGCATAGTATCACTCCATATATCTGCTTCCTCTCATCTAAATTCGATCACATCATCCTATATTCCCAGGCACTTTTTCACTTGTTAGGAGTGCATGATATGCTATACAGAGACCGCAGTGACTCTACACCATTACTGGTAGACCTAATAAATGATTTCAGTAATGCTAAGATATGTAGGTCGATGTATATATTGTGCCTCATTTCTATACATGAATCACAAACTATCAGAGAGAGAAATTAAGAAAATAATTTCAAATCCCTCCAAAAGAATAAAATACTTAAGAATAAATTTAGCCAATGGGCACCTGGGTGGCACAGTCAGTGAAGCATCTGACTGTGGTTCAGGTCGTGATCTCACAGTTTGTGACTTGAGCCTTGCGTTGGGCTCTGTGCTGACAACTCAGTCTGGAGCCTGCTTCAGATTCTGTGTCTCTCTCTCAGCTCTTCCCCACTCATATGCTCTCTCTCTCTCTCTCTCTCTTTCTCTGTCTCTATGTATTTCTCTCTCAAGAATAAATAAACATAGAAAACTTAAAAAAGAAAAGAATGACTTTAACCAAGAAGATGAAGGCCTCTTTAATGAAAACCATAAATCAGTGGAGAAAAAATTTGAAGAGATAGAAATAAGTGGAAAGACATTCCATGTTAGTGGATCCCAAGAATTAAGATTGTCAAAATGTCCACACTACTTAAAGCCATCTACACATTCCCTAGGTGCAGTCCCTATCAATGTTTAAGCACGTTTCCAAAAATAGGATAACCCTTCAATGTGGACAGAACCACAAAAGGCTCTGAATAGCCAAAGTCATTTTGAGAAGGAAGAACACAGCTGGAAGCATCATGCTTTCTGATTTTAAAGTAGATCTCAAAGCTACAATAACCCAAGCAGTACGGTATTGGGGAAAAAACAGACACACAGATCATTGGAACAGAACTGAAGGCCCAGAAAGAAACCCACGCATATGTAACCAATTAATTTACAACAAAAGAACCAAGAATATAACATGAGGAAAAGGCAGTCTCCTCAATAGGTGGTGCCAGAAACACTGGGCAGCCACACACACAGAAAAACAACTTGACACCTATCTAGCACCACACTCAGAAACGAAGTCAAATGTATCAAAGATCTAAAGTTAAGACCTAAAACCAGAAAAATCATGGATAAAACTTGCGCAGAATGTGGGGAAATCACAAAACTATGTCTTGAGTTAGGAGATTATAGGGAACGCTTTGCAAAGCAGATCACTGCTCTCTGGACTTGTTGCAAACAGCCAGCAGCAGTTCATTTATCTAGTTAGTGTGTATCTGGGGGACAGGCTGGACTTCGCTTCTCTGTTGCTGTGTATCCAGGGGTTGGGTTCTGTATGTGCTCACAAAATACTTAGATCATGTTGTCTTATGCAATATTATATACTGTCTTAACTTGGTTTTCACCATGTCTTCAATACGTTCTTTCTAGCATGTGGCCCACTGACTTATTGCACACCGTTTGTATGAATATGGGAGCTTGAGAGCAGCTCGCAGAGATGTCCTTTAGCCTCCCTCTCACCTCTCTTGACTTGCATGGAGTCTTAAGCAATCCTTTCTGCTGCCCTTGGCTTTGCTGGAAAAAGCCAAAAGCCAAACCCACGAGAGTGGTTTTGATCTCAGTCTTGACACTGAATTTTGGGATTTGACACCAGAAGCCAAAGCTACAAAGGAAAAATAAAGAAGTGGGACTACATCAAACTAAAAAACAAGTTCTGCACAGCAAACATATGTTCAACAGAATGGAAACGCAACATAGTGAACGGGAGAAAATACTTGCAAAGTATATACATGGTAAAGGGTCAATAGACAAAAGATATAAAGAATTCCTACCGCTCCGCAACACAAGAGCAAAGAGCAATTACAAAACTGGCAGAGTCCTGAAGAGGCATTTTTCCAATGAAGCCATACAGATGGCCACTACATACATGAAGAGATGTTCAATGTCACTCCACATTAGGGTAATGAAAATCCAAAGTGAAAGAGATATCACCTCAAACCTGTCTGAATGTTCTTATCAAAAAGACAAGAAATTACAAGTGTTGGGTAAAATGTGGAGGAAAGCGAATCATTGGGCTCTGTTGCTGGGATTGGAACTTGGTGCAGCAGCAGTCGAAAACAATATAAAGTTTCCTGAAAAAATTCAAACTAGAACATCCATAGCATCCAGCAATTTCCCTCAATTACCCTCGTAGGTATTACTCAGAACACATGAAATCGCTAACTCGCAAGGATATCTTCACACCTGTATTATGCCACATTATTTATACTAGCCTGGAGGGCATTATGCTAAGTGAAATAAATCACACAGAGAAAGACAAATACCAAATGCTCTCACATATATGTGGAATCTGAAACAAAAAATAAGAAAACAAAATACAAAAATTCTCAAAACATAATAAAATAAACTCATAAATACATAAAGATGATTGCAAAGGTGAGGGGCAGGAAGGAGGGAAATAGGTTAAAGGGCAAAAGACATCACTGAATAAAAAAAGACCATGTCAAGAGGGAAACTAGAGAGTAAATATGACTTCAGTATCTTAACTTCTAGCTTCTTATATTTCAAAGACTTTAGTTCATTCCATTACATTCAATAGATCTACCTGAATTCTTATTATGACTCAGCAGTTTTTGAAGATGAGTTCTGTATTCAGTATTTCATATCAATAAGGACAGAGTGCTTACATTACCAGGTATATTAGCCTTTCAAACCTTTTATGGTTTCTTGAAGAATCATTATGTGACAAAAATCTCCTTAGATCTAAGTGGACAATTTAATCACTCTTCACATATGTACATACCACTACAACAATCAGCATAATGAACATAAGGTACATGTGTCCATCACACAAAAGTGATTCTTTTCTCCTTGTTGTAGCGAATGCCGGTGGGGGAGAGACAGAAAGGCAGAGAGACAGAGACACAAAATGTGAAAGCAGGCTCCAAGTTCTGAGCTGTCCACACAGACCCCAGTGCAGGGCTGGAGCTCAGGAACCAGCTGAGATCATGAGCTGAGCCCAGGTGGGTAGCTTAATCCACTGAGCCACCCAGGCGCCCTGGGAATGTTCCATTCAGGAGTACACTGCATACATCCAGACCCATTTCCGCAAGGACAGAGCCCTTAGAACAGATACTACTACGGATATTATACAAGTGTCAACAACCTGACCTCTTTCTTAGAAAGAGGCTGCCCTGACAATACCTAGAAAACAAGGCACTCTGATCAAAAGCCCAGGGATAAAAGTCATGCCTGCATACCCTTAGGGCCTGGTGACTCTCCAGGTTCCGCCTCCAGCGCACTCTTATTTGAAACTTTGTGGCTTTTGGTTTCTAAGGAGCCCTGCAGCTGTGCAGGCCACTGGGAATGACCTCACCTGAGCTACCTATCAGGAGACAGCTTAGCACTGGTCACCCTTCCTGTAGGCACTGGGCTCAGGGCCTCGGATGAGCCAGGATGCAGGAGACAAGCAGAGAACATTAGCATTTGAGGACACAAAAAAGGCTTTGGGGTTCCCCTGCTCGGGGACCACGTTCATGACCTGGGCGCCTGCGACGTTGGCAGCTGGCACACAGGACGACGGGGAGTGTGAGGGAGATGAAATGAGGGCCCTCAGCCCCTTCTCATGCAATTCAGAGGGAACTCTGAGTTTATACAAAAGGAAATGTCACTTCAGTCATGAGCTCCCAAGAAGCCTCCCTGAGGGAAGGGATGGTGCCGTCAACAACCTTTTCCTCCTTCCAGCCCTGCCTGGGTTTCAGGGGGAGCACAGCACAGGGGTGTCCTACGAAGGTCACGCTGACCCATGCACCCTGAACCTACTTCACTCAACCCCTGAGCTCACTTCAGGGTAGGGACTGGATTCAGTCCACATCGAATGCCTTACTTCTTGTCTGTCTGTTGTTGTCTCTCAGTGCTAGGCTATGTGTACCCGTCTGTGTCATTACTCAACAGGGGGTTGTTCCCCAGTGTGAGGATCTGAGAGTGAGAGTGAGCACGTGGCTGGGCATGGACATTTTAATCACCAAAACTTGGAATGGGCTTTGGGCCACATTGCCATCTTCTGTGGAACAGAAATCAAACACTACGTCCATATCACACCCCAGGAACGATATTACACAGGGATGTGTTTACAGGATGTGGGAATCCCAGGGAGCCACTGAGGGGAGGAGAAAGTGAAGACCCTGCCAGGGTGAGTGCCTTGCTGAGAATAACAGACTGGTAAAAAGTCAGAACCAGGTATGAACCCAACTCCATGTCCTCAAAATGGGGTCCTTGACTTGATGCAGGTTTTCTGAGAGGGCTCTGGAAAAGGTTGTGTTACTATAACTGTGTGCAGACATGGAGGTGGTGTGGGGGTGAGGCTGAAGAGGAGTGTAACAGGGGGCATTCCAGCATGTTCTTCTCTGAGGAGCACTCCAGGCTACGGCAACCCACTGAGTGCAACCCTGTCCCCATTGTACCCAGTGCAATGGGAGGGAATGGTTCGTGGCACACTACTGACAAAGTCTACGTAAAAGAGAGTTCTGACCTACTAGGCCACAACTCCAATCCCATCTGTAGGGATTGGTTTAGAAATTAGAGAGGTTAAGCTCTTAGGAAGTTTTTGGCCATCCTTCCCTAGGCAGAGCTGCTATCTTCTGGGACTCTAGAAAGTGAGGACTGGTAAACACACACACACACGCACACACGCGCACACAAACACACAAACACACACACCAGTATGGACTGTTGGGTGGGATCAGAGGAGCAGCAGAAACAGAGGAGGTGAGAAGTCAAAGTAAATATGGTTGGATAAATTTCCAACATGTGACACCACTCCTCCAATTTCACAGGTATCATCCCACGTATGTCTGAGCACATCCTGAGGAAGTACATGCTGGAATTATCTCCACTGGGCGGAAAAGATATGGGCTATCCCTGAGAAGCACAATCATGAATCTGGGACCAGAAAGAGGTAAGAATGAAGAGTGATGTCTCAACCCAGATATGTCTCAAAGCTTGGGCCCTGGCTTCCCCCAGACCTTCCCAGGGGGCTGTGGAGAGGGGTGTGTTGGTGTAACTGTGGACCGATGTGACATTTCATGGAGAATGGGGGTGAGCAGTCAGCAAATAGAGGACTATTTGCATAGGTGTTATCCCAGGAGCGGACTCAGGAGGTGGATCCTAGGCAGTGACATCACTTTGCTCACAATAGGTCTCAGGAGAGCTTGGAACTCCTGTAACCTGGCACCCATGTTCTAGTTAGGTCCCATACCAGGCTCACTTGTCTACAGACACAGAGAGTTTGGGATATTCTTTTGTTGTTTTCCCAGTTACCAGGGCTCTGGATACCAGAAACCCCAGTGTACAGGATTATTCGGATGTTGGAGAGGTTTCCTTCACCCATGCTGGTGATGCCTCAGGATGTTTTCCAGGAGGTCACATAAGATAATACAGAGCAGCCTAGAGCAGGCCACGTCAGGTCAGGTCACAGCTCTGAGCCATCCCTGGGCACCCCCATCCCCTCGTGTTCAGTTTCAGGGAAAGGGGGACACGTGAGGTGCTCCTGTCCTGGACTGGAGGAGGTTGGATGGCAGTGGATGACCTGGTGGACCCATCATGGCCATGCAGATGTCATGCTGGGAAGGAGGGAAAAGGGATCTCTGTGGTGCCTCTAACGTATAACAGGGTTAATCCAAGGCCCTCAAACCATGTTGCTTCTCCTCCTTGGGGTGGGGGATGGGGCGGTGTGTGCACAATGTGGTGTCATATATCTGGAATGAAGTCACATGGGTCTGAGGACAAGCGAAAGGAAGCAGACAGGGCTTTGAGTCCCTGCCTGCCTGCTAGGCACTGTCTTTACAGAGTCACACATCAGAGATGGCAGAGAAGGTGAATGATGAGAGCCCCTGCTCTACTTCCCTGAAGGACAGGAGGAAGCCCCGTGCCATCAGCAGGATGCAGAGCTGGCCCAGGGTGAGTGCAGGTACCGGGAAAACTCAACACGCACGGCCCAGAGGCAATGCAAAGAATCCCAGGGCACAGAAAACACACTGATACTCCCCTGGTCTCCCTCGTACACTCCTGACTCCAGATGAACCTGGAACCCCATCTCTTCCCAAAACATGCACTCGTGGCCCAGGCCCTGCCATGGCCAGATGGAAAGTCACTCTCCACTTATTTATAGGAATATCAGAAAAGTGATTAGAAACCATATCACGTCCAATTCTGTCTAGAATATTTTGGCATTGTGTTGTACATGTTTCTTCAATGACTGTTCCCAGGTGTCCTGGTTTGCCTGACCATCCTTCCACACCTTCTCTACGTCTGACACATGTTCATGAGGAGCAGGGTGATTTTTACCCAAAGGACATGGGGCTCATGGTATTATGTCTACTGCTCTGCACTTTGGTTGCCAAGGAACACGTCCCTGGGGCCCCTCCAGATCAGGAGCAAGGGCCTTACCACCTAGACAACGTTCTGGAAATGAGACAAGGTACCTGACCCATTCAGCCCTTCACAAATGTGGGACTTTGACATGATTCCCTTCTGTTGCCATGTCACAGTGCTGCACTGAACATACTACATGTCCTACTACCCTGATGTAACCTCTGCCAGGAAATATCCCTGTCTTCTGGTCCCTAGAATGGACTGTGGTGTTAGAAATCATAGGGACAATGCTGTTAATGCAGGGAGGTCTGTCCACACTCATCTAACAATCTGACCTCAGATCCTAACGTGTTCAGCCATTCCCCACCTCAAATTCTCGTGTGGATGCCCAGATCATTTTTCCTACTGTGGGCACCCAGGTCTCACTCTTTCGACAAGTCACTGAGGGCTGGTGAGTTTGGTCTGCATTCTGGACCCCAACCCTCCTGATGTCCATGGTGCTGTGTCTGACTTTGTGTCCCTCCTCTGTTCTACCTCAGGGTAAAAAATGAGAATTGTGTGGAGTGGACCATCGAAGGAGTCTGGATGCTACTGGAACAGCGAGGGGAGCACCTGGTGCCCGCCTTCCTGGGTAGAGACCCCACCTACCTCTGCACATTCTTGGGAACGTAGAGAGCTTTTGCTACCACCCAACAGGTCCTGGACCTACTGTTTAAGAGGTGATCACCCTGCTCTTCACAGCCTAGTGTGATTTAGCCCCTTGAAGCTTTGAGTCTAGGGAAAGTCACCAAACCTCCCTGAGTCTCAGTTTGTTCCTCTGATCGGGGTAGAATAACTGCAGGTACTCAGTGGGGGCACTGCAGGGAAAGTGACCCTGGCTTTGTGGAAATGTCTGCTGACAGGGCTGTGTCTGTGCTGGGTCATCTTTGTCCTCTTGCCCATGATCAAGTTTCTGCCTCATCCCTCACTGTCACCAGATCTTGAGTTAGGCTATTCCCATTTGAAAAGACTTGAGGCTCCATCTGGGGGTCTGAGTCCTGGATGGAACCAGAGCAAGGATATCTGCGGATAAGCAGAAGGCCCACGCCTAGGTCCACACCAATATGTGTGATGGAGCTGATTGGGGTCCTAACATTCACCAACCATACAGGAAGCCCTACTATGTGCAGGCACTTCTGTAGTTGCTGACTGGGATCCAAAGCACACAGCAGACAGCACCTTCCCCTCCAGAGCTTCATTCTAGTCATCAGTCAGTGACCCTGGATATGACAAGAGGTAGTATCCAAAGGACACCTGATATGATGCTTTTCTGGCCTCCTCCAGATATAGCTGCTTCCATCCTGATGCTGAGGAGGATGGCAGACCCCGGGAGCAGGAGAAAATGTGAGTAGGCTGTACCCATGCTGGCGGGCCTTCCGTCTCCAAGAGGGCAGTGCTGAGACTGTGCGTGGGAGGGGCTGCAGGGCCCAGCATCCCACACATCTGAGAGTCCTGTGAGAGGGCAAAGGTCTGAGGGCTTCTCCATGGAAGCAAGGAAAGGGGTCCTGTCCTGTAGGTTAGAGGATAGGTTGTGGGCACAGTGAAACAGAAAAGGGTGCCAGAGGACAGAGTCAGCCCCTTAGAGAGTCCAACCCCTTCCCTTCCCACTCACAGGCTTGCCTCCACCCCATTTGGGAGCCCAGAATAAAGGTTTTGGGGAGCATCACGCTCACCACCTTGTGGAACATCAATAGTGTGTGCTTGCTTAGCAAGGGTTCAGGAGACACAGTGAGGGCTCAAGGACCACATATCACCCACACTATGGGAGACCAGTGTCAGTGGAAGGACACTCACACGTGCACTGAGTGAATGAGTCACCATATAGGCACAGGTCGTCATGTTTAAGGTATGAGGAGGGTCCAAAAAGCCCAAGTAAGAGACAGAGTCCCTTTGTCCCGTATTTGTTCGGATTTTCATAGAGCGCTAGTATATTCAGTGAAGGCACTGACTCATCCTGGCACCACCCCTCCACTCACACACGGAATTGAATTCTAGTGGGAGGTAGGGAGGGGGACACACCAAAGAGTATGTCTGGCTTCCCCAAGAAGGACAGAGACGACCACATCATTGGTTAAGGGGTTCGCATCAAATAGAATTTTGACAGTCCCTCTTCAGTGATCAGGACTCTCTCAGGCAGGACTTCTTCCAAATCACAGGTGGACAAGGTGTAGGGACAGCCTCTGGACATCCAGGATCAGGAGGCAAGGATGCCAGGTCCCACAGAGGTGTCCTGAGACATCAGAGTGTTAGGAACACCCCATGTTGATTGTTCTGGCCACTTTTGTATCCCCAGGGCCTTCTCCATACTGGGCACCTGGCTGGACCAGTACCCCCAGGATTTTTTCCAGCCCCCACATTTCATCAGGCTGAAGATGCTGCAGGCATATGTAGGGGTCCACATTCCAGGCTCCGAACTGCAGTGCTGTGCCTGCCTTCTCTGCTCATCGTGGAGAAACTGTGAGCCCAAAGAGCCAGAGTCTTGGGGTGAGGAGGACTCTGAATGGGAGATGCGGGCATATGGAGGGGATGGGGTATGCCACACAGAGCACGTTTCCTGAGGCTGCGGCTGGGCTAGAAGCAGTGCATAGTATCAGATCACTGTTCGATTAGCATGCCATCTGGGGAGAATTCCTCCTGATGGGCTGTTTGACTCAGATGACAATGTCTGCGGGAGAGGTTTCCTTTATTAGGAAGGGCCATGGAATGGCAATCACAGTGATGACAGTTTCAATTCTTCAAGCTAAGGCACAAATTCCAGGGCAAGATCCAGACGTCCCTCAGGAGCTAGCACCTGATATCTCTGTGGTGCCCGCTGCAGCTTCGCAGCCCAAGTTGGCTGAAGACACCACTCACCCTGGAGCTCAGCAATTAGAAGAATCAGTGACCCTCCATGCAGCATCCCTGCCAGTGCAGGTGTTAGTCGCAGCACTAATTCACTGTCAGGAGCTGGAAGAGCCACCTGCCCCTTTGGTGGACCCAGAACCTGAGAAGTCTCCATCCCCAGCTGTCGGGGTCATGGAAGGGCTGGAGCAACCACCTGCTGCAGCCTCGCAGCCCAAGCTGGCTGAAGACACCACTCATCCTGGAGCTCAGCAATTAGAAGAAGCAGTGACCCTCCCTACAGCTTCTCCACAAGTGCGGGTGGTAGTCCCAGTTCTGATTCACTGTCAGGAGCTGGAAGAGCCACATGTCCCTTTGGAGGACCCAGAAGTTGAGCAGCCTTCAGCCCCAGCTGTCGGGGTTGCGGAAGGGCTGGATCAACCACCTGCTGCAGCTTTGCAGCGCAAACTGGCTAAGGACACCACTCATCCTAGAGCTCAGCACATAGAAGAGTTGAGCCTCCCTGCAGCAAACCCACCAGTGCAGGTTGTAGTCCCAGCTCTGATTCACTGTCAGGAGCTGGAAGAGCCACGTGCCCCGTTGGTGGACCCACAGCCTGAGCAGCCTCCAGCCCCAGCTGGCGGGGGCATGGAAGGGCTGGAGCAACCACCTGCTGCAGCTGAGCAACCAGCCTTAGCTCCCGAGCAGCGGCTCATGTTGGCTGCAGCCCCAAAGGATGAATTCCCTTCTGCTGTCATTGCACTCTTCGTAATTTTTGTGGTTTGTATAGAGATATTTAACGGCCTTATGTATTTTCTTTGTAAATAAAACATAAATTAACTTCAAATAAAATTTTACTCTGATCCTTTGAAATTATAAATCAAGTGTCATTACATACCTTCACAGGAATTTACAACCGTGTCCACTATGTATTCCTAGAACATTTCCTCACACAGACACGTGTACTACTAATCACCATGGCTCATTCCCTCACCCCAGTCTCTGCAACCACCGATATCGGTTTCTGCTGCTTTAGCTCCTCCAAAATTTTCAGGTGTGTGCAAAAATACAACATGGCCTGTTGTGTCTGGCTACATAACATGAGAGTGATTAATAATTCATTAAAAATTCAATGAAACTAATATTTTTCTGACCAAGGAATACTCCCCAAAGAACAAAGATTATGTGAAGCTCCCTACTTGGAATATCTTCATTATCTGGCATGGGGACCCTTTGAGGTTTGACACAAGACCAGAAGCCAGAAGAGAAATGTCTGGACCAGAGTGATACCTTGAAAATGTTTCATTTTCCTGGGCAGGCCATGCTGATTTGGCCTAATGTGCATATTATAAAAACACCTAAGTGAAATATTCAATATTCCATTTATGCTAATCTATTAGGCAATAAAGTACAAAGATCTTAAAGGTTTTCTGCAGGTGACATTTATGTAGTAAACTAAAGATTTAAATAATGAGGACAGGCACCAAGGTGGCTCAATCGTTTGAGTTTCCAAGTTGAATTTGGCTCAGGTCATGATCTCATGGTTCTCGAGATCAAGTCCCAAGTCAGGCTCCGCAATGACAGCTTGAAGTCCTGGTCAGGATTCTCCTTCTCGCTCTTTCCAAATAAATAAATATGAAAATAAATAAATAAATACAAATAAATGCGGAGAAAAATTTATATTCTTCGAAGAAATAATCGCCCATAAGACATGGTGTCATCTTCCCAGTCCTTTTGCTTTGAGTGCAGCAGGTGTCTGTGTTTCTGTCTATGAGTGGTGTGACAGGTTGGGCATGGAAGGATCCAGGATTATGATCTTGTAGTACGTGATGTCCCCACAGTGGATAGGCACAGTCCTGTCCCCTTCTGCATTCTCAGTGGCCACACATCATCATCTACTCTGCTTCTCCAGAAGCTGAATGACTGGGCCAATTCCAATACTTTGACTCTCGTCGTTGTACAGAACGGTACATGTGTACTGTAAATCTCTCTTTCTTTATTAGGCTTGTACACCTAGCACAACTTTTGGAACATAATTCATATGCATTTTGCGGGTGCTGCCTCCAGTTTCCAATATCTACAGTCTCTTTATTACGTTGGGGCCTTATGTGAAAAGCAAGGACCCCAGGACTGACTGGGTACCTGAAGAATTAGGAGGACAAGCCAGCACTGAGGCCATCAGGGTACCTAGGAGTGACCCATGGGGCAGGAAAGAAACCACATTCCCTCATTGTGACCTCCTGCACAGCATCCCTGCCCCATGTCCCGGAACACACTCGTCCAGGCCCCATCCCATGACAAACCCCAGCCACCTGTGCGCCTCCTGTTCCATAGCTCTGCTTCTCAGTAGAGCAGCCAGTCCCTGCTTTCAGGCCAGTGGAGGATGCAGCCTGGGCCACTGCTGTCTGCTTGCTGGCCCTCCACCCAGGCTGGGTCCCTTACTCTCAGGAAAGTACCTGTAAGTGCAGGTCAGGTCAATGAGTTAAAGACCATGACCTGAATGTGTTCATCCTGAGGATTCAGTGGCAACAGCAAGAACCACTTGAACCTCCACAAGCAAGAGAGTCCTTTACAAAGCACACCAGGAGCTCAAGGAGCCTGCAGGATGGAGACTCAGTCAACGGTTTGATACTGAGTAAAGCCACTCCACGCTTCAGGCTCCTCCAGCAGTGAAGCCCTGCACCTGCCAGCCCCATCTTTGGGAATAGTGTCTTTGTCATGAGCAGCCACACAGCACCCTCTGGTGATGACAAGACACACAGGAATACTGCAGGGCTCCCTGATCTCTCAGCAAAGAAAGTACCATTCCAACTTAGACATCCTCAGAGGATTCCAGGCATATCAGAAACAACTCTGTAAAATTCAATGATTTTGAGGTGCCTTTCAGCAACTCTATGAAAAATATAGGTCTCTTCCCAACTGCAGTATTCTGGGATGAATTCACTGAATGTTTGAGTCAGGCACTGGGTTCAGGACAGAAAATAGAGACAAGGTGGCTACCTCCCAAGATGCACAGGGTGTGTTGTGGGAATGTGTTGGGAAGTATATGTCTATGTCACAGCTCTCTGTGTCTGGTTAAACAAAACGTATATCCAAACAAACCTTATTTATGGACCTGGGTGGCACAGTCAGTGAAGCATCTGACTGTGGCTCAGGTTGTGATCTCATGAATTGTATTTTGAGTCCTGCATTGGGCTCTGTGCTGACAACTCAGAGTCTGGAGCCTGCTTCAGGTTCTGTGTCTCTCTTTCTGTCAGCTCTTCCTCACTCATTCTCTCTCTCTCTCTCTCTCTCTCTCTCTCTCTCTCTGTATACCTCTCTCTCAAGAGTAAATAAACATAGAAAACTTAAAAAAGAAAATCATGAATTTAACCAAGAACATGAAAGACCTCTTTACTGAAATCAGAAATCAGTGGAGAAAGAAGTTGAAGGACGGAAATAAGTGGAAAGACATTCTATGCTAGTGGATCCCAAGAATTAAGATGGTCAAAATGTCCACACTACTTAAAGCCATCTACACATTCCCTAGGTGCAATCCTTATAAAAGCTTAAGCACATCTCTAAAAATAGAATAATCCTTCAATGAGGACAGAACCACAAAAGGCCCTGAATAGCCAAAGTCACTTTGAGAAGGAAGAACACAGCTGGAAGCATCATGGTTTCTGATATTAAACTGGATCTCAAAGCTACAATAACCCAAGCACTATGGTATTGGTGTTAAAACAGACACACAGATCATTGGAACAGAACTGAAGGCCCAGAAAGAATCCCACGCGTATGTAGCCAATTAATTTACAACAAAAGAACCAAGAATATAACATGAGGAAAAGGCAGTCTCCTCAATAGGTGGTGTCAGAAACCCTGGGCACAGAAAAACAACATGCACAGAAAAACAACTTGACATGTATTTAACACCACACACAGAAACGAAGTCAAAATGTATTAAAGACTTAAGACGTGGGGCGCCTGGGTGGCTCAGTCGGTTGGGCATCCGACTTCGGCTCAGGTCATGATCTCGCGGTCCGTGAGTTCGAGCCCCGCGTCAGGCTCCGTGCTGACAGCTCAGAGCCCGGAGCCTGTTTCATATTCTGTGTCTCCCTCTCCCTCTGACCCTCCCCCGTTCATGCTGTCTCTCCCTGTCTCAAAAATAAATAAACGTTAAAAAAATTTTTAAAAATAAATAAATAAATAAAAAAAAGACTTAAGACCTAAAACCAGAAAAATACTGGATAAAAACTTGGGCAGAAGGTGTGGGAAATCGCACAATACTGTCCTGAGTTAGGAGATTATAGGGAACGCTTTGCAAAGCAGATCACTGTTCTCTGGCCTTGCTGCAAACAGCCAGCAGCAGTTCACTTGCCTAGTTGGTGGGCCCCTGGGGGGCAGGCTAGACTACGCTGATCTATGTGTATGTAGGGTGTATGTAGATGTGTATGTGTATGTAGGGTGTATGTAGATGTGTATGTAGGGGTTGGGTTCTGCACGTGCTCACAAAGTCCTTAGATCATGTTGTTGCATGGAATATTTTTTCCTGTCTAAATTTGGTTTGCACCATGTCTTTAATACATTCTTTCTAGCATGTGGCCCACTGACGTGTTGCACATTGTTTGTATATTTAATAACTACAGGAGCTTGAGAGCAGCTCACGGAGACGTCCCTTAAACTCCCTGTCGCCTCTCTTGACTTGCATGGAGTCTTAAGCAATCCTTTCTGCTGCCCTAAAGCCAAGTGCAGAACCCATGAAAATGTTTTTGATCTCAGTCTTGACACTGAGTTTTGGGATTTGACACCAGAAGCCAAACCTACAAAGGAAAAATAAAGAAGTGGGACTACATGATTTTCCACTCTCTTTGGAATCCTCACTCTGTGAGGATTTCCCCATCCCCTTCCCATACCCTGGCATGGTCCATACAAGAAGTGGAGATCTGCGATTTATTAGTGTCAGGCGTTGGGCGGGGTAAAGATAGGAGTTAGAGTCAAAAAGAATTTTTTACAGTTTAAGGCTTTATTGGGAACTAAGGTTCCGGGGAAGGTTCTGTGACTCAGGGAGTGAGAGGAGTCAGGAAAGTCATGCCCAGGTAAGGTGGGGTAGGGTTTTTAAGCTGTAGCAGTTCCGGGCTTAGGTTCGGGTGGGTCTTTCTTTCGTGTCAGGTTGTGCTGTTGCTCGGTGATTGGTTGACCTTCAGTTCCTTCTGGCGCGCTGCTCGGGGCTCTCCGTTGGGTTGTGCTGGCACTCGGTGATTGGCTGCCTTTCAGTTTCTTCCCGAGCGCTGGAGAGGTTTCTTCCGGCACACTGGCGAGATGGTTGTCCCCTTCCAGGGACATCCTAACATTCCAACCTCTTATGGGTGATAATGGGGGATGGATCTGATCTGGCTGCTTCCTGTGGGTGTAAGGGTGATGCCATAGTATGTGGGATCTGAGGTTGGAATGCGGGAATATGGCCAGACCACCATTTGATGAAATGGGACCTGGGAAACTTCATGAATTCATTTCCATATTAAATGGAGAAAACAAGGTAAGAGCATAAGTATTATACAGATAGCAACTAGTGGGGTGACTGTGGGGAGGAGCCAAGTTAAGAGGGGTGATTGCCACCAGGATTTTAGGGGGTCTGAGGATCCTGGGCGGGTGGATAGAGTTTTTTGGATTTCCTTTAGGTGTTCTATATTGGTTTCAACAAAGCCTGATTCACTGAGGTAGTAGCAACATTCTTCCCTCAGGAACAGGCATGTTCCCCCTTTTTCTGCTGTCAGGAGATCTAGGGCTCATCGGTTTCATAGAGTGACCTGTGCTAGGGAGTTGATCTGCCTTTGTAAGGTGGATAGGGAGGTTGCTGAGGCTTCTATTGCAATTTGGAGTCTGACAGGTCCCTGGAGGAGGTAATGGAGTGTGCGAGGGAGTCGGTCCCAACCCCGGCGGCCAATAGGGAGGTGGCCAGGGATAGTCCGACCATTAGTGGGAAGAGAACGGCTCGTTTTTGGAGATGGAATTCGAGGAGTTGATGGAGTTCTTCCTGTCCATATAGGGTGAGTTGGGGGATAATGGTGACTGGGAGACAGACAAAAGCATTTTTTGGCATTTGTTTATAAGCTGTTCCATTACACCAATAGAATCCCCCTGGATTCTCCAATCCCCTCCCCCTGGAGGGTCGTGGCTAGGCATAGGCAGGGGGGAGGGGCAAGTTGGGGAGGCATGAGAGGAGTAGCGTATTGGGTGAGACGTGTTGCCTTGAGGGGTCTCAGTGAGGATGGGAACCTGTAGGGAGATTTGACTTCTGGGGTGGTTGATGGAGTTAGTGGTGTTGGGAAAGGGTGTGGGTAATGGGACGTTTATTACTGGATCCTGCTGAAGGGATGTGCAAAGAAAACAGTGTGACAGGTTGGTTAAGCCTGAGTGGTTAAGCAGGATAGCTTCTTGTCTGATGAATGTAAGCCATGAGAAGGGATGTTGTGCAGGGGGTGTCTGTAGTTGTGTGTTGAGCTGGTCTTCTTGGTCCGTGATTACTTGGGTAAGATCTTTAAGGTTGGAGAGGGAAGGAGACATTGAGGGCTCATAGGTTCGATAGATGGTTAAAGAGGAGATGGGGTTAGAGAAATGGTTGTTCTGATACAGTTTGCCCTTTATTCCGGTTTGCTAGTGGGTATCCCATGGATCAGGGATAGAAAGGGTAAAGTTGCCATTTTTTAAGCAGAAGCGGCCCATCCTTGGTCCTGTGAAACAGTATAGGTTGAGCCAGTGTATGTTACAATAGTGATAGGGGTATCCTCCATATTGGTTGCGGGATGTTTGGGAGCATATCTTGGTTTGGTCATATAAAAAGCAAATGGCGGGAGTAATCCGTGTGGAGGCTTGGAAGGTGTTGAAAGAGGGGAATTTAAAGGTGACTTGATTTTGGCACCCAACAATGGGGCAAAGGGTAGAGGATATGATAGAGGTGTGTCCATTAAAAGTTTCAGATAGGTAAAAAACCCACCTATAGGAGGGTTGTGAGGGTATAAGGGGGATGATGTTAACAAGGAGTAACAAGGGAAGTATCATCATGATATATAAGTATCGTTAGCAAAAAGGTAAAGAAGGAGATTTCAATGGGGGAGAAATCGGAGAGAGTTCCCTGAAGCCAACAGTTGAGACCCAGGAGAGAAATAAGGGGAGGGTGATGGGGTCAGATGAGTGGGAGAGTTGTAGCTCATGTAATATTGTGAGTGTGAAGGTGGAAAACCGAGGGGAAGGGTCAGTCATGAAGGGGCCTGTCAGGTTAGTTTGAGGGTGAGGGGGCTGGTTGGTTGGGAGGTCCACGACTCTTCTGGTATGGGGGTAAAGGGGGGGGCCTGCTTGAGGTCGGAGGTGTGAACCCACGGGGTGTGGCCCAATAATTTAGCAGTCCTGGGGGTTGTGAGTATGACTGTGTAGGGACCCTCCTATCGGGGGGCAAGGGTTGGTTTTTGTCTTACTCGAAGGAGCACTGAGTCTCCTGGGTTTACAGATAGTGAAGGAGAGGAGAGATCAATGGGAGCTGGTAGAGTAAGGTCAGCGTACTATCGAATCAGGTGTCAGAGCAGGATGAGGTAAGGGAGATAGGCAGCCAAATGAGGAGGATCTTTTGGTAGGGGTTGGGGTAACAGGAAGGGTCGCCCGTATAGGAGTTAAAATGGGCTGGGGCCTGTGGGTCCTCGGGGAGCGGCTCGGAGTCAGGTGAGTGCTATAGGTAGGAGTTGAGGCCAAGAAAGCTGAGTCTCTATGGAGAGTTTAGTGAGATGTTCTTTTATGAGGCCATTGGCCCTTTCAACCTTACCTGAGGACTGGGGGTGGTATGGTATGTTGAGTTTCCAAGTAATACCTAAAGCTTTGGAGACCTGTTGGGCAACTGCTGAGATGAAAGCAAGGCCTGTCGTCAGACTGTATCCTTCTCGGTAGACCAAAGTGGGGAATGACGTCCTTAAGAAGGATCTCAGCCACTATGGAGGCACCTTCAGATGAGGTGGGGGAGGCTTCTATCCACCCTGTAAAGGTGTCAATTATAGTAAGGAGATAAAGTAATTTTTTGTGTTTTGGCATGTGAGTGAAATCTATTTGCCAGGCTTCACCCGGGAGATGGCCCTGCATCTGATGAATGCCTCATTCTCCCTTGGGAACTGACTGCAGCGCATGTGGTGCATTGTTGGTGTGTTTTGGTGATCAGTTGTCATAGGTGGGAGTGGTACATAATGAGCTCAAGGAAGTGGAAGGTGGCCTCCGGCCCAATGTGTAGGGTTTTGTGGATTTTTGTTAGTAGGGAAGGGACTAGGCTATTTGAGAGGGCCAGTCTGGGGCCCAGCATGATCCAGCCTGCGTTGGTGTGGGCATTGGGAGGGGCCATGTATTGTTTTTGTTCATCTGGGGTATAATCGGGAGTTGTATCTTCAGTGAGGATGCCCATAGGAACTGGGTCAAGAGAGAGAGAGCTGTTTGTCTAGCAGTGTTGTCAGTCTTGTGATTTCCTATAGCTATCTCTGTGGTTAGGGGTTGATGGCCCTTGCAGTGGACAATGGCACTTCCTGTGGGAGTTTGAGGGCCTCAAGGAGTTTCTCTATGAGTGGCCCGTTGATGATGGGGGCACCCTTAGTTGTGAGGAATCCTCTTTCTTCCATAAGTGGGAGCGTGTATGTGCAATAAGGAAAGCATATTTTGAGTCTGTGTATATTGTGACCCTTTTGTTTTTGGACAATTGGAGAGCCCAGTTGAGGGCTGTGAGTTCAGACTTCTGGGATGTGGTCCCTGTGGGTTGTGTCTGGGTCTCTAGAGTTTGGTTTAATGTAACTATAGCATACGTTGCTCGTCGGTGGCCCCTGCAGTCAACTAGTGAGCTACCGTCTACAAATAGGGTGAAATCAGGGGAAGTGAGGGGAAGGTCCTTTAAGTTAGATGGAGGTTTAGAGAGAATATCTTTAAGTTCAGTGCAGGAGTGAAAGAGTGGCTGTGAAGTGTCTTTGGGGTTGATTTGTGGAAGTAGCATGGCAGGATTGAGTCTGGGGGAGAGTTGGAGAGATATTTCAGGATTTTCAATAAAGAGCAGATGGAACAATTATATGCATGATGGGGAGAGGTGTGCCAGGGCCTTATGTGTAAGGAGATCAGATAGACAGTGTGGTAAAAGTACCGTTAGGGGGCAGTGTAGGGTGAGTTTGAGTGCCTCTTGGGTTAGGGTGGCTGCTGCTGCAAGTGCTCTGAGGCAGGGTTGCCACCCCCTGATGGTAGGGTCCAGTTGTTTAGAAAGGTTGGCGACAGCTTGTAACTTAGGGCCACACGGTTGGGTTAGGAGCCCTGTTGCAATTCCAGCCCTCTCATCTGTGTATAAGAGGAAAGGCTTTGAAACATTAGGAAGGGAAAGGACCGGTTGAGTGACTAGAGATGTGACCAGCCCTTGGGAGGCCCTTGCGACAGATCCCGGGCTGGAGAGTGGGCCTTGGGGGGTTTCTTTGGCTGCTTTGTATAGGGGGGCTGCGTGTATAGCAAAGTTAGGGATCCAGTGTTGGAAGAAGCCCACTAGACCCAGGAAGGAGAGGATTTCATCTGAATTGGCAGGTGGGGACAGGGTCTGGAGGGCTTGGAGATGATCTTGCGTTAGGGCTTTGGTAGTAGGTGTGAGTGAGACTCCCAGGAATGTGACTGTATTAGTACAGATTTGGGCTTTGTGTGGGGAGACTCGATACCCCAGGTTAGCCAGGAAATTTAGGATCTGGACTGTATCTTATTTGGTGTGGTCGAAAGAGGTTCCACATAATAGAAGGTCATCTACGTACTGTAGTAGAGTACAGTGACTGGAGAGTGGGTCTTTGAGGAGATCCCTGGCCAAGGCCTGCTCAAAGAGATGGGGACTATCACAAAATCCCTGGGGAAGTACCGTCCATGTGAGTTGGCAGGCCAGAGAGGTGACTGGATCTTGCCATGTGAAGGCAAAGAAGAATTGGGACTCAGGATGTAAGGGAATGGTGAAAAAGGCATCTTTGAGATGAAGCACTGTAAAATGGGTCATGGATGGGGGTAGAGGAGGGTATATCAGTTGGGCACTACTGGATGGATGGGAATTACAGCTTCATTGATTATTCGGAGGTCTTGAACTAGTCTATATGAGCCATTTGGCTTTCTTACAGGCAAGATCGGGGTGTTGCAGGGGGAATGACATGGGATTAGGAGGCTCTCCTTGAGTAGGCGATCGATGATGGGCTTCAAGCCTAGTTGGTGGGTGTGGGAGATTGAGTATTGGGGTCTAGATGGGAATTGTGATGGATTTTTGAGTTTAATGAGGACAGGTTGGTGATGGGTGGCGATTGTTGGGGTGGATGTATCCCATGCGATTGGGTCTACTGGGAGGTCTGGGTGTGGGTTGAGGCTGTGGTCTGTGTCATCCATGATAAGGGCCAGTAGGAGATAAGTGGGGGAGGGAGAGGAGCAAATAGCTGGTAAATGTATAGAGGCTCCTAATTTACTGAGGATGTCTCGGCTCAACTGGGCAATGGGGCAGGAGGGGATGACTAGGAAGGAGTGGGAGAAGTGGAGACCATCCAGACAGCAGGTGAGTACCGGTGTGCATGGGGGAATGGAGGGGGTGCCATTTATGCCCATGACCGAAATGGAGGATGGTGTAGTGGGGCCGGAATAGCTTGGCAGGACAGAATAGGTAGCCCCCGTGTCCAACAGAAAGGAGATGGACTTACCTGCTACCTGGAGTTTTACCCTGGGCTCAGCATGGGTCACCGGAGTTACTGAGTCTGGGCCTCATCAGTCGTCATCCTCCATCTCCAGCAGTTGGAAGGCAGAGTCCAATCCGGGTGAAGCCTTGCCACGTGGAGGTGTTACGAGTCTGTTGTCCCTTGGGTTAGGACAATCAGATTTCCAATGGCCCATTTGCTGGCACAATGGGCATGGACTGGTAGGCTTTTTGGGATGGGGACACTGAGGAGACCAATGGCCTTCTTGGCCACATTTAAAACAAGGCCCGGGAGGGGGGAGTGGACTATAGGGCTTTACTGCGGCTGGCCTCAGGGCAGCTATCAAGGCTTGGGTTTATAATTGTACCTTTTGTTGGAGACAGGCCTGTCGCTGTTGTTCTTGAGCTTCCTCTCTGCCATTATAAACTTTAAAAGCCAATACTTGGTGGAGCTTCTGGGAAGACGGCGGCGTAGGAGGACGCTGAGCTCACCGAGTCCTGCGGATTACTTAGATTCCACCCACACCTGCCTAAATAACCCAGAAAATCACCAGAAGACTAGCAGAAAGGATTCTCCAGAGGCAAGCGTAGACGAGAGGTCCACAGAAGAGGGTAGGAAGGGTGAAGAGGCAGTGCGCACTACACGGACTTGCAGGAGGGAGCCGGGGTGGAGGGGCAGCCCGCCAGCAAAGCAGAGGCCCCGAGTCTGGCTTGCAAAAGCAGAAGGGCCAGACAGAGTGTGTTCTGACAGCAAGCGGGACTTAACATCTGGAAGATTATAAGTTAACAGCTCTGCTTGGAGAGCGGGAGGGCTGGAGGATAATGGGAGGGAGAGTTGTTGAGCCCCTGACGACAGAGTGCAGCTTTGCAGGGACAAAGAAGCTCACCAGCGCCATCTCCCTCGCTCATCGCCCAGCCAAAATCCCAAAGGGAAGCAGTTCCTGCCAGAGAACTTGCTTGCACCGTGCAAACACCAAAAGCTGTGCTTCTGCGGATCCATCCCTCCGGCGGGTCTGACTCCCTCCTGGTGCTGCAGGGCCGTTTCTGAAGAAGATCTCTGAAGGAAAAGCGAGCTGAGCCTGCCCCTCCGCCCCTGTGCACCTTGCCGATCCACTCCGGCTAATACACCAGATCCCTAGCACCACAAGCCTGACCGTGTGTAAGCAGCCCAGACTGGCCATGCCACCCCACAGTGAATCCCACCCCTAGGAGAGGGAAAGAGAAGGCACACACCAGTCTGACTGTGGCCCCAGCGGTGGGCTGGGGGCAGACATCAGGTCTGACTGTGGCCCCACCCACCAATGCAAGTCATTCAAGACCGCACAGAGGAAGTGCCCCGCCACTCCAGGGACTATCCAAAATGACGAAACGGAAGAATTCCCCTAAAAAAAAGTCCCGGAAATAACGACAGCTAATGAACTGATTAAAAACGATTTAAACAATATAACAGAAAGTGAATTTAGAATAATAGTCATAAAATTAATCACTGGGCTTGAAAACAGTATAAAGGACAGCAGAAAAGCTATTGCTACAGAGATCAAGGGACTAAGGAACAGCCAGGAGTAGCTAAAAAATGCTATTAATGAGCTGCAAAATAAAATGGAGACAACCACGGCTCGGATTGAAGAGGCAGAGGAGAGAATAGGTGAACTAGAAGATAAAATTATGGAAAAAGAAGAATCTGAGAAAAAGAGAGATAAAAAAATCCAAGAGTAGAGGGGAAAATTAGAGAACTAAGTGATACACGAGAGAGAAATAATCTACGCATAATTGGTATTCCAGAGGAGGAAGAGAGAGGGAAAGGTGCTGAAGGTGTACTTGAAGAAATGACAGCTGAGAACTTCCCTGATCTAGGGACGGAAAAAGGCATTGAAATCCAAGAGGCACAGAAAACTCCCTTCAGAAGTAACTTGATTTGATCTTCTGCATGACATATCATAGTGAAACTGGCAAAATACAAGGATAAAGAGCAAATTCTGAAAGCAGCGAGGGATAAACGTGCCCTAACATACAAAGGGAGAGCGATAAGACTCATGACTGATCTCTCTGCTGAAACTTGGCAGGCCAGAAAGGAATGGCAGGAGATCTTCTATGTGATGAACAGAAAAAATATGCAGCCAAGAATCCTTTATCCAGCAAGTCTGTCATTTAGAATAGAAGGAGAGATAAAGGTCTTCCCAAACAAACAAAAACTGAAGGAATTCGCCACCACTAAACCAGCCCTACAAGAAATCCTAAGGGGGATCCTGTAAGACAAAGTACCAGAGACATCGATACAAGCATTAAAACTACGGACATCACAACGACTCTAAACCCATATCTTTCTATAATAACACTGAATGTAAATGGACTAAATGCACCAACCAAAAGACACAGGGTATCAGAATGGATAAAAAAACAAGACCCATCTATTTGCTGTCTACAAGAGACTCATTTTAGACCTGAGGACACCTTCATATTGAGAGTGAGGGGATGGAGAACTATTTATCATGCTACTGGAAGCCAAAAGAAAGCTGGAGTAGCCATACTTCCAGCAGACAAACTAGACTTTAAATTAAAGGCTGTAACAAGAGATGAAGAAGGGCATTATATAATAATTACAGGGTCTATCCATCAGGAAGAGTTAACAATTATAAATGTCTATGCACCGAATACCGGAGCCCCCAAATATATAAAACAATTACTCACAAACATAAGCAACCTTATTGGTAAGAATGTGGTAATTGCAGGGGATTTTACCACTCCACTTACAGAAATGGATAGATCATCTAGACACACGGTCAATAAAAAAACAAGGGTCCTGAATGATACATTGGATCAGATGGACTTGACAGATATATTTAGAACTCTGCATCCCAAAGCAACAGAATATACTTTCTTCTCGAGTGCACATGGAACATTCTCCAAGATAGATCACATACTGGGTCACAAAACAGCCCTTCATAAGTTTACAAGAATTGTAAACTTTCAGACCACAATGCTATGAAGCTTGAAATCAACCACAGGAGAAAGTCTGGAAAACCTCCAAAAGCATGGAGGTTAAAGAACACCCTACTAAAGAATGAGTGGGTAGGGGGGGCGCCTGGGTGGCTCAGTCAGTTGAGGGTCCTACTTTGGCTCAGGTCACGATCTCGTGGTCCGTGAGTTCGAGCCCTGCGTTGGGCTCCGGGCTGATGGCTCAGAGCCTGGAGCCTGCTACCGTTTCTGTGTCTCCCTCCCTCTCTGCCCCTCCCCATTCATGTTCCGTCTCTCTCTGTCTCAAAAATAAATAAACGTTAAAAAAATTATTATAAAAAAAAGAATGAGTGGGTCAGCCAGGCAATTAGAGAAGAAATTAAAAAATATATGGAAACAAATGAAAATGAAAATACAACAATCCAAACGCTTTGGGATGCAGCGAAGGCAGTCCTGAGAGGAGAATACATTGCAATCCAGGCCTATCTCAAGAAACAAGAAAAATCCCAAATACAAAATCTAACAGCACACCTAAAGGAAATAGAAGCAGAACAGGAAAGACACCCTAAACCCAGCAGGAGAAGAGAAATAATACAGATCAGAGCAGAAATAAACAATATAGAATCTAAAAAAAACTGTAGGGCAGATCAACGAAACCAAGAGATGGTTTTTTGAAAAAATAAACAAAATTGATAAACCTCTAGCCAGGCTTCTCAAAAAGAAAAGGGAGATGACCCAAATAGATAAAATCACGAATGAAAATGGAATTACTACAACCAATCCCTCAGAGATACAAGCAATTATCAGGGAATACTATGAAAAATTATATGCCAACAAATTGGACAACCTGGAAGAAATGGACAAATTCCTAAACACCCACACACTTTCAAAACTCAATCAGGAGGAAATAGAAAGCTTGAACAGACCCATAACCAGCGAAGAAATTGAATCAGTCATCAAAAATCTCCCAACAAATAAGAGTCCAGGACCAGATGGCTTCCCAGGGGAGTTCTACCAGACGTTTAAAGCAGAGATAATACCTAGCCTTCTCAAGCTATTCCAAAAAATAGAAAGGGAAGGAAAACTTCCAGACTCATTCTATGAAGCCAGTATTACTTTGATTCCTAAACCAGACAGAGATCCAGTAAAAAAAGAGAACTACAGGCCAATATCCCTGATGAATATGGATGCAAAAATTCTCAATAAGATACTAGCAAATCGAATTCAACAGCATAGAAAAAGAATTATTCACCATGTTCAAGTGGGATTCATTCCTGGGATGCAGGGCTGGTTCAACATTTGCAAATCAATCAACGTGATACATCACATTAAGAAAAGAAAAGATAAAAACCATATGATCCTGTCAATCGATGCAGAAAAGGCCTTCGACAAAATCCAGCACCCTTTCTTAATAAAAACCCTTGAGAAAGTCGGGATAGAAGGAACATACTTAAACATCATAAAAGCCATTTATGAAAAGCCCACAGTTAACATCATCCTCAATGGGGAAAAACTGAGAGATTTTTCCCTGAGATCAGGAACATGACAGGGATGCCAACTCTCACCGCTGTTGTTTAACATAGTGTTGGAAGTGTTAGCATCAGCAATCAGACAACAAAGGAAATCAAAGGCATCAAAAATGGCAAAGATGAAGTCAAGCTTTCACTTTTTGCAGGTGATATGATAGTATACATGGAAAATCCGATAGACTCCACCAAAAGTCTGCTAGAACTGATACATGAATTCAGCAAAGTTGCAGGATACAAAATCAATGTGCAGAAATCAGTTGCATTCTTATACACTAACAATGAAGCAACAGAAAGACAAATGAAGAAACTGATCCCATTCACAATTGCACCAAGAAGCAGAAAATACCTAGGAATAAATCTAACCAAAGATGTAAAAGATCTGTATGCTGAAAACTATAGAAAGCTTATGCAGGTAATTGAAGAAGATATAAAGAAATGGAAAGACATTCCCTGCTCATGGATTGGAAGAATAAATATTGTCAAAATGTCAATACTACCCAAAGCTATCTACACATTCAATGCAATCCCAGTCAAAATTGCACCAGCATTCTTCTCGAAACTAGAACAAGCAATCCTAAAATTCATATGGAACCACAAAAGGCCCCGAATAGCCAAAGTAATTTTGAAGAAGAAGACCAAAGCAGGAGGCATCACAATCCCAGACTTTAGCCTCTACTACAAAGCTGTCATCATCAAGACAGCATGGTATTGGCATAAAAACAGACACATAGACCAATGGAATAGAATAGAAACCCCAGAACTAGACCCACAAACGTATGGCCAACTCATCTTTGACAAAGCAGGAAAGAACATCCAATGGAAAAAAGACAGTCTCTTTAACAAATGGTGCTGGGAGAACTGGACAGCAACATGCAGAAGGTTGAAACTAGACCACTTTCTCACACCATTCACAAAAATAAACTCAAAATGGATAAAGGACCTGAATGTGAGACAGGAAACCATCAAAACCTTAGAGGAGAAAGCAGGAAAAGACCTCTCTGACCTCAGCCGTAGCAATCTCTTACTCGGCACATCCCCAAAGGCAAGGGAATTAAAAGCAAAAGTGAATTACTGGGACCTTATGAAGATAAAAAGCTTCTGCACAGCAAAGGAAACAACCAACAAAACTAAAAGGCAACCAACGGAATGGGAAAAGATATTTGCAAATGACACATCGGACAAAGGGCTAGTATCCAAAATCTATAAAGAGCTCATCAAACTCCACACCCGAAAAAAAAAAAAAAAACTTTAAAAGCCATTTTACCAGGTCGGCCATAGGGGTTTGAGGGCCGTCTTCGGCCCTTTTTAGTTTTTTTAGAATATCAGGGGCTGATTGGGAAATAAAATAGGTGGCCAATACCGTGGCCCTGGAAGGGGTGGTAGGGTCTAGTCTGGTACATTGGGTAAGTGCCTCTGTGAGCCAGCTAAGGAAGGTTGCGGGGTTTTCATGGGGGTTTTGTATTATTTCTTGAAGTTTGTTAAAATTTACTGATTTGCTTGAGGTTGCCCTCATGCCTGGTAGTAGGCATTGGATCATCTGGTCCTGGCGCCGGTGACCATTGCCTGCGTGTTGGTCGTTCCAATTGGGATCAGCCACCGGGACAGCATCGGCACCTACGGGCATAGTGGGGTCAGTCATGTGGGTTTGGTCTGCATGCTCTCTGGCTGCAGCCTGGATGCGCTCCCTCTCCTCAGGGGTGAGGGTAGATGTGAGGATCACATGAATGTCATGCCATGTGAGACTGTAGGCTTGGGTGAGGTATTGGAATTCCTTAATGTATTGGGTAGGGTCTGCTGAGAATGACCCTAGTCGCTTTTCAATTGCAGACAAGTCTTGGAGGGAGAAGGGGACATGAACGTGAACCAGGCCTTCAGGCCCGGCTACCTCATGGAGAGGTAAGATGGCCACTGGGGTCTGTTCGCTGGCTGGGGCCTGAGCACGAGTTTGGGATGATATGGGAAGCGAGCGGGATGGCTGGAGGTTTGGAGTGTGGAGGGGGGCGAGGGCTCGTGGGTGGCGTGGCTAGATCCTCTAACGGGTCGGAGTTCGGGGAAGTTGGTGAGGTGGGGTCGTTGGGGGGTTGTGGGCGGATAAGGAGCATACATGCAGAGGGGCGGGAGGAACATAAGTGGGGGCGAGACCTGAGGTCCCAAAAGGCCATAATGTAGGGTATTTCTCCCCAGTTTCCCAGCTGATGGCAGAAATTGTCCAGATCGGTTAAGATTTGGTATTATAAAAACCCCTCAGGCGGCCATTGAAAATCGTTATCTAATTTGTTTTGAGGCCAGACTACAGTGCAAAGGCGGACGAGTCAGTTACCACGAAGTTCGCCTTGTAAGCCCAGGAGCCGGAAGTTTTTAACAGACTTTGGAGGGGGGTAAGAGATGGAGTCGGTTTAGACTCATTACTCCCCATTGGCGTGGCAAGGCGAGGCGTCCCTCGAGTTGCAATAAGGGGCCTATTGGCGTGCGGGCCTTTCGGCGTGCGGGCCTTATGGCGTGTGGGGGAGAAGAGACTGACTTGCAAGACGTCTCTCGTGGGTGTCAGTCATAGTTGGAGGGGGGAAGGAGGGGTCTGTCCTACTTACCAGCTCCTGTAGGCTCTTGAGAGTAGGGTGGTTGGCATCTGGCTTGGTGAGGAGGGGGGAGTTCCGCCAAGGGAGGAGAGCTACCACCTCTCCCAGGTTTCAACACCAAATGTTAGTGTCAGGCATTGGGCAGGGTAAAGATAGGAGTTAGAGTCAAAAAGAATTTTTTGCAGTTTAAGGCTTTATTGGGAACTAAGGTTCCGGGTGAGGTTCCATGACTCAGGGAGTGAGAGGAGTCAGGGAAGTCACGCCTGGGTATGGTGGGGTAGGGTTTTTAAGCTGCAGCAGTTCCGGGTTTAGGTTCGGGTGGGTCTTTCTTTCATGCCAGGTTGTGCTGTTGCTCGGTGATTGGTTGACCTTCTGTTTCTACCGGCGCACTGGCGAGATGGCCGTCCCCTTTCAGGGACATCCTAATATGATTGACATGGGAGTTTTTATCTAGTGAAATCAGTAGATCTAGGTGTTCCTGTTGCAGAGCTTTGTTTTGGATGTTGCAGGGCTTGGACCCAGGGGCCCTGGGGGGGGGGTGCACATCTAAACAGGCATGCCAGGAGGGAGCAGGAGCCCTTGTGCTCTTGGGGTCAGAGGCCCCGATCTGTAAGCTCTCTGCCATGGCTGCATGGTGATGTAGTGCCTCTGAGCCCAGAGTTAGGGAGGAAACGCACACTGGCTCTCCAGGCCAGCACAGGCCCGCTGCAACACGCCCTGCCTGCACCATCTTCGCCACGGCCTCCCGCACCATCCCCTCTGCCCGCACAACCACCTACAGGTCCCCACGCGGCTCTGTGGCTTCACACTGCCCTCCCCTAGCTCACTACAGCAGACACCCCAGCAAGCCTGGGCACCAGCTTCCGCCTCCTGCAAGGCCCTCCCCGACTCCCCTCCGACTGCTTGAAAGAACTAGGAAGCTGGCTGCGCAAGGTTGTTCTCTCAGTCCGCTGTCTAACTTGGTAAGACTTCCCCAACAAAGGATGCTAATCCATCACTGTACACCCAGGACGCAGCACACAGAGGACATTTCACAGACGCCTGCTGAGTGTATGAAGTCATCTGTGTCCCCATTCAGAGGAACAGCCGGTCCCCTGGAGCTCTGAGGAGAGAAGGGAGCCTGGCTGAGGTGCTCAGCTCACTGGGAGGCCACTCGGAGGGCTCAGTGACGCGGCCTCGGTGCTGCCTCCCCACAGTAGAACGTGCGCACCAGGACAGGAGGGGCGCTGACCTGGACCATGAGGGCAGTTAGTGTCTGAGGAGCACACAGGTTGCCGATGTCCACAGGGAAGTGGTACGGAGCCAGGAGAAGGGAGGGGGGGGGAGGACAGACAGCCAACCATGCTGCATGCTCGCGCCCTCCACATACACACAGGTGAGGGGCCAGGACCCCGGGGCCCAGTGTCCTCAGAGCCCGCAGTGGCCACCAGAGGTGCTGGGGACCTCTCGTCAGGTCACAGGACGAAAGTGCTCAGTCACATACAGTCACAGCATTTAGGGACACAAAGAAACACAAGTAGAAAGGGGCAGGCTACCTTCTTCCTGGGCTGTGTTGCCATCAGGGGACCATAAAGACTCCCATCCTTCAGAAGGCAGATGGCAGACATTTATACAGACAGTAAGCTTGCCTGAGTCATGATAATCTGAAAGCACAAACTGATTATAAATCAATCAATTAAACTGATTTACTCCCTTTAACCTAATTAAGTCAAAAATAATTCCTCGAAGGATAAATGGGTCTTTAAATCAATCAGCAAAATGCTGTCTCACTCAAACCATTAATAATATATCCAAATGGAAAGGAAGATTGACCATCACAAGACTGCGCGCTCCTGAAAGTGTGGGTGCACGACCTCCAGGGGGTTCAACGGGTGCATGTGGGGTACTCCCCATGCTGAAATGTCACCCAAACATATGAGCAGACATCTCACCCAGGGTGATGATGACAGCCAGACTGCAGTGTCACCCCGAGACTCCTGACTGCTCGTGTGCACAGGTGAGAAAAACCCTCCCAAGGAAAAGTCCGGGACATAAGGAAAACTGGTCTACGTCACCATATACAAATTTTAAATGGTGTCAAGTAGGAAAAGAATTAGAAAGCAAAACAAATTGGGGAAACATCTGCATTTGTGAAAACTCTACCAAAAATTACTGTGCAATGAGAAAATATATATAAGCCTGCTGAAAACTACCCAAGAAAGTTACTTATAAAAGTAAATCAGTTCAAAACATAAAGAATGGTCAACAGCACTAGCCATAAACACATTCAAAAACATATAATGAGGTACAGCATTCACCTGTTTTATAAACTGGTCAACTGTCAACGTTTAAAATACCCACTGCGATACCAGTAATGGGCAACAGATCGTCTGTGAAGGAAACGATAAATGGGTTCTGAAAAACCACCTGACAGAAGATGTCAGAGCCCTTGAGAAGCCACGAGCTCCACTGAGCCCAGATCGTGTGCCAGGCATGTGAGGGGAGCAGTGGGATGCGGCGGAATATGGCCTGGCCCTCGCATGCATGGCTCACAGTCTGGCTGGTGGCTGGGCTCCAAGGCGCGAGTCCTGGTGCTAAATGAGAACCAGCAGGCCACCCATGTGCCCCCCAAGTTGGATGGTGAAATGGGAGGTTACTTGCACAAGATGCCATCACACTTTACCAGTAATAATAGCACAGCGAAAAGCCAAGAAATTCACTTGCAGAAAGCCATGTTCCAAATACCTTTGTTGTGGAGATGATGTAGGATCTGAGAGTACCGGCTAACTGGAAGAGTTTGCTGCTCTAACTGATGGACACTCCAGCTCTCACTGACAGCTCCAACAAGGCAATGCCGGCTGGGGCCATTTACAAAAGACTAAGCTGCTTTCACTCTCCATTCTTGGTCCTCGATCAGTCATTCAGACACATCAACTCCCAAAGCCCACTCGTGCCTTCATGCTACTTACACCCCAGTTGGGAGTCCTCTGACCCAGCTCACAGCTAGACTGGGGTGTGGCCCTCCCCAGTGCCCAGCTTCTGGGTTTCACGCACAAAGACTAAAATGAGGTTTATGGCCATGGCTTCTGCAGCAATTCGCACATGCCTGTGTACAGGCTGTCTGTGGTCACTCCCCAGGCAAGGCCTTGCCAGGAGCCAGGCTGGCAAGCCAGGATTTCAGCAGCCCTGGCAATGCCCTGGCAGCCCATCAATCAGGAATTAATACATTTCAGCACATTCTTCCCTCTGTATTACAGCCAGCAGATGAACCATAAATGGGGAGTAAAATACTGCTTACACTGTAACTATCCCAACCGGTGGAACACTACCATGGAAAGGGCCTGTGGCACTGACAAACAAAATCTGGACACGTGGTCTGTGCACTGGACCACAAGGTCAGAGCAAAATGGGACACTTCCTTGCCTTTTCTGAAACCTACTCCTGCTGTAAAGAACTGTATCCACTGTGTGGCTCCGAATGTCAGTAAAAAAGAAACATGTCCCCCTGAAAAGAACATGCCAACTTCATTTAAAATATGGGGCCCTTCCCTTCCCTGGCTGATGACCGCCATGAATGCTACATGTCACCGGAGTCAGGAGGGCCAGTGCAGCCGCTGCACACTGAGAAGGCACGACTATGGAAAAGGCCAACAAAGAAACCCCTTGCTAAGCAACAGCCGGCTGATGTGCACACAGCTCTGCGGGTCCCCTCCCTGCCCTGAGAAGCCTGCAGACAGAGTGGGTGTCCCAGGCTGCCAGGCCTTCCTACACAGGTGCCACTGAGCCAGGGCTCCAACCTACAGCACAAGGCAACGCCTCGGCACCTGCCAGGAAATCGACAGCTGACAGTGGGGGGGGGGTAGGGGGGGTGTCCACTCCCCCCTCTACCAGCAACCGCTGCTGCCCACACTCCAGTCCCGAAGATCTGGCATCACAGTGGGGTCTCAACGGCCCCTCCTGCTGGAGCCCACAGAGCACATTGTGTCCCAGGAGGTTTCTATTTCCCTCAAGGTAAACCGAAAGCACACTGGGAACTGAGGGTCCGTGGCTGTTCCATTCAGAGCCAACGAACTTGGCCGGGAGACCACCACATGGTGGCCGCACCACGAGCACCCAGGCCTCAGGAACATCGGGGCTCAGGGCTGCATTCCAATCTTTTCTGCGCATACTTTCTGCTCAGCTTTTACAGGACTACAGCTGCCCTGTAAAGATAAATTTGTATGCTGTTGAGATCTGACATTTGTGATGAGAATTTTCCAATTTGTGGACACTACTTGGAGCCATGCTTTAGGAAGGTGTGCAGGAGGCTGTGGAACCAACTGCGGGCCACAGCCCTATTC
Source organism: Panthera onca (assembly GCF_046562875.1). Lineage (NCBI taxonomy): Eukaryota > Metazoa > Chordata > Mammalia > Carnivora > Felidae > Panthera > Panthera onca. The sequence continues at coordinate 150,377,572 of NC_138339.1, forward strand.
GCGCAGGCCCTTCCTACAACAAGGAATGCCCCATAAGCGTCCTTCATTCAGGAAGGATGTGATCCACGTTGAGAATCAGCTCCTCGAGATAAACATCTCTAATGAAATCAGCAGGTAAAGACTAAGGGCATTTTAGGGCTCCTGACAGATACTGAGGAACACTTTTAAGGAGGGCTCACGATTCATGCTACAGCCCGTGTCTTCTAAGACCACTGTCCCCACCAATCTCTCCCATCTCCGCTCACTGCAAAGGCACAAACAACTCAAGAGAATGAGGCTTAATGTGCATTTCTGTATTTTGTGGTGAAGTATGACTTTGTGTCCACAAGTGTCTTTGTGACTGTTCCTTGAAATCATTCTTCATTCACTTGGTCCCCATTGGTGGCCTCACAAAGCAGGAGGAGGGTTCTCCTCACCCCAGGAAGGGCTCTCCCTGGTTGGGGTTCAGACACCTGTGTCTTCTGCAGGAAAGCACACTTTGCACGGGCAGAACTACATGGCAGAGCACCTCTTCCAGGCTGCCCACTAGGCTCGGGCATGTGCGCTCCACCCAGGTGGCTCACCAAACATGCAGGAGCCCACTCACTGTGGAAAACCCGCAAGAGACTAAGCGACCCACATTACTATGGCTGGGTTAACCTGTCACGGTCCCCACACAGTCACCCCATCTGACCAGCAAACTCTGCGGGGCACACACTTGTTTCTCCGTGCATCATTAGCCCTCCTGCTGCCAGCAGAGCCTCTGTGGCACGAAACTGTCGCTGACCGAGGGGCTGGGTTCACAGTCTTCTGGGTCCCCACCAACCACACTGCCTGAGAAATGGCTTTTGGGCTTCTTTGTCCTGTCTGTACCTGGATCGTAAGACGCATGATGGAGGACGCAGCACCAGATGTTACAAACCCTGGGGCAATCCGGCGACTTCTGACACAGTTTCTGTATTTGTGTCACGTGGGTACAAGCTCAGTGGCTGGGCCTAACAGCGGGTGGTTCAGACCTAAAGATCTGACTGCCGTGTGAAGGTAGGATGTCACAGACACCCACTGTGGTTTGCAGGTGATCGGCAGGGCGCAGTCACGGGTGAGCCCAAGCACGGGTCCACACCACTCAGGTGATGCCCAATGGCCATCCACTATGTTTTCTGAAATCCTTCACCGGCTTCTTGCAGGTGAGACTGTTCTCGTGTACTGACCAGTGTAACAAGTGAGTGTGTTTTCTCCAGGGCAGAGAAGAGGGCAGAACTCGGCACTAACACTACCTGGGATAAGAGGTGAACCAACCCCAACCAGCACTAGCTTCTGGGCAAGTGAAGGGGCGAAGACCCCCAGCAAAGCCTCAAAGGCCTGTATCTGTGTTGAATCACTTTCTGGTCATTTCCCGCTGACTGTATGAGATTCTTCTCTGCCTAGGAAGTGAGTTTTTTGTTGTTTTGACAACATGTATTTTCTTCGGTGGAGAGGGTCATCCTGCTGTTTTCAGCACGGGGCACAGGGTACTAACCAGGCGCTGTGCCTGCACCTGCACACAGGTCAGTGGGAGGGCCCTGGAGCCAAGTGTCACAAAGATGCCAAGAGAAAACAGATTTCTGTTTTCTGGTCCAACACTGCATCTCGTTCAACCTTTGTCATAGCGACATATGCTTCCAACGAGCAGGACACAGGCCACCTGGCTCTCCTGTCAGTCATAGTAGGGAGAGAACTGGTTCAATTGGAAGTAGCAGCTGAGGTGCCTGACCTGTTTTATGCTCGGTCCCCAGCAGCCAGTTGCCACTGGGATTCGCCTTCTCCAGGCACTGGAGACAAAACCAGGTCTTAGCCTCTGACACCACCCTCCATGATCTGCGTGTGGGCAGAAAACTGCGCAAGGAAACTGGACATCACAGAGGCATTTGGTGCCTGGGGGTAGAGCCAGAAGGCGAAGTAACGCAAGTCTGCTCTGAGGACCACAGAGCCAACTGAAATCCGAAGGCACGCATGGACTCAGGTCAATACAATGAGGGAATCGGAAAAGGCCAAGGCCATGCTGATGTTCAAAAGGACCTAAGACATGAAATATGTCAGAAACCTAAAATAACACAGAAATGTACCAAAGCACAAGTGAGCACAGTGACAGTGCCAGGATGCTTAGAAAAGAGGATGTGGGGACAGGGGGGCCCTGGTCAGCTCCAACCGGCGCAGAAGCAGGGTCACGTGAACTCGCAGGTGCAGCACTAGAGAGAGAGGCCAGGGGTAGGGGAGTGAAGTGGTGGGCCCTCCCTTCCGAGGCCCCCAGCCTGTGTGTGGCCACAGGGGGACAGCCTGGGCCCCTGCAGGCCTTGCAGACCAGGGAGGGGTGGCTGTGCCGGCCCACACCCATCCTCCAGGGCAGTGCACGTCCCCCAGGCGGCTGAGTCCAAGGAGCCCCCCCTTGCGAGGCATCTCCTCCCCACCACCACCCATTCCTAGCTGTCCGCTCCCTCCTGGCAGGGTGACCGCGGACAGAGATGGTGACAAAACCGACATATGGGAACCCCAGCCAATGCCCCACTTGTCACTCACATAGCTTCTGGGCCGTTTTCCCTTTACTGTTTCACCATATGACCTGGAAAGGGCAGGCCACAACCCCCAGGCCCTGCAGTTCAAGAAGCAGCAGAAAAATGCTGGCTGAGGGCTGGGGGGTTGGGGGGGAGCGGGGGACAGTCGGGACACGTTCTCATCGTGGGGCTGCCTCAGTGGGCCACAGCCGATACAGATCTTGTTTCATACTTAATGAAAAGCAAAGCTCCACACTTCAGTCAGAGGGAAAAGGTGACCCGGGGTGGAGATCAAAGGAAAACATCTTTTTTCTCCGTGGGGTTCGTGCAAGAGCCCAAACGCACGAGAAGCCCGGCCAGGACAGGAGAGGGTTCTGGTCACCAGAAAGGAGTGCCTGTTCCTCTCGCGCTGGGAGGAGTCAAAGGAGGGGCAGGGGGCTGCACGGGGCCATGAGGCACTGTATTCCTGGAACCCCGAGGGAAGGGCCTGGGCACGTGGTGCTGCGACACACGAAGAGCTCATGGCGGGAGCCCCGCAGGGACCTGATGGTAGGAGAAGGGGCCACACCGAGTGAACACACGTGCACAGTTCCAACTGCCCATAAATCACAGCTCTCTGACAGCACGAGTGCCACCCGCAGGACACGGCCGGGGCCCCACCCCCACCTGATGACACAGTGGGACCGAGGGCACCGGGGGCGCTGCGGAGGGCCAGGGTGGCAAGCTTTGCCAGCCCCCAGACCCCCGCCACAAGGGAACAAGAAAGACCGAATCTGGGTTTAAAGCTTCTGGCTCTGTGCCACCCCAGGGGACCCCAGGCATGGATGGACACTGAAGGAACTGCAAGGCCTTTGGGCGGTGCCCTCAGGACCTGCTGACGAGCCACCACACACTGTGCCACTACCTCTGGGGGCTCATGTCCCGGCATTCCCACAGCTCTGCCACGTCACAGCACTGTCTCCCACTTGGAATGCAGGAGCTGTGGGGGGCCTTTTGGTGGGGAGATGGGCACAGAGCTCCTTCTACAGAGAACCTATCTCCAGCATCTGTCAGGGACGCCGCCCCATGCCTCACCAGGACAGCTGTCCCTTTTTGGTGGAGGCAAGCTTGTCTCTCGGCCAAGGTATGGGTGCGTGCCACCCTCCACCAGGACGGCCTCCCCAGGGCTCCACATCAGCACCCACAGAGCGACTGTTGCCTCCACTGCCAGGCCTTCATTTTCTCTAAACTGTCATATGCACAGGCAAAGAGGGGGTGCTCTCAATGGGTCCCACAGACCCCAGCGTTTGATGCCTATACTGGCCACATGGCTGGCTAGAAGCTGGAGACCACTCCCCCCGTCCACCCGCGACCATCCTATGAAGTTTTCATGCTTCCCTGCAGATGTCAGAGGGAGCCCCTGACTGCCCCGCTTCACCTCCTGGGCCCCACCACTGTGGCCCTGCCTCCTCAGGCTTCCTTTTTCTCCTCTGGACTAACCCCTGGGGCATCCTTCTGGGACCTGGTTCAGGCTGGGTCCGGCTCCAAGCCTCGGCAACAGAGAGGATGTAAATCTCAGAAAATCTCAGATCCCAGAGAGCCAGAGCTCAAGGGTGCGCGGTGGTTCCCCACTGAAGCCCTCACATGACAGGGGAGGGGAGAGATGCCCCACCAGAGCCCGGCAGACCCTCCCTCACAACACTGGGCTGCGCTCACCATCTGGTGGCCGTGCTGCCACCTCACTAGATGGAGCACCTGCCTGGCCTGCGGACAACAGCCTCCGCATGCCTTCCTGACACCACACCCTGAGAATCAGACTGCCTTGGGGCTGGAGCAGACATGACGTACACCCCAGGGCAAGTCCCCCTTAGGGGTGACCAGGCTGGCCTCCAGAAGAGGAGCTTACTCCAGCTCGCGATCCGGATGTGGAAGCAACCTTCCTAACAACACTTTTGTGACAATACACGAGCTTTTGTGACAATACTTGATTCTTGTAAATAATCCAGTGGACACAGAAAAGTATGCAAAGGAAGAGCAAAGCATCCATCAATACGCCATGCAGGCACCGCTGACCCCTTGATACACGTCACTGTATTTGGTTGCGAGGGCCACTGTACAGAGTCCTGCAGACCAGGTGGCTTACATGACATTCGTTATCTTTCAGGTTTAGAGGTCCCATAGTGACCAGTGCTGGTCCCTCCCCGGCTTGCAGGAGTCCGTCTTCTCCCTGTGTCTTCACAGGGTTGTCTCTGTCTGTGTTTGTGTCCTGACCTCCTCTCCTTACAAGGCCGATTCATACTGGATTAGGGCCACTCTATGACTTCGCTTAACATTAATTGTCTCTGTAAAGACCGTCTCTCCAAATTTAGCCACATTCTGACGTTCTGGGGCTTAGATGTCCAACAGATGAATTTGGGGAAGGAAAACAATTTAGTCCATAATATTCATATGTACACACATTTTTTTAATAACCCAGAATTGAGACTACCTATAAAGCTTTCTGTCCTATCAGTTTATTCATACCCTGGTCACATTTTCCTTCTTGAGAAAGCATTTCTTGGGGCTCTGGGTGGCTCAGTCAGTTAAGCATCTGACTTCGGCTCAGGTCATGATCTCAAGTTCATGAGTTTGAGCCCCTCATCGGGCTCACTGGAGCCTGCTTCAGATTCTGTCTTCTCTCTCTGCCCCTCCCCTGCTCACGCTCTGTCTGTCTCTCTCTCCCAAAAATAAATAAACATTAAAAGAGGAAAAGCATTTCTTAGGAAATCAGATTTAAGCCTGCATGGACATCACTGACCCACAACTGGTTGGAACTCCCCTGAAGGCTGGGCATCGGCGCCGTCTACAGCTCCTACTGGATCAAACGCCACAGCATGAGTTCCCACACCCCAGTCTCCCCGGCATCTCTCTCTACTTCCTGCAGACAAGGAGGCACCGGCCTTCCGACGGGCCTTCCAATGAGCGCCAAAGTGCTTCCTAGAGAAGTTCCACTGGAAGATTACAGGGTGTCAATCTCACCTCACCTGAAAGCACCGAGTATTAGCCTTATTAATAGTGGCTAATTTGATAGACAAAAATAGAACTGCGTTCTTGGTTCAATTTGCATTTTCATTACTTACAAAGCTACACTTTTAGTTTATTAGTCATTTGTGTTTGCGACTTTGTAACATCTCTGCTTTTTCTAAAAAGCATTTTTTAACCATATGTTTGCTTTTTACAAACATTAAGAAGTGGTTCTTAAAGAGAAACACCACACAAAACCCTGGCACGCACCAAGGAGAGAGGCAAGGGCCGCTTTAACAATAGGGGGCAGGCCTCAGTGGCCCCAGGGCGTGGAAGGAGCTACCAATCCAAGCAAACCCTTCAGGTAGGCCCATGGAAGTTGCTGGAATTCTGACACCATGCTGGGGTGGCCAGGGAAAACAAGTTACTTGTTTGACCTTTCTTATTCAATTCAACAGTAGGGGACTTTTAATCAAATATGTCAATATGTACTAATTAACCCTGCTTGGGGCAAGTCAAAATTAACACACCACCTCAATAATAAATCAGAAAGCCATAATTGGTATTTTAATTTTTGTAAGTAATGTAGCACCTAACACTACACTGAATATTGTATCACCGCCACATAATTACACCACAATATATTCCACAGTGCATCCTCCACACCCTTATTAGACTCATAAAATATGCTTCCAAAATGAGAAAAAATAACTGTCAAGAACTGCATCTTATTATTCGACTATTAAACTTTCTTAATCATCAATGAGTTTAATTGCCCCTGGCATGGGTTATAAATAACATTTTGTGGTTCAATAAAATACTACAAGCATAACCCCTTTGAAACTCTTCCTTGGTTATTCCAGATTGTTCTACTTACCCTTCCCTGGGGCTCAGTCATCCCCATCTCACATGGATAGAACATCCTGAAACATGTTTCTAACTTATGCAAAAATTGTTCAGGAGTTGCTGTATTCGTTATTTTCAATGAGATCTGCAATGTAGATGACCCACCTCAGTCCTGTCCAGCCAGTCAGCTGAATGCAGACATTAATACCTAACCCGGTCCAGCTGCTGTGGCCTGTCCCCTCCTCCAATCCCCTAGCTTGGCTCCCCACGCTCCCCCTCTCCACCCCAAGACTGGGGCTGCAGCAGGTACAGAGACAGGGGCTTCCCTTCAAGGGACTTAGAAGTGAGAGATGACTGAGACAAAAGGCAAGACTTAACTACTGACCACGCTATTTTCCCCTCATCATCAATCATGACCCAGATGCCATGCGCTGGGTCGCACACGGCCAGCGCGCCATCCATCTTCAACAACCCTACCTGCTCGGTGTTGGTGACATCTGGCAGTGAGGGGACGGGACTCAGCAAGCCTGGGGGACTCACTGGACACCCCGCTGTCTACTAAACACATTCACACAAGCCCACACAAGCCTGGTCTTCTCCTTTGGAAAATCTCTATCACTACTGTCATCCAGTAATCGTGTAGCTATCTATGTTCGTGTGGGTCTTGCCTAATAAAGTGCAGGCTCCCAAAGACCTGGGGAGGGACAGCCTGCACAAAGTCACCGAACAGGTGCCCTAGGCACACTGGCTGCAGGCTGGATGGAGAGAGAGGCAACCAGACCGCTGGCCTCCGAGGAGGGAGGCTTAGGCAGGCTTCATGGAGGAGGGAGCCCACAGATTCAGGCCTTGAATGATAAACAGGCAGAGTTTTTAAGGTATGTGCTCCCAACCAACTGATTTCCTGAGTAGTTACTGTCCCATAGCTTCCCTGGGACCCCACAAGGAAACCCCAGCCACCAGCAACAACCCCCACGCAGGGACCCCAGGGCTCACGGGTGCCACTTGTCTGCTTCACGCCTTTTCCCTCCTCTGCCAAGGCCCTCCTTGGACGGCTGTCCTGCCCACCACTCACAGCCCCAGAGTAAGCACACTGCCTCCCCGGTAGTGAAGGACGACCATGAAATCTGCTTGCAGACACTGGGCTACTGGGAGCTCCCCAAGAACCAGGGCCCCAGGCCCGGTGTGGTGCTCAGCCCAGGGAAAGCACTTAAAAATGTTTGTGGAGGAGACAGGCACACAGGAGCACAGATGAAAACATCAAATGCTTACCCAGGGCTTTATGGTTTACAAAGTATTTCCTATTAAATGAGGTCTATGGGGTTTTGTTGTTATTTTTTAATATAGATGATTCTAGGAAGTAAGGTTTTAATCAAAGGAAGTACACTTCACAGGAGCCCTGAGGTTGGTATGACCATGAAGCAGGTTCTCAGAACCGCAGACAGAAGGTACGAGGCAGGAGGAAGGTGGGGGCCCACCCATGGTCACTGCTCTGGGGTAGCAGCACTCTGTATCTGAGTAAGGAACCACAGAAAGCCACTCAGTGAGCTCTGAAATGACGCTGCTAGGGCCATGCTCCAGAAAGGCAAGCACAGCAGGAGGAGCCGATCAGAGGATGTTGTATGAGGCAGGACACTGGAGTGTGCACTGTAAGCTGCAACTCTAGGCCGTGAATGGGGAAATCGATGTGGTTTGAGCACTCAATTCACCGATTCAACTGATGTGCCCTGAGCAAAGCCCAACAAAGAAACCCTCCATGGGCTGACTGCAGCGCCAGGCGCTATGCAGCTGATATGCCACAGGCCACATAACTGAATCCTAACCCAGAGCAAATGGCAGGCAGCCAGCCACCCTCACCCATTTTAGAGGTGAAAAGGTAAACCCAGCAAGGCCACAGGACACACGCAAAGTCACAGAGCCTGTGAAAAGCTAAGCGGGAATGCAGCATAGGGCCATCTCCCACACTGCAATGCCCTAGCACGTCTGAGAATGAAAATGGCATTTTACCCAGATGCGGATGAGCTCTGTCTGCTCCTCAAGCTTCTGCATGGTCTGAATGGAGTGCTCTGGTTAGGATTCAGGCTCTGGGGTCAGGCAGCCAGCCCCCCTGCCTCTTGGAAGCAGCTGTGAGCAGACTTGTTCATCTCCACAACCCTCGGCTTCTTTCCTATAACCTTTACTGCCATCAGCAACACCTCCCTGTCGAAGGGGTTGGGGAGAAACGCACACGCAGAGTCATGGGAAACAAAGCACCCGATCCAAGTAAGCACTCAATAAATGTTCTCACTGGCACTGGCTAATTCCAGGGGGTTCTACGAATTTCTAGCAAGTGGAACAAAAATGTGAATTACAGCAGATTTCCCACAGAAACTATGCAGGACAAAAGACAATGGAATGACATCATTATAGTAGGGAAAGAAAAAAACTGTCCATCCAGAATTCTACTTAGTTAAAACATCTGTCACAAAGAGAAATAATACTTTTTCACACAAACAAAAGCCACAGTATAAGAAGGGCTAAAGAAAGTTCTTCTGGAAAAAAACATGGTACAAAGTAGAAATAAAGAGCTACACAAAGGGGCACCTGGGTGGCTCAGTCGGTTAAGCGTCTGACTTTGGCTCAGGTCATGATCTCACGGTCCGTGAGTTCAAGCCCCGCATCGGGCTCTGTGCTGACAGCTCAGAGCTTGGAGCCTGTTTCAAATTCTGTGTCTCCCTCTCTCTCTGACCCTCCCCCATTCATGCTCTGTCTCTCTCTGTCTCAAAAGTAAATACACGTTAAAAAAATTTTTTTAATAAAGAAAAAAAAAGAGCTACACAAAGACATGAAGAAGACGGGTAATGACAAAGACGGGGGTAAATGAAAACAGGTATTTGTCCAGCCTTACAACCTACTTGAAGAGAATTAACAACGGGCACACCACGCACACAGATCTGGGTTTGGGAGGCTGCTCCAGTCGGAGGAGCCGGGCCCCTGGGAGGACCAGCACACACACACACACACAGAGGGGCCCCGGCACCAACAGAAAGGGCACCCAGTGGCCAAACCTGAAATAGTGTGAGCAATTGGGGTGCCCGGGGGACTCAGTTGGTTGAGCATCTGACTTCAGCTCAGGTCATGATCTCATGGCTTGCGAGTTCGAGTCCTACATCGGGCTCTGTGCTCACAGAGCCTGCTTCAGATCCTATGTCCTCCTTTCTGTCTGCCCTGCTCGTGCTCTCTCTCTGTCAAAAATGAACATTAAAAAAACAAGTATGAGCAACAGAATGGCATAGTACTGGACTATACCCAAAACGTAAAACAAGAATCTATGAGTCCAGACTGATGTAAATGGTTGAACCAATTAACAAATGGGGAAAACAAACAAATCTCTCTTGCAGAAGAACTCTAAATAACTTATGTAGACACTGTACCCTCAAGGACTTGGAGGAGGACATGTGGGTGCATTGTGACCTACTGCTAGAGGGGACAGGAGGGAAGGGGAGGAAGGAAGTGTAACTTTTCCGTGGAGAACCTGACAAACACACCTCAGCCGGGCAAGCAAGATCGACACCAAGAGCAATAAATCATGTTGATAGCATGTGCCCTTGACGGGATGGGATGAGAAGGGCACTTTCCTTCTGTGTCATTCCACCCAAAAACCCATAACCCCAGTCTAATCACAAGAAAAGCATCAGACAAACCCAAATATAGGGACATTGTACACAATACTTGGCAAGTACTCAAACTGCCAAAGTCACTAGAAATCAAGAAAATCTGAAAAACTGTCCCAGGCTAGAGGAGCCTGAGGAGACATGACAATCAGATGTCACATGGTTTCCCAGATGGGCTCCTGGAACAGAAAACGGCATGAGAAAAAAAACCAAGGAAATCTAAATATAGGTCATCATAATTTCCCAATATTGGCTCTTTAGTTGAGACAAATGTTCTCTGGTACGACATTAACAGCAGGGTCTATGGGCAGAGCGAACTCTCAGACTATTTTTTACACTTTTCTACAACTCAAAAACTGCTCTAAAATCTAAAGTTTGTGTAAAAAACCAAACGATAACTCCCACAATCGAACTCTATGACAGCGGGCCATACACACATGAGCCCTGTGGGGCAGGAGACAGGAAGCAGGCGCACTATGCTGTGAAGTTTCATGCCATGTGTCAAGTGGTAAAGTATTATTGGAAGCTAGGCTGTGACAGGTTAAAAACATGTACTGTAAACCCTAGAACAAGCTCTAAAAAGTAAAAAAAAAAAAAAAAAAATTAAAAAGACATGTAAGTAAAGAGACAATCCAGGAGATAATACAGACTTGTAAAAGAACTCAATTAATCTAAAGGAAGGCACTAGAAGGGAGCCCTGTGTTGGGCCAGCCATCCCACTGCATCTGGGCCTCTGGCTGTGGGACTAAGACAGTGACCCACAGGGCCTAGGGGCCTCCCTGACACCCTTGGTCCCAGGCAGCGCCCTGAGGGCAACAGCACTATGGAGAAGGAGAGTGCACCCGGGGTGCGGGTGGTGCTGCACATGGGAGCAGTCCCCACCTGGGTCCTTCAGTGCCCAGGGGGCACTGTCACAGTCAGGCCAGGAAGCTGGCAGGGGCAGTGTATCAGTGGGAGGGGCCAGGGTGACAACCTGACAACCTCAGGGACAGTCCTGGAGGCCGTGTAACTGGGAGCAGTGGGGGCTGCTGAGGCAGGTCATGCCCCTCCCCACAGGATGAAAGCTTGTCTGGGAACATGGGCCAGGACAAGCTGCTGAGAAGCCAGGCCAGAGGCAGGGTGACAGGTAAGGAAAGGGTCCCGATCCAGCAGTCAGATCAGGATGGGCAAGACCCGGACAGTTTGAGGGGGAAGGGAAAGAGCAGGGCAGGACCCCTCTGAGGTGTCCAAATGGGGCACAGGACAGCTGTTTGGAGCCAAAGGACACCATCAGGTAGCAGTTGTGGGACAGCATGCTGCATCGGCCCCAAGGGCACACTGCGACTCCTGCACCTAGCAGGACTGGCCCAGGAGGCAAGGAGACACAGGGGAGCAGAGCTGGGGCCATTCTGAAATCTAGCAGCTGAGAACACTAGATCACAACCTTGCAGGCCAGACCTCCCCCATCCAACCCTGCTGAAAACGATGCCTCCCCTCTCCAGAAAAACAAATGTGGAGTATTTGGTATCATTTCAGGAGGTTCCGAAACCTGCTGAAAAACCACCACATCGGACAACATGGGAGTGGTAAAGCCACCAACAGGCAAGAGGCCACCCAAGTGGAGCAGGAGAGCAGAGAGGGTTCTGACAACCTAGGATTGAGGCAACAGGGGTGGGGAGGGGGACACCAGGGCAGTGAGGCCAGGAGGACTGCCATCCTGAGCTGGCCAATGGGAAAACTCTGAGGAGGGAGGGAGTGGTCAGCAAAAGGACAAGCTACAGAGGGTAGCTGCACATCACATCAGCTGCAAAGGTCAAGGAGGGGTGGTCACTAGTGACATCACCGAGCCTCTGGTAGCAACTGTCACTGAGCCTCTGGTGACAACTGCCCCACTGGACGCCCACAGGCCATGGGCTCAGTTTCCAAAATTAATATTAAACAGCCTCCTCTCTCCACTCTGTCTCCTTGGAGATGCCAGCTAAATGTAATAACTGGTCCAACTCCAATAAGCCAAGAGAGATTCCCAGTGAAATGAGAGGGAAGGGGGCAGCTGGCCTCCAGCATCACCTCCAGCATCAAGAGGCAGCCTCTGCACATCTCGGGCCCCGGAGCACTTCCCACTAAAGAAAGTTCTGCACTCTTGCCTGTGCTCCAAGCAGCACACATCCCTCAGGTTTAGAATTTGGTCCATGCATCTGAAAGAAAGCCCATCAGTCACGGCTAAGACACCTGCCTGCCTTACATGCCCGCCTAACTGGACAGCTGACAAAAGGCACTTGGCCCTCAGATGCACTGTCACAAAGTCAAGCGCTGCGGGCACAAAGGCAGCATCAAAGGCTGGTGATAGCCCCCAGCCCAAGTGAAATACATCCGTGTCAATGTTGACATCCCCCTGTTCCCGGTACAATCACACCAACCACGTATTTCCACACCCACTGCCCTGGGCAGGGCTGCCCAGCCTGGATTATTCTCTGCAGATTCATAATATATGAATCACAAAGCCAACTGTGGAGACCCAAAATTAGATACCGCTGCCCGGCCCCAGAAAATGCTATCATTTTAGCATGTTCTTCTGAAGTGGTTTTGTGTTTTATTGGCAAAATGGTGTATTATTATTGCAATCATAATGATTTAAATATAAATACCATCAGAGCTATAATAATAATGCACACGCACTCTGTGATTTTATTTCAAAGACTTCCGAGCACTGTACTATACTCAATCATTAGCCTCCCAACAAGAAGAAAAGCTAGAAGTATTGTCTCTCTTTGACAGTTGGCAAGGCTATGGCAGGGAAGCAGAGGGTGGGCAGGCCTGTGGCCACGCTCAGGAACGATCGGGGCTGAAACTCCGCTAACTTACTTGGCCCACGGATGTGCATGTGCGCTCCCACACACCCCTCACCACAAACCCCCATCCTGGGTGTTCATGGGGAACGTGAGCGAGTGGAAATATCAAAACTGCGCCATAAACCAGACAGAGAGGCAAGGTGGAATCAGTGTAGCAGGGGTTGCTGTTCCGTGACTTTCCACGCACGCTTGCATCAGCCTCTAGAAGACTCACCTCTCGTGGACCCACAGGGCACATCCAAGGTGGGGTTCCCAACGTCTCTCCAAAGCCGGAGCCTCTCCCCAACCACCTTCTCTGAAGCAGCGATACCATCCATCCCGCGAGCGCAGGGAACCGTGGGGTCATCTGCAACCACATCCTCTCTTAACTTCATCTCACCTCCCAGCAAACCCTTTCAGATCGACCTCCAAACCAGTCAAATCCAACCACCGTGCTCTGAGCCAGCACCTGAGTGAGCTCCCTGACCTCGCTGTTCTTCCCAGACCCACTGGGTTCCCCTCCTCCCTCATCATGGAGGATCCACCCAGCTCCTCCCTTTTCCCCTCGTCACAGGAGATCCACACAGCTCCTCCCTTGTTACAGAGTAAGTCACGTTCACATTCTTTCAGAAGCCGCTCTCTTCCGGATCAAAATCCAACGCCCTTCTAATGGCTCACACATCCCACAGGACCTGGGCCATCACGGCTTGGCAATCACTTCTCTGGCCACATGGGCCTCCGTGTGGGCCCTCAGGCTGGCTGGGCCACCTCAGAATCGTCACTGTTGCTCAGAACAGCAGATAAGAACTGACTCACTTAGAGACCATGCTTTATGAAGAGACCTATCCTTCCCTCTCACTGAGGTCCGAGATGGGCCAGGGAAGAGTCCTTGGTGTCACGGCTCCCATGTCGTGCTCTCTGCAGGGCACCTGCTCCCTCGGTGAACTGTGGACAAACTGCTCACCATGCCCAGTCTCACATGCTTACGTACACGTGCTGGTGTCTGTCTGTTGGCCCAGCACATCAGGTTGAATCTGTGCGAGGGAAGCACGTCTGTGATGTGTATCTCCCAGATGTTCTGACTTCCAGAACCCATCTGCAGGCCTTCGTTCAGCAGTGTTTGCAAGACAGAAGTGTTTCTGGGGAGAAAGGAGTCTTTCCCTATCTCATGGGGTCTCCCGGTGGCAGGGATGGGCTCAGTTTAAATGACGGTTCTTCCTTTCTTCTTGAGAAGTTGTAGCTTCTGACCCACAGGGACACAGGCCATGGGGAGGAGATGTCCTCTGTACCCTATCAAGGGAGTTCCAAGCCAAGTGACTACCGCCACAGAGAAGACTCACACACGCTGTGTGGGCTGGCATGCAGCGGGAGGTGGATGTCTGGCCAGGAGCCCACAGCTGTGACCAAGGCTGATGGAGGTAGCCCTGTCCCACAGAGAGGAGCGTGTGGACGACAAACTGTGAGGGGCAAGACCAAGCATGGGGACTCCTGCAGAGTCTACTTGGGAGCACAAAGGACGCTGACAGGCAGCTACTCCAGAGGTCTTTAGAGACAACCTGCTCCTGTTTCCTTATGGAAGTCTTCTTCTGGAACAGAACCAACCACACAGGAAGCAAAGTAAAGATGGCATCTGCCTTGTCAATTTCAGGGTTAAATTATAAAGAGAAGCTCTTCTGCTGAAAAAGCTTTGGTTTCTTGTTCCCTCTTTCACCTACACTGTTTTATTTGAAGATGAGCACTTCGTTACTTCTATTTGCATGGTCTCACTGCTCTCTCTCATTGGTGCTGGAGCTCCAGCCCCTCCTCCTCGCAGCCCTCCACAGGCATGTTTCCTAGACAACCCGCAGTGGCTCCAAACACCTTGCCTGTGCAAGATACAAAGAGCATCCCTCTCCCATAGCTGGCACTTAAGGGCAAGTTTATCAGGTGAGAGCAGGAGTCTGAAGCTCCGGTAATTTTTCTGGGTCTGTCTTGAGGAGAAAGATCTAAGCAAGCAGGTCCCCCAACTTAGCAACAGAATGGAAGGCAGTGGTGGAACCACCAGAGAGAATAGCCACGCTGTTGAACAGGCTAAAAATGCAGAGGGTCACATGTTTTCATGACCTCTGGCCGTGTTCCCTGGGCAGGAGGCCCCGGCCACCCCCAAGCCCAACACAGGTAAATCTATATGCCTCAGATGTAGATACAGAGAGACGGGGAGGGGTAGAGGGAGAGAGGGGAGAGAGGGAGCTGCACACAACATGGCTGGAGTCAACGTCTGAAGAAAACCAGGAGATGCAACATAACGGACAGACAGGTGGACAAATGGTGAATGACAGACACGGCTTCCACAAGGCCCTGAAATGTGCTAACACTCAGTCACTGCAATGAGGATGCTGTGACCTGGAGGCCTGCCTGCGCACTGCCTGCAGCCACCTGGGTAAATGCACCCACTCATGCCCTTTCTTCCCCACCTGTAAGGTGAGGTCAGGGAAGCAACTGATCCCAGAGACCCCCGCTGTCCCCCGGTAACACACGCAGCTTCTTAAAGGAGGGCCATGCCTGTGAGACCCACAGCACACTGAGGACCACAACCTCGGACAGCATTTGCGGTCCAAACTCGCGCACCTAAGCCCAGCGTAACCAAGGAGGGTCCATGGACCACATCCATAGAGCACTACGACCCCAGGAGAACGGATGGTCCGAGGAAAGCCAGCTGATATGGTGAGTGAACCCCTATTAAACTGGGTACTAATCAGCATCCCCTACAGAAAGTCAACTCACTGGGCAGAGGCAGACACCCACAGAGGGCATGCAGCAGGGACCCAGTGCCCAGCAGCACCCTTAACTTGGTGCTTGAGTCCCTTAACCTGGCAGGTCACACCACCTCATCCACACAGCACAGACGGCCCCACAGCGCCTACAGACCTTGGGCCTGAAGTGCTCTGACAAAGGCCCACTTCTCCTGGGGAAGGCCACTGTTTCACGCAGACCCCAGAACAGGACGACACAGCTGGACGGCACCAGACATGCACCGCTCAGGAGGGAGCAATGGGGCCACATCAAACGCCAACCTAAGAGCAGGGGTGTGATCACGCCTCAGGAAAGCCTCAGGGACCACCACACGTGGTCTTCCTGACCCAGCCCCACCTGCTGATGTGAAGGCAAAGCTGGAGAGGAGACCCAGGACTCGTTCTCGGTGCTGTGCTCTTGGGGATAAAGTGGTACAGGGCACAGACTGCATGAATGAAACACCTTAGTCCCAAATGAAAACCACCTGTGAAACCTCGCAACACCACAAGGGCCTGTGCCCGCCGTCCACGAGGCCCTTCCTGGGCAGCACTGAGCGCTTTGCGGTCCAGCACAGTGAGGCGGACCTTTGTCCCTGCCATCCTAATGCTATCATCTGCTCTCCACCAGACTTTCTGACTGCAAAGCTCCCATTTGCAGAGGGTCCTCAGGTCCCCAGGGCCTGACTGAGCCATAGACAGGGTGGGAGACCTCTAGGCCCCAGCACATCAGGGACACTGTCTCCCCAGCCCCTCACTGACCACACTCAGTCTTGGGGTAGGGAAAATCTGTATGTTCTGGCCGCTCCCTCTTCCACCTGGCACACTCTTTGCAGGTCAGGATGGGAATGTTTGGGGCAAAGCATGTCCACAACATGGTGGCCTGAGCAGGCACCCACCACACAGGCTTGGCCACGAAGGCAGCTTCTACAGCGCACTAGAGGATGTTGCTTGCCTAGGACAGAGGAAATGAACCTTAATGCCTCAACAGAGTGGGTTGGTAAAATAAACAAAAACACGCCTTCCCTTATTTTTGGAAGCCGTGTCCACACCTCTGAGGGGTGACTGAGAGCCTAAGGTCAAACGTTAGGCAGTGAACAACACTGCCCTTCAAACCAGGGCTGGAACTGCAAGGGACAGTGGTGTGGCTTCGACCAGGGACAAAAATTATTCTGAAGTACTTTGGGTCACAGTTCTGCTGTACTCAACAGAAAAACAAATCTAATGCAATGTGTTGAAAACAGTCAGAACAAAGAAGCAGCTCACTGCCACCAGGTCTGAGCTGCAGGAGTGTGGACGAGTTACTTACCTCCTCAGCACCTCAATCCCTCCTGCTGAAGGCCAGAACCCCTGAGCCCAGCAGGAGGGCAGGAACCACCCCTGCAAGTGAGGAGTCAGAATGTCATCCATAAAGAGTGTGCATTGGCAGAGGGAACCCCTAAGAACTCTGTCCCCACGCAGGCCCGCAGAGGAGACAGAGGAAGAGTCCAGGGCCCAGGACTCAGCCCAGGTGGTCTGGAGTCTCTGATCTCAGATGTCCTGTTGCACCTCTCCCCAGGAGAGAGAAATGCCCTCAGGGAAGCAGGAGACAGCCTGGGTGCGGATGCCAGCTCTGAGCATCAGATGAAGACCCTTATCAACTGAATCTCTTCATGCCTCGCTTTGCAGATTTGAAACCTGGGGATAGCAGCACTGACCTTAGGAGGAGTGAGACAGTACAAGGAAAGGTCTGTAAAAGTGCCTGGCACGGGGTGCCTGGGTAGTTCAACAGGTTGAATGTTCAACTCTTGATCTCAGCTCAGATCTTTTTTTTTTTTTTTTAATGTTTATGTTTGAGAGAGAGAGACAGAGCGCAAGCAGGGGAGGGGCAGAGAGAGAGGAAGGCACAGAATCTGAAGCAGGCTCCAGGCTCTGAGCTGTTAGCACAGAGCCTGATGCGGGGCTCCAACCGCAAGATCATGACCTGAGGGAAAGTCGGACGCTCAACTGACTGACCACCCAGGCGCCCCTCAGCTCAGGTCTTAATCTCAGTGTCGAGAGTTCAAGCCCCTCACTGGGTTCTGCGGTGGGTGTGAGGCCTACTTAAAAAGAAAAGTTCCTGGAGCAAAGTAAGTGCCAAGTAAAGGTTAGCCTCCATTGCCACTGTGGCCACCATCATAACTAGTGCCACCTCTGTTTCTCAGTAACTACTGAATGACTGAATACAGTAAAGGACCAATGATCCCTCCTGAAATGAAACTACCTAAGAGTAAAGGCCCCGGCTCACACGTCTCAGTACCGAGATCTGACTGCCGGGAGGGATTTCATGGAAATCTATGGAATTGACTGAAATCGCAAGGAGACCAGAAGACAGGGACTAAAGTCACAGCCAACCTGTGGATTCTGAGGACACTCAGCTGCTGGAAGAGTGAGGCTATAAAGTTAGACAAGGTGGCTTCTCCCTCTGAAGCTGTCTGACAGTCAGCCTCAGGCACAAGATGACAGAAATAATCTTTTCTATGCAAATGTATATCTTGATCTTAAAAAATCAACCTATATTTTCAGTTTTGGGGATTTAGAAAATAAATCAAATTTTTGTATCCATCTGAGATATGTTTTCCTTAAAAAAAAAGTAATAATAATGAAAAAGAAGGTATTTTAATTTTACAAAATCTGAGGCCAATTCCTGAAAGTTGTAAGGTTAAAAAGCATGGAATGAAAAAAGTTGGCTTAGGGGCACCTGGGTGGCTCACTTGTGTAAGCATCCGACTCTTGATTTCAGCTCAGGTCAGGATCTCAGGGTTTGTGGGTCGGAACCCCCTGTTGGTTTCTCTGTGGACAGTGCAGAGTCTGCTTGGGATTCTCTTTCTTGGTCTCCCTACAGCTCCCCTGCTCTCTCTCTCTCTCTCTCAAAATAGATAAATATTAAAAAAGAAAGAAAAGAAAAAAGTTTCTTTAAAAACCAAAAAGAGCACAGAGTGCATAGACTTTAATGCTAGTGAAAGAATTTAAATTTTAAAAATATTTTTAAATGAATCCAATCAGCATTATATGGCCACTTTATAAACTCAGCACATGAGGTGCACCTGGGTGGCTCAGTTGGTTAAGTGGCTGACTTCTGCTCAGGTCATGAGCTCATGGTTTGTGGCAAGCCAGGCATTGGGCTCTGTGCTGACAGCTTGGAGCCTGGAGCCTGCTTCGGTTTCTGTGTCTCCCTCTCTCTCTCTGACCCTCCCCTGCTTGCACTTTCTGTTTCTCTGTCTCTCAAAAATAAATTTAAAAAAACATTAAAAAATGTTTTTAATGAGCACATGAAAAGGCACTCTAGTCACCAGGGAAATATAAATCAAAAGCACAAGCCATCCCTCGGGCCTGCTGGCACAGCGGTAATGGAAAAGACGGACACTAACAAGTGCGGGTGAGGACTGCTGGGGGAGCATGAAGGGCTCCGATCTGGTTGCAAACCAGCCTGGCAGCGCCCCCCTTACACGCACAGCCGCCATGGGACCCCGCAACAGCACTTCCAGGGATACATCCAAGAGAAGTGAACACGCGCGACCACACAATTACTACACACGGTGGCACTACCCGTCACCGCCAAACTGTGGAAACAACCCAAATGTCCCCCAGTTGCTGCATGGACAGAATGTGGTCCTACCCATACTGTGAAATATTATTTGGCCTGGCTTTCTGACTCACGCTACAACCTGGATTAACCTCAAACAGATGACCTAGGTCAAAGAGGTCAGTTGCTACAGGCGACATGTTGTACAATTCCAGACATTGTATGAAATGCCCAGACTAGGCAAATCCACAGAGACAGAAAGTAAACTGGAACTTGCTGGGGGCTGGGGGAAGGAGGGCTGGGGACTGACCACTGATGGACATGAGGGTTTTTTCCTAAGATGTGAAAAGGTCATGGTCACGCAACTCTGTGAATACACTAAAAGCCACTGAATTACCCACCTTAAAAGAGACCCGGGTGCCTGTGTAGGCAAGTAGGTGGACGGACTGATCAGTCAGTCACCAGACCAGACTGCCTATACCAGCAGGGGACAGGAAGAGCTGATTTACTATCCCCTTTTCAATCCCAGTCCTGCTCCGGTCCTGGCCAGCCAGTGGTGAACTCCATTGTCCCATTCTGATGTCCTTGACAGGTGGAAATTTAAGGCCTCAGCTACAAGACAACTTTGTTCTGAGCCAGTCTGTGTTCAAGGAGATGCACTGCAAAGCTGTGTCACCTGCAGAGAAAACACAAAGCAGCTCCCATGCCCGGCTAAGGGCTGTGGGGCCGATGACAGGTGGCCCACCACCGCCAGCTCTGGTGCGGGGGGCAACGAGGCCCATTAGTTGCATGGAGACAGCGGCCCACAGGGAGGCTGGGAGGCTGGCCTCCACCGGAAGTGAGGTAGGCAGCTCCCCTCGAGTACGTCTCTCTCCTCCTAATTACAGTCAGCTCCCTCCTCCTTCCTAATTCCTTTGCTCTGACACCTGCAGACGTCCTCTGGCTTCTGTTCAATGCTACTCTCCTGGCGACGTCAGAACACATGCTCGCCTTCTTTGTGGTCCCAGAAGCACAAAGCTTTCCCACCCTGTGGTTCTGGGTGAACGTACCTCTTTGTGCACGCTCTGTCTGTATTTTCATCAACCAACAGACACCTAATCTTCATAATGAAATGAATTTGTCTCATGTTCAGCCCCGAAATAAACTTACCAATGACAGATACTTCATTTCTTCCTCATATTTCCATTGCCCTTAAGGAAAAGTTTCATAAGTAATTAAATTGATTTTCCTTTGTGCTTCGGACACAGATCTATTCAGGAGCAGCAAGGGAAGAAAAAGCATGATTTGTCAGCGAGGATGCCCCTGGGAGGCTGGAGGGCCGAGTGCTCACAGTAAGCCTCTGCGGACGGGGAGCCAAGTGTGCCCCGTCCATCTTCCTAATTGACATGTGCTGTATACATTACATCCAGAAGGGTTTCGTGGGCGCCTTCTGGATCCAAAAAGACTCTTAAATATTAATATCGTTTGAATCCTTCTTGAATACTATTCAATTCCTATTATTGAAGCCCGACCTCGGACGCCTGACATTAATGGCATTGCCAGGCAGCCACGAGTGTAAGCAGAGTAGCCATTTCTAATTACTCACAAGAGAGTCCCTGAAACTCCCCAAAGAAACCAGCAGCCGTGGGGATGCTTGGGGCCTTCAGAAGTCAGTAAGACATCTTTATAAAGAACGAGGAAAGAAACAGCTCAAAACAAATTTAAAACAAAGCTGGCTCCATTGCTGATATTTAATGTGATCAGCATCCAGAGCAGCCTGATTTCCAAATGAAAAAGGGAAGAATGAAAGATCTACGGTATCCCTGACTCCTCCCAGGCCTGGAGTCAAACCTGCTGAAAGGCGCCATGACCTTGGCCGGTTGTCTTCACTTAATGAGTCTGGCTCTCCCGGCTGGAACACGGAATCCTTTTCCAGACTGAATCCACATACCACACTGGGCACAGCCCCTGACATGCCTGGAGTGGGTATTCCTGCTGAAACAATCCTAAGGTCTCCTTTTTCTTCCAGGCAGTGGGAAGAAGAGGGAGAAAGGGCTGACCATCCAGGTCTGGGTTTTATAAGTTAACTTAGCACAACACCAGTGTTTAACTGTGAATAGTCAGCTGGCTATCTGCAAAGCACACACAAGCCCCAACCCTACAGGAAGTAGCCCGTCTGCAGAGGACCACCCCCCTAGGTCCCCCAAAGCCAAAAGGGTCACCAGCTCTGACCTGAGTTCAGGAAGGCGACACAATCCCTCTCTGCCACTCACCGTCTTAGAAACAAGAACCGGGGGTCACCACTGCCTTCAGGAGCCTGGCCACGTCAGAGGCCATGCAGAGACACCCATAAAGCCCATCTGACACTGACCTGCAGTGACTCTAAGTCCACATTTCCAGAAGGCTCTCAGACACCCCAGGGGACCCCTTGGAGACTACTCACTAGACCCTCCAGGAACCCACAGCATATCAGGAAACATACCCATCATTCGTCATCTGAGTCCAGTAGACCCTCTTCATTTTTCTGTATTGTTGAGTCCTTTTACAGAGAATTCACAGAATTAAAAAAAGAGTGAGGGGAAAAACCTTTGTATGAATCCTAATGTGGTGCTAAACACAGGATGTCCAACTCTCCCCACGCTTTCCTAGCTGTGAAATAGGCAACCTCCCCCGCAAGCAGCAACTCTTCACCCTGGTCAGGCCTGGGGCAGTCACGCTGGTATCGGAAACACTGGTGACGACGTCCAGACTCTTCCCCCATGGTGCCTCACTCGTCAGAACTCGTGCTTCTTCCTGCTCTTACCCTGTGGAAACACCACCACAGCTCCAGGTCCCACCATCTTCTCCCACACGTCCCAACATGTCCCAGCTTCTGGTTCTTTCATTTGCTTTGTTCAAACCCAATCAGAACCCGAGATTTCAAATGCATCTCCAAAAGGTTTTTCCCCGATTGTTGCCTGTAGTTCTTCTTGTATTTGTTTTCAATATTCAATACTTTTGAAATTGTTGTGGCTTTCAATTTTGTTGAAGAAAAGACCACCACATTCTTTGCTGCACAATTGCCAAGAATTTTCACTTTTGATTTATGGACACCGAGTGAGTAGACTGATCAGCCAGTGATTTTCTGCATTTACATGGCTTCTTCTTCCCCCTTCCAATCACTTCAGTTTGTCAGTGACATCCAAGTGTGATCCACAGAAATCATGGAAAATAGAATACAGACATATCTTTTTAGCAGGAGGGACTGTCCTCATACTCTTCACAGATTATTATGTGATGAAGTCCTTCCTGCTGAATTACTAACTGGACAAGAAAGCATGCTTCCTTCACGTCATGAGAATTCTGCCATCAGCTCACTGACGCCTGCACCTGAGAGATAATCACTGAACGTGGCCAGGACATCTATACAGTGCTCTCCACCTTTCTGCACCCAACCTCCAATTCCCAGCACAGAGGGAAGGGTCTTCCTCTGCCACCTTGCTCTTCATCATGACGAGTGGAATACAAAAAATTCTAAATTCTCTACGTGCAGAGGCGCCTGGGGGGCTCAGTCAGTTAAGCGTCCAACGGGTCACTATGCCAGGACACATCCAACAACAGAGTCCTACCCAGCAGCACTGTGTGACAATGTGCACAAGCATCTAAGCACTAAGAGAAGGCACTCACGAAAGTCTCGAATTTGTGTGATTCTGTTTGCATGCAATTCTTTTTTTTTCAATATATGAAATTGTCAAATTGGTTTCCATACAACACCCAGTGCTCATCTCAAAAGGTGCCCTCCTCAATACCCATCACCCACCCTCCCCTCCCTCCCACCCCCATCAACCCTCAGTTTGTTCTCAGTTTTTAAGAGTCTTATGCTTTGGCTCTCTCCCACTCTAACCTCTATTTTTTTTCCTTCCCCTCTCCCATGGGTTTCTGTTAAGTTTCTCAGGATACACATAAGAGTGAAAACATATGGTATCTGTATTTCTCTGTATGGCTTATTTCACTTAGCATCACACTCTCCAGTTCTGGGGTTTCTATTCTATTCCATTGGTCTATGTGTCTGTTTTTGTGCCAATATTCTATTCTATTCCATTCGTCTATGTGTCTGTTTTTGTGCCCTTTGTTGCTACAAAGGGCCATATTTCGTTCTTTCTCATTGCCATGTAGTACTCCATTGTGTATATAAACCACAATTTCTTTATCCATTCATCAGTTGATGGACATTTAGGCTCTTTCCATAATTTGGCTATTGTTGAGAGTGCTGCTATAAACATTGAGGTACAAGTGCCCCTAGGCATCAGTACTCCTGTATCCCTTGGGTAAATTCCTAGCAGTGCTATTGCTGGGTCATAGGGTAGGTCTATTTTTAATTTTCTGAGGAACCTCCACACTGCTGTCCAGAGTGGCTGCACCAGTTTACATTCCCACCAATAGTGTAAGAGGTTTCCCATTTTTCCACATCCTCTCCAGCATCTATAGTCTCCTGATTTGTTCATTTTGGCCACTCTGACTGGCGTGAGGTGATATCTGAGTGTGGTTTTGATTTGTATTTCTCTGATAAGGAGCGACGTTGAGCATCTTTTCATGTGTCTGTTGGCCATCCAGATGTCTTCTTTAGAGAAGTGTCTATTCATGTTTTCTGCCCATTTCTTCACTGGGTTATTTGTTTTTCGGGTGTGGAGTTTGGTGAGCTCTTTATAGATTTTGGATACTAGCCCTTTGTCCGATATGTCATTTGCAAATATCTTTTCCCATTCCGTTGGTTGCCTTTTAGTTTTGTTGGTTGTTTCCTTTGCTGTGCAGAAGCTTTTTATCTTCATAAGGTCCCAGTAATTCATTTTTGCTTTTAATTCCCTTGCCTTTGGGGATGTGTTGAGTAAGAGATTGCTACAGCTGAGGTCAGAGAGGTCTTTTCCTGCTTTCTCCTCTAGGGTTTTGATGGTTTCCTGTCTCATATTCAGGTCCTTTATCCATTTTGAGTTTATTTTTGTGAATGGTGTGAGAAAGTGGTCTAGTTTCAACCTTCTGCATGTTGCTGTCCAGTTCTCCCAGCACCATTTGTTAAAGAGACTGTCTTTTTTCCATTGGATGTTCTTTCCTGCTTTGTCAAAGATTAGTTGGCCATACTTGTGTGGGTCTAGTTCTGGGGTTTCTATTCTATTCCATTGGTCTATGTGTCTGTTTTTGTGCCAATACCATGCTGTCTTGATGATGACAGCTTTGTAGTAGAGCCTAAAGTCTGGGATTGTGATGCCTCCTGCTTTGGTCTTCTTCAAAATTACTTTGGCTATTCAGGGCCTTTTGTGGTTCCATATGAATTTTAGGATTGCTTGTTCTAGTTTCAAAAAGAATGCTGGTGCAATTTTGATTGGGATTGCATTGAATGTGTAGATAGCTTTGGGTAGTATTGACATTTTGACAATATTTATTCTTCCAATCCATGAGCAGGGAATGTCTTTCCATTTCTTTGCGTCTTCTTCAATTACCTTCATAAGCTTTCTATAGTTTTCAGCATACAGATCTTTTACATCTTTGGTTAGATTTATTCCTAGGTATTTTATGCTCTTGGGTGCAATTGTGAATGGGATCAGTTTCTTTATTTGTCTTTCTGTTGCTTCATTATTAGTGTATAAGAATGCAACTGATTTCTGTACATTGATTTTGTATCCTGATATTTTGCTGAATTCATGTATCAGTTCTAGCAGACTTTTGGTGGAGTCTATCGGATTTTCCATGTATACTATCATGTCACCTGCAAAAAGTGAAAGCTTGACTTCATCTTTGCCAATTTTGATGCCTTTGATTTCCTTTTGTTGTCTGATTGCTGATGCTAGCACTTCCAACACTATGTTAAAGAACAGTGGCAAGGGAGGTTCCGGAAGATGGCGGCGTAGGAGGACGCGGGGCTCACAACGCGTCCTGCCGATCACTTAGATTCCACCTACACCTGCCTAAAGAACCCAGAAAACCGCCAGAGGATTAGCAGAAGGGAGTCTCCGGAGTCAAGCGCAGACTAGAGGCCCACGGAAGAGGGTAGGAAGGGCGGCGAGGCGGTGCGCGCTCCACGGACTGGCGGGAGGGAGCCGGGGCGGAGGGGCGGCTCGCCGGCCAAGCAGAGCCCCCGAGTCTGGCTGGCAAAAGCGGAGGGGCCGGACAGACTGTGTTCCGACAGCAAGCGCGACTTAGCGTCTGGGAGGTCATAAGTTAACAGCTCTGCTCGGAAAGCGGGAAGGCTGGAGGACAAAGGGAGGGAGAGCTGCTGAGCCCCCGGACGGCAGAGCTCAGCTTGGCGGGGAACAAAGGCGCTCGCCAGCGCCATCTCCCCCGCCCATCCCCCAGCCAAAATCCCAAAGGGAACCAGTTCCTGCCAGGGAACTTGCTCGCTCCGCGCAAACACCCAACTCTGTGCTTCTGCGGAGCCAACCCTCCGGCAGCGGATCTGACTCCCTCCCGGTGCCACAGGGCTCCTCCTGAAGTGGATCACCTAAGGAGAAGCGAGCTAAGCCTGCCCCTCCAGTCCCCGTGCACCTTGCCTACCCACCCCAGCTAATACGCCAGATCCCCAGCAACACAAGCCTGGCAGTGTGCAAGTAGCCCAGACGGGACACGCCACCCCACAGTGAATCCCGCCCCTAGGAGAGGGGAAGAGAAGGCACACACCAGTCTGACTGTGGCCCCAGCGGTGGGCTGGGGGCAGACATCGGGTCGGACTGCGGCCCCGCCCACTAACTCCAGTTATACACCACAGCACAGGGGAAGTGCACTGCAGGTCCTCACCACGCAAGGGACTCTCCAAAATGACCAAACGGAAGAATTCCCCTCAGAAGAATCTCCAGGAAATAACAACAGCCAATGAACTGATCAAAAAGGATTTAAATAATATAACAGAAAGTGAATTTAGAATAATAGTCATAAAAGAACAGTGGCAAGAGTGGACATCCCTGTCGTGCTCCATATCTCAGGGGGAAAGCTCTCAGTTTTTCCCCATTGAGGATGATGTTAGCTGTGGGCTTTTCATAAATGGCTTTTATGATGTTTAAGTATGTTCCTTCTATCCTGACTTTCTCGAGGGTTTTTATTAAGAAAGGTTGCTGGATTTTGTCAAAGGCCTTTTCTGCATCGATTGACAGGATCATATGGTTCTTATATTTTCTTTTCTTAATGTGATGTATCACGTTGATTGATTTGCAAATGTTGAACCAGCCCTGCATCCCAGGAATGAATCCCACTTGAACACGGTGAATAATTCTTTTTCTATGCTGTTGAATTCGATTTGCTAGTATCTTATTGAGAATTTTTGCATCCATATTCATCAGGGATATTGGCTTGTAGTTCTCTTTTGTTACTGGATCTCTGTCCGGTTTAGGAATCAAAGTAATACTGGCTTCATAGAATGAGTCTGGAAGTTTTCCTTCCCTTTCTATTTCTTGGAATAGCTTGAGAAGGATAGGTATTATCTCTGCTTTAAACGTCTGGAAGAACTCCCCTGGGAAGCCATCTGGTCCTGGACTCTTATTTGTTGGGAGATTTTTGATGACTGATTCAATTTCTTCGCTGGTTATGGGTCTGTTCAAGCTTTCTATTTCCTCCCGATTGAGTTTTGGAAGAGTGTGGGTGTTTAGGAATTTGTCCATTTCTTCCAGGTTGTCCAATTTGTTGGCATATAATTTTTCATAGTATTCCCTGATAATTGTTTGTATCTCAGAGGGATTGGTTGTAATAATTCCATTTTCATTCACGATTTTATCTTTGGGTCATCTCCCTTTTCTTTTTGAGAAGCCTGGCTAGAGGTTTGTCAATTTTGTTTATTTTTTCAAAAAACCAACTCTTGGTTTCGTTGATCTGCTCTACAGTTTTTTTAGATTCTATGTTGTTTATTTATGCTCTGATCTTTATTATTTCTCTTCTTCTGCTGGGTTTAGGCTGCCTTTGCTGTTCTGCTTCTATTTCCTTTAGGTATGCTGTTAGATTTTGTATTTGGGATTTTTCTTGTTTCTTGAGATAGGCCTGGATTGCAATGTATTTTCCTCTCAGGACTGTCTTCGCTGCATCCCAAAGTGTTTGGATTGTTGTATTTTCATTTTCGTTTGTTTCCATATATTTTTTAATTTCTTCTCTAATTGCCTGGTTGACCCACTCATTCGTTAGTAGGGTGTTCTTTAACCTCCATGCTTTTGGAGGTTTTCCAGACTTTTTCCTGTGGTTGATTTCAAGCTTCATAGCATTGTGGTCTGAAAGTATGCATGGTGTGATTTCAATTCTTGTATACTTATGAAGGGCTGTTTTGTGACCCAGTATATGATCTATCTAGGAGAATGTTCCATGTGCACTCGAGAAGAAAGTATACTCTGTTGCTTTGGGATGCAGAGTTCTAAATATATCTGTCAAGTCCATCTGATCCAATGTATCATTCAGGGCCCTTGTTTCTTTATTGACTGTGTGTCTAGATGATCTATCCATTTCTGTAAGTGGGGTGTTAAAGTCCCCTGCAATGACCACATTCTTATCAATAAGGTTGCTTATGTTTATGAGTAATTGTTTTATATATCTGGGGGCTCCGGTATTTGGTGCATAGACATTTATAATTGTTAGCTCTTCCTGATGGATAGACCCTGTAATTATTATATAATGCCCTTCTTCATCTCTTGTTACAGCCTTTAATTTAAAGTCTAGTTTGTCTGATATAAATGGCTACTCCAGCTTTCTTTTGGCTTCCAGTAGCATGATGAATAGTTCTCCATCCCCTCACTCTCAATCTAAAGGTGTCCTCAGGTCTAAAATGAGTCTCTTGTAGACAGCAAATAGATGCGTCTTGTTTTTTTATCCATTCTGATACCCTGTGTCTTTTGGTTGGCGCATTTAATCCATTTACATTCAGTGTTATTATAGAAAGATATGGGTTTAGAGTCAATGTGATGTCTGTATGTTTTATGCTTGTAGTGATGTCTCTGGTACTTTGTCTCACAGGATCCCCCTTAGGATCTCTTGTAGGGTTGGTTCAGTGGTGACGAATTCCTTCAGTTTTTGTTTGTTTGGGAAGACCTTTATCTCTCCTTCTATTCTAAATGACAGACTTGGTGGATAAAGGATTCTCGGCTGCATATTTTTTCTGTTCAACACATTGAAGATCTTGTGCCAATCCTTTCTGGGCTGCCAAATTTCAAAAGAGAGATCAGTCACGAGTCTTATAGGTCTCCCTTTATACGTTAGAGCACGTTTATCTCTAGCTGCTTTCAGAATTTGCTCTTTATCCTTGTATTTTGCCAGTTTCACTATGATATGTCGTGCAGAAGATCGATTCAAGTTATGTCTGAAGGGAGTTTTTTTTGTGCCTCTTGGATTTCAATGCCTTTTTCCTTCCCCAGTTCAGGGAAGTTCTCAGCTATGATTTCTTCAAGTACACCTTCAGCACCTTTCCCTCTCTCTTCCTCCTCTGGGATACCAATCATGGCTATATTATTTCTTTTTAGTGTATCACTTAGTTCTCTAATTTTCCCCTCATACTGCTGGATTTTTTTATTTCTTTTTCTCAGCTTCCTCTTTTTCCATAATTTTATCTTCTAGTTCACCTATTCTCTCTGCCTCTTCAATCCAAGCCGTTGTCGTTTCCATTTTATTTTGCATCTTGTTTAAAGCGTTTTTCAGCTCCTCCTGACTGTTCCTTAGTCCCTTGATCTCTGTAGCAAGAGATTCTCTGCTGTCCTGTATACTGTTTTCAAGCCCAGCGATTAATTTTATGACTATTATTCTAAATTCACTTTCTGTTATATTATTTAAATCCTTTTTGATCAGTTCATTAGGTGTTGTTATTTCCTGGAGATTCTTTTGAGGGAAATTCTTCCGTTTAGTCATTTTGGATAGTCCCTGGAGTGGTGGGGACCTGCAGGGCACTTCCCCTGTGCTGTGGTGTATAACTGGAGTTGGTGGGCGGGGCCGCAGTCAAACCCCAAGTCTGCCCCCAGCCCACCGCTGGGGCCACAGTCAGACTGGTGTGTGCCTTCTCTTCCCCTCTCCTAGGGGCGGGATTCACTGTGGGGTGGCGTGGCCCATCTGGGCTACTTGCACACTGCCAGGCTTGTGGTGCTGGGGATCTGGCGTATTAGCTGGGGTGGGTAGGCAAGGTGCGCGGGGGCAGGAGGGACAGGCTTATCTCGCTTCTCCTTTGGTGATCCACTTCAGGAGGGGCCCTGTGGCAGCGGGAGGGAGTCAGACCCGCTGCAGGAGGGTTGGCTCTGCAGAAGCACAGCTTTGGGTGTTTGCGCGGAGCAAGCAAGTTCCCTGGCAGGAACTGGTTCCCTTTGGGATTTTGGCTGGGGGATGGGCGAGGGAGATGGCGCTGGCTAGTGCCTTTGTTCCCTGCCAAACTGAGCTCTGTCATCCGGGGCTCAGCAACTCTCCCTCCCTTTGTCCTCCAGCCTTCCCGCTTTCCGAGCAGAGCTGTTAACTTATGACCTCCCAGATGCTAAGTTGTGCTTGCTGTTGGGACACACTCCATCTGGCCCCTCCACTTTTGCAAGCCAGACTCGGTGGCTCTGCTTGGCTGGCAGGCTGCCCCTCCGCCCCGGCTCCCTCCCGCCAGTCCGTGCAGCATGCACCGCCTCTCCGCCCTTCCTACCCTCTTCCATGGGCCTCTCATCTGCGCTTGGCTCCAGAGACTCCCTCTGCTAGTCTTCTGGTGGTTTTCTGGGTTATTTAGGCAGGTGTAGGTGGAATCTAAGTGATCAGCAGGATGCGCGGTGAGCCCAGCGTCCTCCTACACCGCCATCTTCCTATAGATCTCAGTTTTATCCCTTTTTGGAAGAAATGTTTTCTGAAGTTTTAAATTATTTTTTGTCACCTATATATTTTTCTGTAACATTAGCAAGTATACAGTTTTATTAATGATGCAAAAAGTATAGTATTGGGACAGAAAATACATTTGGTTATCATAATGCTTGTGGGCTTATTTCTTCTAATAAACTGATCATGTTGGAGATCTTTTAATGTTGCATTTGGCTTCAGTTTCAGTATCATTGCTCAGTGTCACTTTTTTTTAAATTTATTTATTTTTTTTTAAATTTACATCCAAATTATTTAGCATATAGTGCAACAATGATTTCAGGAGTAGATTCCTTAGTGCCCCTTACCTATTTAGCCCATTCCCCCTCCCACAACCCCTTCTGTAACCCTCAGTTTGTTCTCCATATTTATGAGTCTCTTCCGTTTTGTCCCCCTCCTTGTTTTTATATTATTTTTGTTTCCCTTCCCTTATGTTCATCTGTTTTGTCTCTTGAAGTCCTCATATGAGTGAAGTCATATGAATTTTGTCTTTGTCTGACTAATTTCACTTAGCATAATACCCTCCAGTTCCACCCACGTAGTTGCAAATGGCAAGATTTCATTTTTTGATTGCTGAGTAATACTCCATTGTATATATATATACCACATCTTCTTTGTCCATTCATCCATTGATGGACACTTGGGCTTTTTCCATACTTTGGCTATTGTGGATTGTGATGCTATAAACATGTGGGTGCCTGTGTCCCTTTGAAACAGCACACCTGTATCCCATGGATAAATGCCCAGTAGTGCAATTGCTGGGTCGTAGGGTAGTTCTCTTTTTAGATTTTTGAGGTACCTCTATACTGTTTTCCAGAGTGGCTACACCAGGTTGCATCCCCACCAACAATGCAAAAGAGATCCTCTTTCTCCACATCCTCGCCAACATCCATTGTTGCCTGAGTTTTTAATGTTAGCCATCTTGACAGGTGTAAGGTGGTATCTCATTGTGGTTTTGATTTGTATTTCTCTGATGATGAGTGATGTTGACCATTTTTTCATGTGTTGGTTGGCCATCTGGATGTTTTCCTTGTAGAAGTGTTTATTCATGTCTTTTGCCCATTTCTTCACCGGATTATTTGTTTTTTGGGTGTTGATTTTGATAAGTTTTTTATAGATTTTGGATACTAACCCTTTGTCTGATATGTCATTTGCAAATATCTTCTCCCATTCTGTTGGTTGCCTTTTAGTTTTCCTGACTGATTCCTTGGCTGTGCAGAACCTTTTTATTTTGATGAGGTCCCAGTAGTTAATTTTTGTTTTTGTTTCCCTTGCCTCCAGAGACATGTTGAGTAAGAAGTTGCTATGGCTAAGGTCAAAGAGGTTTTTGCCTGATTTCTCCTCGAGGATTTTTATGGCTTCCTGTCTTATATTGAGGTCTTTCATCCCTTTTGAGTTTATTTTTGTGCATGGTGTAGGAAAGTGGTCCAGGTTCATTCTTCTGCATGTCGCTGTCCAGTTTTCCCAGCACCAGTTGCTGAAGAGACTGTCTTTATTCCATTGGATATTCTTTCCTGCTTTGTCAGAGATTAGTTGGCCATACATTTGTGGGTCCATTTCTGGGTTCTCTATTCTGTTCCATCAGTGTCACTTTCAATTAGAGATACTAGAAACCTATATGTGTTAAGGACAGAAGGATGTCAATATTTTGCATACATATTTTTAATAAAGTCACAGCTTTGTCTTTGAGTCAAGGAATAGTACAATCTTAATTGAGTTTCAGAGTAGGTGTTAATTTTACTATTAAAAAATTTCATCCTTAGCTGGAATTGACTTTTCTGATTATAAAAT
Source organism: Panthera onca (assembly GCF_046562875.1). NCBI lineage: Eukaryota > Metazoa > Chordata > Mammalia > Carnivora > Felidae > Panthera > Panthera onca. The sequence continues at coordinate 150,409,255 of NC_138339.1, forward strand.
TTATTGTAAGTGTGAAGGCTTGCAATTATTCATTGATGTTATTTACCATATGGGAATATGATAATTTTTACTTTTATATTTCACATTTATTTAATGGGACTCCTAAAAGAAATTTCTTTTTTTCAAACTCTGAAGAAAATACTTTTTATTTGTCATGTATATTTGAGAACTGTTGATTGTCAACAATTGAGTCTCTAACCAGGCTTTCAAAACAATGTACTTGCATGTCAACTGAAGGAAAACAAAACAAGCAAACACAGAAAGACTCCTAGAATTTACTATAGGATTAAAAACTTGTATAGAGGACTGTAAATTCCTAAAGACTTTCAACAATGTTATGGGGAAGAAATGTCTGAGTTTTGGTGGAAGAAATGGGATAAAACAATCTGCCATCATTTATACCTTGCTAAATTTTTTCAGAAGATTTAGAAGTCACTAATTGTAGTATATTAATCTCTGTGTCATGGATTTTTGGAAGAAATCACTATGTTGTGGACTGTGTTATTCATTTTTCGAATTATTCTTGTAAAAATATGTATTGAATATCTACTGTATGTCAGGCATTGTGGCAAACTTTGGAAATTCAGTGATGTATTTATACATAGTCCCTGCCTTCAAGGAGCTCCCATAATAGTAGAAGGATGGAGCTAGAAAATTAGCATCCGGGCAATGGTAGAAGTTGTACACAGAATTCTGAGGCTAGATAATAGTTCTCTGACACCTTGGGGATGGTGGTAAGAGTAGTTCAGTAAAGCTTGCTGAAGGAAGAACACATGAATTGAGTCTTGAATGACAAGGAGGAATTAGCCCAGTGCAGGTCATAGGCAGAGGGATTGGGAGTAGAGAGGAGGAGAGGAGGGCAGAGAGAGCAACATATGCCCAGGAAAGTTAGGTGGTGGGAGAATGAAACTTATTCAGAACATTGCTGGTATTGCTCATCTTTTAACATAGCTAAAGACTGTATTTCCTTTTATTTATTTATTTATTTATTTATTTATTTATTTATTTTGCTTCTATTGGCCATTAAATATTTCTGGGGTGATAGATCCCTCAAGGTCGATATATTATGAATAAACAATGAATTATTTCTCATGAAAATGCATGCTGTGTGCAGACACATGAAAATCTGAAAAGAATTTCAAGAGATAATGTCCATCCCAGAAACCCAGGTTAAGAAACCATCTATTTGTTAGTAATAGAGTTACATTTCAGTTAGTAATAGAGGTTGCAGTTAAGAATCTGAAATCTTCAAAGTAGGAATCCTTTGGTGAAAGGGGTTGATCTAATAACATCTGTGCTAGACAAAGCAAATACTGGTTCCAAAATTATTTAGTCATCAGTTTATGTCCTATTTTTAGCTTCTTTATAATTTACTTCCTCATTTTGCCTCACAGTAGACCTGAAGAAAGATTCCAGGATTACACAGATGTATTCCAGAGAGATTAAGTGATGAGTTCAGGTTTATGTAGTTAGAAAGCAGGTCTGATTACAAAGGCAATATTCTTTCCATTTTTGTTCTCCTAAGTAGAAAAGACGTGTATAACATTAGAGCCTCCAGTAAGAGAAGTATGAGTTTTTATCTTTATATTGAATGTTAGAGGTTAGGTGACTTAACTAGGGTCTCACAACTAGCAAGATGAGGAGCCAGAACTATTACTTACATTTCCTGATTTCCATTCGATAAATAAGAATATACTGCCCTAAAATGAAGAAGAGAAATAAATAACTAGGTATTACAGTAATGGCCTTGAAAAAAAGTTAGTTATTTTAGTAAGCCAATATTTTGTCATTTGCAGAGTACCTACTTTCTTTTAGGCACTTTATGCATATCTTGTTTAATTCTCACAAAATTCCTGCAAGGAGGTATAATTATCTCAGTTTTATGTAAGAGAAAATTGGGATTCCAAAATAAGGGGTAAAGCTACGGTTCCACAACCCATAAGTAGTAGAACTGGAACTGCAATCCAAGTCTATCTGGCTCTGTGTCCATACCGATGGGACTACTTCACTCTGCCTCCTAGTAAGTTAAAATAACTCAAACTTTCTTTTGTTATTGAGGAAGAGGTAATGCATATTTAATTTTCAGACAAATGAATGGAACAAACGTGCACATTTATTTCTAATTACTGCAGAAATCTGGGGTTAATGAAGGTTCTCATCTTGGGCATGTCTATGCAGTCATTGAGTAAATTAATGTTGAAGAGTAGGGACTAAAATAGCAATTAGTATATGCTTGTCTCCTAGTAGGCATTCAATAAATATTTGTAGTTCAAATGAGTGGAAACATTTTTTATGAATACATTTTAGGTTGAAATATTAGAACGTAGGCTATTGGAAGCTGAGTATGTAAACAGAAATAAAGGAGAAAATGAAAAAAACTTTTGACATTTCACAAACAAGATGTCCTAGCTGAATAGGGCTTGAACACAGTTAATGTAGTGGGAATGGAACAAGCTCATTAAAACCTCATTTGGGATACTTCTGGGGAAGGCAGCAGAGTAGGAGTATCTTAAGCTTACCTTGTCCCATGGATCCAACTAGATAACATGTACATGAGTGTAAATAACCCAGAAAACAACCTGACGTCTGGCATAACAGACTCCCTGCAGCTAAGTGTGAAGAAGAGGCCATATCAAAGAAGACAGGAAAGGCAGAGACATGACTGGGAGCTATATGGATCTGCAGGAGGAAAGAAGGGAATACTGCTGCAGGCGCAGAAAGGAGAAAGAAACAGATTCTCCTATCATATCCCAGGGGTGGAGAACCTACATGAGGAAGATGAGTCCCCATAGCATTTGGCTTTGAAAGCAAGAGAGGCTGAATTTATGAGTGGGGATTAACACCTGGAACTTTAAAAATTAGTGGGCTCATCTTTGGGAGAGCCAGGAGGACTAGAGGAAACTGAATCCCTTCCTTTAAAAAGATATCAGAATCAACAGCTCCTTACAGATATAGTATAGAAGCATTTTGAAAAAAAAAATGCCTAGGGTATATAGGAGAGAGATTTAATAATCTCTGAATGTGCACTGAAGGGGCAGGGATTTCTGGGAGACTTCTCCAGCAACAAAGGAGCTGGTGGGTGCCATTTCCATCTCTGCCTCCCAGACTAGACACAGGGACATCTGCAGGAACCAGCATGACACCATCACTACTAACTTGCTAATGGCATGGCCTGCCTCTGAGTTCTCCTGTGGTCATGCTCCTCAAGCCAGGCCTTTCCTTGGTTCCTGGTCTCCTCCCATGGAAGACCCATGCAAACCTTGCAAACACCATATACACCACCACCTCCAACCTTGCCTTGGTCCCTGTTTTCTGGAGGTCCCCTCTCACAGTGGACTGTGTTAGAGACCTTGCTGGCACAGGGTGCCCCACTGCTTTATTCTCCTGCAGACCTGCTCCCTCCAAATCACTCTTGGCTGGAGCCCATCCAGAGTGGTGCCACAAGCCTGGCAGTGTGCAAGAACCTTAACAGTGACTCTTTCCCTGGGGAGAAGAGAAGATAACCACACACACCAGTCTGACTATGGTCCTGGCAGTGGGCTGGGGACAGATGTTTGGTCTGAGTGCATATCCCACCCATCAGTGGGACAACACAGGAAAAACTCCTCAGGGGACAACACAGGAAAAGTGATATAGTTTGGTTCTGTTGCATCTCTGGCAAATTCTTGGTCTGATTAACTCAAGCTTAAGATGGCCCCAGATTGGCTCACTAACAACACAAGGACAAAACACTGCCTACAAAAGGCAAAGAAAACCATGCAGATGACTGGACTGAAGGCAAATTCAGGTCAGCCACAACAGCCGGGCACATGCAGTAGACATAGGAGACCCCTTGAGCACCAGATTCTAGTGAACATGGGATATTGCATTGCTGGGCACTGTAATGCCCTTCATAAGGCCACTACTTCCAAGAAGAGGGGACATAACTTTTCTAACACATAGAAACAGACACAGAAAGTTAGACAAAATGAAGAGACAGAACAATATGTCCCAAATGAAAGAATAGGACAAAATCACAGCAAGAGACCCAAACCAAATGGAGTTAAGTAATATGCCTGATAAAGAATTTAAACTAATTGTCATAAAAATACTATATTTGAGAAAAGAATAGAGGAGTTAAGTGAGATCCTTAACAAAGAGATAGACAACGTAAAAAAGAACCAATTAGATATGCAGAGCTCAATAACCGAAATTAAAAGTAACACTAGATGAAGTAAACAGTAGACTAGAGATGGCAGAAGAATGTGTCAGCAACCAGGAGACAGGGTAATGGAAAGCAGTCAAGCTCAACAAGAAAGGGAAAAAGATGATAAAAATGAAAATAGACTCCAGAAACTCAGTAACACCATCAAGCATAATAATACTTATATTCTAGGGATCCCAAAAAGAGAAGAGAGAAATGGGGAAGGACATTTCTTTGAAGAAATAATAACTGAAAATATCCAAAATCTGGGTAAGGAAACAGAAACTGAGATCCAAGAGGCACAGAGGGCTACCAATAGAAACTGCCCAAGGGTGTCCACCTTGAGACACATAGTAATTAAAATGGCATAAAGTATTGATAGAGAATTTTAAAAGCAGCAAGAGAAAAGAAAAGTGCTACATACAAGAAAATCTCATAAGGCTATCAGCTGACTTTTTTTTGGCAGAAACTTTGCAGGCCGTGAGGGAGTGGCATGACATTGCAAGTGCTAAAAGAAAACCTTGTAGCCAAGAACACTCTATCCAGCAAGGCTATAATTCTGAATAGGAGAGATAAAGAGTTTCCTAGACAAACAAGAGTTAAAAAGAAATTCATCACCCTAAACCAGCATTACAAAAATTTAAAGGGGACTCTGAGTGGAAAGGAAAGAAAGACCAGGGGTAAGGAAAGGAAAGGAATGGAACATAGAAGTAAGAAAAGTAGGAAGCTCAAAAGCAGTAAAAATAAGTTTAGCTATAAAAATCAGTCAAGGCATTCACAAAGTAAAAGGATATAAAGTATCTGATACCATGTACCTAAAACATGAGTGGGAAAGGAGTAAAGAATGTGTTCAAATGTAAGCGACTATCAACTTAATGTAGATTTCTATATGAAGAAAATGTTATATACAAATATAATGGTAACCACAAATCTAAGTGCAGTAATAGATATGCAAAAAAATGAAGATAAAGGAATCCAAGTGTATCACTAAAGAAAACCACCAAACTGTGGGATGAAAGAACACGAGAACAAAGAGAACTACAAACACAAACGCAGAACAAATAACAAAGTGGTAATAAGTTACATACCTATCTATAATTCCTTTGAATGGAAATGGACTAAATGCTCCAGTCAAAAGACATAGGATGATGAAATGGCGAGAAAGCAAGACCCATCATATGTTGCCCATATGAGACTCACTTTAGATCTGAAGACACATGTAGATTGAAAGTGAAGGAATGGAGAAGTATTTATCATTCAAATGGAAGTGAAAAGAAAGCTGAGGTAGCAATACTACTATCAGAGCAAAGACTGTAACAAGAGACAAAGAAGGACACTACATGATCATAAAAGGAACAATCTAAGAAGACGATAGAACAATTGTAAATATGTATGCACCCATAATGGGAGCACACAAATACATAAGGCAGCTAATAACAAACATAAAAGAAGTAATAAACAGTAATACAATAATAGTAGGGACTTTCATACACCATTCAGATCAATGGATAGATGACTGAAACAGAAAATCAAAAAGGAAATAGTGGCTTTGAATGACACTTTGGACCAGATGGATCTAACAGATATATTCAGAACATGCCATCAGAAAATAGCAGAATACACATTGTTTTCATGTGCACACGGGACATTCTCCAGAATAGGTCACATATTACGCCACAAAACAAATCTTAACAAATTCAAAAAGATCGATATCATAACAGTGCATCTTTTCTGACCACAACACTGTGACACTAGAAGTCAATAGCTAGAAAAAGTATGGAAAGAACACAGATACATGGAGGTTAAATAGCATGTTGCTAAACAATAAATGGGTCAACCAAGAAATCCAAGAAGAAACAAAAAAATACATGGACACAAATGAAAATGAAAAGACAGTGCTCCAAAATCTTTGGAATGCAGCAAAAGTGGTTCTAAGGGTATTTTATAGCAATACAGGCCTACCTCAAGAAACAGGAAAAATCTCAAATAAACAACCCAAGCTTACACTTAAATCATCTAGAAGAAGACGACCAAACACAACCAAAATCCAGCAGAAGGAAGGAAATAATAAATATTAGAGCAGAAATAAATTATATAGAAACTAAAAAAACAAACAAACAAACAAACAAACAGTAGAACATCACTGAAACCAGAAACTGATTCTTTGGGAAAAAAACAAAATTGATAAGCCTTTAGATGGACTTACCCCCATCCCTGAAAAAAAGAGGACTCGATAAACAAAACAGCAGGGGCACCTGGGTGGCTCAGTTGGGTACATGACAGACAGCATATTGTACACCTGAAACTAATATAATACTCTATGTCAACTATACTAAAATTAAAATTAAATTAAAAAAAGGGAATAATGAAGGTTTTGTCATGTTGAGTGTGAGGTGTGGCAAAAAGGCCAAGTAGAAATGACTACTGGATGGCTGAAGCTATAATTCTGATTGCTAATGAGAACATAGCATGATTTGGGAGTTATTAGTAAGGAAATACCAAATTCATGAAAGGGAGACCTCTGAGGGATGGAGAGTACAAGAGCAAAAAATCAAGATCCAGTAATGAAAGAGTTTATGGAATTGTTAGCTCAGTCTAGTTCTTGATGTATACATGGGAAAAACTGAGGCCCAGAACAAAGAAAAAACTTGCTTAAAATTACTCACTAATTCAGTGGAATCAGAGTCTATGTCTCTTCACTCCCTGTCCATAGCCCCCTTTCTTCCACTGATACTTATCTCAACCAATTTAGATGTTCTGCAACAGACGACTAGAGCTGCTCAAGTGAAACTGAAACTTGAAATGGAAACCAAAATCATGTAGAGAAAGAGAATATTGCCTTCCTTATTTTTAATCATTTCTGCCCAGCAGTTCTTAGGTTTATGTTAGAAGACATGACCTCTGGGGATCAGGGGACTGCACATTCCCTGGTGATCACACATGAGTTTATTTCTCTCTCATTTAAAAAATTTTTCCCCTTAAGTTTGTTACTTGTGTGTGTTTGTGTGCATGTGTGTGTGTGTGTGTGTGTGTGTGTGTGCATGTGTGTGTGCGTGTGTATGTGTATTATTGTGTTTATGTTTTGCTAATTTTCTTTCTTGGAGGACCATTTGCTGAAAGATATTTGAAATATTGCTAGGGAATATATGGCTCATATTTCAAAACAAGAATTTCCCCTTTTCCTCAGCTGCTGGGGAACCCTGTCCTGAACATACTCACCACTTCCTATGCCAGGAGATTTACCTTGACATGCTTCCTAATTCATACTCCTCGTCCTTCAACTTTTCCCACCAGTGACAGAGAAATTAAAATTCACTTTTAACCACTGTTTATTAACGTCTGTCTACCGTGAATCAGGGTTCCATTTAGTTGAAATGAATTATTTCATTGGCCAAGTGTGATCAGTATAATTTTACCTGTCTTATAAATAAGGAAATTGAGACACAGATAACAGGTTGTGTGATGTGATTATGGTAGACAGAATAAGGATCCTCCAAAGATGTTCATGCCCTACTTCCTAGAACCTGTGAATATGTTACCTTACATGGCAAAAGTGACTTTACATATGTAGTTAAGGATTTTGAGATGAAAAGATTATGCTGGATTATTTAAGTGGGCCCAACATAATCACAGAGGTCCTTAAGAAGAAGTCTGAAGGTTTAGAGTCAGATGAGACATGGTGATGGAAGCAGAGAGGTTAGAGAGACACAGATTTGAAGATGCCATGCTCTTGGCCTTGAAGATGGAGGAAGAAGCCACGAGCCAAAGAATGCAGATGACCTCTAGAAACTAGAAAAGACAAGGGAAGAGATTCTCCCCAGAGCCACCAGAAGGAATGTCACACTGCTCACACTTTGAAATTAGAACTTCAAACATTTTTAAATAATTGTTAGTTTACTTCTGAGAGAGAGACAGAGTGTGAGTGCATGAGGGGCAGAGAGAGAGGGAGACACAGAATCTGAAGCAGGCTCCAGGCTCTGAGCTGTCCACACAGAGCCCAATGTGGGGGTGGAACTCACGAATCATGAGATCATGACCTGAACCGAATTCAGATGCTTAACCAACTGAGCCACCCAGGCAACCCTAAATTTTTCTATTTACTTTTGAAAGAGAGAGAGAGAGAGAGAGAGAGAGAGAGAGAGAGAGAGAGAGAGAATGAGAACATGAGGGGTGAGGGGCAGAGAGAGAGGAAGACCCAGAATTTGAAGCAGGATCCAGGCTCTGAGCTGTAACGCAAGGCTTGAACCCTCAAGCCATGAGATCATGACCTGAGCCAAAGCCAGGTGCTTAACCAACTGAGCCACTCAGGAACCCCTGAAATTAGAACTTCTTACCTCTAAAATTGTAAGATAACAAATTGGCATTGTTTTAAGCCACTAAGTCTGTGGTAATATATTACAAAAGCAAAGGAAGCTGATACATTAAAGTTAAACAGCAGGTAATTTTTCCAGTGATTTCTGTTTTTCCACATGTAAAGAATGCACTTTATAGACATGTAACTGAACCCTATCTTGCTTGACACTGTTTACCCCTTATTTCTTTGTGACTCTCTTCCCTTGCATCTAAGATAGTAGATGCTCCTTAACCTCTTCCTCATTCTCTGATCATTTTCTAAATTATGTGTTGCATCTTTTACTTATTGTCTTCTGAATATATTTCTCTTTCCTTTCCATCTCCTTGCTTCCCTTTTCTTTCCTCCATTTCATACTGTCCCTAACATTCACCCTTCATAACTCCTACTTTTTACATTTATGCTAATGATTCCCAAGAATGTCTCTTCTCTAAATTTTAGACTCCCCAGTTCATATCTATCCTTGGAGAACTGAGAACCAAGGCAGAGAAAATTTTAAATACAGCTATAGACCAAAGACCAATAACCTTCAAAAGTACAATAGATATGACCTTTCAATAGAGATGATAAAAGTCAGAAGACAATATATTTACATCTTTCTTTAAAGTTTTTAACATTTATTTATTTTTGAGAGACAGACTATGAGTGGGGGAGGGGCATAGAGAGGGAGACACAGAATCAGGATCAGGCTCCAGGCTCTGATCAGTCAGCACAGATCCCGATGTGGAGCTCAAACTCGCAAACTGAGCTGAAGTCGGCTGCTTAACTGACTGAGCCACCCAGGTGCCCCATTAGGAGATAACTCTGAATATTAACTGAAAATGTTGAACATGATATGATGTGTGTAAACTATGATATTATTGTTTATATACCTCAATACATGACAAGAATGAATGGTACCAGGAATGAAAATGAATACATGCTCTGTGATGAAACTCCAATGCTTCATTAATTCTATGACTGTGAAATTTTCATTTAGCATTTTCACCATAACTTCAAAGAGAATTATAAGTTAATTTCATCTTCAATAATTGTGCTAGTCCAGGAGAATTTGGGGTACCTGGACCAGAAGTTCCTAAAAGTTCTGTGACTCAAGCAGTGGTTCATTCCCTATATTGGACTGTGTTAGCAAATCCTACCCCATCCCACCAAGATAGATATCTTGAGGACTGAGAAAGTGGAAGACCATTGCAGAACTGGAAAGGGTCCCACTCCCAGTTCCATCTTAGAACAGCAGTGGGTACATATGGTCATTCCTGTAAAAACAAAGCACTTCCACTCAGAGATCCATTTGGAATTGGACCCTGCAGACATCTACTCTTTGCCGTACATGAATGGTCTTAAAAAAGAAAGTGCTAAGGAGAATGATCAACAGAGAGAGAATTTCTATTTTGTAAGTTACACCTGCAAGAATGCTAATATAGGGAAGAGGTAGGAAATCTTAAGAATAGTTCTGGCCTATTTTCAGATCAAGTACTTTTTCCTTGTTGGTCAAAACATTTATTATATCCCTGAGGTCTGTTTAAGTCGAATGGGTGAGACATGGTATTCAAGGCATTTCTAAAGCACAGTCCCCCAAAGTCATAGTCTTCTCTGCTTATTGCAACCCCAAACATCTTTTGTTTGTATGGCCTGAAAGTGTCAGCTGCAAGAGAGGAGTTCCTCCAGCATTGTTTCTTTTCCAATTTTATTTAGTTATTGTCTTCGCCTGGTTCTTCTTCTGGGACACCTCCAAAGCTGTTGCTGAGGACCAAGGGCACTCCTTGTTCACTTTTTGTGACATCTTCTGTGGCATCTGGAGCACTGTGGACATTGTCTAGCTATTTTCTTTTGCAGCTGCAGGAAACATCAGGTGGAGCTGTATGAGATCGTGTGGCATGCTGTTTGGGGCAGATCTGACAACAGGTCTAGGGTTTATTTTGGAACATGCCTTTTGAGATATGGGGGTGGAAGTTTCCCTGCAGAACCCATGGCTGGCATGAAGGAAGAGACCCTCCCATGGTTGTCCTGGGGCTCAATGAAGGCCACATCCCAGTGTCATCGGGGCCCCATCCCTGATTGCCCTACCTTTTTGACTGCTAGTCCTTCTGCTGCGTTGCTGTCCTATTCATACTCTCTTTGAGAGCTGTCAACATCCCCTTCTCTGTTGAGGACCCTGGCACATGTGAGTGTTGTGGGACACACAGTGGTGATATGTGCCTCTGTCTCACATGGATGTGGTTTTACACACACTGACTGAAGGACATGAGTGTGTGGGGAACAGACAGTGTGGACTTCCCTGATCGACTTGCCTCCAGATGAGGCAGCATCTACAGATCCTGAAACTCATAGTTGAAAGTGGTACCCTGAGGTGACCCCGTATTTCCCACAGCATTATTGGAGGTTCACGGGACCCGAGGACATTGGAATCTCCCAATCAGATAGGGATCCTATAAGCCCCCTCCCCATTGATACTGCGTCTACTAAGTGCTCCCAGGGATGCACAACTAGGCAATTTGAGCAGTTGTACCATCTCAGGTTCTCTCCATGACCAGGAATGAAGCCTGTGTCATCCTGCCCATCCTCCAGGCTGTCACTCTCCCCATGACTGTGCAGGATGTTGCTTAGGTCCTTCCTTGCAACTCATACTCCGCGTTCCCCTTCCTCTTCCCTTCCCAGATATACTCCATTTCTATTCTTCTGACAGCCTCCACAATTATACTGTTCTCAAATACGAGGAAAGAAAGATGATTTCCTGGCACCACTCAATCAATCCCTGATCTCTCCTGTTTGGAGAGCACCTGTCATGCATCTGGGCTGCTGGGTACTGAGAGGGAGAGAGTACTGACAGCATCCACATATCCAGTGTCCATTCTGTCATTGAGATGACCTTCTTTGGGACACATTTTAGCCAAAAACAACCTCAATATTTCCCTTAACCTTAAAATATGTTAAGCGAACCTGTTGTCAATCATTTCTACTATTTTCAAAAAATCTGGAAACACAATTGCATGGGGAGATCTGTATTGATCTCAGTTCAAATGGTAGCTAATGCACATACATTCAGGTACTAGACACTTGTGTACTATTCAACATGGATCTTGTGTTGATATAGAAATGTTTCTTAATTTCTATAGTTATTATACTATGATTGACTTAAGGAATTTAAATTTGTAGCTATGAAATCACTGAAAAACCTGCCTAACATTTTATACTGTTCTGGTTGTACAGGACAGTGAATGAAAAAATTACTCTCAATCAACTTAGTGAGTAAATTTCCATGGTACCTTCCTCTGGTATGGGAAGAGTGTGCACCTGATGTGCGACCAGAAGAAATCTCCTTTCTTTATGGATATGGTTGTCCTGGGTGGCACATCTTGTGCTTCATTGCTATGGTAATTTCCTGGGAAATGCAAAGAATTAGAGAGTAAGTTTGGCATCTTGCTGGCATAAGACCACAGAACAATTCATCATACTTTACACATATTCGACCTCCCACTATCCCTACTCGCCAGTTTCCCAACAAATCTCATGCTTTCAAAATGGACTTAGGAAGATGTCAATCTTTGGTTTGCATTGAAAACAGCCAACAACCAGGTTTGGTGGGCCAATCCTGTTACTTAGCAGAGACATTAATAGAAATACAGTAAAGCGCAGTCACCACACCTGATGGCCAGGGTTGACATCACATTAAGAATCTGCATGTACCTGACAGAGGTAGGAGAGGGCTCTGTTCCTCAGCTTCCTGTTCTCACATGTGAACGTGTTAATATGCTATGCTCATTTGTGTGCTGTGATGGGGCTGAAAGTGATGTACTACAAGTGAAACCTCAAGAACAGTAAAATGTGCTGCTTCACAATTCACAAGATTTGGGTCTAAATTAAACTTGAGTCATAATTTGGCTCTGTTTATATGCATAGTGTCTTAGGATAACTACCTTAAGTTGTTCATTTGCCAAAGCCTTCAGACTACATCAAGTCCCTCTTTTCACTGGCAGATGGACATGAATGTGAGTGGGGATTCTCTCGTCACACTGGTGAGGTTCTCTTTCCCCACCTTGCAGTACACAATGTACCCTTCTCTGCTCTTTGGAAGAGAGCCAAGTGCTCACAGCGATGCTCAGTCTCTGAAGACATTCATCTCTTTGAATTACACTTTTTGCCAAGCAAACAGAACTACAACTATGGTCAGTGGTGGGTGCCTGATTTTCCATCTGAGAAAATCAGGTTTATTCTCCACAATAGTACCTGAAGATAAATGTTAGATCCCATTCTAAGCAGGTGGAAAAAGAAGGAGTGACTTCTCCCCAGCTAGACTTGTCAGTTCCTGCTTTCTCCAATTCCTACTGGATCTAGGTGTGGCAGGTGGCTGCATGGCAAGCCACCTGCAGAAGGAAGAGACCCTGCCCCACCACACTGTGACTTGAGTGATGTTGGAAAGATTCACTGTGGAGCCTCGGATGAAGAGTGCTGTGTGTGAGGAAAGTGGCAAGAATGATGTACCATGACCAATCATGCCACAAGACCTGCCAGGAGGTGAGGTCCTGTTGTCACTGACTCTGTGACAGATATTGTACTACATGTGATTTGTTTTCCTGGTACATTGACATCTGTTGGGCGTACAATGAACACATTTAAATTGTACTGTATGATGCACTTTTATATGCATACACATTCATGATGTAATGGTGATAGGATTTTTTTATTGAGATAGTCGACACCATTAATTATAATGTTTAGGGAGGTATATACATCATGGAAACACACTGTACACCAAACTTTCTCTCTCACACACACACATGCTCACACACAGACACACAGACACACAGACACACAAGCACTGAGAGTTACATAACATGGATTCACATGTAGACACACCTACCTCCCTGAACACAAACATACACCACTTAATGGCACTACCACTGCTTCCACAGATGCTATGTGACCATAGGTCTTTTCTGGGAAAACCCCTTTGGACTGCCATGTGTCTTATTCTAATTACAGCAGGAGCTGGAATCAGGGTGGCTCTGCACAAGAAACCTGCAAGAAAGCCACACCTTTCTCATCTTCCAGATTTCTCCTCCCAAGTGAGGGACTCCAGAATACATACCACTTTCACATTCCAGCGGGGTGCTCTGCAATGTCATAAAAGAACACACTGTGAGGGTCAGATAATGCTGTGTTTTGTTTGCACAACTCTTTAGTTATCTTAGTGACATGAGCAAATGAAATGGGAAAGAGCAATAGAGGCCAGCGAACCCCAAAGCAAGAGCAGAGCAAGCATAATCATAGACAAAGGCATCAAAGATTCCTAGAGGGTATACGTCCCAAGCCCTTTTTAAAATTTTTAAATGTCTATTTATTTTTGAGAGAGAGACAGAGTAAAGCTGGGAGAGGGTCAGAGAGAGAAGGAGACACAGAATCCGAAGCAGGTTCCAGGCTCTGAGCTGTCAGCACACCCCCTTATGTGCTGCTCGACCTCATGCTCCATGAGATCATGACCTGAGTGAAATTTGAACAGTTAAACGACTGAGCCACCCATGTACTCCCCTAGTCGATTTGGAAAAATGATATCCAAGAATGAAAATTCGCTGCTGGTGAAGAGCTCACTATCCTGCAGATGGTACCTGATTCTGCTATTTTGAAACACCTTTGTAAACATGTATCTGTTGGTAATGAACTGTCACTGGACATTGTCACTTTTAACTAAGTGGTATATACCAATCAGTGTGCACACACTGAGAGTCATATACCTTAATTCTATTTAAGGAGAAATAAAATAATCTTCATTCTTACACAAGGAAAGGCAAGCTTACCTCCGAAGTCGATGTGGTGTCTCCGTCTCTGCTGTCAATGGAAACTTCTTCTGTCCGGTCATTGATGGAACCTAACAAGATACACAGATAGTTTCAGGACGCCAGTGGGACTGCTCAGGAATTTTTTCTGGGTTTTTGCTTCATGGAGTTATTGACACAAGTATATGGAGATGGGTGGTTCCTGAATATCAACTGACCTGCTGCTGGGTCATCCTTGGTAGATAAAGAAAGGTAAAGGAAAGGAGCAGGGAAGGAAATAGAAACAGGCACTCTGAATTTTAGCTGCAGGGAATCTCACCAATGTGAAATATTGGAAACAGTGAGATGCATGCTATGCTTTGCTGATGGAGTCCTATGACCCAATGCCTATTTGAAGTTCAGGAAATGATCCTGCATTGTGGACAATTTGAAGACAATGTGTGTGCCCTGGCTGTGCTGGAGATATGCAACCAGGGTGGTGGGAACAATCCTCACTACCAAAGTTTACTCTGGGTTCCTGTTTATCAGGGTCCTTTTAGTGTGCACTACAAGGTTTGAGCATGTCTTAAGGCTTATGATACTGTTATGAAATTGACTAGAAATCTTCCTGATTCTTCTCTGCCCGGACTCCATATGAGAGACGATCCTAGGTGTGAAAGATATCTGGCCAGTTATTTCTCCTCCGTCTCCATCTCCAGAAAGGGAATATGAAACAGACGTTCAGGTACAGCAGTTCTGAGGGAAGAATGTACTGTTGTAGGCAGTGTGTGCAATGAGCCTGACTTAGAGTCCTGGAAATTGGACACCTGCATTCTGTGTAAGTAGCACTTGTCTTCTGAAGAAACACAAATTCCACACACATTACATCACATCACATCACATCACATCACAGGGAAAGAACCCACGACCCTCATACACAAAAACCACACCACCTAAATGACCTCCGTGCTGTCAGGAACTGTGGAACAAGGTTACATTTTTACCATACAATCCGTTTTTCTCACAAAACCCCATCCGCCACTCCCAGCAGGAACCCAGAAATCAGGGATTCTCTCCAGACCAAAACAGATGTGAAAGCCTCACCCTCAGAGTCAGCAAGAGTTGTTCTCAAGAAGTTTCCAATTCCAGAATATATACTATGAACCATTACTGTGGTCTCACCCTGCAATTACAGAAAAGGCAACAGTGTGAGGTTCACATCATCCTGTGCACAGGGTTTGCATGTGGATTTTGTTCTCAGGGTGATGTTAGCAGCTAGTCGGAATGCAGGTTTTGAGTCAATGATTCAAACAATCATACAAAGGTGACCTGTGAAAAGCCTCCTGTTTTCAAGGCCACATCTCGCAAGTCACTTTAATCAGCACATACAAAATTATTTTCCACAGAGGAAAATTATCTCCTGACAAATGCTGACTACCACACAGTTTCTCACTGGTGGTGTCATTATTACTTTTTTCCCTTGGGAAAATCATATCAGTTGGTGATAGAATCTCAGGAAAAACCTTGAGCAGTAGTAAATTGGATATAACCTCACGGATGGCCAAGCACAGATGTTCATATCTTAATTCCTTTGAAATCGAAGTAAAGCAATAGTGCTCTTTCAGAAAATATCTTTACCTGAGGAAGAGTTATGGGTGCTTCCTCCGTCTTTGTGCTGGGAAGCTCTTGCATCAGGCCCTCGGGGGCAGCTAGGAAGAATCAGAGCAACTGTCAAGACACTGGTGGGGCAGCTCAGGAACTAGTCAGAGGTTTTACTGATTGAACATGAGGCAAGTGTGTGCATGTGGGTGAAGAGTAATTATGGACTGTGCTGCAGCTGGGCATTCTCTAGGGGGACCAAGGATGGCACAGAAAAGGAGCAGGAAAGATATGGGCAACAGGGCTTCTGTCTTTCTAGCAAAGACGATCCTGATGAAGGTGAGATAGTTAATGAAAGTCATGGAAACCGTGAAGTACCTTGTATATAAAGATTGAGTCTCATAGCCTTTCTTGATGGCTTGAAGGTCAGCCAGGTTATCACTGTCTTCCTCTTTGAAAATCTGTTCTTCCTCCAGAATCCTCATCGTGTATCTGCTAGGATTTTATATTCAGCATGTCTACTTTGGAATTTGTCATTGATGAAAGGCAACTTTGAATGTGAAGCTGTATTTCATCCTAGGAAATAATCCTCTTAGATTTCCTCATGAGTCATTTGTCATAAAAATTATTACATCTACAAGCCTTGAAAATACTGACATCCCACCATGCGAAAGAAAACACTATCAATCTCCTAATATACTCCTCCCACTTTTCTTTGGTGTATACAATTTATGTGTGTCCAGTGAGTCAGTGGCTGTCCATCATGGCCCACGCCATCCAACACATGAAAAGTTCCTTACTGAGGGGAGGCCTGGAATGAGCACTGAAAATCTCTACCATTGCCGTGCAGGAGGTTTGAAATAAGAGTGCTAGACACATAGCTTACCACCCAGTTTTACTTTGAAGTCCTGTTTCAGAATCGCCTGTGCTTACAGTATTATAGTATTTATTTCCTTTTGTGTTCAGGTTTATTCCCTTAGTTTGAGAAAGTTAATGGGCAGGGGAAGAGCACAGAGAGAGAGAGAGAGAGAGAGAGAGAGAGAGAGAGCATCCCAATCAGGTTCCATGCTGTCAGCACGGAGTTTGACAAGGTGCTCGATCTCCAGAACCTTGACAGCATAACCTGGGCCATAATAGAGTCAGACACTGAACCGACTGTGCCACACAACAGCCCCCAGAATTGGAGCATTTCTAATGCTTATGGGAATGTTATCAAATACACTAAGTGATCTCTCTCTTCCTTTTCTGCTATTGCCCATGTATAAGCAATGACCTCATCTATGAGAGATGTGGACCTACACTGTCCTCCATGCAGCATCACAGCTTCCCGAATCTCTGGGCTGACCATAAGAATGTAGCCTTTCTGTGTGCATTTGAGACCAATGGCATGCCCAAATTATCTGCACCTACTTCTGTGCCCTGCTTATGTGACCATTTAGGCCACTGTGTAAGTTTGGGAAGTGTTTGGGCCTTGTAGAGTCTAGCATTTCCAGCCAGCTACACATTGCTAAAATTCATTTCCTCTGTGACTAATGGTGTCATGGATGAGTGCTAGGTGTATATTAGTAGTCCAGAGCAACTGGGGACTGACTCCTAGGTTCAGACCTTGGCTTTCCACGTAATAGGGCAAGGGTTTGGGTCATACAGAATACATGGTCATAGTGCTTTACTGGACATTCTCTCTCCATACACCTTAACCATCATAACCAGGAAGAACCCAGAACAAGGATGCAACCTTCTTTATCCCTTAGAGTTTTCAACAAAGACTGATTTTCCTGAATATGTACACTTTTCCTTTGCCCCAGCGTCAGCTTGTAGTTGAGAAAATAAAACATGATGAAGATCACACCATCCTATACACTTTGGCACAGGTCTTTTGTTTGGTAAAGATCAGGAATTAAAAGATTGGGTACACTGGTTGTGTTATTGCCCACCCCCAAGTTAAGGAGGACACATGTAAGGATTTTGTGCTTTTTATGGAAGATGTGTCAAGTTCATTCCTATCATCAAAGGCAAAATTCTCTTTAGGAGGAACATGCCCTGCTGAAGAAAGTGTTCACTTGCATATGGTTTGAAATGGGAGATGTCATGTTTTATTGCCCCTTCATAGCTGCTGTCACTTGGTAATAGACTTTCACTCAGCATTCCCCCAAGCAAGGAAACTGCATATCTCATCGTTAAGGTCCATTATTAGATTTGCCTCCCTGTATTCAATTGAAGAGGTAAGAAAGGAAGTAACATTTCTATCTCAGAGAAAGTGGGATGAGATTACCTCAGAAAGAGATGGGACCACTTCCTCTGCCCTACCTCTAGGAAGGTCCTCAGATGGCCCCTCTCTGGAATCTAGGAGAACACAGAGTACTCATCAGGACATTGGTTGTGCTGCTCAGGAACGACTCAGTGTTTTGCTTGAGTGGACATGGAGCCACAGTGCATGAACGTGATTCCTGAACAAGCAAGGCCTGAGCTGCTGGTCCAACATCCTTGGTGCACAAAGAAAGAGGAGAGGAGAGGAGCAGGAAGGAAAGGAGAAAGAGAGCCTTTTGTTTCAAGCCAAAGGGATCTACTTGGTGTAAAATCATCAGTCTCAAATAGGGAAACAATCAATACACACTGTGTTTCAATGACAGAGTCCCCTGACTTGTCCTGCCCACTTGAAAGGACAGCCACATTCCCACTATTTCACCTGTCACAGGACCATTTCATGTTCCAGGCCTGCATATATGCCGCTACTGAATTTGTCTTCTATTCTGTTGCGTTATTAGGTTTGTATAGGATGAAATACACATCAATTTGATCCTTCTATGACTGTGCAAGCACACACTGAGTGGTATTCTTTACACAAATAACGATATGGACTCAGTGCTCACATCTCCAACACATTTCCATTCTATCTTAAATACCCTCTCTCTCCCTTCCCACTGCTCCAGCCATCCTACTTTCCACTTTCTGAGTTTATGCATTTGTCTACTCTAGTTTCCTCATGTATGTGTATGTTTTTCCAGGTGTGTCTTCTTTCAAAAAGCATATTACTTTTTCAAGGTCCATCCATTTGTAGCATATTATAAAATTTATGATTTTTTATGTCTGAATAGTTTTCCATTGTCTGCACAGTTCATATTTTATTTATCCTCTCATCACTTGATGGACTTTTGGAAGTTGTCTCTATGGCTACTGGTAAAACTGCTATTGCGGACATATGGTGCATGATTTCTGTTACTTTAATGGGGATACTTGTCATTCTGCATTTGTCAATCTCATAGAATCCTAAAACACATAGAAGGTGTTTCAACCTAAACTGTGGACTTGACTTCATAAGAAGTATTGATGTTCTTTCATGAATTGTGACATATGTAATATCCTCATGTATGATGTTGTGAATGGGGGAAAGTGGAGCGGTGGTATATTGGAATTTGCTGTATTACCTGTTCAAACTTTATGTTAAGTGAACCTGTTGTCAATCATGTCTACTATTTTCTCATAATCTGGAAACACTGTTTCAGGGGAAATCTATATTGATCTCTGTTCAAAAGGTAGCCAACGGGCATACATTCAGGTACTAGACACTTGTGTACCATTCAGCATGGATCCTGAATTGATACAGAAATGCTTCCTAATTTCTATAGTTATTGTACTATGATTGACTTAAGGAATTTAAATTTGTAGCCATGAAATCACTGAAAAACCTGCCTAACATTTTATACTGTTCTGGTTGTACAGGACAGTGAATGAAAAAATTATTCTGAATCAACTTAGTAAATTTCTACAGTACCTTCCTCTGGTACAGAAAAAGTGTACACCCTGATATGCGACCAGAAGCGGTCTCTTTTCTTTATGGATATTGTTGTCCTGAGCGGCACATCTTCTGCTTCATTGCTACAATGATTTCCTGGGTAATTCAGAGAAATAGAGAATAAGGTTGGCATCTTGCTGGCAGAAGACCATAGAACAATTGGTCATACTTTACTCATAGTTCAACCTTCCATTCTCCCTACACTCAACATCTGCTTGATAAATTTCATGCATCAAAAAATGGACTTAGGAAGATGTTGAGCTTTGGTTTGCACTGAAAATGGCCCACAGCCAGTTTGGTGGGCCAATCCTGTTATTTAGCAGAGACATTAAGAGAAATGCAGTAAAGCACAGTCACCACATGTTATGGCCAGGGTTGACATCACAATAAGAATCTACAGACACCTGACAGAGGTAGGAGAGGATTCCGTTCCTCCATTTCCTGTTCTCACATGTGAACGTGTTAATATGCTGTGCTCATTTGTGTGCTGTGATGGGGCTAAAAGCG
Organism: Panthera onca; assembly: GCF_046562875.1. Lineage (NCBI taxonomy): Eukaryota > Metazoa > Chordata > Mammalia > Carnivora > Felidae > Panthera > Panthera onca. The sequence goes on from NC_138339.1 coordinate 150,429,441, forward strand.
ATGTACTACAAGTGAATCCTCGAGAACAATAAATGTTGGGTGCTTCACAATTGCTCTGTAAGTGTTCTGTTACTGCATGTATGCAGAAGGAGCTAGACAAATAATGGTTTACTCCAGAGAGGAGAGTTGGAGGGCTGTATCATGTCGGAGGGTATAAGTTCAGTCTCTCACCTTCCCATGGGAATGATTCTCTACAGTTCAGAGAGTACGTATATTATCTACTCTAGTCATCCCCATGTCAGCACTGTTGGGAGGGCAAGCAGTGGCTGTCACTCATATTTTACAGAGGTGGAGACAGTAATAAGGGACACGAAGTGACCTGATTGGAGTGTCTGCCATGATGTGTGACGAATCCTGGACTGCAAGGTAGTTAGCTCTCTGGGTCAGAGATCCCTGACCACCTGAGATCTTCCCAGGGTCTGTGAGGAAGTGCTCTGGACCTCTGAATCAAGAGCTGTCCTCACTTACAGACATTCTCCTGTCCCAAAGTTTCTATGGGAGACAGTGGGTGCTTGGCAGGAGGGGGTCTGTGCTACAAAAATAATCTGAATCCTAACCCAGCATCCTGCCTCTCTGTTTCAGTTGACAGAAAATATGGTGCAGTTTTTCCAAATCAAGCCCCAATGGAAGACCAGGGAAGTGCACCTTTGGCCATCCTCCCCTAGCTTTTCAGAAAGTCACCTTTCTGAACGGCATTCCCAATAGCCATTTGACCACTCACATGGACGAGTGATCTTCTTGGTACCAAAGCTGATTCAAAATTTTGGGATTCCAAACCAACTGCCCCACTATGACTCAGACAAGAATTCACTACCCTTCAACTGGCCAACCCTGGATAAGAAGTTCATGGGGATGAACAGGAAAGTTACCATCTGTGCTGGGGCTTGCTAATGGAATGAATTAAATCTACAATGCTCAGAGTCTTACTACTGATCTGAGGAAAATCCTGAGGGCCCTGGAATGAGTTCTGGCCTAGAGGCCTAGAGCAAGCTTGGATGCAGTGGCTGCAGAAACACCTCCTTGCTCCTTTCTTCCTCTCCCATATCTAGTCTTTATTCTTAGATCTCTTTATCCTATCTGGACATTGTACATGCAGAGGGCAGATTCCTGTCTCTTCTTAGCGGTCTCCTCCTTGTGCACAGCCTGGAGACCCCACTTCAGGTCTCCCTTTGATGGTTATCAAACAGTCCATTATTTAGTTGCCAAATATTCATTCCACCGACCCAGTGGCATGTTCCCTTCTCCATTGCACACAGGCATCACCCAGACAGCTCACTGTCCCTTCCATATCATCCCAAGAAAATACCCAAGAAATCCCAGTTTATTTCCTTCTAAAATGTCCCGATTTAGACTACTCATAACTATGTTCAGACTTTGACATCTGCATTGAGGAAAGTTGAGCTCAAATGCCCTTCCATGTCATGTCTGTTGCTGGAGTGGAATCAAGATTCTCCTGACCCAATGAGAGCCGTGTGGGTGCATTCACTGTGTGTGTTCCCAGTAAGACTGTGTACATAATAGGCATTCACAAATAGCAGTTTTCAGTATTGAGGAAGATCTTTATGAAAGCCAGCTCCATGGAAAAATCAAATGTAGAACTTAAGTATTACAGCAAAATAAGATACTACATTCATAGAACTCAGTTGACAGGGGTGGAGGTGAACACCAAGAGAAAAGTTCAGTAAAAAATAGCCTACTTGAAAGAACAGAATTCAGAAAATCAATAGGAACATACTTAAAGAACAGCAATTCACATTTCCTGTCATGGGGAATTTCTTACCAGTGACCAAGCTGCAACAGCTCAGCTCGCACAGTGACAGGAAAGGAAGCAAAGGTGCATCATCACATCTCCATGGCAATGAGTCATCAGAGAACTTTCAGAGTGAAGGCACCTCTACATTCTGTGGGTCCAGCTTGCTCCTGTCTGACCTAGTGTGTGTCCTCACGGGCAAGTGGGCCATTTAAGATGGTATGTTTGGTTTCAAAACCTGATTCCTATCCCACACCATATTCTTTGTTTGTGAAGACAGGGATAATAGAAAAAAATGTCCTGCCTTCTAATGAAGTTAACAGTGAAATTTTCAGTTTGGAGAGGAATAAATGGAACATGTTCAGAATAAAAAGATTCCTTTCTTGAGTAGAAATTCCAGCTCATCCCATTTCTGCAATTCCTCATTAATGGGACATATTTAGACAAAACAATTCACATTTGTTCTAGAGAGAAAATGAGCATCAATAGGAATTCAATTTTAAAATGTCATATTACTCTCTCAGCACATAACTATCAAGTTATATCTTATCCTGTATTACATATCTTTACACTGTATGCAACAATATCTGTACATTTAGTTAACTCTTCTGAACTCCATGAATATTGTCACTGGTGCAATACATATTCACGGAGCAATTAATAAAGTAAGATTCAATGTATTCAGTAAAAATATAATCAAGGCTATTTTTGTCTCAATGTATTTATTACTGTGTTTATTGATTCCTTTATTTCCTTATGTATTTAGTTATTAATTTATTTGAAGAGCTTGAGATGGGGAGAGGGTATGAGGTAGAGAGGGGAAACCATAGCATGCTTCATGCTAGCACGGAGGTCGACATGGAGCCTAGTCCCAGGGTCCTGGAATGATGACCTGAGAGAAATCAAGATTCGGACATTCAACAGGTGGAGCCACCCAGGTGCCATTTGCTAAACGAATAGTGTCACATAACAAAACTATACAATTATATATGTGTTCTGACTCTTCATTCATCCAGTAATTACCACAATCCTCACCATATGGTCATGAAAGCCATAGGCATGAAGGAGAGCAGCCACACAAAACATGGCACAAGTGAATTTTATCACATAAATGGAGAGTGTTGCCATATTTAAAACGCAGTAGGTACCCTTCAAGGAATAGAAAGCTATGCAACAAAAATCTCTCAATGTGGATTCATCCAAGTACCCAGAAGGAATCAATCAAATGGGGCATGAATGAAGTATAAAACTGGCATAATATCCATGGTGCTTATTTTCACCAAGGATTACCCCATTGAGGGTCAACTGGTTGGGAAAGAACTGCAAATATTACACTGCTTTGAATAAAGGATGTTTTCAATTGGGAGAGAGCTTCTCTGTATCTAATAACTGGTTTAACAAGTAATAAATGAAGAGTATGTCAGTAAATCTAGGTAAAACCCTCTGAAAATTCTTGTGGTGGTGGCAGTGGCACATGGTTGCTGAATTAATACACCTCAAAGGACATCCAGAAGTGTTAACGCTTCTGACTTCCAGAGGCAAAACCCAGAATACAGGAGAATGGGGCAAATTGAAAACTCTGATGTTAATGTAGGTTCTAAGTTAGCATTTCATTTTGTATGAGTGTGTTTTCAAAAGACCTCCCCCTTGCAAATGCTGGCAGGGTACACTCACTTGACTTTGCTCATGGTCATAGATTGAGGAATTTGACAGGGAATGTGGGGATGCATCTTTTCAGCTCTATGAAGTTGGGGCCTCAGTAAGAAAAGCCTGCTGGCACTGAGCTGGAATCCTCTGGATGTGACTCCTTCTCATGTTTGTTCCCGAAAATGCATTTGGCTGGAGGACCTCCGTGAGACTTCCCATTGGCCTAGGCTTTACCAGCACATGTAGGCTTCTTAAAGGCTCAGGGCTCCACAGGGTGGTGAAACAAGTGACCCAGCAGGGGCTCACGGAATTTTTCCAGCATAAATGTGGAAGTTACACAGCATTATTTTTAGGGTGCCTGTCCAAGTCATGTAAGCACTAGTGTGTCCTCTGATCCCAGGGAAGGGAACAAACCCACCTTTCACTAGGAAGCATGCCAAAAGAATTGCAAGCTGGTTTGTTATCTTGCCACATGGATAGACAAGTCTTACAGCTTACTAGCTGTCATCCCATTCCAAAGTCTGTGGTGCAGGCCATGTTGCTCTTTGGCACAGGGCCCAAGTGGAAGAACAGCATGGGTTGAACTCCTGCCTCCACCCTCATGAGCTGTTTTGGAAGGAAACACATTTAGAAATACTTCCAGAATGGTTATAAGACAATAAAATGGAATGCATATGAAGAATTGTTCTATCAGGGACTCATGTCCTCCACTGACACATCAGGACCTGATTTGTCAGAGGCCCTCCACATAGATGTATGCAATGTGCAGCGTCCACATATCAATTATGCTTCACTGAAGCTAAAAATGAAATCACAACAATAAAAGCAAAAATCAATCCTCTAGCTCTCTACTTATTGCCCTTATGGTAAATTTCTGCCTTGAACTACAAATTCTTAGACAGTAGTATTCAAAGTGTCTTGCCATTATTTCCATGAATTTCATTATTTGAACATCATAGTTTATTTTGTGTATTTTAAGTTATTAATTTTTGAGAAGGGGAGGGGCAGAGGATCCAAAGCGGCCTCTGTGCTGACTGTAGAGAGCTCGAGTTGGAGCTCGAACCCATGTACTGTGAGATCATGTCCTGAGCCACATGAGAAACTTAACCAACTGAGACCCCCTGGCACCTCTGCAAATCTTATTTTATACTTTAGGAAAAGTGTAATTCTCTCTGAATAAAATATTTTCACATTTCATTTGGTTTCTTTAGACATTAGAATATGATTTGCAATATTAGTGAATCAGTGAACCTCAAATAGCAGAGAAAATAGTTTTTCATTCCCATGCTAAAGTCTTTTGAGCCACACTAGGCCTCAGTTCTCTACCTTGGGCCTTCATGATGGAAGTATTTTCCACATTAATATAGGTGTTATATAACTTTAAGCATTCTATGATATGAAATAACAAATCCACAGTATGTCATGGAATATAAACATTTGAAACAAAGTTTTTGTCCTTCCAATCCTTTCCAATATAAGAACCATTTTTTTGGGTATGTATTCAGGCTTTTTCTGCCATTCATAAATGAATACATATTTGTCCATAATTATGTGAATTTTCTACCAATGAGATTAACTCATATTATCCTGTTGTGCAAGTTGTCATTTACAGGAAACCATTAAGAGCATGTTTGTAAATTCATAACACAGTGACCTCACTCATGTGAAAATATGCTCAGTATCACAATGCACACCTTAGAAGCAACTCATTGTGAACCAGGTTTTTTTTTTATTTGCAATTTTTCTATGTGAGAATCCTCTATACATTTGTTGACATATAATGAAGAAATTTCTTTGGATGAGGCTTCTAGAAGTGGGAATATGTAGTGTCAATTTGGAACGAATCTAGATGTAGAAGTATCCTGCATGAAGACATAATAGGTGATGACGGTCAAGGACACAAGAGGACATACCAGGTGGATGGCGAATGTAAGTCCGTGAAATCCCATGCTGAGGACGGGAGGCAGAGAGTTGTCTGGAGAACAGGGCAGGCTTGAAAGCAAACAGGGATCATGAGAGAGTTTGAAAGAAATGCTACACAGGAAAATCAGGAGGAGGGAATGAATGAAAACATGACAAGGAGAGAGAGTATTCAGGAACGGTAAACAGCTCAGTCCCTGGTGGGTGGAAGGGAGGACAAATAATTATGATGCATGGAGTCTATTTGGGGAGGCAAGGTGGGTGCTGTCACATGGTTTGAAACTGATTATGTAGTTAATTCCCTGCCTTATTTTCAAAAATTGTGGAGCATATAAAGCACTATGTGGGGATATCATAGTTTGGGTCACTTCTTGGCAATAGAAGGGGAGGGCCGTCCATGAACATGGGTAGCAAACAACACATAGGGTGTAGGGAGCATCAAATGGGAAGAGCGGTCATTGGTAGAGAAAGCATGGAGTTGGAAAAAGTGGGACTTCAGGTCAGGGAAGTAGGGTGTGGAAGAGAAGCAACGCTGAGAGGGTGAGGGAGCCCACTGTCTTCTGTTATTTTAAGAGTTTAACTGTCACCAAGCCAGTTTATTTCTGAGTTGATTGAAAGTCAAAAGGAAGGAAGTAGGGTGTAGAGGTACTATCACCTTCTGTCCAAAGTGAGGGTGTGATGAGTATTCATGAACAGAAGAGAAACTACATTTGCTCTCTCTCTTACCCTGCAGGTTCCCACATTACCTGATACCCCCAGTTCCTCCTCACTTATTTAACATGATTGGTCGCCATTGTTATCATACTCCATCCCTTATACAGCCCCCAGTGTTAGTGCAGCTCCCCTCAGTAACTGCCCTGCCTCAGCAAATCCCTCATGCTGTTTCCTGTGCATGTGAATCCCCACCTGCCTGTGGCTTTAGGTGCCCATGGACCTGGGGACTAGTTGTGTTGTGAATTTAGGAGACTCTCTTTAGGGTGTCCCTACTTCAGACCCTCCCTGATCCTTCATTTCTTGGACACTGTCTGTAATCCATAGTTATGTCTTATCCTGTTTATAGTACATACTCACTCTTTACTCAGTGTCCTTCAAGTTAAAAAAATATCTTTTATACTTACACAAAGTAAAATACAAGTTATAAGGTAGGCTACATCAGATTTCCTACTGCCTTTTACATGTTTTCACTATTTTTTTATACAAGAAAAAGTTCACCACTTTTTAAAAATTTGCATTCATATTCTTCAGTGAGTTTGCATTTTTTGTAACAGAGACTGCACATGTCTGAAGAGGTTTACTCAGCAGTTTTACTTTTGTGCTGATATTAGAATCGTTTACATTATTGGGCACCTGGGTGTCTCAGGCATTTGAACATCTCACTTCACTCAGGTGATGATCTCAGAGTTCCTGAGTTTGGGATCATGATCAGTTATCTGTACTGACAGTGGGGAGTCTCAAGGCTGCTTCATTCTGTGCCTCCTTCTCTCTCTGCCCTTCCCCAACTCTCTGTTGCTCTCTCCCTCACAGATAAACATTTAAACAATTACAAAAAGAATAACTTTCATTATTTTGAAATTATGAACATGTATTCTTATTTAATTCATATTAAGAAAATGAAGAGAAGTGTTATTTTATAAACTTTTGATTGTTTTTCTGAATTATCCTATCAGTATGGTATATTAAGGTAAATACCCTGAGCCCATCATAATAGATTTCATCTCTCACCTGAAAAACATCACTCCTTCTCATGCCACATTCTTCTAGTGATACTTACATTCATGGTGTAGTGGTAAGAAAGTGAAGAGAAATATTAAATAGTGCTTGTCATTGCAATTACCTTTGATGTTTTACCCTGTACCAATTTTAGATAACAGAAAGACATAAAATAAAACTATTTACTTTTTAAAACTTCGCCTGATTTTTGAGGAGGTAACCGTTCCTCATGAATTTTGGTATTGAAAAGAATATCATGGAAAAGAGTATGTGATAGGATAATATCCAGCAAGGAAAGTGTAATTATGAAGTACCACTCTTAAAAGCACATGCACAATGATAAGACAAAGAAGCTACACAAAATCACACCCTCAGTAAGGCATGACATAGACAATGTGCCAAATTCCCACATGCTGTATGTGACACTATCCGAATAACAAAATACAAATGACACAATTCTGCTTCACTACCTCCCAGGGTTACACCACATATCTAGAGCTTTCCTGGAGGGAAAATCCAGGTCCATAAATGTATGTAGGAGACAGAATGGGAAAGCCAGCAACAGGCCTGAACCAACCTCAGAGGAGAAAGTCCCCCAAGTGTGAAGACACATGTCAGAATATGCGAAGACCTTAGCCCTGACCACAGGACGGGCAGGTGTCACATGCAGTGTTGTGGGCACATGGGGTTCATGAGTTGACAGGAGAGCTCTAGAGACACCACGGTGAAGGGAAGAGAGGAGGGAAGGGGACATTTCACATCTGCCTGCTACAAGGGATCAGGAAAAACTGAATGAAGATACAATCAAACTCTCACTCACAATCAAAGCAAAAATCTATGAGATAAAAACTAGAAACATTGTCTACTTAGCACATAATATCATTTTTCATAAAATAATATAACAACCACTGGCTAAACTCTTGAATAAACTTGGGAGGATGCAACGATATAGAAGATAAAGAGTGACAAGGAGATAATAGCCATGAGAAAACAAAGATGAAGACATGTGAAATGTACAGTTATTTTATAGACCACTAGTGGAAAAATAAATCATGTGCATTTTGATAGGCATTGTATGAAAATTGGAGCCATAGAAATAGATGGGAATGGCTTTGCATTAGAGTGATATAAGTGACATAAACCTCACTTTCTGTATATTTAAAGACAGTGTTAGTGTTGTGGCCACAGAAATGCACACGTTCCTGACGCCAGGGAATGGAGTGCTTACAGCGATACATATCCTGTGATACAGTACCCATGAAAAGTACACAATAGCGAGATCACTGCAGAAAAGAAGGAATTGGAAGGTATCAAGTGCTGAGTGTCCCCCCTGAGTGCAGGGGGGAACAATGGCCTGACTGCTGGTGCCTCAGGGTTTCTCTGCAGGTGGTGGAAATATCAATTTTGTCATGGTGGTGGTGACCAAAACCCATAAATGTACTTAACTTCATTTAATATCTGTTACTTTAAATGTTCTCCAGGCCCTGGTACATGTGTAGTTGGGCTCACATGCATGTGCTCCTGGAACATCTGTGCTGTCTCAGGCAACAGTGTAATCTAGGTATCACTCCCTCTTCCTCAAGGACAGGTCTCACCACAGAGAAGACTCCTGTATTGGAGCCTCCACAGAAGCTTCCCAATTAAAGAGCCTCAGAGATAAGGTCTATGGTCCCAGGGGGTTTTGTCTCATTTCCTTGCTATCGGAGAAACGGTGACTAACAGTCGATGTTCCCACTGCCATGAGAGAGAACACAGTGATAGTCAGTCCTGTCCTCAGGCTGCAGCCCAGAGATGAACAGAAGCCCTTCATTGGCTGAAATATCTCTGGATTCAGAGGAGCAGTTGGGGAACCAATATCCCAACTGTGTACTTGAGTGGGAGTAGTCATACAGGAGGGAGCACACATGCACACAGGGCAAGCACTGCTCAGCACTGCACTGAGGGGATGGAGCCCTGTGGCCCAGCCTTGATTTGGGGCCAGAAGGACCTACCTCTTGTATCCACCACGGCATGGGTCATCCTCACCCTCCTCCATGATGTCACAAGTCACGTGAGGGGAGTCCTCACTGTCTCCACACTGACCAGCACCCACAAGCCCTACCTGAATCTTGTCCCTTTCAACAGGTGGTCACAGGCCTCCCAACTGCAGCCTTATGAAGAAATTCCTAATAAGGATTGAAAATGAGAAAATGGTAGGCAAGAACAGGAGGAGCGCTGCATGCCCATGTCTGAAGAATGTCATAAAGAATTTACAATCAAAGAATGCCCCAGGGGCTGGAACCAGACCCTCCCAATATGGTTCAGAGACAACAGCAGGTGAGAAGGCGGGTCCCCACACTCAGGCACCAGAAATGTGTGAAGACCAAGGACAGGCTGTTGAAAGAACATGGAGGAGTTCAGAGTTGATGTCCTGTGGGATGTGAGGGGCTCCCAGCAGCCAGCAGTGTGCTCTAGATTCCCTGGGTGAACACAGGATGGGTGGCGACAGCCATATAGAGACATTTCTCTGTGACTATCTCCACTGACTTTTTTTCTTTTAAGTGTGTGTGTGTATGTGTGTGTGCATGTATTATTAGTATACCAACAAACGTCAAAACATAGCCTGACACCAAAGCCAGCAAATCAGTATCTGGGAATGTACTGCCTCTCTGTACTTTATTTTTCCCATTACATGACATGCCCTGAGTAGAGAAGCTGCAAAATGACATACACGAAGCTTTTGTCACGATATCAATTCTCCAAACCATTAACTCTGTAACAAATGAAGGATTGAAATTAGATGCAAGTTATGCGGCAGTAGGGAAAAACTCTGACATGAATGCATCACACATGGACAAAATGAATGTGTCACCTAAATTACTTACCAATGAAGTAATACGAGGTTTGCACTATTTGACAGAGGTGAAAACACCTTAAGTCGCCGTGGTTGTACATTCTTGCCCTTCCCAAAGATGGGGATTCCTCTTGGGAGTGAGATCCTAAGAGAATCAGACAGAGTGTATTGGAACGACCATATGTAGAAGAAATTAGACAGGGACCTGTGAGCTGCAAAACCCAGGTGGGGCTTTCAAGTGCCTGCCTTGTGACCAGTAGAGGGTGCTGTGCTACCACCCTGAGGCCCCCAACTCAACTGCTTAAAGGAGACCATTCAGTCATAGGAGCCAGGGCCTGTGTGTTGGGCTCTGTGATCCTTGCTGGAGACTCAGCAGGTGTGTCCCCTCTGTCCTGGCAGAGTCTCTTGAGCAGGTACCTGTGTGTTTTGTCAGCAGGCGCATCATCCCAGGATTTTCCCCATGGGTGAAGACAACCCCCATCCACCTCAGGGTGTGGTGTGGGCTGAGTTCCAGCACCAGGGCTCAGAGGTATTGGCAGCCATTGAATGAAGCCCATTTGCATGGACAACCCCTCATATGGCAGGGGATGGAGGAGAAAAGGAGGCCCAGGGCAACCCAGCCCAATGTGGGGACCAGGGGCAGGGTGACCATGGCCTGGACTCCAGTCCTCCTCTTGTTACTCTCTCACTGCACAGGTCCAGCAAGGCCTTCGGGACACAAAAACATTCTTGAGCTTGTGAGAGCAGTATTGCCACTATTTTTGAGAAAATTTACTGTTTATTCCCAATCACCCATGAGTGTTTGCGTTTTCAGGCTCTGTGTACCAGTGAGGTGACTCAGCCACCCTCCAGGTCTGCAACCCTGGGATCTAAACCCAGCCTCAACTACATGGTGAGCAGGGACTTCATTGCTGGCAGCTATTATATCAGTTGGTTCCAGAAAAAGCCAGGTTGGCCTTCCCTGTATCTCCTGTGGTTCTACTCAGACTCAGTAAGCACCACGGCTCCGAAGTCACTAGCTGCCTCTCTGAACCCACAGATGGCTCAGCCAATGCAGAGCTTCGGATCATGTCTGGGCTGCATCCTGACGATCAGGCTGACTGTTACTGTGCTATAGCTCATGGCTGGGGAGCAGCTACCATTACTCAAAGTGTCTCAGATGATGAGGCAGGGAGATAAAATACTTGCTCCTTCAGACCTTGACTCTGAGCTTCTTTTCAGTGAGAAACTGATGTGGAAACACATGCACGGGACACTGTTCTACTGAAAGACCTGTCAGTAAACTAGGGTAAGAGTGGCACCTGGGTAGTTCAGTCTGTGAAGAATAAGAATCTGGACTTTAGATCAGGTCACTGTCTCACTATCATCAGATTGAGCTTCACATCAGGCTCTGTGCAGGGTGTGAAGCCCCCATGGGATTCTCTCTCTCTCTCTCTCTCTCTCTCTGCCACCCCTTCTCAAAATTGAATAAACACTAAAAAACTGGGGTAAGAGGCTCATGTTTGAATGTAAAGTGAGACAGCATAGGACATCCCAGGAAGACAGGGACGGATAAGGTGTCAGAGCCAACTGTACATCCCCATGGGGTCTGGAGATGAAAAGGAATAAACACTGTCTCTGCACCTGAACGTGTTACCAGTGAAAATTCATCCACATGTCACTTTCATCATGTTGTTGCATACAGTGTGATTTTGTGTCACGGTTAATTTATCCATAGCTGACACAATGACAATAACCCTGGTCCAAGACAGTGTCTTCCCTATGCATGATCCTGGACTGTATCCTATAGAATCCCCCTGACAATACAGCTGACACCCTCCCTCCTCTGCTCCCCTGTGCCTCACTGTCCCTCAGGCTTCAGTATCTCCCTTTGGTGCTTCAGGTCTGAACTCCATGTCCATATAAGATTTCAGAGAAAATGGAAATGATATTGTTGCAGTTTCTAGTCATAGGCCCATCTCTAGGGAGGAGAATGAGCAGAAAAAAAGAACTGTAAGTTTTCCCCAACATTTTCCTTCCTTGTTTTGTCATTTGACAAGACCTGGGTTACTTCTTTTAAAGATTATTTAATTATTTTCAGAGAAAGAGAGAGAGAGAATAAGCAGGAGAGGGGCAGAGAGAGAGAGAGAGAGAGAGAGAGAGACTATCCCTAGTCATGCACTGTGCTGCCAGCACAGAGTCCAATGCAGGGCTCTATCTCACTAATGTGGAGATCATGATCTGAGCCAAAAGCAAGACTTGGATGCTTAACCAACTGAGCCACTCAGGTGCCCCAAGACCTCGACTTCTGATTCTACACATCGTTACCATGTCTGCTCTCATTTAGTCCTCAAGAAAACCTGTCCCAGGGATAAAGTTTCTGAGATAATTGCCTTTAAATGCAAGATGCAAGACAACTATCTCGCAAGATGTTCAGAACCAATAAGAGGAACATTAGGCCATCTCGTCCCATTTTTGATAACACACACACACACACACACACACGCACAGAAACACGCACAAAATATTCTCTCTCTGAGGGTATGGTATCCTGGATTCGGCAGTTTCTTGGGATTCTCAGTCTTGCCAGAAATCAGGATCAACCTGGGCTCACCCAGACATGCTCAGTGTCAGATTGTCCATCATCAGAAAACATTAGGACATCATGTGTGACTGCGGTCCTGACACCAAGGCAGCCAGGACATGCCCTGAGCACCTGCTCTCCTGGGAGGAGGCTAGTGTTCAGGAATCCCAAGGCCAGTCCCTATCCCCTGGTCAGTTAAGCTTCTGACCATCTTTAGGCTCCAGTAAGCACCTAAGGTTGATCAGTACATTGACTCTGGGACAGCAGTCTCAGTGTTGCTCCCAGAGACATCAAGTCTCATGGGGACATGAGATACACATGCTCTGTACACTCAGGGCGGGCTGTCACTCCATCACCCAACACAGTGATACTTCCAGTCAGGCTGGATCTCTATTAATGTTTGTTCAGTCTTAACCTAGGGCCACAGGGCCTGTGACCTCAGGTACACATTATCTACACCTCTCCAACCCTGTAATGTGACCTTTGACAATAAACTTCTGGAACCCATGGGCTTTAGATAATAGAAAATCCATTCCTTCTTTCAAGGGTGACTGAATGAGCAATTGCTTATCATGAAAAAGCTGGACACAAGTCACAGGGACTATAGAAGTCCCACCCTAGAGATCTGTCTGTGTCTGGTAATCCTATCAATGAGATGGCTCTGATTGTCATGGGAACAGTCCTCTCAAGGAGTCCAAGGGACTTCGAACAGAGCTTTCTTCCCTATAGGACCAGAGCCATGATATAAAATTTATGAGTATACACCTATATGTATGTCTATATCTATATATGTATATCTAAGTCCATACCTATATCTACACCATCTACATCTACACCTATGTTCCTATCTATCTATCTATCTATCTATCTATCTAATAAGAACTGGAATAAAGAATCAAAGAAGTTTCCAAAAACTTTGAGATTCTGTTGGATCTAAAAATGTAAGTTAATCCTTTTCCATTCTTGTTCCATCAGTAATTTAACCAAAAATTCCATCCGTATATCCTCTGCAATAAAAACAGACCTGGAAAAGAATATTCATGATTACACCAGCATCTTCACAACTAATGAGGGAAGTACCCTCCTGATGAGGAGGCTACCCACACAAGGATGCACAGGACAGTCCCCACGGTGAGGATCATGAGACCAAACCTTAGCCTGGTTGAGACTGTTGGCTAGGCCCTGAAGCAAACGCTAACCCTGACCAGAAGACTACAACATGCCCTGAAATCAGCCCTCTGGGAAGATCACTGTTCGACTGTTGTTTCAGACACTGTGTCCTCATGTGGCTCATCCTAACCCTAGCCATGGTTCATGCCTTTAGGGGGCCCAACATCTAGGGCTCAGAAAAGAACAGAATGCAGGCCTGTGCCCAGCACAGAATGATTCAGTGAGTAGCACTAAGGTTCCCCATGCCACTTCCAAGGCTGCCCACACACTTGGCTGGCCCCCAAGCCCAAACCCTCTGACTGACAAGCCCCCTGACACACACCCTCAGTTAAGCCTTCCTGGGGAACCACTAAACTGCTATTGCTTCCAGACCTTTCTCAGCATAGGATTTAACCCTAACCCTGGGCTTCACTCTGGCCTTAGAGTTCTCCTTTCCTGGCTCTGAGAAATGAATGGACCTAAGGCTCCTGGATGGTGCCACATTAGTCAGGGAGGCAGGCAGATGATCACCATAGCATTTTCATGTCTGGGATGGAGTTCCAGGAAGGAATGAGGAGCTGAAACGTAAGCCTGTCCCATAAGACTGGCCAGCCCCTGAACCCAACCTTAAGTCTGACCTGCATTCTCACATGTGCCCTCAAGTCATTACATGGGGAGATCACTGCACTGCTCACAGTTTGCACCCTGCAACCGCCTGGGACTGAACCCTAACTCTAGGCAAGCCTCTGGCTCTAAGGGGGTCCACCAAGCATGTGTGAGGAGAGAAGTAATTTGGGGCATTTGACTGGTGCAATATTGGTGAGTGAGAAAGCCTGATGTAAAGCATGATATTTCCACATGAGGCTTATGCCAACAGAAGGAGATCCTGAGCTCAAACCTCTGCCTGGCCCACACAGTCAGCCTGCCCTTGAAGCCAGATCCTAAGCCTCACTCATGCTCTAATAAGCGCCCACCACTCAGGTCTCTAAGGAGAGCCTGTACTGATGTCAGTTCATCCCCTGCCCTCTCCTCCTACCTAAACGACTCCTAGCTATGGATCTGGCCTCTAGAGGCACCACACCCCACCTGTGGGCCAGGATCAGAACTGGTGCTCATGGCTACCTGAGATTTCTTCAGGGAGGAAGACAGAGTTCATCATGACATGTACAAGGCCGGAAGGGCCTGCAGAAGAAGATCAAGAGCCCAAACCTGGGCTGCACTGAGACGCTTGGACAGACCCTGGGGCCAAACACTAAGCCTGAACAAACACTATCACACACCCTTAACTCAACCCTCTGGACAGATCACTGCACGGCTCTTGTTTCAGAGGCTGTGTTCTCCAGTGGCTTGATCCTAAGTCTAGCCATGGTTGTTACTCTCAGGGGGCCTACCCCCTAGGTCTCAACAAAGAAGACATTCGGAGCCCATGTATTCACAGAATGATTCAGTGAGAAGCCGAGAAGTTCTCCATGTCACGTCCAGGGCAATGATGGGGCTACAGAAGGGGATTCTGAACATAATCTGACACTTCGCCCACTCGACGAACACGTAGTCCAACCCTACATCTTGCCCACATATTCCGCTGGTGTCAAGAACAACTCTCAGCCTAATGCATATCCTGACCCTTGCTCTCATGTCAATGCTCTGTGGGGAACACGGCCCTGATGTCAGTCATGACCTTATTCCTCCGAGAACTAACTCTAACCCTAACCTTGGCTGTGGTCTTAGGGGTCTCCCTTCCTAGCACTGAAGAAGAATGGACTTGAGACCCTTGGCTGGCACAACATTCATCAGGAAAGAATGAGGCAGATCACCATGACATTTTCGTGTCCGGGATGGAAATCCAGAAAGGGATCCCCAGCTACAGCTGAAGTCTGTCCCATAAGATTGGCCAATCCCTGAAGGCAAAACCTAAGTCTGATCCATACCCTGAGATGTTCTCTCAACCACTCCCATGGGGGATATCACTGCACTGTTCGCAGTTTGCCCCATGCTACCCTGGGGAACTGAACCATGTCCCTATCCATGCCTCTGGCTCTTAAGTTGTCCACCAAGCCGGTGTGAGGAGAGAAGTGATGTGGGGAACTTTACTGGTGCCGAATCGCTCAGTGAGTAAGCCTGATGTTCACAATAACATTTCCATGCTTTTGAGGCTTGTGTCTGGAGAATGAGATCCAGAGGCCAAACCTCCGCCTGGCACACAGAGTTAGCCAGCCCTTGAAGATATCCCCAAATGCTCACCCATGCCCTATCAGGCACCCTCCACTCAGACCTCAAGGGAGAGCTTGGCAATGTTGGTTCATCCCTGGTCCCCTCCCAGGAACTAAACCTAACCCTAGCCATCCATCTGGCCTCTAGAGGCGCCATGCCCCACCTGTGGGCCAAGAACAAAACTGGTGCTCATGACCACCAGAGATTTCTTCAGGGAGGAAGCCAGAGTTCGTCATGACAACCACAAGGCCGGATGGGCCTGCTATCTATCTATCTATCTATCTATCTGTCATGTATGCATCTGTCTGTCTATCTATCTATCATCTATTGGAGAGATTTCTTTAATAGAATGGGCCCTTGGGGTTGTGGAAATTTGGTGAATCCAGCGTTTGAAGGGGAAGGCTTGCTGGCTGAGGACTCAAGAGAAAGGTGCAGTTCGAATCCAAAGGCTGTCTACAATGGAACCAGGAAGAGCTAGTGTTGCAGATGTGCATCATGAGCCCAGACCTCGGCCTCTCTGAGATGCCTGACCACACACTGGAGCCAAATGCTAAGCCTGACAACAACGCTAACACACACCCTCAACTCAACCCTCTGGGCAGGTCACTCACTGCATAGCTGTTGTTTCAGAGGCTGTGTCCTCCAGTGGCTTGATCATAATCCTAATGGTTCTTGCCCTCAGGGGGACCACCCACTATGTGTCAGCAAACAACGAATCAAGGCCCATGCCAGGCAAACAATGATTCGGTGAGAAGCCCAGAAGTTCCCCATGCCACTTCCAAGGCAATGATGGGGCTACAGAGGGGGATTCTGAACCCAATCCTACCCCTTACCCACACAATTGACTGGCCCCCTAGCCCAAACCCTCAGCCTGATGCTCACCCTGTCCCATGCCCTCAACACAGTTCTCCGGGGGGAGCACAGCCCTGATGTTGGTTCTGACCTTGTCTCCACCAGGGACCTAAACCTAACCCTAACCCTCACCTTGGCTGTGGTGTTAGGGGTCCCCCATCCTAGCTCTGTAGAAAGAATGGACTTGAGACACTGACCTGCATGACATTCACAAGGGAAGAATGCAGCAGATCACTATGACGTTTTCATGTCTGGGGTGGAACTCCACAAAGGGATCCCAGCTAAAGTTGAAGCCTGTCCTACACTATCGGCCAATCCCTGAAGCCAAACCCTAAATCTGATCCACACCCTGATATGTGCTCTCAACCATTCCCATGGGGTAGATCACTGCACTGCTTGCGGTTCACCCCGTGCCACCCTCAGGAACCGAACCCTGTCCCTATCCATGCCACTGCCTCTGAGATGGTCCACCAAACCGGTGTGAGGAGAGAAGTGACTTGTGGCACTTTACTGGTGCAGAATAGCTCAGCGAGAAAGCCTGATGTTCACAATGACATTTCCATGCTTTTGAGGCTTGTGCCTAGAGAATGAGATCCAGAGGCCAAACCTCCACCTTGCACACAGTGTTAGCTGGCCTTTCAAGAAGCCCGAATGCTCTCCAGTGCCCTATCAGGTGCCCTCCACTCAGACCACGGGGGCGAGCTTGCAATACTGTTGGTTCATCCCCAGTCCCCTTCCAGGAACTAAACTTAACCCTAGCCATCAACCTGGCCTCTAGGGGTGCCATGCCCCACCTAGGGCCAGGAACAGAACTGGTGCTCAAGCCACTTGAGATTTCTTCAAGGAGGAAACCAGAAGTTCATCATGACAAGTACAAGGCCATATGGGGCTGCTATCTATCTATTTATCTATCTATCTATCTATCATCTATCAACTATCTATATACCTATTATCTATCTAATTATCAACCTATCACCAATGTATCTTATCTAGCTTCCTATCACCTATCATGTATCTTTCAATCTAGCTACCTAGCTAGCCCTCTTCTACCTATCTGTCACCTGTCTATCTTATCCTTTTATCTGGTTATCTGCCTATCTACTTACCTATCTATCACCTATCATCTTATCTATGTATCTAGTATCTATCTATCTGTCTATCTGTCTATCTATTTATCTATCTATCAATCATCTAACTATTGGAGAGATTTCTTTAAAGGAATGGACCCTGTGGTTGTGGAAGTTTGGTGAGTCCAAAGTTTGAAGGGGAAGGCTTGACAGCTGAGGACTCAAGAGAAAGGTGCAGTTTGAACCCAAAGGCTGTCTACCATGGAACTAGGAAGAGCCAGTGACGTAGATGGAACTCAAAAGTAGTCTGCTGGAGAGAGCCTCATGGCCTGTGACAGGCTGAACTTTTCTTTTATGCAGACCTTCACCTCATTAGATGGGGCCCAACAGGAGTCATTGGTAACCAGGGACATGGTCAGGATGTCCCAGAAGAGACAGAAGTCACCCTGACTCCCTTTTCTCTCACATGCCTGGTGAAGGATAGATGCACCCAGAGATAGGCCCAGACTACCCCCAGCTCAGTGGTTGGCCGGCAGTTGCCTTCACCTCCCCTCCAGCTCGCTGGCAGTGGGAACAACTGAATCTTTGTTTTGATGCACCAACAAACCCCATGCCCGGAGCCCCGGATCTCACTTCCTGTTTGTAGAACCTATACCTTGGACCTAGAGAAAGCAACTTATTTGCAGTGGAGTCCGGGATAGCCCAGGTCTCATCTGTCTCCCACCTGGAACTCCTCTTAGGTTCCTCTCCCAGGGTCTGTGGTAAGTTCTTAGTCATGACTTTGGTTCACTAGCACATTAACCACTCACCAACCCAATGCCTCGACTTACTTCACTCGAACCAGGACACTTGGAGGCCAGAAGGCAAGACTTATCATGGCGTTAATTCCAAAGCACATTAAGTGGCTCGTCCTCAATTTTTCTCTTTCGCTCATAAAATAGTTGCCATGTGCTCATCCAACCACACTTGGGTTCAGCTGTGCACCCTCCCAACCCAGTCCCTCACACATACACTAAAGATCACGGACACAGGGACAAATTCCTCACCCGCACCTTGCAGGTGGTTGGATTTATGCATTACCTTCAAGAGAAGTCTCTTTGTGGGGTGTCTGTGGGTCTCAGTCTGTTAAGAACCCAACTCCAGATCTGGCTCAGGTCCTGACCTCAAAGTTGGTGAGTTCAAGTCCACCTTAGACTTTGCAACCACATAACAGACTCTGTTTGGTATTCTATGTCTCTGCCCCTCTCCTTTGGACACCTTTTCTCAAAATATATAAACTTGAAAAAATCTCTTTGCTCCTACATACAGAACACAAACTTAGCAACTTATAGTTCTCAAAATTCTTACTTTGAAACGGTTGATGATGAGAAAAAAAAAAAAACAGTCTTTTAGTTTTGCTTGCTTTTCAAGACTCAATTTTGCTTTTCTGGGCATCGCACAGGGTCTTTGACAGTGGCTACAGCCTGGGCGCCCCACAGATGTCGGTCATCTCTCCACCTGCAGGCTGCACAGCCCACCAGGCCCAGATCCACCTGGTCTGGGCCTCCCTGCTTCAGAGTCCATGCATTAAGGCTCCCACCTTCGGTGTATGAACCCAGTTTGAAACTGTTGTTTCCACTGGGAAAACTTTAGGGTCCTAAAACTCTGCAATCACCCACTGAAGTGACCCATACTGGTTCCCCCAGGATGACCTGGCCCTGACCTTCTCATTGGCTTCCCAGGGTGGCCTGGGTCTCAAGTATCCTGAGCACAATCCCGAGGGCGGGGGAGGGGTTGGGGGGTGAGAAGGCAGCTCTGGCTTCTCCTAACCATAATAAACCTCAAGATTTTGCCCAGAAACAGAAGGGCCCCCTGACCTGGCGAATGCAAGAACTCTCCAACCTGGATCCAGAACTAGGCTTCCAAGGCCAAGCATGCTGGCTCCTGACACTCACCATCCTGCAAACACATCCGGGAAATCACAGCCTTCACACAAGGAGCTCATTCTATCAGCACTAGGCGCTGGCGGTCCTGGAAGACGCCCGTGGTGGGGTTGGGGGCGTTGGCGGCGCCTGCCTCCAGGAGCCAAGGAGCCCACCCTGGAGACCACGCCCAGAGCGGGACACTGCGTCCTCCTAGCGCCCTCTGCAAGGGCCCCAGCGCTGTGCCGCGGGACTTGATGGCTCTGAGAACCCTCGCGAGGGCCCCCAGGACGGTGCCACAGACGCGATGGCTCAGACACCCTCAAGATGGCGCCCTTGAAGTGGTGGAACTGCGAGACCTGATGGCTCCCACAGCTCTGCGAGGGCACCCCCCACCCTGGGCGGTGCCGGAAAGTGACAGTTGGGACACCCCCTCCATGGTCCCCAGGGCGGAGCCACTAGACATGAGGGCTCTGACAGCCCCTTGAGTGCACCCACCCCGCTGGGCGGTGCCGGGAAGTGACTGGTTGGACACCCCAGCCTCGGACCCCAGGGCGGAACTGCGAAACCTGATGTCTCAGACACCCGCGTGAGGGCACCCACGGCAGAGCCCTGAGACCTGATGGCTCCTGAAACCCCCGAGAAGACTCCCACCCCATGGCTGTACCTGGAGAGGTGATGGCTCCGAAGCCTCGGCTCCCGCCCAGACAGCACCTCTGAGATGCTCTGGGCAGCTGTACCCACGAATGGCTGAAGCAGTGCTTGCTCCTCCTCTTTTATATACCCCTCTGTCGGACCATATTGAAAACCACACCCCTAAGGTCCGCCTTCTGGCCAGGGCCCTGTGGTGGAGTTCTCGCCCCATCAGGACGAGTCGGGAACTGCAGCCCTGTGTTACTCTGTGGATCTGCAATCCGTTCCAAGATTTTTTTTTTTAGTATAAAAATTTTATTTTATTTATTTTTAAAATTGTATTATTATTTTAATATAATTGTATTAAATATTAAAATAATATTAATTAATTAAAATATTTAATTAATCATTATCAATCAATTAAATAATTAAAATTAAAATTATTAAATTAATGCAAATTATTTTTTATTTTTCTTAATTTTTTTAATGTTTATTTATTTTTGAGACAATGTGAAAGACAGAGTGCAAGCAGCAGAGGGGCAGACACAGGGAGACATGTGCATTAAACCAGATTGTAATGGAGGGGTTTATTACTTTCTCTCTGCATTCAATCACTCATGTATTCAGCCCTGTTTATTCAGCATCGCCTATGTGCCAGATCTTATGTGAAACACTGTTCTTCAAGATACTTGGATTTATAATTCAGGAAGCCAAAGCTTATTTTAGTCAAGGAATATTAAATTCCCTACATCTACTGTGTCAAAAAGTACAGCACACTGGCAAAGATGAGCAGGCCCAAATAAATCCCAGCGTTTGCTGATGTCAAACTTGACACTTTATATGCTCCAATTTCTCTAAATTAACACAATGAATACTCTGAAGAGCCTTTACTATTGTTATTTGTCAGACCTCAGATTCTTCCCCATTTATTTTCTCCCAAGATATTTTTGCCTATTGTAACAAAATAGGCAGTAATAGTAACAGCAAATGGAGAAAAATGGGGCTGAATGCATAAGGAAACCGCACTTCAGGTGACATTTATTTGTATCCAGGAATGCCTAAAAGGCTCTCTAGTGATTCCAAATACTTAAGAGCATATTCATTTCCTTCTAGAAGAAACCAAAATTACCCAGTAATTTAATTCTTATTGAACAAGAAAGGCAGCCAGTTATAGAGACACACACCCTTAAACTCACTGGTTTTGCTTTGCCTGTTTCCATGTGCTTGACATGGAAGGATTAGAAATATATTTACACAATGTGAAGTGAGGAGGCACACTTCAGCTATTGTTAGTGTGGCCTTGGGCTTCTTGGAAGGTCAACTGATCCATCAAGGAGTTGTAGCCAAATTGCCTCCGACAGAATATTTTCTCTTTGAGAAGCAGACAAATGACTTTCACGCAAACTTGCTCTTCTCAACAATAGCAATAAAGGTACTGGCCATATAGTGAGTTAATAAATCAAAGAAGGGGTCGGAAAACTTCAGAACACACTTGCATTCCATCTCTTCAGTCTTCCTTTTATCTGCCTTTGTTCCTATTCCTGACAGTTTATTGTTTCCTGAAGTGTTGTAGCATGTTGAAAAAAAATTATTTACATCCCTGTTTTACATAGAAAGGTATCTCCTATTGGATTACTGACAGATCTGTTTCGGCAGGAGAACACCATCTGAAAAAGTTTACTGTAAGGTGTAAAAGAT
This sequence comes from Panthera onca, assembly GCF_046562875.1. Taxonomy (NCBI): domain Eukaryota; kingdom Metazoa; phylum Chordata; class Mammalia; order Carnivora; family Felidae; genus Panthera; species Panthera onca. Next base: position 150,451,375 of record NC_138339.1, read on the forward strand.
AGTTTAGATGCTCTATTTTTAAATAGCCAACACCTTTTCCATATGAAACGAAGATAGTATTAGAAATACACCTACCAGAATAAGAGTGACCTTTGCTGGAAAATACTGTCTTAATCTTTTATTCAAAATGCATAGCTTTCTAGTGAGGAAGAGGTCTTTCTGTGGCTACAAAAAACTTCTCCTAATGTAGATTTTCCTCCCAGGTTCTTTGCAGAAAATATCCTACCTGATTTGTACAAAAGAATACTGCTCTCTAGTGGAATGAGGGGAAAGAAATCCACTACCTCATTCACTTGCTTTTCTTGCCTTCTTGGCAGCCGCTTACAAAAGGTGGCTGAGCCTTGTCCTGGACTTATGACGTTATGATATATGGCTACAATTATTGTGATATTATATTGCGAAGCGATTTTGCTCTTGTAATCAAGCAAAAATCTTTTTTCCCCAAACCTTCTTTTGTAAATTGAAACCAGTAGGCCTCCCCATCTTTTACTTCTCAGCTGCTGCCTGTACCAAAAAGAAGAAGGAAAAAAAAATAGAGCCTGCAACTAATAATGATTTAATTTACACAGGAACTCACAATAATTTAACTCACATCAGGTTAATTTGAAAGTGATTAATGGCAGCATTTATGGGGCTGGAAATTTTTAATAATGCTTTACTTGTGAATTTATGGCATCGGTGTTCCAGACCATGGGCTGCCTTTATTGTTGTGCTCATCGTCTATCTCCCCCATCCCCACACATGATGTTCATCCCTCCCTTTTCTAGGGATAGAAAGGAATAGATTTGCAATACCACATTTCCTGTCTCAGTGGGAAGGGCTACAAAATTAGTACAAATTTGCTCAGGTGGAGAATTCTTCTCCTCTGGAATTACTGTGCCATCCACATTGTTTTTAATTATACTTGCCGGGATTGTGGGCTCCCTTGATAACTTTGATCACCATGCTCATACATTCTGAGCTGGCCAGCACAGACTGGACTTTCTGGATTTGCCCTAGTGGTTTCCTACCACTGAGCTGACACAAATGTGGTTAGGAATATATAGTAACAATGCATTCCAAACAGATACACACATTTGCAGAAATTAAACCTGCAGCTGGCAGACTTAAAATTTATCAACATGCATTATTCTTATGGCCCTAAAAAGTAGGATGGTTCTTCTCTGCAGCCTCCCCATCCTTAAGGGTCAGGGGAAGCCCTGATTGGCTCACGATCGTCATATAAAAATGCACATACATGTATGGTACCAAGTATGGATGCATAATTGCCCCTTTTCACCACCACCACTTGTGAATTCTATGCTTCATGTGATTGGAATTGCAGAGAATTTCAGTATAAAACCATAAGTAACAATTTGAGGAAGGAAGCAATAGTTTGTTTCAGAATTGGTTGGGAGCAAGGTAAGTTAGAGGCCTCATACCCTTATACTCCTAGTCTGTGGTATACAATAAGCTCATCCCACAGCCTTCTCAGGTTCCAAGTATCATTGTATAGGGTGGTGAGGAGCAGGAGTCAACAGCAAAATAAAAACAAAAAAACAAAAATGATTTTTTGTGAGAGTGAAAAACATACTTTTCTGTTGTCATATCTAATTTTACTTTCTCTCCACCCCTGAAATCTGGACAAAATTAGTAATCTCTAATTTAAAACCCCTTCCCAAAAACAATCGTTAAATTGAGCTGTGTCTGTTATAAAGAAGGTAGTAAAATGATGCTTCAAAAAGTTATTTTCTCCAAACCAGAGAAACAAAGCTAAGCTTCAAAATTCTGGTCAATGGGATGTATTGGTTACCATTTTCATGTGTGTGTAAACAATGGGACCATTGTTCAGGTGGTGAAGGCTGCCATTGAAAGTAGGCCTTGTGCGGGCACCTGGGGTGGCTCAGTTGGTTAAGTGTTTGACTCTAGGTCTCAGCTCAGGTCATGATCTTGCAATTCATGAGTTTGAGCCCCATGTCTGGCTCTGTGCTGACAGTATGGAGCCTGCTTGGGATTCTCTCTCTCTCTCTCTCTCTCTCTCTCTCTCTCTGCCCCTCCCCTAATTGTGCCCTCTCTCTCAAAATAAATAAATTTTTATAACAACTTAAAAAAATTCTTATGGGAAAAACTATTTTTATGGGGATCAAATAGTGCAATATATGAGGATTCTGAAAAAATACACTACACATATTGAAGAGTATGAATACTATCTTGGCTCTATGTCAAAAAAGTCAAGAGGAACTCTATTTCAGAGTATGTGAACTCTGTTTGGTTTCTTAATCTCTCTGAGCCTGTTTCTGCTTCAGGGGAAAAGTAATAATAACTAATTCACTCAGAGGGTTGTTGTGAAGTCTGGAGATAATATATGCCAAGCATCTGGAGTAGTACTTGGCATATAATAGGGGCCCAGTAAATAATAAGTGAGATAAAAATATGCTTGATAATAAGAGTTAGAGATAGTGCATGGCAAGTACTTAGTTCAGTTCTGGTCATACAATAGGTGCATGTGATCCAGCAACTGTTATCTAGTAGATCCTGGATATATATTAGCCTCTTTCTCCCCTCCTTCTGCCTTTAGCACACTTATCCAAAGTAGCTTGTTTTATTTCATTTGCTTTCAAGTTTTGTATATTGGGATGCTCACTTTCTTATTCTGGGAAAGGAAATTGCTTGGTTTTATATATTTAGAGGTTCATATTCCATTGGTCAGCATCATTTGAGACCAGTTATATGTACACAGAGTACTGGGAAGAAGAATCCCCAGCTGAGAAGTAATTTTCCAGCAACAAACTCTACAGAAGAGTCTATAGTTGAAAGCAAGTCATATTTGCCACAGCCAGCTTCTCTTCTCAATTATCCATGCCTTTCCTCTCAAACACAGTATATACTCCCCATATTCCCAAGGGAGGCAATCAACTCCTGTCCCTCCATCTAACTCAAAGTCCAGGATCTCCAGGAGTTGCATAGTCCTACCATAATGTCTAGACCTAACTTCTCAAGGTCCAGTAGCCTAAGATCTAAAAGAACAAGTTATCTGCAACTTTCTATGGATTTATCATCAAATAAGAATAGAGGAGATGCAGGATACTCACAAGGAAAAATTAAAAAAAATAAAAAAGTAAGATTATATTGATAGCAACTGTAAAGTCCCCCTACCTTGAGATAGCCCAGAATTCTTGGACCTTGTTCAAATTCTCCATGAACTCAGGCTTGGAACAATCTGAGGTTTTTCCTCATCCATTATCCTCCATGGCTGTATTTGAAGTGGAAATTGGGACCAATGTACAACTTGGAAACTGTACAATTCCTTCAGGCTGTTTCTTACCCATGAAAATATGAAATATCAAGAGTTGCTTTAAAGTTTCATGATTCAAAGGGGATTTTTAAAAGTTTAGACTTGTGGTCTCTTTGGCAATACAGTTTTTTCCACAGTTTACAAGAAATCTGATCCATTTCCTTGCAGAGAATTCTATATTCCAATAACCCCTGATAATGTTCAACTTTACTTGAGACCTGTGTCTCTGAAAAAGAGTGATAGTTAAGAAATTCTTCACACCGTTGTGTTCTGGGAAACAACTTACTGCAACACTTCCTCATATGACTTTAGGTAAGACTCACAGATGCCTCCCTTGCTGGTCTATGACAAGCCTCCTGTAGGCCTTTAAAATTCCCATTTTCACCTCATAAATGATTAGCTGAACTGTTTGCTCTCACTGACCAAGCTGAATACCCAATAATTTGACTTGTCCAAACTTTAGTTCAGGTTTCTTTCTTTCTTTTCAGGTCCCCAAACTTTGTCTTGCCCCTAAGTTTCTACAAGCACTGAAATTCAGAATGACTGTCCTTAATGGCCCCTTCTGAGAATCAGCTAACTGGAGAGAAAAATGTTTTCAGCCCAACTTTTCAATCCTGCCACTCATCTCACTCCTACTTCTTTCTAGCCTTGTTAACTCCTCTTACAGAAGGAAAGCTTCATGAACATGGACCACATCTCTCACAAGATTTGGGTAATTCTCAGCCATTATTTCTTTAGGTAATCTTTCTGCACCCTTTGCCATCTCTTCTCCTTCTGGAACTCCCACAGTATGTAAATTCTTTCACTTGAGGATATCCCATAAGTCACACAGACTTTCTTCACTCTTTTTTCCTTTGTTATCTGACTAGATAATTTTGAATGACTTGTCTTTGAGTTCACACATGCTGTCTGCTGCTTATTCAAGTCTGTGGTCCACACTCCCTACTGCATTTTTCATTTCGTTCATTGTATTCAGCCCCAGAATTTGTTTGGTCTTTCTTAAATTAAAAAAAAAAAATAATAATGTTTTACTTATTCTTGAGAGAGAGAGAGAGAGAGAGAGAGAGAGAGAGAGAGAGAGAGAATGAGCAGGTAAGGGGCAGAGAAAGAGAGGGACACAGAATCCAAAGCAGGCTCCAGGCTCTGAGCTGTCAGCACAGAGCCTGATGCAGGGTTCGAACCCACAAACTGTGAGATCATGACCTGAGCAGAAGTCGGACGCCTAACCAACTGAGACTCCCAGGTGCCCCTGGTTCTTTCTTATTGTTTCTAGTTCTTTGTTTAACTTCTCATTTTGTTCTTGTATTGTTTTCCTGATTTTGTTGTCTTTTTGTGTTTTCTTGTAGTTCCCTGAGCTTCCTTTAAAACAACTATTTCAAATTCCATGTCTGACATATTGTAGATAACCATGGCTTTGGGGCCAATCACTGAAAAATTATCGTATTCCTTTGATGATGTCATGTTTCCTTGAATTTTCATGTTCCTTGAAATCTTACATTGCTGTCTTCATAGGTAAAGAAGGAGTCACTTCTTCCAGTCTTCTTTACTGACTGGCTTCAGGAGAAGAATACCTTCACCTGTCAGCCCTGCTAGAGATTCTAAGGCTTTCTAAGACCTTTTAGATGGATACTCATGCTTCACAGGGTGGAGGTAGGGATGATTCTTAAGATTGTATTTCTGGGGCACCTGGGTGGCTCAGTTGGTTGAGTGTCCAACTTCAGCTCAGGTCATGATCTTACGGTGCATGGGTTCAAGCCCCAGGTCAGACTCTGTGCTAACAGTTCAGATTGGGGACTGCTTTGGATTTAGCATCTCCCTCTCTCTCCACCCCTCCCCTGCTCATGCTCAGATAACTAAACTAAATTTTTTTTTAAAAGATTGTATTTCTTCTCTTGATCCTGCAAAGCCAGGGTGGGTGCTGACAGCCTCCTGTTTGCTTTCTCTAGGGTGCTTACTGAATGCTCAAGTTTGTGTGCTTTCTCCCAATCCCACTGAGTTGGGCCAGCTTTCTGTGCATATTCACTAGCTTTCTGCAAAGGAGAATATTCATTGTCCTCTAGGGCCTACACAGGGAGCCAGCTGTGGGATATGTGTGTGTGTGTGTGTGTGTGTGTGTGTGAGTGAGGCATGCAGAACATTGAAAATGCCTGTGGGCCATTTGGTGCAGGGGAAAATCTGTAGCTGAATCATCCTGGCAGCTCATGGGCAGGCTTCCTCAGGAAGTGCATGAAGTAGTATGGTCCATATGTCTTTGATGTATTCTGAGCCTTTCCTGCTATACCCCCAAACTCTCTCTGCCTGTTAGTCATGTGTATCACCTCAGTATTCTGAATCAGGTGAGAAAGAACTGGGCCTCTTTGGCAGCATTTCACACATAGGAGGAAGCTAGGCACTCACTCACATACTCCCACCCTCCCCTGTGGGAGGAATCATGGGTCAAGGCATCTCTCTTGGCACTGAGCTGTGCCATCTTGGAGTAGGGTGGTGGGAGTAAAGTGAAACTGTTCCTCTTACTCTATTCAATGTCCAATCTCAGATTGTTTTGCTCCAGTGGTGTAGTAGAACCTTTCTGCTAGACTCTTTCACTCCCACAAAAGTACTCTTGTGTGTGGTGATTGTCAAAATCAATGTTTTTTTGTTTGTTTGTTTGTTTGTTTGTGGGGAAGAAGGTACAAAAGTCTTATTCAACCATCTTGCTGGTGTCACTCTCCAGAAGGCTAGTTTCTCAATCTGATCTTGGCCATGAGACATTTTATCCAACTAAGAAGTGTAATAGGCCTTGGAAGTTCCAGGACAAATGGAAAATCTCATATATGTTAATCCCAGTCCTTTTATGAATCTGAGTTAACCTATCCACAAGGTGTCACACTGAGCTCCTAAATACTTTCTACAAACTGCCCCTAAAATGAAATCTGAAATAGCACAAGACGATTCACAGTGATGAGGTAGCATGAATAGCATTGTAGCCTATGTAAGAGACATTGAAAAAGTTCTTGGAAAATATATGTAACACATACATATGATATATGCTTATATATGAATGTATGAATATATACACACATATACACAATAAAAAAACAATATAAACAATAAAAAAATAAAAAAAATTATTGACCCATTACTTTTAAGAAAGTATTTGAGCTGTATAAAATAAAAAATAAATAAACTTAGGTGAGCATAAAATCATAGGAATCTTGTAATAAAACAGGATGAAGATGAAAATACAAATATCTATGGGTGCCTGGGTGGCTCAGTCAGTTATGCATCCAACTTTGGCTCAGGTCACGATCTCATGGTTTGTGGGTTCATGCCCCACACTGGGCCCTGTGCTGACAGCTCAGGGCCTGGAGGCTGCTTCAGATTCTGTGTCTTACTTTCTCTCTGCCCCTCCCCTACTCATTCTCTGTCTCTCTCTGTCTCTCAAAAATAAATAAACGTTTGGGGCGCCTGGGTGGCTCAGTCGGTTAAGCGGCCGACTTCGGCTCAGGTCATGATCTCGCAGTCCGTGAGTTCAGGCCCCGCGTCAGGCTCTGTGCTGACAGCTCAGAGCCTGGAGCCTGTTTCGGATTCTGTGTCTCCCTCTCTCTGACCCTCCCCCGTTCATGCTCTGTCTCTCTCTGTCTCAAAAATAAATAAACGTTAAAAAAAAAGTTTAAAAAAAATAAATAAACGTTAAAACATTTTTTTAATAAAAAAATAAAATACAAATATCTAAAAGCATGGATTAAGAAAGGGTCTTTAACTTTGATCTCTTAAAAACATAGACAAAAGGAGAATTGGTTTGGTTTGATCACATAATTCTAAATACATAATAAGAGTAAGCGTTACGAGTAACAGGAAGAAAAAATGATTTAGGATCTGTAACCACAACTCTTTTGGTAAAAAGCGAAGCACCGATAATGGAAGGTCTTTTGTTCTGTAGAGCATATTGACAAGTTGGGGCCTTCGTGTTAGGGAATAAGAAATGTGTAAAGCTTTGTTCTCCCCATAACAGAAAAAAAAATGTGGAGCTCATGAAGCCACCTGGGGTGGAAGGTAAGACAGTAAGATGACAAAAGGCTTTGTGCACATGATCTGAACCATCTCTGACCTCCAAAATTTTGAATAAAAGTTACTAAATTCAAGAAAAGCTTTTGTTTCTTGAAGGAAACAATAAAAGTGTTGTTATTGTTTGTAAGTGTGCAGAGTATAAGAAAGATAATACTAGGAGTCTAAGAATTGTGTGTAGAAGAACAATGAAAACATATACTCCTAGAAATATCCAACACCATGGAGAGGACTTTTACATACTCTATGACTTGGAATATTACTATTAAGGAAATTGTATAGTTATATCTTAGGGGAAAATAATACCTTATTCAAAAAGTTTAAGAGGAGAGACAACTTTTGTCTTCATTCTTTATATTTATATCCTCAAAAATGGAGACTGAAACTCTATGATAAAGTGTGACTTTGAAAATAAAGCCTTAAAAACTTGTAATATTAAGTCATCCCTTAAAATTACCTTTGATAAAAGACAATTATATGAACCTTTAATTACAACTTTGAAAATTCAGCGCTATGGAGGATCTGAGGAATATTACTTAGACATACATAATTTGGGGGCTCATATTTTATAAAGAAAGTCAGTATATTCCTAAACCCACCATGAACTAGTGTGATACATTATACATTAATACATTTTTTATGTATGGGTGAGAAGTTGAAAGATTGTGTAACAGAAACAGTTTTGTTTAAAGGAAAATGTTCTAACCTTCCCCATAATTATAGAGTTCAGGCACTTTTTCCATAACAAAACAAAACAAAACAAAACAAAACAAAAACCTGTCCATTGATGGAAATACTTGAAATCAACAACAAAAAGATCAACATGGCAAGTAGCAATTAAGAATATGTTTAACACAATGGGTTTTAGGGTAAAAAAAAAAACCCTACAGCCAAAAAGGAGAGAAGAATGGGTTCTATAAACAGTAACAATAGCCATAAACTGAATGAAGAGGTTTACACGTAAACCATTCAGAAAAGACTAATCAAACAGCTCCATCATTGTTTCTTATGAGGCTCTGCCTCAGAAAGGCAATAACCCATACCGTCTTAAACATAGGAAATTAATGATTATGAGGTTCGTGGTTTCTGCAATTCCAGGTTAGTATCATTATTTCAATTTTTAACATTCCCATTCTTTGTAATGACTTTTGCATTTTCTTCAATTTTCTTTGGGCAAATATAATTTCAATTCCACATAACTTAATAGGGAAATTGTGTTAGGATACTATAGGAATAAAAGGTGCCCTTCATTTTCTTTCTCTTTTTTTTCTTTCCTTAGGGGGAAAAAGTATAAGAAATATTAAAATGAAACTTCACTAAAAAATATAGTACAAAGTTTTTACATTGCTATTATTGGGGGACAGGCCCCAATTCCACCATGTAAAGTTTTCTCTATCACTCAAAAATGCTGAGATTTCTGGGTGCATACTAGAAACTTTCCTTTATCCTCCTAGGGTATTTTTGCCTTTAACTGGGATCAGCTGCCAGATTTTTAGGGCAGCTGAAGGATGGCAGATAGATTTACTTTGGGTATGGACTTTCTCTGTCTCTGTCTCTGTATCTGTCTCTGTCTTGCTCTCTCTCCATACATATAGACAGAAACTTTCGAAACTCAAACACGCTCATGCCTTGTTCCACAAACCAACAAAATTTCCAAAATATCCCCACATTTCATGCTTCTAAGAGATCATGCAGAGTTCTAAACAATCTTTTAACCCTGCAATTGATGCAAACATCCATTAATACATCACATGCCCCCACTACATGCTTCTGAAAATGTGGTCATTTTCATGTCACATGTGTGATATTGTGCCTCTGCCTAGCCTCTTCATAACTTGGAAGTAAGGAAATGAGATTTCTCTCTGGGCACTGAAACAGCAAAATTAACAGAGATCAGATCAGACCCCATCAGAGATGTACAGCCACCTACATGCAACAGCCCAGCTTTGTGGTTAAGAGCACAGGCACCAGTGGTAGGCTGCCTGGTATGAGTTCAGGCCCCATTCCTTCTGGTTGTGTGCACCTGGGAAACTTAGTTAATCTACTTGTGCCTCTGTTTCCTCATCTCTAAAATGGAGATTAAAGTAATAGTACTTTATCATGTTGTTTTGAGGCTACGTTAGTAGCAATACATGCAAAGTGCTTTTTCTTTATTTAGTGTTATTGTTGTTGCTATCATCATCATCGTCATCATCATCATCATCATCATCACTCCTGGCCAGGAAAACTAGCACATAACCAGAGCAGATATGGCAATACATCTAAAGAAATAATGTACATGAGTTTTGGGGTGGTTAAAAATACATCCGTCCCAGGAGAAGGAGCTATTCTAGGAATAGGAACAAATCTAGGAAGTCTGCAAAGAAGGCCAGATCGTGACAGATTTACTGAATTATTGCCATTCCATGAGGTCTCTTGGGAAAGAACATATAGAAATTCCCCTATGACCAACTCCCCAAAACTCCATTGAATCCTCTTTTATGTCTTACAAATGCTTCCTGCACAGACAACTGAGAAAAACAGATCACCTCATTTACTATTATTCCTAGTTTGCTTTTATAAATGGAAACAGATTTGTTTTTAGGTAATAAAAAATATACAAATTTCACTTTCTCTTATGAAATAGTGCAGAGTACAGGGTTTAAAGAAACAAAAAATCTTACAGTTGAATTTTTGAGTGCTGCCCTTTTAAAAACCGAGTCACTGTTCTCTCGCTTACTGGTAGTACCAGACCCTTGCCATTGGTTTTAATAACCATTGTCTGGTTCAACTTATTCCAGTTATCAGAGCAGAGATGCTAAATACCTTATTTGTCCCTTCATGTTACTGTATTGAAAACAGCACAGTGAAAAGTGTCAGGCAAAATCTTAAATGGGAATCTGCTCTTCCATCTGATAGGCTTTGAACAAGTTATTTAATCCCTTATATTATCAGTTTTCAAGGCTTAAAGTAAGTCAGGACACAGTTAATAAGTCTTCAAGTAGGGTTTCAAATTCCTGTTCTATCTGACCCCAAAGTTCATGATTTTTGCTAGAATTTCTCCATGAGTCCTGAACTGGCTTAAAGGTAAATGACATTTTCTCTCTCTGTCTATTTAAATTACATTGAGTGATGTGCTTGCAGTGAAGGTGTTGTTTTAACTTTCTGGGATACAGCAGTGCACGAAGAGATGGGGGCCTTGCTGAAATGGGGCATATAAATGCTGGGAAGGGAGGAAGACCAGACAGTAAGAAAATCAATATGTGACATTTCTAGGAGTATGAAGTGCTATGAAAAAAATAAAGCACAGTAATGGGTTAAACATTGATGGTGGGAAAGTGCTCTGTAGTCTAAAGACTCTCTAGTGAGGTACCTTTTTAACACAGATAAGAATAAAATGAGGGATGACAGCAACCATCCAGCAGAGAAGGTTTCCAGGCAGAGCATGTGCAAAGGCCCTACAGCTGAACTATGGCTATCATGTTTGAGGAACTGAAATGAGGCCAGCAGAGTTGAAGCAGATTGTCAAAAGTGGAGAGAGATAAGTGGTGAGGTCAGAATTACTCTTGCCAGAGATTATTCAGACTGTGTAGGTCTGAATGTTAAGGATTTTGGATTTAATTCAAATGAGCTGGGAAGTCATTGGAGAATCTGATGAGAGGAGTTACATGATCGGGCTTAATTTTCATGGTTTGACTGCGGCTGATGAGAAGAAAACAGATTGTGAAGGGGACAAGAACAAAAGCTTAGAAGACTAGTACGTTACTGTGGTACTTCAGGTGAGCTTATTTTCTTCCACTCATTTCCAGACCCTCATTCTTTCACTTCGTAATTCAACCAAATCTCACACTGCTCATTTCCTCTGATGCCTCCAACCCCTAAATATTGGGTACTTTATCAAATATAAAGACGTATTATAAAGTCTGAAAATTAATAGTGTATCACTGATGTAAATTTTTACATCTGGACCAATGCCGTGTTAATTGCTCTAGCCACACTGGTCTCCTGGCTGATCCACATGTATACAAAAACAAAAAATGACAAAGGTAGCATCACATGTTAGTGGAGAGAAGATTGACACATCGATAAATAATCCAAGACCATTACTTGGATTATTGGGGGAAAAATGATCCCTACCTTACATCATTCATAAAAATAAATACCAAATAATTTAAAGAACATAAAAGAATAATTTCCAACAAAACTGGAAAATTCTTAGAAAAATATAGAAGCATATCTTTAAGATTTCAGGGTAGGAAAAGATCTGCTTAAATAAGATGCCCAAAGTTATAAACCATGAAGGAAAAAAATAAATAATTTTTGTTCCTCCTCCTTCTACCACACTTCATTCTTTCAAACCTTATCTCCCAAATTAGTAAAGAGAGGTACTTGTCTTCATTCTGGAACATGGAAGATTTATCCATTGTACACAGAAACTGTACCAGTGAAATGTCTAGTCCTGGGACCTTATGCTCATTGTCAATATATATAACAATTCAGACTGCCTTTTATTAAGGAAAAGGAAATGTTTCCCAATGGTTTCCCAGTGGTTCTGGCAAACCACTGAAGCATAGAACTAAATACAGACTCTACACCTGACACTTAAAACACTTTCAATTTTATTTATAAAATGTAGATGATAATATATTTTCCACCTACTTTATAAAAATTAGAATAAAATAAGATTATGTAAGGTTAAATACTTTTAAATCTTTCAACATAATAAAAATACCAATTTTATTAACATTAAGTCAGATATAGTCTAACAAAGTAAAGACTGAGGGCAAATATTAGGAAAATGGCAATTTTTAAAACACTTCTACATAGATGTTCTGTTTAGTTTAGACAAAAATGGGAAATCTTGATTTATCAAATAAATTGTTTTTCTGCTGCATTTCATTCAACTACAGTAAACTTGGGGATTTAGTATCTTGACAGATATGTAATCTCTCTGGATAAAATGTAACCACAATGATTATTCACATTAAGCCTTAGATTTTACAGAAAAATGGAAAACATAAGAGAGGTTTCTAAAAGCTTAGACTCCTGGGAACGAGAATTTTTCTGAACTGTATTTTCTTTTTTTTTCCCCTAAGGTATTCAAACTGCTTTGGAGGGGATATTGTTCTGTGCATTTGAGTGAGATAAATCACTCAGGTAAGCGGATGATCCCAGAATGCAGTTAGATGAATGACCACAAAGTATCAGGGGAGAAAATATATTGATAAAAGAAAAAAATGTATATATATAATTACGGAAAATATGTAACTGCCTACACACACACACACACACACACATCACATGTGTATATGTATCTGGTCTCTATGTCGGAACAAACCAGCCAACACTATAAAGAACTGAGACATTTACTGAGATGTACATTTAGTAAGATTACCAAAACGCACTCCACTTTTGTTGATATCACTGATATATTTTAGATAGAATTGTCATGTGTGCTTGAATGATAATGTAGATATGAGAAAGTCAGAAAAGGAAGAAACCAAGGCATACAGAAAAGGGCCACTGAACTAATTGTGGGTTGCAACAAACCTGGGTTGTAATATACCCAGGGCATATTAAATTCAAGTTTCTGAGTAGCCTCCATTGCCATCTAGGTATATCCATTCTTGTGTGATGGTACCCAGCAACAGTATGGGGTCACTGATGGTATTGTCCTGTAATCCTGAGTACCAACTGATACAAATTTCTCTAAGTAGTAAGATGTATCAAGGATAATAATTTGTGATTCCAGGGAGAAAAGTTTGGTGTGGTTGTTGTCAGATACTGCTTTATCACTTCATCTTTATTAGTAGTTCCCTAGCCTTGTTCAGAGAGAAAATGTGCAGAAAAAGAATTACTTGCCACAAAGCCCTTGTATCCTGACCAATGAGATGGAAATCACCTGAAGAATAAGCTATGTGTTTTTTCATGTTAGAAAGGAAGACTTGGCAGGCTGCTCTTTGCCTTTCACCTTTTACTTGTCTTTCTCTGTGGAGGCTTAGGTGGAGGAGCAGAGAGCTAGAAGGAAGTTGAGTCATGGACCACTTTCTCACGCACCTGCCCCATCCCTACACTCTATCTCCAGATTTCAACTGATGTGAGAACAAATAAAACACCTATTTGATTAAGCCACAAGAGTCGAATTATGGCTACATGCAACTGAACACAATCCTATGTGAGGCAGCAGCCAGTGGGTCAGTATAAGTAAGTGTTTCTCATTATCTTATAGTGTGGCACTCTTACCAGTGGAGATAATTTTGGCTAATATTAAGTTCCATGTTAGACAAATATTTTCTGGTTATCATTTAGTCTTGATTACTCCAAGGAGGAAAGTCTCAGTTCACTGCCAGTGTGTCTTAAATAGCTCTCTAAAACTTGTTTTCTCCCTTGTAACAAACTAAGGTGCACTTTAGGCTAAGAGCCTTTGTTAAGCATCATTATCCAGCTAAAATTTAATAACATTGTTCTATTTCCATTAGGTTTGGCTTATAGTCACCGTCTCGTTATGGCCCAGGGTTATCATGAATTTCCATTCGCGAAAATGACATAAAGTTCCCTTGCAAAACAAATTCAAAAAAAAATATGAATTGATTTAAAAATATTAAGTAAATACAAACAGAAGCGATACAGAAGGGGAAATTTTTGAAAAAAAAAGGAAGGGCAATAGTATATAAATGGTTATAGTTTGATAAATTGAGTCCTTGATATATTCAAATCTGATACTAGGCCCACAGGAATAATTGCAGGCTCACTAACAAATTGGGGCCATATTTTCCTTGCCAGTTTAAACCAGCCTTGACAGAATTTGGCCTGTTGGTCAAATATCCTCAGTACTGAAAGCTAATCAAGTTAGGAAAAACTGTATGCAAAATTTCTTCACTTCCTGCTTCACTTGTAAATATAAACAGGATGCTTGGGCCTATAATGCATTGATCTACACTCAGTTACCAAAATCTCAGTCCAAATTTCATCCTTTTCACCCTAAAAAATATTCCAGAATATTTTCTGTACAGATGATCAATGAATATTTATATAATTTCAGTTATTGCAGAGAAGGGTAGCTATTTAGAAATACTCAGTTGAGCTAAACTTGCAGCCTCATCGCCTCAGATCATTTCCTCAATAACCTGAAATTTATTAAAACTTGATAATGAATGCTGAATGTCAACATTCTTGGTGTCTCTCTATTCATTTGTGCACAGCAGAAAGTTTGGCTGCTCATAAGTATTATTTGCTGTTGCAAGTTCCCTTGTTTGAGAAATTGTAGGTTTCAGTGTTTGGGCATAATCTTATAGAAGACAAATCAGAGCAAAGGTCAAATTGTGTAGGAAAATTCAAATCCAAATCTCTGCTATTCTGGAAAGGGAAAGCTCGGAATTATGAATAACAGATTCTTTGATTTTATAGTTTTCCCAGATGTCCTCTCTATTCATTGCAATGTCCAAATAATGATGACAGTGAATTTCATCACAGAGGCCTTGAAAATCCTGGAAATTTGTCAGTGATTACAATATATACTTTTGTTAATTTTATTACAAAGGTGATTTGTTCTTATATAAGCTATGTGCTTCTTCCTCTTGGTAATTCTAGCCGGTCCACCTTAAAAAAAAAGTATATAGAAATCCACCATCAAGTTACAGGCATGGAGCGATCATGGATTGTTATATAAGGAAAGAGTATAAGAAAGTAATTCAGAATTCATGGGAACAATGTTAAAAATGTGGCTTGGATCTGAGGAATTCAGGTCCCCTACAAGATGGGGCCAGCACAGAGGACAGCTGGCAAATTAATGGGGCTAATGCAGGAGCTGAGGCCACAGGCAGGGCTGGGGAACATTTCCATAACTTCAGAGCTGTTGTGCAAAAGCACAAAACTAGATACATTCTCCATGGGGCTGGCTTATAGATTATATCCTAATTATAAACATATTGGCTTTGAAATATCCAGTTTGGTAAGGAGTGGGCAATAAACAAAGGAATATGGGTTGAGTGGAGAATGAGATACTATGATCTGCCCACCCGGGGGTGCCTAGCCCTGAGGATAGTACATTAAGTGTTAGGTCTCATGACTATCAGCAGGAAAGAACTCTTAGAGTGAATTCCACCATTTCAGACTCGGCCAAGATATTCCAGGCTAGAGAGTATTCCTGGGCTATTCTAGATTAGTCCAACAAGCCAAAGCATAACCTCATCTTTGCTCCATTTTTCTTTAGGCATTATGTGGCAGGATATATACAGAAATGGGGATTTGGGCACATGTATCTGAGAGATAGGTAGCTGGTACAGTGGTAAACAATAATCACTGTCTTGGGGAAAAAAACCACAGCTTAGCACAAAGCATCACTAAAAACCAGTAAGGAAGTGATTTGGCTGAACATGTGCCACAGGGAGATCACAAATAGCAATAATAATGCCAAGTAGGTTTCTGCAATTCAAGACAACTTTTCATGTTTCAGCTAAGCTTGCAGTGGCTCTTAATCTAGGGTGCCTTAAAAAAAACCGAAACAGGTCAGAGCACTGCCTGTTGTACATAATGCTCAAAATGCCCGAATACACCTAAAACTATTATAAAGTAACAATATAATACACACTCAGCCTGCTTCCCAACTCCTCTCCCTGGTAACCAACTGTTGGTTTCCTGTAACAATAAGTCTGTTTTTGTTTTGTTTGTTCATTTGTTTAGTTTTTTTGGACTGCACATATAAGTGAAATCATATGGTATGTATCTTTCTCTGACTTATTTCACTTAACATAATACCCTCTAGGTAGCAATATTGTTGCAAATGTAAGATTTCTTTTTTTTATGGCTGAGTATTATTTCATATTGTGTTTCTGTGTGTGTGTGTGTGTGTGTGTGTGTGTGTGCATGTGTGTGACATCTTTATCCATTCACCTATGAATGGACACTTACATTGCTTCCATATCTTGGCTGTTATAAATAATGCTGCATTGAACATAGGGGTGCATATATCTCTTTCGATTGGTGTTTTCATTTCCTTTGGATAAATACCCAGAAATGGAATTGCTGGCTCATATGGTAGTTCTTTTTTTAATTTTTTGAGGAACTGTCATACTGTTTTCCACAGTGGCGACACCAGTTTATGTCCTCACCTACAATACACTAGGGTTCCCTTTCTCTACATCCTTGCCAACAATTGCTATTTTTTGCTTTTTTGATACTAGCCAATCTGACAGGTGTGAGGTGATAGCTCATTGTGGTTTTGTATCTTCCTGATGCGTAGTGATGTTGTGCATCTTTTCACGTGTCTGTTGGCCATTTGTATACGTTCTTTGGAAAAATGTCTATTCAGGTGCTCTGCCCATTTTTAATTGGGTAATTTGGCCTTTTGATATTAAATTGTGTAAGTTCTTTGTATTGTTTGGATATGAATGTGAGTTCTGAAAGAGATCTAATACGTATGAATAGATGAGAACTGCCGTTTCTTTTTAAACCTTCACATTGCATAAAAGTGTCATTGCTGAGTAAATGTGCTGCTGCTGACTGTTGGAATGCAGAGCCAGTTTTGAATACTGAAGCAATAATTGACACTGTCTTCAAAGCGACGAATGGCTCCCATGTTGAGACCACATATTGCTATGTTTACTTAGAGGGTGAGTTGATGATAGGCTTTGTTACATGCAGGAAAGAAATGTGAGTATCTGAAAGATGTTTCATACTAATATTATTGTCAACACTCAGAGAGATGCTGGTTTCTGATGTGAACTTTACAGGTTTTCAGCTCTTTGTGAGGAAGTAGAGTTGTAAGTTTTAATCGAATAGATGATTAGCATTATTCAAATATATTTGGGAACGGATTCATCAAATAGAAATTTGTTCAGATAAATGTTATAGGGAAGGAGGAAGTGAAAAAAATTTTTTATGTTTGAAAGGAGAATTTTCTGACAGTAGGTTCTTCTACCATTCTTAAAAAATATAAAATGATCAGATTTTTACAATTTAAGTTTTAGGTAGTAAAAAAAAAACCATGACTGGATCATTTCTAAGTGTTTTCAGCCAGGAAGCTTGGTCCAAGCTTGGCCCAACTATGTTGGGCAAACATAGTTATATAGAGGAACCTAGGAAAGTTTTCACTGAGTGAAGTAGCTAATGTTTTGCACATTTTAGGAGAAGGGACTGGACATTCTTATTTATCTTTTGGATAGCTTTCCAACTACAACCTAGCCTATTCACTATATTTTGGTTTTATATCCACTGTGTAGTAGATTGGGTGTTATTATATGCCAAATTCTTAAATTCAAGAATGTTAGAATTAAAGTTTGGGCAATCTAAGATGATTCCCCAAATGCATAGTAACTAATCAGTAAGTGAAAAATTAACAATATAAATGGAAAATTCTAAAGAAAGTCAGAGGAAAAGAGTGAGCCATAGACCCTCCAATGTAAAAAAGGCTGACTGCTTTCTCCATTTCATAGGCATGAATTGTCAAAAAATGGTGAAGCAAAACTTCAGTTTCAACTTTAGATGTATCTATGGTGAGAATATGAGTATGAAAATGTGTGCTTGGAATGTTCTTAGGGAGCTCATTGACCCTCGCTCTTCTTCTGAAGATGTAATTTATTGGGTGTTGTGAATTTAATCCATCTAAAACTCCTGAGTGTATCACCTATCTTTCTGTAACTCAATTTGGTCAGCTCACTCTCTCTGTTGAAACCATTAAGATCCTTTTAAGTGTCTTTATTCTCAGAACATGAAGGCATTTTATATCTTCTTTAAAATGGCCATATCTATTTTAGGTGCAGCTCTATCTTGATATGTAGAGTTTCTTGTAGGCAAATAGAAGTTAAGTGGGATTCTTTGGAACTGATTCCTTTTTGAAAGTTTTTATATCCATGACATTAACATGAAAATATAATCTCTATCTAAAATGCCCTACTATTGATCCTCAAATAAGATAAGAGAACATAGCTTTATATTTATTCCAAAGCTGTCAAATATCAAACTAGTGACAAAGAGCAGAATAGGGCTACTCCACAAATTTTGATAATCTAATAAAAAGTATCTTGACTGAGAGCTACCCAATGAGAACAATTTTAATTACTGCCCATAAGTTATAATATTAAGCAAAGAGCTCCAGGAGGCAAGTTTTTGGTTCAGACTAGTTACCTCTCTCCCTTCTGTTCCTTTCTCTCATGTTCCATGTTGAGTCATCCTTACCAGGTAGTTCTTCCATTTTCCTACTAAATGAGGAATGGTGTTCTCTCCAAATACTGCTCGATCCTTGCACTTCTGTTTCAATTACACATGTATTCCTACCTCCTCTCTCCTGATTCCCATCAGTCTGCTATCTCCAAATTTCAAGTTGCCTTAACATGACAGCATAGTGTAAGGAAAGCCTTCCCCTAAATTTCCCCAAGAAGTTAGCAAATAAAATGGTCTAATAGGGACCAATTTGCTACATGTGAAAGCTTATTTTGCTACTTCTATAGAATGTGCATGCCTGTAGGATTGCCTTCTATCTATTATCCCATAGGTACAGAAGCACCTCACAAGGACTGCAGAATGTATACAACAAGCCCAAGTTTCTTGATCTGAGAAGGCACTGTAGTTTCTCCTCAAATTTTCTCCTCTGGTTCCAAGGAATCAGTACCTGTGAATCACTTCTTCCAAACATTTATCATTCAATTTATTGCCACTCTTTCCTTTGTTTAATTTATCCCCCCGTAGGAGTTGTGGAGAAGAGGGATCTCCTGCTTCATTGGCTTCCAGAAGAAAATAAAAGGAACAAGAATCTGCTTATTGTAGGGAGTCATTTAAAAACAACTCTAAATCAGTAATTTCCAAGTGAAGGCTTCACTCAACTAACCATTTTCCAGTGTAGCATTTTCTGGCCACCCTTGACTATAGACCCAATAATGCCTTTCCATAGCAATGCAGCCCTACTGGTCTGTACCTAGGAAAGTGCTCATTAAAACTCTCAACCATGAGGGGCACCTGAGTGGCTCAGTCAGTGAGTGTCCAAAGTCGACTCAGGTCATGATCTCACAGCTTTTGAGTTCGAGTCCCATGTCGGGCTCTGTGCTGACAGCTCAGAGCCTGGAGCATGCTTCGGATTCTGTGTCTCCCTCTCTCTCTGCCCCTTACTCACTCGCATTCTGTCTCTGTCTCTCTCAAAAATAAATAATTAAAAAAAAACCAAATACAAAAACCCTCAACCATGGTAAGCATGTGAAGCCTGAAATCAGCAGTGTTCCAGAGATCTGATGTCTAGGCTGTCTGGATTAAACTGTGCATCTATAGGCTGGCTGAGCTGCTTTAGCCATGAATACCCCTCCTAGACTGATCTTGACTATGTTAGACTGTGACCTTGAGAAAGTCCCTTAACCTCTCTATCTCCTTGGACTTTATCACTAATAACAACATAACATCTCCTAGGTCCTAAAACTTGATTATTTCTTATTTACATATTAACATTTATGAAATGGAAATTCATCATATAGCCAAATACATTTTAAGTAGCATCTCTCCATTATCTCAGTGCGCACAACTGTCAGTAAGCCAATAGTGGGTTCTATCCTCATCAGAACCTTTGATGTGAGAAAATATCATAATAATTTGAAAGTATTTGAAAGACAAATATGGGTATCTAGGGTAGGATAATAATTTAGCAAATCTTCAAAAAAGCAACATTTAAATATTGTTTATTTAGGCATTTATTTTGTGACATTAAGGGAATAAATGAGTTTCTTAAGGTTGTTGGCATGGATAGGCTTTAGGGACTTTTGCAACTTTCATATGCCCATGGTCAGAATACCCACCCAAGATTTGTCAGAACCGGCAAAGACTTTTGTTCCTTTCTTTTCTTCTTTAATTTACTGTTCCCTTTGTTGGAAGAGTATGGTAGCCAGGATCTTTTGAGGGCCCCCATGATTTCCTGGTGTACATGCCCTGTATAATCCTCATGAGTATGAGTGGCCTATTATCATGTTAAGGTATTGTTCCCATGTAATGTTCCCATGTAATCATGCTGTTAGATGGCAAAGGGAGATTATGCTAGGTGAGCCTAACCTCACCAGGTGAGTCCTTTAAAGGAAGAGTGTTTTCACTGGCTGGCCATAGAAGAGGAAGTCAGAGACATGTTCAGGGTCCCATGGAAGAAAGCAAATACCCATGCTGTGAATTGTCTAACTGGGGCCACATGGCAAGGAACTTCAGCTAGTGTCTAGGAGCTGAGAGTGGTCCTAGCTGACAGCTAGCAAGAACATGGGAACTTCAATCTAAACTGCAAGGAATTACATTCTGACAATACCAGTGATTTTGGAAGAGACCCTTGGGCTCTAGACAAGATGACATCCCCAGCTTATGCCATGATTTCAGCCCCATGAGACTCTGAGCAGAGAATCTAGTCATACCACGTCTAGACTTGTCACCTACAGACACTAAAGATAACACATTTGTATTGTTTTAAGCTGTTAGGTCTGTGATCATTTGCTACATAGCAGTAGAAAATAAACACAGGGGGATAGAAGTTTACATTTTTTTTCCAGTTATGCAAATAGTCAGGTGTAAGAAACTGAGTTGGGACCTAGTGATGTTTCAGCAGCCCTAATGGATCTATGTCTCGGAAAAGATCTTATCTGGCCTGTCTCACCTTGACTCAAAAATTTCACTAGTATCTCAAAGAAGACAAAGTCCAATAAGAGTTGGGCTGGGTGATTCCTACAGTTCTTTGTATATGGGGGTTGTACTAAATAACACCTATGGCCCCTTTATCATGGGATGATATTGTCAACCCAAATGTCATGGGATGATATTATCATATTTATGAGGTTTGTGTGGTTGACTGCCACATGACTTAACCACAAGTATACACAACACCAAATAAAGGATAGAGTTGGAACATGAGTATAGAGTAAGAGAGCTAATATTTCTTTGGTGTTTAACATATGCCAGATAGCATGTTTTCAGTATGCATTAATTATTTTAAGCCTCATGATACTTGGAGGAATAGATGCTATTGTCTATTTATAGATGGAGAAACAAATACTTGAATGATTTATATAAACTGCTTGTCATCTCCCAGCCATTCAAAGGTAGAACCAGAATTCAAACCCAGGACTGTCTGATTTCAAAGTAGAGACATTTTCAATACATCTATGAAAACTTATAAAATGTCCAGAAGAGACGTAAAATGAAGTATTTTGAAAAAGTTGTTTCCTGTTTCTCAGGAGACATTGTCCCAATCCCGCTCTAATAGGTCATGGTTTGTAAATGTTTTCAGTGAATGAGATAAAAGAAGATGCCAACTCCAGAAAGAATTTTAAATGATTTTTTTAAATATTTCATTTCACTCCTAAATATTTTTTATTTTTTTCTTTCTTGGTTCCTACAAGTATGCACATTAGTAAAATCTCTGGGTACATGTAAAACTGTTTAATATTATTAATATATTTTAAAATATTCTAATGTTTGAAATACTATCTTTTAGGAAAAAGTAAACATTTCCTCTTATTGTTTTCATGGAGTTAGTAAAATATCGACATTTTTAATCAACAAGTTCATCTTCTATGTTTTTTTATTTTCCTGTAAGATCAAGCTTTTCTTTTTTTGAGAGAGAAAGCATGCACGTGCACAAGCAGGAGGGGGGCAGAGGGAAAAGGAGAGAGAATCTTAAGTAGGTTCCACACTGGGTGTGAGATCCTATGAACGGTGAGGTCATGATCTGAACGAAAATCAAGAGTCAGACACTTAAACGACTGAGCCACCCAGGCACCCTTTTTTACTGCAAGATCAAGAAACAGCACCTAGAGAATAATTGACAACACTGAATACAGTACTTAAGAAAATAAGGAAGTCAAAAGTTCTGAATGCAGATACTGATAAAAGTTGAGAAGTAATAACTGAAATAAATGTCTATTTTTTTCTGGACTTGAAATTGATATGGTACAATGATAATTTGAGGCACACTATAATTTAGGGTTTAAAGGAAGCAGTAGTTTTACAGATGTACATTTATCTTCTGAACTTACAAACATTTATTTTATTTTTTAAAATTTTTTTACATTTATTTATTTTTGAGAGACAGAGTGAGACAAAGTGAGAGTGGGGGAGGGGCAGAGAGAGAGGGAGGCACAGAATCAGAAGCAGGCTCCAGGCTCTGAGTTGTCAGCACAGAGCCTGACACGGGGCTCGAACCCACAGACTGTGAGATCATGACCTGAGCTCAAGTTGGACGCTGAACCAACTGAGCCACCCAGGCACCCCTGAACTTATAAACATTTAAACAATATGCATTTCAGTAATAGAAAACAGGTGTTCTGGCACAAAAATGCAGCTGTAATGTGGCATATTGTCAAGTATTAAATTCATTTGCAGACCTTTGAAATTTCTTTGGTATAAGTTAAGTAAACATTAAAGTTAAAAAATGTCATTTGTCAAAAGGGAAATGTAAGTTATTCTGGGTGTATTTTTTTTTTTAAGGATCCACATCAGCATCACTATCTAAAAACTATGGTGTTTATGCTTAACTTGAATATTTGTTCCATTCCTTTGAGGCATTATTGGCTGGCAGCCTCTGCTTTGGAGAATGGATAAATTGGTTTTAGCTCCACTCTGGTGGTTAGATGTGAAACCTAGGCCAGATACTTATACTGATGTCTTTCATTATGTGGTCTTCAAAATTCTGTTTATGTCCTCAGAGGAATTAATGTAATTATCATTTTAAGTTGGTTTCTTTCTTTTTCTTTTTTTTTCTTTTTCTTTCTTTCTTTCTTTCTTTCTTTCTTTCTTTCTTTCTTTCTTTCTTTTGTTGTTGCTAGGGACACTTAAATCTATGCAAGGAAAGGCATTCTGAGTGCTTAGCTTGGCTTTTGTTTGAAAATGTGTCCTTGAACCTTTTAGCCCCCCAGACCAAGTTTGGTAGCGGCCATGTGGGTCATGGCAGAACCAGCCTTGGGTATGGGAGCAAAGTAGAGTGTGGATCAGTTTCTTCCACCTGTAGGCTGGGAGATGGGGGACAAGCATCTGGGCCAGTTGTGCTCAGTTTTCTCATTTGCTAACTGGACTTAAGTAATACCTTCTTGACAGGGTTAAAATAAAGTTTAAATGATCCATATGTGACATTTCCTCTTATGTAGGAAATAGCTAATGAACCTCGTTTTCTTTCTGTGTTGGGGGCAGAAGGGACAAAAGGCATTCTTTTGCATTTCATTTTCTACTGGATGTCTGTGAATATATATTTGTATGCCCACCTCATTATTACTGTTCAACACTATAAAGAAGATTAGCACATCATTTATTTATTGCATGAACCTACTACAAAGTATGAATTTCTGTTTTATGAATACACTTTACGTCTGAACCCCTATGAGAGCTCTGATGTAGTTAGTTTGCAGTTGATGGGAAAGGGGCAGGACTTTGCCCTCACTGCTGCTATCATAGGAGATGTGTTTCTGCTTTTTTAAAGTTCTGTCCTAGAATATTAAAAAGCCAGACTTTCATGAACTGGTCTACCAAATTAAGAACAATTTACAATGTTATTTCCATGGAAAAGTGTTCTAAACTTCCATTTAGTAATATAGGATGAACTTTTGTACAAAACCTCTCAGATGGAAGGCCCTTAATTTTGTATACTGGGTACATGTATGTTTCAAACAATATATGTCCAGCAGTGCATTGATGCTATTAAAAAAAACTGACAGGAAAGGCCTGGGAATTATGAAAGTGAAATTAAAGCTACATACTTAACAAAATGCAAGATTATTTTCTCAGAAAAAAAAAAAGATAAGTTCTTTTGTTGCCAATGCCATGTTTTTTTGTTTCCTTAAATACATGCCACATTTCATAGATAAATGTTTCTATAGATTAGAAACCTTTTGTCATTTAAGTAAAACATAGACCCTGCTCTTAACATTATGGAAATTATTTACAGTAGTATGTTTACAAAGACAGATGTTTTTTAAGTCACTTTTTTACATCTCTTTTTTGTTTTTCAAATGTATTATATCTCCAACACTTGACCTGAGTTAACTCAAAGTCTATAAAAGTTGAAGTAGTGCCTGAAAGCCTCTTTACTGCATGTTAATTAAATAAGGCAATGAGTAGGAGTGGCACAAGGAGAGAATGGAGAAATTGAGTGGCTTCACAGAGTTCTACTTGAAAACTATAATGCCATATTCAGGAAGGGAGCATGTCAGAGTCGGAAGCAGCCTGTAGCGGAAGGCAGGCAGCGAGCAGCCCGGGCATCTGTGCAGCCGTTCCCCAGTGTCACCATTTATGCCCAGAGAGATGAATTAGGCAACCCTGGCAGTCCTTTACCTCTATAAACTATATAAGCAGGCAAACCATTTAAAGCCATATAAAATTGAGACCTTTGGTGTCTCTTCAGCCATTTTGGAATGAGTTCCCTGCGCCATGATGAGGAAGAAACATGTCACAATGAACAAGTTGGCATATGGTATCATTTGTGATTACTTAGAATAGGTATTTGCTTTTGAGCTTAAGTCTTTGGGAAACAAAGTGGTTTAATTGTTTGTAATCTCCGCAAGAAAGAGGAATGAGTAAATAGGTTAGGTTGATTTTTTTTTTTTTTTTTACTAAAATAGAAATTAGGCTTAGCTCTAAAAATAAAAAAGCTCTCTCCACTTTTAGATATATATTTTGCTAAAAGATGATTAGAGGATTTCACACTTAAGAATTTTAAAGCGACAAAGGCAAGCATAGTGGA
The DNA here is from genome assembly GCF_046562875.1 of Panthera onca. Taxonomy (NCBI): domain Eukaryota; kingdom Metazoa; phylum Chordata; class Mammalia; order Carnivora; family Felidae; genus Panthera; species Panthera onca. The sequence continues at coordinate 150,476,358 of NC_138339.1, forward strand.
TTGCATCATTAGCTGATTAAAGAAAATGTTAACGAAAACATCACCATCAAGCATATGGACTGATCTAATTAGTTGATTACTAATTCAGATTTAGTGCTGAGTACCTTTACTTTGAACATCAATTTCAGCTTAATAGGAAGCTCTTCCTGCTTCTCTGTCATCACAGAAAACAAGGCTTGGCAATTGGGCAATTAATGAAATGAACAAATGAATATTAGATTAAAGCCTTTCCTGACATCCATTTCAGAGTGCCAAAAAATGTTGTTCACAGCAAATTCATTACAGAATAGGAAATCATTTCTCCTTTCCAAACAAATGGCATCTTTCAATCATATCAAAATCTCCCACCATCTAAATCCATATTGTATTTTTTTTTAATTTTTTGGACACTAGTAAGTGCCTGACCCTTTGTTCTACTCGGTGGATCTAGAGACAAATAAGATACAGCATCTGTCTTTAGGTATCACAGTGTAATGGATAAGAAAGTCATATTAAAAATCTCCTGTGATTAATGATGTAAGGAGAGTAGACACTGGAGATTACATGGAGAACAGAGGAAACACGTATAACCTAGTCTGAGTTGGGTGGTACAGAATTAGTGAAGACAGGTTTGTATTAGAACAAGGGGAAATGGAGGAACTTCTTGCTGTCTTTCTTACATACTCCCTTTATCTGGGTTTTTAAAGACTGATGTCATTACTTGGCTCCATTTCCAATCTCTCTCTCAGTTCATGAATGTTTCTTTCTCTCCCTCCTCAACCCTCCCATTCCTTTTCCTCTAGAGGCCAATAATCTTACCCTAGCAGTGACAATGGCCTGGAGGTCTACTGACTAATAATCTCATTAGTTCTCATGATATTTTTTCAAAAAAAATAAAAATGGCAATTATTACTTCAGTTTTACATATGTAAAACTTGAACCAGAAAGAATGAAACAGATTTGCCCAGGGTTACACAGAAAATGGAGGAGCCAAGGTGGGAATGAATGAAACACTTCCTATCATACACAGTCACCTTGGGCTTCATTAATAGGCTTGTTATTATAATAGTAAATGTCAAATTTCATCTAGAAATATCATAACCATATACATGCTCCAGAATAATGCAGTATAAATTTAAAAATCAGCATTCTAAAGATTTGTACATATCAAATTTTATGCATTCAGTTTTTGCTATATCCATTATCATTCAGTAAAGTTATAATATTGTAAAACAAAAATGCAATTCTTGGGTTGAGCCTGTGAGTGTGTGTGTGTGTGTGTGTGTGCGCACGCATGCGCACATGCGTGCATGTGCATGTGCACGTGTAATGTTTGTCTGATTATAATGGCAATTTGAACGTTTGACTGGTCTATACAGATTGGTAGTAGTTAGCATGACAGACAAAAGGAGCAAATGTAGTCCATTTATGCCTTGAGCTGAACTAATTTTAGTGTTAAGCATGAATCTAATATCCACAAATAGGGAATAGTTATTAGCAAATATTGAAGTCAGAATCATATTTGTAGTTTTGCAGCAAAAGTAAGAATTACCTAGCTTCAACAAGATCATGGGTTTTGCTGTTAAAGATAATGCTATAAATATATTGATTGGTTAAAACCCTGCTAAGAAAGTGAGTGTCTAACAATCCATAGACAAAGTTTGAGTTAGTTTATCCTTTCTAATAAATGCCTATATATATATATATATATATATATATATGCATGCATTGAATGCTTTAAATATATAATGCTTTTATATATAATTAAATATATAATGCCTATATATATATATATAAGCATGCATTGAATGCTATAAATGCCTATATATATATATATATATATATATATATGCATGCATTGAATCAAGAAACAATATAAGTTTTATAGCACAGTGGAAAACAGGATCTTTATAAAATATACATATATGTTAGTAAACTATCTCTTTCTCTCCAAGTAGTAAATCAATTTGTTTCTGGCTTTAAATAAACAGACCGTGCCTCAGTCCAAAAGACATTGAAGAAATTCAATGGCATCAGGTGAATTGGAGATTTGGGAATTTGATACTAGTGACTTTTTATGATCTATCATTGTCATATTATCACACTATTGGAAGAAAAATTTTGTCATGTCACTTCTAGATTAGCAGAGAAGTGTAGGCAAAATTGCCTCTCTCCCAACATATCCCAGTCCTATGCCATTTGTACAACTTCATTATTGGGGCCTCACACATGGGAAGAGATCACTGAAAGTATATGTAGCTGAAAGAGATCCACAACTGTGTTGTCATTTGGATAGACTAGTTATTTATACATGAGAACTTAAGTAACTTAACCTCTCAGAACTTGTCATTACAATTGTAGAGAAGATATAGACCTAACCATGTCATGACGTTATTTTGAGTATCTTATTGATAACTATTAAAAAAAAGTAAGTAATACTCTGGACAAAAATACAGCATTAAAAATAATATTAATAATGGACATGTGCTAATAAAAACTAATTCAAACTAAAGAAAAATTCTAGCAACATTGCAGGATGCAGGATTACACCCAAATCAACTGCATTGCAATGTACCGGCAATGAAAAGTGCAAAAATAAAATCAAGAAAAAAAAACATTTTAATAACATAAAAATAATAGAATATATCAGAAAATATTTAATTAAAAAGTACATGACTCTTACATCAAAAACCACAAAACATTATTAAAGTAAATTAAGGAGGATCTAAAAAATAAAAAGATGTTCTATGTTCATCGACTGGAGGGATTAATATGGTTAAGATGGCAATATTCCCCTAGTTGATCTTCAGATTCAGAGTAATCTGTATCAGAATCTAAGCTTTGTTTTTCTTTAAAAAAAATTGACACACTGATCTTAAAAATCATATGGGATATTTCAGAATAACATTTCATGAGGAACTGTTCAGAATAACCAGAGCAGTCTTTAAAAAGAAAAAGAAAGTTCAAGGACTCACACTTCCCAATTTCAGTACTTATTACAAAGCTACAGTAATCAAAACAATGTGATGCTAGCATAATAAAAGAAACTGAGATTAACAGATTTGAGACCTCAAAAATAAACTTCTACATTCATGGCTAATTAATTTTTGCCAATAGTGTCAAGGCAAATTTTCAATGGAGGAAAAATAAGTCTTTTTTATAAGTGGTGCTGGACAATTTGATATTTACATACATAAGAATAAAGTTGAACCTCAAACTATATACAAAATTTAAATCCAAATGAATCAAAACCCTAAATGTAAAAGCCAAAATGACAAAAAATCTTAATAGAAAACCTAGGCATAAATTTTCATTAACCTGGATAAGCAATGGGTGCTTATACATGAAAAGCACATGCCCAAAGACAAGACAAAAGATAAAATTAATTGAACTCCATCAAAATTAAAAACTTTTGTGCTTTAAAGGTTACCATCCAGAAAGTGAAAAGACAGACAACCTACAGATGGAAAAAAAATATTTGCAAATCATATATCTAGTAGAATCTAGTAAGCTGAATACATAAGGAACTATTAGACCTTAAACATAAAAAGACAACTCAGTTTAAAGATGGTCATAGGATTTCAATCAATAATTCTACAAATAGAATATGTAAATGATCAATAAGCACATGAAAAACTACTCAACATCATTAGGTTAATGCAACTAAAGTCATAATGAGATATCACTTCACACGCATTATTGTGGCTAAAATTTAAAAAAAATTAAAAGGATAATAAGACATATTGATAAGAATTGTATAAACTGTAACCATCATAATCTTTGGAAAACAGTCAGGCAGTTCTTTAAAAGTTAAACACAGAATTACTATATTATCCAGCAATTTCACTCGTATGTATATACCCCTTAAAATTAAAAACAATGTTCACAAAACAACTGTACATAAATGTCCATTGCAGCATTATCCATAATAGCTAAAAGTTGGGAAAAACACAAAAAACAAACCCACTACTGATTGGTGAAACAAATGTGATACACCTTCACAAAGGAATATTATTCAGTCATAAAAAAGAATAAAGTACAGATACATGTTACAACACAGATAAATCTTGGAAACGTTATGCTTGCTAAGTGAAAGGGGCCAGACACAATGGGACATATAGTGTTATGATTGTATTTATGTGAAATGTCCAGAATAGGTAAACTCATTGAGACAGAAAGTAGGTTAGTAATTGTTAAGGGATGATGGGAGGGGGGACTAGAGAGAGAACGCTAATGGGTATAGTTTATTTTTAAGGTGACTGAATGTTCCAGAATTAGATAGTGATGATGGTTTTAAAACTTTGTGAATACACTAAAAATCATTGAAGTTTACACCTTGAAGTGATGAATTCTATGGTGTGTGAATTATATATCAAGAACACAATAATAATTCATAGGCACCTGAGTAACACATTCACAGCAAGAAAGATCCCAACAATTTTCTATCACATCTGAGATTCTCACTATTAACTGGAGTTGAAAAAAATGTTAACATTAAACATTATTTGGAATGAGTAATTTTTTTAATTAAATATTTAGTTTTCTGAGATGGATAAACAATTTTGTGATTGGAACAGACTAAAGATCTAGGGCTTGAACAAATGTCCATTACTGGGGCACAAAAGTGAAAAGTTATGGGTCACCTATTATGGATAGCCTGAAAAAGTTGTCATCTTTTGACAGAGGAAGAGAGATTAATTAAAGAATATAGCATTCAGAAAAAAAAATTACTTGATTTTTTAATTTGTTTTAAAGTTTATCCATTTATTTTAAAAAAGAAAGAGAGAGTGGGCAGGGCAGACAGAGAGAGAGAGTGAATCCCAAGCAGTCTCTGCAGTGTCAGACCCTCAAGGGGCTTGAACTCAGAAACCATAAGATCATGACCTGAGCCAAAACCAAGTGTCGGAGGATTAACCGACTGAACCATCCAGGGACACTCTGAAAAAAATATTTTAAAACGAATGAAAGAGAATACACTAGAAAGTAGTCTTCACCTTCACCAAAATATTGCCCAGACCTAGTACTGCTCAGGAACATTATCCTCACAATGTCATGCCTTATGTTTTAAGAAGCAATGATTTTAGGGGTACCTGTGCAGCTTAGTTGGTTAAGCATCCAACTTTGGCTCAGGTCATGATCTCATGGTTTATGAGTTCGAGCCCCACATCAAGGCTCTGTCCTGACAGCTTTGAACCTGGAGCCTGCTTCACATTCTGTGTCTCCCTCTCTCTCTGCCCCTTCCCCACTTGCACTCTGATCTCTCTGCCTCTCTCAAAAATAAATAAACATTAAAGAAAGGGTTTTTTTTGTGGGGAGGCACCTGGGTGGCTCAGTCAGTTAAGCATACGACTTTGGCTCAGGTCATGATCTCACAGCTATGGGTTTGAATTTCGTGTCGGGCTCTGTGCTGATAGCTCAGAGCCTGGAGCCTATTTCAGATTCTGTGTCTCCTCCTCTCTCTGCCCCTCCCATGCTCATGCTCTATCTCTCTCTGTCTCTCAATAATAAATAAACACTAAAAAACTTTTTTTAATAAAAATTTTTTTAAAAAATTTTAAAGAAGCAATGATTTAAAAATGTCTTTCTTACTATATTCTCTTTTGCATATTACAAACATCACACATCACATTTTGTTTGAGTCTCTGTAAGTTTATGTCCTCTACCTTTGTCTCAAATTCTGCAAACAGAACCTTAACCTCAGGTGTATTAAGACTGTGGAATAATTACACAGGTATAAAAGCTAAAATAAAGGAAATTTACCATAATGTCCAATTCATAAAAAATTGTTTTATACCTATGAGGCTCAGACTATGTTTATCAGGGAGGCTTGAAGGAAAAATTTCCCTGGGCTGTTCATTCATCATGAATTACACAAAATCATATCATACTTATGTGACTAATATGCAGTAGTAATATTATATTAGAGTTATACTCTTACAGAGAAATGTCCATTTAGAGAAATAAACTTTTAAGTCATGTCTATATGAACATAAGGAGTGTGAAAAATTGTATCGTATCTGTGGGCTATCTTAATTAACATTCTCCAAGTAGTAATACCAAGTCAGTGTCCTTGGAATACTCACAAAGATGTAACACAGCAAGGAGAAAGCACCATTTTTGCTTGTTTGTTTGTTTGTTTTCCCCAATAAGATGATGTTATAATTATACAGTCACAGCCTAACAGACCAATTCAGTAGAACATTTAGTTATCCCAAAAGAGGATGCTGATTATTACAGGAGGGAGTATTTTACTTGGATTCAAACAAACTTAGTGCCAGTGTTTGTCATTAAAATTTAATATGGCACTATATGTGAGAAAGGCACTAACACATAGAAAGTTTCCACCTTCTTTCCTCCCTTCCTCCTTCTCCCTCCCCCTTTCCTTTTGTCTTTTTTCTATTCAATTACTGTCTAAACCTTCCTCATCATAAGAATACTTTGTTGAAAGTGTCATTGCCATTATCTGTGTCTTAAAGGAGGCATGGACTACAATCTAAAGATTCAGTACTGGGGTGCCTGGGTGGCTCAGTCAGTGGAGCATCTGACTTTGGATGTGGTCATGATCTCATGGTTCTGGGTTTGAGCCCCACATCGGGCTCTGTGCTGACAGCTCAGAGCCTGGAGCCTGCTTTGGATTCTGTGTGTGTGTCTCTCTCTCTGCCCCCTCCCTGCTCATTCTCTCTCTCTCTCTCTCTCTCTCTCTCTCTCTCTCTCACACACACACACACACACACACACACACACACACAAATAAACATTATTTTTTTTTTTAATTTAAAGATTCAGTATTTCTTCAGTGCATCTTCAAGAGTCTAGAATAGAGCCATCTCTCTCTCTCTCTCTCTCTTTTAAATCGCCATCTAACAGAACTTTCTACAATGATAGAAATGTTCTAAATCTACACTTTCTGTGAATTCCACTACTGAGCATCTGAAGTGAGACTAGTACAATTCAGAACTCAAATTTTTAATGTAATTTAATTTACATAAGGCTTCCATATTGGACACTGCTAGTTTGGAATTTTCTTTTAATCTTAATATTGAAATATCTATGCGGAGTGAAGCTAAGATGGCAGAACACCAGCATCTCATATCCATGAAATACAGCCAGATCAACACTAAACCATCCTGAACACCTAGACTACTTATTTGAGGATTAACATAACAATCTGCACAACCTGAACCACAGAACTCAGCAGGCAAAAGTGCCAGCAGACCCCGGAGAACAACCACATTCACTGGTGCTGGAACAAGGTTGTTAAGGGTGAAGCCTGGTGCCAGATGTGTATTGAGATTTTCCATAATCCCTGAAACGTTGTTGCTACATGATCATGTGAACATTTTCTGGGGTGGGCTGGCACCCAGCTGCAGTCTCTGGGCATTGGCAGCAGCACGGTGCCCAGAATATTCCTGGGTGCATCCAGCACCTGGCCATTGCTCAGTGAGACCCTCCTCCAGAAGGTCAGAGCAGGACAAAGCCACAGTCCCTCAGAAGTGAGGCATTGGGAAACACAGCCGAATCTGAGATAAAACTCAGGAGGGAGGTGCTGCCTGGCCACCTGACAGCTTGGTCATGGACAATGTAAAAGCAGAGACTGGATGGAAGCCAGGGAAAAGGGACAGGTGCATGATTGCTGACATGGGAGAATAGAGTTCCTATGCTAGAGACTGGGTAGCTAGGTGATGCCATTTTCATCCCTCGGGTGCATGCACATACACACCTATAAGTGCCACAACAATCCACCCCAGTAAGTTAAGCAGCACCATCTAGTGGAGAATGGAGCCAATACACTAAGCCCCTCCCAACTGGTCCAACCTCGCTCTTCAGGAAAACCACATATCTCTCTACCTGCTTAGTTTATGGACTATAAATTGCTTCATAGGTTGACTTCTAGGGGAAAACGATGTAATTTCAACCATATTTCAGTCTGTTTGCTGGTCCATCTATACAATTTTCTTCTCTTTTTCTTGAATACAGAAAGAGAAAAAAAATATTTTTATTTTTAATTTTTATTAAAAATATTTTTTCTTTAATTTTTTGAATATAATTTTTACCTTTTTGTAATTTTTTTCAAATTCTATTTTACTTCCATCATTTCATTTTATTTTACTTCATTGTATTCATTTTTTCAAATTTTCAAACGTTTTCCTGTTTTTTGTTTTTTTTTTTGTCTCTTACTCTATCAAGCTCCTTTCAACAACCAGACCAAAACACACCTAGGATCTAGCATCATTTATTTGATTCTTCTGTGTGTGTGTTGTTTTTAATTTTTTAATTTCAATTTTTTTAACTTTATTAATTCCTTTTCTTCCTTCAAAATGATGACAATGAAGGAATTAACCCCCCAGAAAAGAGCAGAAAGAAATGACATCCAGGAACTTAATCAACACAGACACAAGCAATATGTCTGAACCAGAATTTAGAATCATGATAATAAGAATAGTAGCTGGGGTCAAGCATAGATTAGAATCTCTCTCTGCGGAGATAAAAGTAGTAAAAGCTAGTCAGGATAAAATGAAACATGCTATAACCGAGCTACAATCCCAAATCGATGCCACACAGGAAGTATGGATGAGGCAGAGCAGTAAATCAGTGACACAGAGGACAAACTTATGGAGAATAATGAAGCAGAAAAAAGAGGGAGACTAAGGCAAAAGAACACAATTTAAGAATTAGAGAAATCAGTGACTCATTAAAATGAGCAACATCAGAATCATAGGTGAAGAGAAAAATGAAGAGAGAAGAGAGAGAAAAAGGGATAGAAGGGTTATGTCAGCAAATCATAGCAGAAAACGTTCATAACCTGGGGAAAGACACAGATATCAAAATCCAGGAAGCACAGAGGACTCCCATTAGAGTCAACAAAAACTGACCATCAACAAGGCATATCATAGTCAAATTCATAAAATACTCAGGCAAGGAAAGAATCATGAAAGCAGCAAGGGAAAAACAATCCTTAACCTACAAGGGAAGACAGATCAAGTTTGCAGCAAACCTATCCACAGAAACGTGGCAGACCAGAAAGGAGTGGCAGGACATATTCAATGTGCTGAATCAGAAAAAAATATGCAGCCAAGAATTCTGTATCCAGCAAGGCTGTCATTCAAAATAGAATAAGAGATTAAAATTCCCCAAACAAAAATTAAAGGAGTTTGTGACCAAGAAATTTTAAGGGGGGACTCTCTGAGGGGAGAAAAGATGAAAAAAAAAATACCAAAAGCAACAAAGACTAGAAAGGACCAGAGAACACCAGAAACTCCAACTCTACAAGCAACATAATGGCAATAAATTCTTATCTTTCAGTTCTCACTCTAAATGTCAATGGACTAAATGCTCCAATCAAAAGACATAAGGAAACAGAATGAATAAGAAAACAAGATCCATCTATATGCTGTTTACAAGAGACCCACTTTAGACCTAAAGACACCTTTAGATTGAAAGTATGTGGATGAAGAACCATCTATCATGCTAATTGTCGACAAAAGAAAGCTGGAGTAGCCATACATATATAGACAATTTAGACTTTAAAATAAAGACTGTAACAAGAGGTGAAGAATAAGGGGTCTATCCACCAAGAAGACCTAACAATTGTAAACATTTATGCTCAAAATGTGAAAGCACCCAAATATAGAAATCAATAACAAACATAAAGAAACTCATTGATAATAACATCATAATAGTAGGGGACTTCAGCACCCCACCTACAGCAATAGACAGATCATCTAAACAGACAAACAAGAAGGAAACAATGGCTTTGAATGGCACATTGGACCAGATGGACTTAACAGATATATTCAGAACATTTCATCCTAAAGTAGAAGAATATACATTCTTCTCCAGTGCACATGGAACGTTCTCCAGAATAGATCACATACTGGGACACAAATCAGCCCTCAACAAGTACAAAAAGATCGAGATCATACTGTGCATATTTTCAGACCACAACACTGTGAAACTCAAAATCAACCATAACAAAAAATTTGGAAAGATAACAAATACTTGGAGACAAAAGAACATCCTACTAAAGAATGAAGGGGACTAACCAAGAAGTTAAAGACGAAATTGAAAAGTACATGTAAACCAATGCAAATGACAACATCACAGACCAAAACCTCTGGGATGCAGAAAAGGCAGTCATAAGAGGGAAATATAAAACAATCCAGGCCTTCCTAAACAAGGAAGAAAGGTCCCAAATATACAAGCTAACATTACACCTTAAAGAGCTGGAAAAGACAGCAAACAAAACCCCAAACCAGGGTGCCTGGGTGGCTCAATCAGTTGAGCATCTGACTTCGGCTCAGGTCATGATCTCACAGTTTGTGAGTTTGAGCCCCATGTCGGGCTCTGTGCTGACAGCTCGGAGCCTGGAGCCTGATTCAGACTCTGTGTTTCCCATTCTCTCTCTCTCTCTGCCCCTACCCTATCATGCTCTTTCTCTGTCTCTCTGTCTCTCTCTCAAAGATAAATAAATATTAAAAAAAAAAAAACCAAACCAGCAGAAGACAGGAGATAATAAAGATTAGAGCAGAAATCAATGCTATCGAAACCAAAAAAACAAAAACAAAAACAAAAACAAAAACAAAAACAAAACAAAGCAAAAAAAAACCAACAACAAACAGTAGAACAGATCAATGAAACCAGAAGCTGGTTCTTTGAAAGAATGAACAAAATTGATAAATACTAGCCAGTTTGATCAAAAAGAAAAAGGAAAGGACCCCAATAAATAAAATCAAGAAGGAAAGAAGAGACACCACAACCAATGCAGCAGAAATAAAAATAATAAGAGAATATTATGAGCAATTATATGCCAACAAAGTGGGCAATCTGGAAGAAATGGACAAATTCCTAGAAACCCATAAACTACCAAAACTGAAACAGAAAGAAATAGAAAATTTGAACAGACCCATAACCAGTAAAGAATCGAATAAGTAATCAAAAATCTCCTAGAAAACAAGACTCCAGGACCAGATGGATTTCCAGGGGAATTCTACCAAACATTTAAGGAAGAATTAACACCTATTCTCTTGAAGCTGTTATAAAAAATAGAAATGGAAGGAAAATTTCCAAACTCTTTCTATGAAGCCAGCATTACCTTGATTCCAAAACCAGACAAAGACCCCACTAAAAAGGAGAACTATAGACCAATTTCCCTGATGAACATGGACACAAAAATCCTCGACAAGATATTAGCCAACCAGATCCAATGATACATTAAAAAATTATTCACCATGACAAGTGGGATTTATACCTGGGATGCAGGGCTGGTTCAATATCTACAAAATAATCATTGTGATTCATCACATCGATACAAGAAAGGACAAGAACCACATGATCCTCTTAATAGACACAGAGAAAGCATTTGACAAAATACAGCATCCTTTCTTAATAAAAACCCTGAAGAAAGTAGGAATAGAAGGATCATACCTCAAGATCATAAAAGCCATATACGAAAGACCCAATGCTAATATCATCGTCAGCGGAGAAAAAATGAGAGTTTTCCCCCTAACGTCAGGAACAATACAGCAATGTCCACTCTCACTACTGTTATTCAACATAGTATTGGAAGTCTTAGCCTCAGCAATCAGACAACACAAAGAAATGAAAAGAATACAAATAGGCCAGGAGGAGATCAAACTTTCACTCTTTGCAGATGACATGATACTCTATATGGAAAACCCAAAAGATTCCACTAAAAACAACTGCTAGAACTGATCCATGAACTCAGCAAAGTCACAAGATATAAAATCAATGCACGGAAATCAGTTGCATTCCTATACACCAATAATGAAGCAACAGAAAGAGAAATCAAGGAATCGATCCCATTTAAAATTGCACAAAAACCCGTAAAATGCCTAGGAATAAATCTAACCAAAGAGGTGAAAAAGATATACACTGAAAACTATAGAAAGCTTATGAAAGAAATTGAAGAAGACACACACAAAAATGGGAAAAGATTCCATGCTCCTGGATAGGAAGAACAAATATTGTTAAAATGTCAATACTAACTAAAGCAATCTACATATTCAATGCAATCCCTATCAAAATAACACCAGCATTCTTCACAAAGCTGGAACAAACAGTCCTAAAATTTGTATGGAACCAGAAAAGATACCAATAGCCAAAGCAATCTTGAAAAAGAAAACAAAAGCAGGAGGCAACACAATCCCGGACTTCAAGCTGTATTACAAAGCTGTAATCATCAAGACAGTATGGTACTGGCACAAGAACACTCAGATCAATGAAATAGAACGGAGAACCAAGAAATGGACCCAGAAACATATGGCCAACTGATCTTTGACAAAGCAGGAAAGAATAGCCAATGAAATAGAGTCTCTTCAGCAAGTGGTGCTGGGAATACTGGACAGCGACATGCAGAAAAATGAACCTGCACAACTTTCTTACACCATACACAAAAATAAACTCAAAATGGATGAAAGACCTCAATGTAAGACAGGAAGCCATCAAAATCCTCGAGGAGAAAGCAGGCAAAAACCTCTTTGATCTTGGCCGCAGCAACTTCTTACTCAACACATTTCCAGAGGCAAGGGAAACAAAAGCAAAAATGAACTACTGGGACCTCATGAAAATAAAAAGCTTCTGCACAGTGAAAAAAACAATCAGCAAAACTAAAAGGCAACCAACAGAATGGGAGAAGATATTTGCAAATGGCATATCAGATAAAGGGTTAGTATCTATAAACCACTTATCAAACTCAACACCCAAAAAACAAATAATCCAGTGAAGAAATGGGCAAAAGACACGAATAGACACTTCTCCAAAGAAGACATCCAGATGGCTAACAGACACAAGAAAAGATGCTCAGCATCACTCATCATCAGGGAAATACAAATCAAAACCACCATGAGATACCACCTGACACCTGTCAGAATGGCTAACATTAACAACTCAGGCAACGACAGATGTCGACGAGGATGCGGAGAAAGAGGATCTCTTTTGCACTGCTGGTGGGAATGCACACTGGTGCAGCCACTCTGAAAAACAGTATGGAGGTTCCTCAAAAAATTAAAACTAGAACTACCCTACGACCCAGAAATTGCACTGCTAGGTATTTATCCAAGGGATACAGGTATGCTGTTTCAAAGGGACACACATACCCCAATGTTTATAGCAGCACTCTCAACAATAGCCAAAGTATGGAAAGAGCTCAAATATCTATCGATGGATGAATGGATAAAGAAGATGTGTTATATATATACAATGAAGTATTTACTCGGCAATAAAAAAAAATGAAATCTTTCCATTTGCAACTATCTGGATGGAGCTAGATGGTATTTTGCTAAGCAAAATTAGTCAGAGAAAGGTAAATATCATATGACTTCACTCATATGAGGACTTTAAGATACTAAACAGATGAACATAAGGGAAGGGAAGCAAAAATAATATAAAAACAGGGAGGGGGACCAAACATAACAGAGTCTTTAAATATGGAGAACAAACAGAGGGTTACTGGAGGGGTTGTGGGAGGGGGGATGGGCTAAATGGGTAAGAGGCATTAATCTACTCCTGAAATCACTGTTGAAGTATATGCTAACTAACTTGGATGTAAATTAAAAAATACATTAAATGAAAGAATATTTAAATATCTGAATATATATCTATGAATACATATATATTTTATATATATTATAAATAAGTACATATGACATGTGATATATACTTAATATATTCAACACATATAAACACATATTTAATATGCATTATCATTCTTGGGATATGTAGACATGATACAAAAAGAACAGAGGTGTAATTATTTAGAATATAAAAGAAGGGGCGCTTGGGTGGCTCAGTCAGTTGAGCATCAGACTCTTGATTTTGGCTCAGGTCATGATCCTGGGGTGTGGGATTGAGCCCTGAGTTTGGTTCTGTGCTGAGTGTGGAACCTGCTTAAGATTCTCTCCTCTCTCTCTCTCTCTCTCTCTCTCCCTATCACCTTCTCCCACCCTCACACCCTCTTTCTCTCATGTGCTAAAAAAAAAAAAAAAAAAGTGAACCCATGCAGGAGATAGAAGATGTAATTTATTAAGGACAAAATAAACTGCAAAAATTCTGTCTAGACAATTTTTTAGGTTTATTTATTTATTTTGAGAGAGAGAGAGAGAACGTGAACAGGGCAGGAGCAGAGACAGAGAGAAAGATAGTGAATCCCAAGCAGGCTCTGTGCTGACAGCACACAGAGCTGGACACTGGGCTCAAGCTGAGGCACCATAAGATCGTGAACTGTGCGGAGACCGAGAGTCCTATGTTTAACCGACTGAGCCACCTAGGCACCCATTGACTTTTGATTCTCTTTTGGTTTTGTAGTTTAAAAATCTCCAATTTCAGGGATGTTCAGATTATATGAGCTGCAGGTGGTTTTCATATTCTTGGTCCGTTGAAGCTGCAAGTTGAACCAAGTTGTTGGGGATAACCTCAGGAAGTTTGCTATGAAACACGACAGAATACATATAGGACTAATCCCAAAATCAGGGGGACCCAACAGGGCAGGCCTAGATTGGGCAGGTTTTCTCGCTTCAGTTTGGCCAAACCTAAATCCTTTGGAGCCTAACTTGTAATGAAAATGCTCAGAATAACTCTAAGAAACTTGCAGATACAAAGATTGAGCAAGTACAGGCTTACCTTTTTTGTTAAGGTGTGCTGCAAAACAAAGGTGAGAACAAATTTAGAGACGTTCTCTAGCAACAGTGAAGAACTACAGGTGAATATCGATTATCCACAGCAGGCTAAAGATTTTAATTATAAAGCTCCTTAAATCCTTAGACCATATCAGCCATGGACTTGGATAGATTTCAGCTCAGCTCTGAACCTCTCTCCCGCCCTGCTTGCCTTTAATCAAACTACTATGTTTCAAAATGGAACATATCATTTTATTAGTGACTGTTTTCTATCGTTTTGTAATATTCCTCCAAACATATGAAGCTACATTGAGAAAATTTTCTCTCAATCATTGCAATTAATATGAATTTTTCTTCAAAATCCACGTAGCACTCCAAATAGCAATTGGTTTAATAAGCAGAATTTGGCATCCCAGAGCACTGTGAAGGCATAACCAATCTTATCTCCCCCAAAAGCATGGTTTCAACATATTCAGAAAATATAAACCTACTGGCTGTTAACATATCCTCTGGAATTTAAAAAAAAAATCAATACCATAAATTATTTTACTCAATGTGCAATCATTATAACTGAGATTTTATCAGTCTAAAAGCTTTAGAAAAAGGGGAAATAAAGAAACATTTTCTGACAACTTTCTTGCCATGCCAAAGGCTTTAAATATGTTGCATATTTAATCCTCTCAACAAACTGTTAGGTAGATATTATGAACCCATTTCATGAATGAAAAAAAAAAAAGGCTCAAAACAGTTTTAAAATGTGCTCTAACTCAAGCAGCTGGTTAATGCCTGAGTTAGAATAAGAATGCAAGTAAAGCTCTAGGAATTTATAGCAATTTCAACCAGAAGAGAGCAAATTCAATTGCTGGTGAATTTGTTTTTGGACAAGTATGTCCAAAGCTATCTGATTGGGTTAGTTTCCACACTTTACTTTTTAAGGGTGAATATATTATTATTTATTGCTATGTAACAAATAACTATCAAAATAGAGTGGTTTAGGGGCGCCTGGGTGGCTCAGTCAGTTAAGCATCTGACTCTGTTTCAGCTCAGGTCATGATCTCACATTTTTTTGTGAGTTTGAGCCCCACATTGGGCTCTGCATGGACAGTGAGGAGCCTGCTTGGAATTCTCTATTTCTTTCTTTCTCTCAGCCCCTCCCCTGCTCACGCTGTCTCTGTCTTTCTCAAAATAAATAAACTTAAGAAATATAGTGTTTTAAAAAATAATAACCATTTATAATCTCTCAAAATTCTATTGATGAGGATTCTGCACAGTTGGGGGCTATGTCTTTAGGTCTAGTATGAGGCTCTAGTTAGATATTGAGTGTGGATGTAGTTATCAGAGCACTTGACTGGAGCTAGAGTGTCCATTTCCAATGGGGCTTTTTCTTTTTTTTTTTTTTTTTTTTTTTTCAACGTTTATTTATTTTTGGGACAGAGAGAGACAGAGCATGAACGGGGGAGGGACAGAGAGAGAGGGAGACACAGAATCGGAAACAGGCTCCAGGCTCTGAGCCATCAGCCCAGAGCCTGACGCGGGGCTCGAACTCACGGACCGTGAGATCGTGACCTGGCTGAAGTCGGACGCTTAACCGACTGCGCCACCCAGGCGCCCCAATGGGGCTTTTTCAAATGTGGCTTGGAAAATTGGTGCTGGCCATTAGATTGGAACTATAGTTCCTGTCTACATGCACCTTTCTACAGGGCTACTTGAATATTCTCATGGCATGCTAGCTGACTTCTCCTGGAGCATGTGGTTCAAGAGACCAAGGCAGAAGTTGTAATGTCATTTAGCTTCAAAATTCATATATCATGACTTCCACTTTATTCTATTGGTTTACCCAGAGCAAACCCTGATTCAACAAGGGAGAACAAGAATTCCAGGAGAAGTGGACCATTAGGCACCATATTGGAGTTACTGCAGTTCTTTTATATGAACCTTTTAATGGCAATCTTTCTAAAATGTGTTACTCATGTTCCTGCAATAGAAAATGGTATACTTCCAAAAAATCATCTTTCTTTTTTATGAGGTCAGGACATCATGAACATCAGTGCAGTACTGTGTTGTAGATCAATGGAAATTTCAGACATAATTAAGGTATGAAGGGACAAGTCATCCTTCATGGAGCAGTCAAAAGAGATAGCTACTGAATTGACATTCCTTTGTTATATGACCTTAATAACAGAAGGGTATTTAAGTGTGCCCTTTCACTACATGCCCCCAAACTACACTTGTTTTTATTAATACATTTTCTCCTCTTTTCCCCATGGTACTTTATGTACTTCAGTGTCACTTTATATGGCTATCAGTAGTTCCATATCTTGCACTTCAGTTGTTTCTATTTCTGTTTGCACTGTCAGCAATTACTTCTCTGTAGCCTTTATGTTCACTTCTTTCTCTTTTCCTGCCAATTAAACCATTTATTAGCTTTGGAAAATGCAGGAATTAAAATATCAAACTCTAATTCAGGGTTACATTTTCTTACCTGTTCCATCACATGATAGCCTTTATCAATCTTCCAGTCATCTGTTTTTTTCATGTGCATAAAACAATGAAAGTTGGGAATATACTATTAAACCATTATGTTGAAGAAGCATAACCTTCAAAGTTGAATAAGGAAACAGCTTAATTCTCCCACCTCCCTCCTCACTGACAGTACCTATTCAAATCTACTCTGTGGATTCAATTTGTTACCATCCTTACATGAGTCATGGGCATGACTTGTCTGATCACTCACAGATCATCTTCGTCGTCATCATCATCATCATCATCAATAACATTCTCTGGTAATTCTGACTCATTAACTATAATGTTCATTTCACAATAATGATCGACTTTGAATTTATTCAAAGTAAAAACCTCCCTTTTCCCTCAACTCAACGTGGCTTTAGGTGGGAATTTTAATATAGGACAATAGGAGAAAATGATTCATTCTTCCCTGTTTCCCTAGCCTGTATTTCTACCTTCCTTTCTAGCTTGTCATCAGAAATTTCTTATCCTTGGGGTCATGGAAAGAGAAATAGGGGCAGGAAGAGGCAGAAAATGTCTTCTTTGATTTTTACTCTTTTGAGCTGGTACCAATATTCTCTTAGCCTGGCACTGTTTAAAGTTGATTCTTCCTCTTGTGGTACTTGGTGGGTTCTTGAGCTACCTTCCTTCACTGGTAAGGCACACAGAAGAATAGCACCCCTCCCCCGAAGATATCCATGTCCTGATCCCCAAAACCTGTGAATATGTTGTTCTACATGGTAAAAGGGACTTTGAAGATGTGATTAAATTAATGATCTTGAGATAGGGAGATAATCCTGGATTATTCACGTGAGTCCCATGTCATCATAAGGGTCCTTATAAGAGGAGGAGACAGTAGGGACCAACCCAGAAGGCAATATGCCAATGGAAGAAACGGGACAGAGAGAGAGAGAGATTTGGCCTTGGAAATGAAGGAAGGAGCCACAACTCCACTCAGGTGGCCTCTAGGAGCTAAAAAAGGCAAAGAAACAGATTATTCTCTGGAAGTCTCCAGAAGGAATAGTTTGATCACACCTTGATTTTAGACTTCTGACCTGTATAACTGTAAGAGAATAACTTGGTATTGTTTTAAGATGCTAAATCTGTGGTAATTTGTTACAGCGACAATAAAAAAAGTAACATAGTTGAGGATCCCTGAACGCCACTGCTCTGATGCAGATGAATGAATCTTCTCCAGAAGATTGTTTTAAGACTCCTGCCTCAGCCTTGGAGCAGTTATTAATATGGCTATTAATCAGGCTATTTCTGCTGAGGCCTACTTACTTCTCTAGGTAGCCTTCTTGGCTGAGACACAGGACAATCCCAAGGTGCCTCTCCAGCATTATACCCCTCTGAAATACACCTTTATCCCATAGATGGAAGTACAGTGGTTTCTTAGCTGTAATTTTCCACTTTATTTGTATAGCCTGATTGAGCCACCTTCTTGTCTTTCACCGTTTTCCAGTGTTACTCCCCAATACTCTATGGGCCTGGTATCAGAACACCTCTACCAGATCTAAAATAGAAATAAAGAAATTCTTTCCCTCTTCACTGACAACTTCCATTGAAGAAAATTCTCTCTTCAAATTATAACTTCTCCCTCAGTCTCTTCAGTTTAAAGGAAAAGTTACAAAATGTGTTTTTAACATATGTAACCTAGCCCCTTACTATGGAATATCAAATTCCTTGCCACCTATGTTGTTGGTTATATAACTGAGACTGAGATGTAAAGAGCCTTATCTTAACATCCTGTTATGATGATTACATCGTCAATCTGGATCAGCCAATAAGAAAAGCAACACACAGACAAAACTCCCTCAAATTAAAAGGCAATCCTTGATCTCTAACTTTATCCAGAGATAATTATTCTTTCACAATTCTAAAACAAGCCAATGATTTAATTTCCCCAAAACATATTATATCAAAGATAGCAAGCTATAGTATATCTCTGGCCATCAGAGATAAATAAAAGGATAAACCTGGGAAGTAACAGCTGACAGTTAAACTGCAGAGAGGGAGCCATTTTTATTTTTTTTATTGTTTCCAATTTTAATGAGATATAATTGACAGTAACATTGTATAAGCATAAGGTATACATACAATGACTTGATATATGTACATAATGCAAAATGGTTACCACCACAAAGTTATGTAACACATCCATCACCTCACATAGTTACCTTGTGTGTGTGTGTGTGTGTGTGTGTGTGTGTGTGTGTGTGTTGAGAACTTTTAAGATGTACACTCGGGGCACCTGGGTGGCTCAGTCAGTTAAGCTTCTGACTTCAGCTCAGGTTTTGATCTCATGGTTCGTGAGTTCAAGCCCGTGTTGGGCTCTGTGCTGACAGCTCAGCATGGAGCCTGCTTCAGATTCAATCTCCCTCTCTCTCTGCCCCTCTCCCACTTGTGCTCTCTCTGTATCTCTCTCTCTCTCAAAAATGAACAAATATTAAAAAAAATTAAAATGTACTTTCTTAGCAACTTACAAATAAACAATATAATATTGTTAACTAGTGTCACCATGCTGTACATTATACCCCCCAAACTTATTCATGTTATAAGTGGAAGTTTGTACCCTTTGACTACTTTCATCCATTTCCCCCACCTAACCTCTTGCCCCTGGCAACCACCAGTCTGTTCTTGATTTTATAAGTTTTTTTTTTAGGTTCTACATATAAATGAGATCATACAGTATTTGTTTATCTATCTCCAACTTATTTCACTTAACATAATGCCCTCAAGTTTAATCTATATTGTTGCAAATAGCAGGATTTCCTTCTTTTTTAAGGGCGAATAATATTCTATTGTATGTATTGAATACAATGTATCCAATGCATTGTATGCACATTTTCTTTATCTCATCCATCAGTGGACACTTAGGATCATACAAGGCTACTATGAACAACACATTAGACAACCTAGAAGTCGATAAATTCCTAGGAACATATAAACTATCAAAAATGAATCACTGGGGCACATGGGTGGCTCAGTTGGTTAAATGTCTGACTTCGACTCAGGTCATGATCTCATGGTTCGTGAGTTTGAGCCCCACATGGGGCTTTCTGCTGTCAGTGCAGAGTCTGCTTCTGATCTTCTGTCTCCCTCTTTCTCTGCCCCTCCCCTGCTCTTGTGTGCTCTCTCTCTCTCAAAAATAAATAAACATTTTAAAAAATAATCATGAATAAATATAAAATCTAAAAGACAAATTACAAAAAAGAACTGTGAATCAGCAATCAAAAATATGCCAAAAAAACAAGTCTAAGAGAAATGGCTTTACTGATGAGTTCTACCAAACATTTAAAGATCTTTCTCAAACTTCAAAAAAATTGAAGAGGACAGTACACTTCTAAACTCATTTTATGAAGCCAGCATTACCCTGATACCAAAGCCAGATAAGGACACCACAAGAAAAGAAAACTACAGGCCAATATCTCTAATAAATATAGACTCAAAAATTATGAACAAAATACTAGCAAACTGAATTCAACAGCACATTAAAAGGATCACATGCCATAATCAAATGGGATTCATCTCTGAGATGAAAGGATGGTTTAAGATATGCAAATAAATAAGTATGATACATCACATTAATAGAATAAAACATAAACATTATGTGATCATCTCAACTGATGCATAAAAACATTTGACAGAATTCAACATCCATTCAAGCTAAAAACTTTCCTAAAACTGAGTATAGAAGGAATGTAACTCAACATAAAGGCAATATATGGCAAACCTACAGCTAATATCATACTCAATGGCAAAAGGTTGAAAGCTTTTCCTCTACAATGAGGAATGAGATAAGGATGCCCACTCTCTCCATTTCTGTTCAACATAGTACTAGAGGTCCTAGCCAGAGCAACCAGGCAAAAAAGGAAATAAAAGACATCCAAGTCAGAAATAATATATTCAGTAATACATAATCAACATACAAATATTGGTTACATTTCTATACCCTAAAAATGAATTATCTGAAAATGAGAGGGGGAAAAATCCCATTTACAATAGCATCAAAAACAATAAAATTCTCAGGAATAAATTTACTCAAGGAGGAAAAAGATATGTATGCTGAAAACTATATACATTGATTAAAAAAATTGAAGAAGACACAAACAAATGGAAGACATCTTGTGTGCATGAATTGAAAGAATTATTACTGTTAAAATGCCCATCCTACTCAAAATAATCTACAGATTCAATGCAATTTTATCTAGACTCCAATGGCATTTTTTTTTACAAAAATAGAAAAAAAAAAACCTTAAAATTGATGTGGAATCACAAAATACCCCAAAAAACCAACTCAATCCTGATAAAGAACAGCAAAACTGTAGGCATCACCCTTCCTGATTTCAAACTATATTACAAAGCTAAAGTAATAAAAAATAGTATGAAACTGGCATAAAAACAGATACATAGACCAATGGAACAGAATAAAGAGTCCAGTAATATACCCACACATATATGGTCAACTTATATTTAACAAGGGAGCTAAAAATACTCAGTGTAGAAAAGATAGTCTCTTTAACAAATGGTGTTGGGAAAACTGGATGTTCAAATGCAAAAGAATGAAAATAGACCCTTATCTTATACCACACACACACACACACACACACACACTGAGCTCAAAATGGACCGAAGCCTTAGATGTAAGACCTGAAACCATAAAACTCCAGTAGGAAATATAGGGAAAAAGCTCCTTGACATTGGTTTTGGCAATGATTTTATGGATATGACACCCAAAGCACAAACAACAAAAGTAAAAATAAATTGCATTGAACCAAAAAGCTTCTCAAAAAATGAAAAGACAACTTACAGAAGGGGAGAAAATATTTGCAAACCACATATCTGATAAGGGGTTAATATCCAAAATACATAAGGAACTCATAAATCTCAAAGAAAAAAAAAAACCCTAAGCAATCCAATTTAAAAATGGGCAAAGGTCTTGAACAAACAGACATTTTCCCAAAGAAGATATTTAAGTGACCAACAAGTACATGAAGAGGTACTCAACATTACTGATCATCAGAGAAATTCAAATCAAAACCACAATGAAATATCACCTCATACATGTTAGAATGTCTATTACCAAATAGACAAGAGATAACAAGTGTTGATGTGTAGAAAAGGGAAACCTTGTATACTGTTGGCAGGAATGCAAATTGGTGCAGCCACTATATAAAACAGTATAAACATTTCCCCAAAATTTGAAAATAGAATTACTATATGATCCAGAAATTCCATTTCTGGGTATTTATTGAAAGGAAATGAAATCACTATTTTGAAAATATATCTGCACCCCTCTGTTCATTTTCATATTAATTTTTAAAAATTCATCTCAGAGATGGGAAGTAGTTTGTCCAAGACCCTCAGCTAATACTTGACTAAGCAGGTTTTGGCTAACTCCAAGGTAATATATTTTTAATTATAGATAGATAGATGATAGATAGATGATGATGATGATGATGATGATGATGAAAGATATATAGATCAATAGATAGGCCTTGCTAATTTATATGATAAAAAATTGTTTTTTTTCTGCTTATCAGTAAAAATATAATCTTAGTCCTAAAATTTTGATAAATAATTGGTAATTTTATATTTAAATCACCTTCCATGCATGTGCTCAAACCAAAATTCTGGGAATTATTCTTGATTTCTCTCTTAATTCTACCCACACATAAACCGTTAGCAAGTATCTTTAGCTCTGGCTCCCTAACATCTCCTACATCTTTCCATCTCCCACCTCCACCATTTCTAGCCTAGTCTAAAACACAATCACATTTCACCTAGACTATATCAATAGCCTCCTAACTTCTTTTTATATCCCCCTACAGTTTTCCTCTACAGATTTCATGGCTCAAAATAAACAAAAGCTATCACTCCTCAAGGATGGGTATACGTTTTTGTGAAGGATCAGATAGTAAATATTTTAGGCCATGTGGATCATACAGTCTTTGTTGCAAATACCTAACTCGGCCATGTAGCATGAAAGTAGCCACAGATAGGGGTGCCTGTGTGACTCAGTTGGTTGAGCGATGGACTTTGGCTCAGGTCACTATCTTACAGTTTGTGAGTTCGAGCCCCGTGTTGGGCTCTGTGCTGACAGCTCAGAGACTGCAGCCTGCTTCAGATTCTGTGTCTCCCGCTCTCTCTGCCCTCCCCTGCTCACAGTTTGTCTCTCTCTGTCTCTGAATTATAAACGTTAAAATTTTTTTATTTTTTTAATTTTTATTTTTTTAAATTTTTTTAACGTTTATTTATTTTTGAGACAGAGAGAGACAGAGCATGAACGGGGGAGGGTCAGAGAGAGAGGGAGACACAGAATCTGAAACAGGCTCCAGGCTCTGAGCGGTCAGCACAGAGCCTGACGCTGGGCTCGAACTCCCAGACCGTGAGATCATGACCTGAGCTGAAGTCGGACGCTTAACCGACTGAGCCACCCAGGCGCCCCCGTTAAAATTTTTTTTTAAAAAAATTTAAAAAGTAGCCACAGATAATACACGAAGGTAAACAAAAGTGTGTGGTGGCATTTCAATAAAACTTGTTTACAAAAATTAAGATGCTGCTGAATTTGACCCACCCCTTCCCTAACTGAAGACTAACCAAACGCTTCCCTTTGCCTTAGAATGAAGTACAAGTTCTTTAACTGACCCATGAGACTTTACATGATCTCGCCACTGTCTTATCTTCCCAAACTTTTCCAGCATTTGTCCTACTCTGTATTCTGTATACTCCTCCTTTCCCTCACAATTGTTTGAACCTGAAAGTTTATTGTCAGCATATAACTTATACATCAACTCTTTATTCTGCCTGCAGTGCTCTTCTCCCAGACTTTTTGCACAGCTGGTGACTGATAATTTGGAACTCTTCTTCAACACAGCACCTTGTAAGGAAAGGCCTTCCCATGCCACAGAATCCAAGTGCTCCGGCTCTATGACGGGCAGTATAAATGACCCTGCTTTATTTCCTTTAAGACATTTGCATTTATCTGAAATGATTCTGTTGGCTTGTTGTCCAGAGTGCATATTCACCTCTATCCTACCTCCCCAAAATAGATTGTAAGCTTCAAGAGTAAGGGCCTATACCTTTCCTATTGCCTGTTCCATCCTCCACCCCTACAATGGTTCCAGGCATATAGCAGGTGCTTGCTAAATTATTCGTAACAGAAAATATGAAAGAAGTGTTTATGAGAGATTTTTATATGTATCTACTGGGTCTTCAGTTGAATGTAGAATAACTCATGAATGCCATAATTCAACACTTCAGCAAAATTCCCATAGATCATCTCCACTGACAATAATCCCAAAAAGCATATTTAATTATAAACACAAAACTAGTCTGTTTTATACCCCCCAAAAACGTACATAAGTATGAAATTAAAGTTTAGCAATGTCATCACTCATCTTATAAAATCTTTCAATAGTTCCTAAATATTTTAGCTTAAAAATATTGTGCTCTTGTGATATTATAAACAAGCAAATGATGAGAAATTACATTAAATACACAAATATGATATAACCACTATTCTTGTTTTATTTCTTAAAGGTCGATGCATATGTTAACTTATTTTTACAGTTTAATGTATTCGTTTACACATCACACAGTTGTCCTTTCTTTATATTTACATTTAAGCTAATTTCAAAGTAGGGACTTTTCCATTGAAATGGCGCTTGCATAATATAAACACATGATTTCCATTCACAGATTTTAATATATAATTATTAAAATAACAACTAAATATTATCTGTCTGCTCATAAATTCTAACTTCAGAATAAACGAATGCTCTTGAATCCATTTTAGTTCTGTGTTTTTACCAATAGGTGGCAATGAACAATCCTCCCTACATTTGCTTTATCATAATTGGAGACAACGTAAGTCCTGTCTCCTAACAATACAGGATTTTACTAAAGAGTAGTTACAGGAAAGAAATGTAATCTAAAAGGCAACCCATTCTTATTATCCACCACCTCCAATTTTTAAACTTTTCTTTAGATGTCGAGCTAAAATCATCAAGCAACATTTCTGTAGTAATCCCCGGTCTGTCTGGTGAGACCATGCGATGTAATTCTCTAACCATTCTATACGACAGTTCTGAAGCTAATAGAAAAGTTATCTTTTCTGATGTAGCATTACAAATTTTATCAACCTTTTCTCCTGAGACACGGTATGGCTTCAGATGTTCCATGCTGTTTAACCTTTTTTTTTTTTTTTTTTGCTTATTTATTTATTTAGAAAGAGAGAGCAAGTGGGGTGGCAGGTAGGGCAGAGAGAGAGAGGGGAGAGAGAATCCCAAGCAGGCTCTGCACTGTCAGTGTAGAGCCCAGTGCAGGGCTCGAACTCATAAACTGTGAGATCATGACCTGAGCCAAAATCAAGAGTCAGATGCTTAACTTACTGAGCCACCCAGGCACCCCAACTGCTTAACCTTCTTTGACATCTTCCAATTAGTTTGTGTCCATTTTAAAATACAGCATCCAAGTGGAATCGTAGTGTACAATGTACGCAATGCAAAATTCAGTGGGACTATTATTCACCTTTCTTACAGATACTATATTTCTATTAATCCACCTCAAAACTTCATTGTCTTCCATCCAGTATGTCACACTAAGATTTTTTTACTAGGATCATATATTTTTAAAAAGATCCTCAGATCTTATTCACATCTTGCATTTTGAAACAAGTTCAAGCTTGTTTCATCTTTGGTGTCTTAATTTTTTATCTCAGCCAGTTGATATCAGTTTGAATATTGATTTGGTCTTCTGTTGTGTTTGACCATCTTTCCCAGATTTAATATCCACAATATAACAAATTTCTCTGTTTCTTTTTACCCAAATTATTGTTTTAATTTTTTAAGAATTCTTAACTGAGTTAAAAACTTCTGAAGTTCCAGAGTCTCCACCAGACATTTTATTGCTTGATGTTTTTACATTGGAAATTGTGATCCACAACAGAAGACACCCACCTATATACTTAACTATGTGAATGGCATAAATCAAAATTTTGGTAATCAGGGATGTCAGTTCTGACTGAGGCATTTCTGAAATAGAGTGCACCTGAGTTGTATGTTAGGCTTTCATCGTGGACTTGACATATTACATGTAATTCTCACTATATACCACAAATATCATCAAAAGCTACTTTACCATCAACATAATCCTTAGATCATAATTTTGACCATTCTCCCCAGTCATACTCATTCATATCTATATCAACTTCATTGCTAAAATCACACGAGGAGCTAAAACTTTGTGAAAAGTCTTTCAAATGTAACTTTTCAACCATCACTTCAATGGCCCACAAAGAGTCAATATCTGTTTCAATCTTTATTTACTTATTTTAGCTCTACCTCTATCATAGTTCTTCTTATTATTATTTGTAGCTTAAATCATGAAGGAGATACCTCACAGCAAAACAAACTCCTGTCAGATTTTGTGCCTCATGTTTACAAAGGCATCATCGCCTAATTACAGCTGTGTTGGTCCACAAGCCACAGCTCAGAATTATTCAGTATGAGGCAGCAAAGGAGGCTTTGATGTAGAGCCCTTAACACAAGACAATGCAAATGACATTTACTAGGAATTTTTTCCCCCATTAATGAACAGTACTTCAGGGAGTGTAAAGGCAAGAGGCATGTAATTTCTGAACTATTTAAATTGCTAATTAGATCTGTACAAGAGATGTATTCCTAATGCAGACAATTACAACGGCTCCTAAGTGTTCGCCTTACAGTTGCTAATTACCGCAGAAGCCAATTAATTACCACCTCACTCCCCCACAGTCCCCACGCAGTGGCCCTGCTGCTTGTATACAACTGCCACAGGCAGCCTGAAATCTATATACCAGCCACCGGTGGCCAGCGGGAAGTCCCAGAAGTGGGAGGCTAAGGGGCGGGGCTTTGGGGCCTCGCCCTTTGCCCTTTGCTGTAGTCACTTGCCATGCTGCGCATGCACGCCCCTGTTTGCGCTGTGTTCCAGGGAGGCGTCACAAGGGCCTGGCTCAGTCACTCAGGCTCAGTGCCTGCTTAACTGTCAGAGGAGTCAGAAGCTCAGGAGGCGCTCTCCAGCTTTTTTACTCCCATCTTGCAATCGTTTGGTGCACAACCAGCCCAATATGGGCAACCTGCTTTGTAAGTTTCATTTCCCACCCCGCCACGTCCGTTGCCTGGCGGTGTTCGGCCCCTGCCTCCCCGCCCCCCACTCCCGTGATGCTGTTCCACCACCTTGCCAGGACCACCCCGCTGCTCCTTCACTTGCCCTGGGCGCGGGCTATTCCACTGGGATCGTGGGCCTTTACCAGCTAGTTTATACATCCAGCCAAAGAGGCGGTACCCCATCCGGCAGGCCACATGTACCCCTCTGGGGATCCTTCCCTTGGTGAACTGGAGTAACTCTCTGAAAAAACCTGTGCTGTCTGCTCATAATTCCATGATGTTTGGACACTCCAGAGCCAAAAGGATCCCTCCTATGGGGTGCAAATTCACTCTCCCACATTCACTATCTGAGAAGGTAGAGGAGGCTGTGGAGACGATACCATCCAGGCACCTCCCACTTTCGTGCCCATCTGGGGTGGAGGAGAAGGTCCAGGAAGATCCCAGAAAAAAGATGGAGGATCTTGTAGAGACCAAAGGGCAGAATGGTGGGAATAGGGTCCCCCATAACGTTGGGGACATACCATTTAAATGTCCCCTGGAGACCGGTGGACTTCTCAGTTCCTTGCAGTGCAGCCCTGCACCTTTGGACCTCCATCCTAATCCTCCAGAAGACGGTTTGAGGGAGAACACCCAGAAGTCTCTGATGAACTGCTGCCCTGAAGGCCACATAGTCACCTCCTCACATGGCCCAGCCGGGAGTGTCGTGCCTGATACAGATACAGCAGTGCTCTCCGACCCAACCCCGTGCTGCCCCTTACTGCAGGAGACATCAACAAAGCAAGTGTTGGGTGAAAACCATCAGCCTGTTGGGGACACATCATACCTATCCAGGAAGGAGATACAGGCTAATGAGCCTTCAGGCATCTCATCAAGGAGCTCTTTTTCCCCTGTATCTGCCAGCAGTAGGCCCTGCAAATGGAAAACATCCATGTCACATTCTTGGCTACTGCCACCGCCCCAGTTGTGTGGCCAGGGCCAGTTGCCCCCACTTCCTAAGTTTCCTTGCATAGCTATTGACAAAAACATGGACACCTTCAAGAATTCAAATGTCAGAGGAATAAGATCTTGGAAGACAAAAGAGAGATCAAAGGAGACTGCTCAGACGCTTAGCCTGCCACTTCTTTATCCCTACTTGCCTCAGAGACTGCTAACTCTCTGCTTTTGGGGAGTCACACTTTGCAAGTCCCTATTCCTACTGATGACTTGGCTGACCAATCTGCCAAGTCCCTGATTCCCTCTGTCCCTCCATCTTTAACACCAAACATTGGTCAGAAGACAGCACAGATAGTTTCTAAATCTTCTCCACAGAGGTTAGAGTGGGGGAGAGCCAAAGCATAAGAGACTCTTAAAAACTGAGAACAAACTGAGGGTTGATGAGGGTGGGAGGGAGGGGAGGGTGGGTGATGGGTATTGAGGAGGGCACCTTTTGGGATGAGCACTGGGTGTTGTATGGAAACCAATTTGACAATAAATTTCATATATTGAAAAAAAATAATAAAAATGTTATTACAGCTTAAAAAAAAAAAACTTCTCCAACTGTTCCTGCTGGTTTTGTTCCTCATCTTAGTTCCAATCACATTTGTGGAATTCCTGTGAAGAAAGAAGGCCCGCTTCAGCCAGTCACTGCTGTAACATATCTTATTTCTGATATCACCACACTTCCTAACACCTCAACCCCCTCCTTACAGCCACCCTCCTGCGACACAGAATCCCCAGTGCCTATGTGTGTAGATTCCCCCCCTCCTATCCTACCCGCCCCTCTTCCAAATCCTTCCACACATAGCCCTGTTTCAATTGTCCAGCCCATCAGTTCTAAGACAGTTGCTTCTACCATCGCAGCCAATGCATCTACATCTACCTTCAAGCTTATGTCAGGTCCTGGTGTCGTCAACATGGACACCACTCCCCTTTCAAAGGCTGTTATTTTCAGATCTCCCCAAGAATCTGGAATGGGATCTCCCTCATGTCCCCAGGGCCATTGCAGTTTGAAGCAGAGGTGCCCTGCAAAGTCTCCAGTTTTCACCAGCCCACCTAGAAATCAGAAGACAGCCCTTCTTGCCAGTGTTGTTGTTTCCACTAGCTTGTGCCTTATGGATTCTAGAGTCACCTCCACTCCAGTAGGCAAGCCCTCTGCAAACTGCAACTCGGCCTGTAACAGTGAAGCCATGGACATCACCATCTCAAGCTTCCATCTTCTGTTCCTCCCCTGAGTCCAGGGACAACCATTTCCCACTTAACATGGTGTTTTCTGGTTCTGATAACATACCACCCTGTGGCAGCACTGTGGTGGCCCATGACTCTATCCATTTACCTAAAAAGTCATCCATTGGACAGACCTGAGTTTTCAACCACTCTGACCCAGGAATCACCTCTCAGCCCACAACTGGGCATCATAATGGGCAGCAGCCTGACAATTCTCACCTGTTAGGAACACCAGTAGCCTCAACACCAGCTATGGACCCAACTGCTCTTGTAGCCCAGCTACCCAGAGACAACACAGTGAAGGCAGGTTTGCAGGTTCTGCATCCATTACCACTCTCAGTATCCAGCCGGCCTCTAGTGACAAGCCAGGAATTCTGCCCATTGGTGTATCTACCACAACAGGCTTTGGAGTTGCCACGGGGATGCCCAGCACCAGGGATGGTGGCTCACCATTAGCTGACAGTACTTCAGGCCAACATGTGTGTTCAGAACTGCAGCCCCTATGGGCAGTGGTGTGTACATCCCAGGCCCCATTCATTCACAGGCATCCGGAGCATTCAGCCTTGGGGCAGGACTGAACGGGGTACCAAGAACCATTTCTGCTCCAACTTTAGGTCAGACAACCTGGAATCACTGTGGTGATGGCAGGGCTGCTGCTGTAGGAGGAACAAATATCGTCCCAGTATTTGGACAAAATGCTAGTTCCACCTTGAATCCAGGCACTTGGGGCCCACCCGCCAAAACCCAGGGAGTGGAGCAGTGGGGCAGGGTTGCACTGTTCCCACAGGTGGAGACTCCACAGTCCCCACTACCCATAAGTGCCCCGGGGGCTCATCCCGACAGAGAAAACTTTCCTCATGTAGAGGAGATGCCACGATGGAGAAGAGGACTAAGTCAAGAGACCAGGCAGCCTCCCCCTTAATCTGAGCAGCAAGGGGCCAACCATTAAAAACCCAGGTGATGGAGTGGTGGAAAAGGGCTACACCGTTCCCTCGGGTGGATACTCAGCTACTCCTCATACCTATAAGCACACCCAGTACTCATGTTCACAAAGAACACTTGCCCCACATGACCAACCCACCAGCATGGAGAAGAAACATATGTCAGCACACGAGCCAGCCTCCTCCTAAAATATGATCGGCAGGGGGCCAGCAGTCAAAAACCCAGGTGATGGAGTAGTGGGAGAGGGTCATGCTGTTCACACAGGTGGAGACTCAGCTGCTCCTCCAACCTGTAAGCACACCTGGCACTCAACTACAGAAAGAAAACTTGCCCCACATGACCGAGACACCAGCATGGAGAAGAAACAAGTGTCAGGACACATGCAAGGCTCCCCCTTAAGTCTGAGCAGCAGGGGGCCGCCATCAAAAATCCAGGTGATGGAGTAGTGGGAGAGGGCCACCCTGCACCCTTACGTGGTTCTCTAGTATTCCTGTTAGCCTCAAGTGCACCCAGAGACAATCTGCACAAAGAAAATTGACCCATGTGACCAAGCCACCAGAACCAGGAAGGAACGTGGGTCAGGACACGTGCCAGCTGCTTCTTAAATCTGATCATAAGGGGACCAGCCGTCCAAAACCCAGGTGATGGAGTAGTGGAGGAGGGCCACAGTGTTCCCACAGGTAGAAGCCCTAGTTTTCCTGTTAGCCCCAAGTGCTCCCAGAGCCAATCTGCACAAAGAAAACTTGCACCACGTGACCAAGCCACCAGCACGGAGACGAAATGTAGGTCAGGACACATGCCAGCCTTCTTCTTAAATCTGATGGGCAGGAGGCTAGCTGTCCAAAACCCAGGTGATGGAGTAGAGGGAGAGGGCCACAGTGTTCCCGCAGGTAGAAGCGCTAGTGTTCCTGTTAGCCCCAAGGGCACCTAGAACTAATCTGCACAAAGAAATCTTGCCTCATGTGACCGAGCCACCAGCACCAAAAAGAAACATGGGTCAGGACAGGTGTCAGCATCCTTCTTAAATCTGATGCGCAGGGGGCTAGCTGTCCAAAACCCAGGTGATGGAGTAGTGTGAGAAGGCCACACTCTTCACCCAGGTAGAAGTTCTAGGTAGCCCCAAGGGCACCCAGAGACAATCTGCATGAAGAAAACTTGTGCAACATGACCGAGCCACCAGCACGGAGATGAAATGTGGTCAGGATACGAGCCAGACTGATTCTTAAATCTCATCGGCAGAGGGCCAGCCGTCCAAAACCCAGGTGATGGAGTAGTGAGAGAGGGCCACAGTGTTCCCGCAGGTAGAAGCTCTAGTATTTCTGTTAGCTGCAAGGGCACCCAGAACCAATCTGCACAAAGAAAACTTTCCCCACGTGACAGAGTCACCAGCACTAAGAAGAAATGTAGGTAAGGACAGGTGTCAGCCTCCTTCTTAAATCTGATCAGCAGGGGGTGAGACGTCCAAAACACAGGTGATGGAGTAGTGAGAGAGAGCCACACTCTTCACGCAGGAGAAGACTTTGTGTTCTTGCTAGCCCCAAGGACACCCAGAGACAATCTGCACGAAGAAAACTTGCCCAACGTGACCGAGCCACCAGCATGGAGAACAAACCAGTGTCAGGACACATGCCAGGCTCCCCCTTAAGTCTGAGCAGCAGGGGGCCAGCAATCAAAAATCCAGGTAATAGAGTAGTGGGAGAGGGCCACCCAGTTTCTTCAGGTGGAGTCTCCAGTATTCCTGTTTGCCTCAAGGGTACCCACAGCGAAACTGCACAAAGCAAACTTGGCCCACATGACCGAGCTACAAGAACCTAGAAGAAACATGAGTCAGGACACGTGCCAGCCTGCTTCTTAAATTGATTGTCAGGGAACCAGCCGTCCAAAACCCAGGTGATGGAGAAGTGGGAGAGGGCCACAGTGTTCCCGCAGGTAGAAGCTCTAGTTTTCCTGTTAGCCACAAGGGCTACCAGAGCCAATCTGCACGAAGAAAACTTGTCCCACGGGACCGAGCCACAAGCACAGAGATGAAATGTGGGTCAGGACAGGTACCATCCTGTGTGTTAAATCTGATGGGCAGGGGGCTAGCTGCCCAAAACCCAGGTAATGGAGTAGAGGGTGAGGGCCACGTTGTTCACACAGGTAGAAGCTCTAGTGTTCCTGTTTGCCGCAAGGGTACCTAGAGAAAATCTGCACAAAGAAAACTTGCCCCACGTGACCGGGCCAATGGAACAAAGCAGAACCATGGGTCAGGACTCAGGCCAGTCTGCTTCTTATATCTGATCGGCAGAGGGCCAGCCGTCCAAAACCCAGGTGATGGAGTAGTGGGAGAGGGCCACCCTCTTCATGCAGGTAGAAACGCTGGTGTTCCTGTTAGCTGCAAGGGCACCCAGAACCAATGTGCACAAAGAAAACTTTCCCCAGGTACTGAGTCACCATCACTAAGAAGAAACGTGGGTCAGGACAGGTATCAGCCTCTTTCTTAAATCAGATCGCCAGGCGGCGAGCCGTCCAAACCCCAGCTCATGGAGTAGTAGGAGAGGGCCATGCTCTTCATTCAGGGAGAAGCTCTAGTGTTCCTGTAGCCCCAAGGGAACCTAGAGCCAATCTGCACGAAGAAAACTTGCCCCACATGACCGAACCATCAGCATGGAGACGATAGGGGTGTCAGGATACATGCCAGGCTCCCCCTTAAGTCTGAGCAGCAGGGGGCCAGCCATCAAAAATCCAGGTGATGGAGTAGTTAGAGAGGGCTGCCCTGTGCCCTCACGTGGAGTCTCTAGTATTCCTGTTAGCCTCAAGGGCACCCAGAGCCAATCTGGACAAAGAAAACTTGGCCCATGTGACTGAGCCATGAGAACCGAGAAGAAACATGGGTCAGGACACATGCCAGCCTGCTTCTTAAATCTGATGGGCAGGGGGCCAGCTGCCCAAAACCCAGGTGATGGTGTAGAGGGTGAGGGCCATGCTCTTCCCCGCAGGTAGAAGTTCTAATGTTCCTGTTAGCCTCAAGGGCACCCAGAGACAATCTGCACAAAGAAAACTTGCCCCACGTGACCGGGCCAACAGCACAAAGAAGAAACTTGGGTCAGGACATGGGCCAGCCTGCTTCTTAAATCTGATGGGCAGGGGGTGAGACTTCCAAAACCCAGGTGATGGAGTAGTGGAAGAGGGCAATGCTCCTGGTGCCGGTAGAAGTTCTAGTGTTCCTGTTAGCCCCAATGGCAACCGGAGACAATCTGCACGAAGAAAACTTGCCCCAGGAGACCAAGCCACCAGAAAGGAGATGAAACATGGGTCAGGACACGTGCCAGCCTGCTTCTTAAATCTGATCGGCAGAGGGCCAGCCGTCCAAAACCCAAGTGATGGAGTAGTGGGAGAGGGCCACGCTCTTTGTTCAAGGAGAAGCTCTAGTGTTCCTGCTAGCCCCAAGGGCACCCACAGCCAATCTGAATGAAGAAAACTTGGCCCACGTTACCGAGCCATCAGCATGGAGAAGATAGGAGTGTCAAGACACATGCCAAGCTCCCCCTTAAGTCTGAGCCACAGGGGGCCAGCCATCAAAAATCCAGGTGATGGAGTAGTGGAAGAGGGTCGCCCTGTGCCCTCACGTGGCGTCTCTAGTATTCCTGTTAGACTCAAGGGCACCCAGAGCAAATCTGCACAAACAAAATTTGGCCCACGTGACCGAGCCACAAGAACCAAGAAGAAACGTATGTCAGGACACGTACCAGCTTGCTTCTTAAATCTGAATGTCAGGGGAATAGCCCACCAAAACCCAGGTGATGGAGTAGTGGGAGAGGGCCACAGTGTTCCTGCAGGTAGAAGCTCTAGTTTTCCTGTCAGCCCCAAGGGCTCCCAGAGACAGTCTGCACAAAGAAAACTTTCCCTACGTGACCAAGCCACCAGCACAAAGAAGAAACTTGGTTCAGAACATGTGCCAGCCTGCTTCTTAAATCTGATGGGCAGGGGGCGAGATGTACAAAACCCAGGTGATGGAGTAGTGGGAGAGAGCCACGTTTTTCACGCAGGTAAAACCTCTAGTGTTCTTGTTAGCCCCAAGGGCACCGAGAGCTAATCTGCACAAAGAACACTTGCCACACCTGACCGAAACACCAGCATGGAGAAGAAACAAGTGTCAGGACACATGCCAGCCCCCCCCACCCCCCAGTCTGAGAAGCAGGGGGCCAGCCATCAAAAATCCAGGTGATGGAGTAGTGGGAGAGGGCCACAGTGTTCCCGCAGGTAGAAGCTCTAGTGTTCCTGTTAGCTACAAGGGCACCCAGAACCAATCTGCACAAAGAAAACTTTCTTGTGACCGAGTCACCAGCACTAAGAAGAAATGTAGGTAAGGACAGGTGTCAGCCTCCTTCTTAAATCTGATCAGCAGGGGGCGAGACGTCCAAAACACAGGTGATGGAGTAGTGAGAGAGGGCCATGCTCTTCACTAGGTAGAAGCTCTAGTGTTCCTGTTAGCCCCAAGGGCATCCAGAGACAATTTCCACGAAGAAAACTCGCCCCACGTGTCCGAGCCACCACCATGGAGACAAAACATGGGTCAGGACACGTGCCACCCTGCTGCTTAAATCTGATCGTCAGGTGACCAGTCGTCTAAAACCCAGGTGATGGAGTAGTAGGAGAGTGGCATGCTCTTCACACAGGTAGAAGCTCTTGTGTTCCTGTTAGCCCCAAGGGCACCCAGAGTCAATCTATACAAAGAAAACTTGGCCAACGTGACCGAGGCACGAGAACCGAGAAGAAACGTGGGTCAGGACACGTGCCAGCCTGCTTCTTAAATCTGAATGTCAGGGGAATAGCCCACCAAAACCCAGGTGATGGAGTAGTGGGAGAGGGTCACAGTGTTCCTGCAGGTAGAAGCTCTAGTTTCCTGTTAGCCCCAAGGGGTCCCAGAGCCAATCTGCACACAGAAAACTTGTCCCATGTGACCGAGCCACCAGCACGGAGACAAAATGTGGGTCAGAACAAGTGCCAGCCTGCTTCTTAAATATGATAGGCAGGGGGCTAGCTGTTAAAAATCCAAGTGATGGAGTAGAGGGAGAGGGCCATGCTCATTGCACAGGTCGAAGCTCTAGTGTTCCTGAGGGCACTAGAGGGCCAGAGGCACCCAGGGCCAATGTACACGAAGAAAACTTATCCCACATGACTGAACCATCAGCACGGAGACAAAACGTGGGTAAGGACACATGCCTGCCTGCTTCTTAAATCTGATTGTCAGAGGGCCAGCCGTCCAAAACCCAGGTGATGGAGTAGAGGGTGAGGGCCACACTGTTCACGCAGGTAGAAGCTCTAGTGTTCCTGTTAGCCACAAGGGCACCCAGAGACAATCTGCACAAAGAAAACTTGCCCCATGTGATCTGGCCAATAGCACAAAGAAACTTGGGTCAGGACACGGGCCAGCCTACTTCTTAAATCTGATTGGCAGAGGGCCAGCCAT
This sequence comes from Panthera onca, assembly GCF_046562875.1. Lineage (NCBI taxonomy): Eukaryota > Metazoa > Chordata > Mammalia > Carnivora > Felidae > Panthera > Panthera onca. The sequence goes on from NC_138339.1 coordinate 150,512,222, forward strand.
CCAAAACCCAGGTGATGGAGTAGTGAGAGAGGCCACGCTCTTCAAGAAGATAGAAGTGCCAGTGTTCCTGTTAGCCGCAAGGGCACCCAGAACCAATGTGCACAAAGAAAACTTTTCCCACGTGACTGATTCACCAGCACCAAGAAGAAAAGTGGGTCAGGACAGGTGTCAGCCTCCTTCTTAAATCTGATCGGCAGAGGGCGAGCCATCCAAAACCCAGCTGATGGAGTAGCGGGAGAGTGCCACGCTCTTCATTCAGGGAGAAGCTCTAGTGTTCCTGTTAGCCCTAAGGGAACCCAGAGCCAATCTGCAGGAAGAAAACTTGCCCCACATGTCCCAGCCATCAGCATGGAGAAGATAGAAGTGTCAGGACACATGCGAGGCTCCCCCTTAAGTCTGAGCAGCAGGGCGCCAACCATCAAAAGTCCAGGTGATGGAGTAGTGGGAATGGGTTGCCCGATGCCCTTATGTGGAGTTTCTAGTATTCCTGTTAGCCTCGAGGGCACCCAGAGCCAATCTGGACAAAGAAAACTTGGCCCAGGTGACTGAGCCATGAGAACCAAGAAGAAACGTGGGTCAGGACACGGGCCAGCCTGCTTCTTATATCTGATCGGCAGGTGAGCCTTCCAAAACCCAGGTGATGGAACAGTGGGAGAGGACAATGCTCTTCGTGCAGGTAGAAGTTCTAGTACTCCTGTTAGCCCCAAGGGCACCCAGACACAATCTGAACGAAGAAAACTTGCCCCACGAGACCAAGTCACCAGCACGGAGACGAAACGCGAGTCAGGACACATGCCAGCCTCCTTCTTACATCTGATTGTCAGGGGACCAGCCGTCCAAAACCCAGGTGATGGAGTCAGAGAGGGCCACAGTCTTCCCATTGGTAGAAGCTCTAGTTTTCCTGTTAGCTTCAAGGGCACCCAGAACCAATCTGCACAAAGTAAACTTGCCCCATGTGACCGAGTCACCAGCACCAAGAAGAAACGTGGATCAGGACAGGTGTCAGCCTCCTTCTTAAATCTGATCAGTAGGGGGCAAGATGTCCAACACCCTGCTGATGGAGTAGTGGGAGAGTGCCATGCTCTTCGTTCAGGGAGAAGCTCTAGTGTTCCTGTCAGCCCCAAGGGCACCCACAGCCAATCTGCAGGAAGAAAACTTGCCCTACGTGACCGAACCACCAGCATGGAGAGGAAACAAGTGTCAGGACAAATGCCAGGCTCCCCCCTAAGTCTGAGCAGCAGCGGGCCAGCCATCAAAACTCCAGGTGATGGAATAGCGGGAGAGGGCCACCCTGTGCCCTCATGTGGAGTCGCTAGTATTCCTGTTAACCTCAAGGGCACCCAGAGCCAAACTGCACAAGGAAAACTTGGCCCACATGACCGAGCCACAAGAACCAAGAAGAAACGTGGGTCAGGACACGTGCCACCCTGCTTCTTAAATCTGATGGGGAGGGGGCCAGCTGCCCAAAACCCAAGTGATGGAGTAGAGGGAGAGGGCAATACTCCTCTCGTAGGTAGAAGCTCTAGTGTTCCTGTTAGCCCCAAGGGCACCCAGAGCCAATGTGCACAAAGAAAACTTGCCCCACGTGACTGGGCCAACAGCATGAAGAAGAAACTTGGTTCAGGACACGTGCTAGCCTGCTTCTTAAATCTGATGGGCAGGGGGCGAGCCTTCCAAAACCCAGGTGATGGAGTAGTGAGAGAGGGCCACGCTCTTCGTTTAGGGAGAAGCTCTAGTGTTCCTGTTAGCTCCAAGGGCACCCACAGCTAATCTGCATGAAGAAAACTTGCCGTAGGAGACCGAGCCACCAGCACAGAGACAAAACCTGGGTCAGAACACGTGCCAGCCTCCTTCTTACATCTGATCGGTAGGTGGCTAGCTGTCCAAAACCTAGGTGATGGAGTAGTGGGAGAGGGCCACAGTCTTCCCATAGGTAGAAGCTCTAGTTTTCCTGTTAGCTGCAAGGGTACCCAGAACCAATCTGCACAAAGTAAACTTGCCCCATGTAACTGAGCCACCAGTATGGAGAGGAAACATGGGTCAGGACATGTACCAGCCTGCTTCTTAAATCCGATCAGCAGGGGGCTACTTGTCCAAAACCCAGCTGATGAAGTAGAGGGAGAGGGCCACGCTCCTCTCGTAGGTAGAAGCTCTAGTGTTCCTGTTAACCCCAAGGGCACCCACAGCCAATATGCACAAACAAAACTTGCCCCACATGACCGAGCCATCAGCATGGAGACGATAGGGGTGTCAGGACACATGCCAGGCTCCCCCTTAAGTCTGAGCAGCTGGAGGCCTGCCATCAAAAATCCAGGTGATGGAGTAGTTAGAGAGGGCCACCCTGTGCCCTCACGTGGAATCTCTAGTATTCCTGTTAGCTTCAAGTGCACCCAGAGCCAATCTGGACAAAGAAAACTTGGCCCAGGTGACCAAACCACCAGAACCAAGAAAAAACGTGGGTAAGGACACGTGCCAGCCTGCTTCTTAAATCTGATCGTCAGGGGACCAGCCGTCTAAAACCCAGGTGATGGAGTAGTGGGAGAGGGCCACAGTCTTCCCGCAGGTAGAAGCTCTAGTATTCCTGTTAGCCCCAAGGGCACCCAGAGACAATCTGCATGATGAAAACTTGCCCCACATCATGGAGCCACAAGCACCGAGACAAAACCTGGGTCAGGACAGGTGCCAGCCTCCTTCTTAAATCTGATCAGCAGGGGGCAAGCCGGCCAAAACCCAGGTGATGGAGTAGTGGGAGAGGGCCACAGTATTCCCGCAGGTGGAAGCCATCTTGTTATTGTTAGCCAGAAGTGCACCCGGAAGCCATGTACACAAGAACTAATTGCTTTCCGTGGAAGAGCCACTACCAAGGAGAAGACACGTGTATCAAGAGGCATGCGTGTTTACCCCCTACATACTCCCCTCGGACATGCCTGGCCACACTGCCTCTGCTGCAGTGGCAAGTGGCAGCACCAGCTCTATGCTTGGACTCACTTGTAGTTCCACCGTCCTTCCATGCAAATGCGGTCCTCCCACCCAGCATACAGATGGTATGCACAGAGGGGACAACGTCATTCCCATGAATGTAGAACCTAGTAGTTCTTCACATCAGAATAATTGCGGCCGAGCCAATGTGAACGCAGAAAGTGCCATTGTGGATGCAGACAGTATCACATCTATGATGGCATGCCTCTATATTGGCACCCCCCATAATAACACTGGGAGCTCACTTACCCCTAACACAGGTGGTGCTCTGGGGAATAGCTCCATGCCTGCTATGACTGGATACACTTATGGTCCCTCAGCCACACAGAGCACATGTGCCCCCCCCCCCCCCCACCATAAGCACAGCGCTGGTGTTGCAATGGGGGATAGCACCAGGAAATTTTAAACAGAACTTGGACTTGTCCTAGTCAGGTGGTACTCTGACTTTGGAGGATCAAACACTGTATGTGTCCTGGTCAACTGGGCCTGTGCTCTGGGCATGACTGGAGCACCTTCAAAACATGACTAGGATTTCACCTACAAATTCCTTTCTTTTGTCATGAATAAGGACCTAATATTCCTCTGCAAATTGGATATAACCAGAAATTGACTTCTTTGCATCAGAAAGGGGCCCAACCCCTTTAAGTGAAAGTTACCCTGATCTCTTCGTACAGAAAGTGTGTACATTGTGTGCATACACGTATTGATGTGTATTTCTCTGCATGTGTATGTATTGGAGGGCAAGGGGCACATGAGCCCCGTTTAGAACTACACCAGAAAGACACCAGATTCAAGAAGTTCTAGTGGAGAATGGAAGAAAGCTACATAAATCATCAACCGTGCCATCCCTGGTGTGACTGTGAACTTGGCTGACCCAAGCTCTGGGCCAGTTGGTCTCTGGTCTTGGAACAGGCAGGATACCACTGCTGCCTGTAGGGGCTTCCTTTACCCCTACCTATTTGCCTCCATGGGCTTTTATCCTTTCCACATTGTGTACTTAACGTGCATAAAACTTTGTTATTAATCTGCCTTTGCTCATGTGTCTTTTTGACTCAGCAGTAGAGAAAGAATTAACCTGTGTGAGTGGTGATGGGCTGAGCCAGACTTAACTATGCTGAATTTTCCGCATTGCAGTGACTGGGATGTAGAAGTGGCCACATGCTCTACCTGCACACACTGACTCCTGCAATCTGCATTTTGAATGTAAGGGATGACAATCCAGGAGGAAGTAAGGTCCAAAGGAGGGAGAGATGAGGTGGCTCACCCTTGCTTCTTCCCTCTGTGTTTCGCTCTTCTCTCACCCCACTCTGACCTTACTAGAGGCTAGATAACCTCTGATGTGTCAAAGGAAACCACTCAATGATTTTTTTTAGAAATGTTTAAATGTTTTCTTGTGTGTCTTCTTATTTAATTTAGACTTAGGCCAGTCATTCTTACACATTCCCATATCGCCCAGAGAGGATAGATTTGAGCCTGGAGGAACAAAGGGAGAAAGGGCACATACCCACTCTGTAATTGTTGGAAATTTCAGTTTCTTTGAATGTATTGTGCTGCTTAAATGCAGTAGAAGAGATGCTCTTCAGTAAGTGGCCCAGCTCTGATCTAAATCACTAAAATATCAAATCACACAAGTTACAACTGTGCCCAGTTCTGGCTGACACTAGACTTTTTTGCTGGATCTCCACTAGACTTAAAAAGGCAAAATTCATGACTCTGTGGAGCCTACATTCTAGGTGGATGGGAGCAAAAATACAAACATGGAAATTATCTGGTAGGTTAGCCAGTAACTAATGTTATGGAGTATAAAGTAGCATAGGGAGCATTGAGATTTAGGCAGAATCACAGCTTTCAATTTAAACAGTGGACAGGATAAGCCTCACAAGGAAGGTGGGATTTGAACAGGCTAGGGAGGTAAGAGAGAAGGACAGAGAAGATGTGGGTTGAATTCCCTGCACCATTTATTGGTTGCACAATGAAAAACGGTAGAGCCATCCTTCAAGTGTCTCAGTGAACTCAATGCTTTTACATGGACTATTTACCTTGCAAGATTTTTGGAAGGCTAAACTAAAATAAGGTAAGGAAGTAATTTAAATTATTATTGTTGTTTTGTTCTATAAATAAGGATAGATGCATGATAGATAGATAGATAGATAGATAGATAGATAGATAGATAGATATGTACACACATAATACATGGATGGAAATGGGAGATATAATATATCTACACTTAATGAGTTCCTTAGGCAATAATGCTTCAGTTGCCTTCACCAGGAAATTCGAACAGGAGATCCCATTTTAACATGAGCATAAAAGTGCCTACTTTTATGAAGTAAACACGTGGAAAAATATGATAACTGAGTCTAAAAATGCACAGCATTGAGCCTACTGCAACATTTATGAGATTAGCCTTGTAAAAACAAAGAACGCCAGCACATAGAGGCTGCTGGATCCCTCCAGGCACTCTCTGCCTGATTCATTTACTCTGAGTTGTTTATTACAGTTCCAGAGGATCAAAGCTCCTTCTTTATGCTCTGTGACTGCAGAGAATCATCTGCCCTTTGTAGAGAACTGACTCTCAGAAGCAGTGTTGAAATCCAGTTTGCTTCTAATAGTCCTGCACCCTCTCTCATCCATGCCTGGTAATATTACCAGGGACAACTTGTAAACATTTATACTTCCCGATTTCTTAAAAGCCTTCAAACTAAAAGTAATATCCTGATAAGACAAACAGCTAACACATATGTAATAGATGTAAAGATTTTGAATTTTATGTTTTGTTTTTTTTAAATATTTTGGAGAGAGAGCACAAGTTGGGAGGGGCAAAGAGCCAGGGACACAGACGATCTGAAGCAGGCTCCAAGCTGACAGCTGAGAGCCTGATGAGGAGCTTGAACTCAAACCATGAGATCATGACCTAAGTTGCAGTTGGATGCTCACCCAACTGAACCACCCAGGTGCCACTTGAATTTCATGTTTTGATGCACTTACACAGTAGAAGCAATTTCTTTTTTTTTTTAATCTGTTTTAATGTCTATTTCTGAGAGAGAGAGAGAGAGAGAAAGAGAGAGAGAGAAGCAGAGAGAGGGGGGACACAGAACCTGAAGCAGGCTCCAGGCTCTGAGCCATCAGCATAGAGCCCGATATGGGTCTCAAACCCACGAACCACAAGATCATGGCCTTAGTTGAAGTTGGACGCTTAACCGACTTAGCCACCCAGGCGCCCCATAGTAGCAATTTCTAAATAAACAGAAATATTTTGTTTTTATGAAAATAATACATAAGCACAATAACAACTTGAATCATATTGAAATGCAGCCCTTTTCTCCTGAGTTCCCCTCTCCAGAGATAGGTTTTTGCTACTTTGATGTCATCCCCTTAATTCTAAACATTATGCTTATCTTGCTGTATCATGACATACTCACTTTAGACAATATTTTTACCGCTCTAACATTATGGAGGAAGATAAAACTCCACTATCACTGTTTTCCCTCCCTCTTCCTTTCCAATATGTCATATTCAATTAATTTTCCTGCTTCTCTCTGGTAACTTCATGTAATTTTGCTGGCTTTCTTGGTGAGGAAAGTAGGAGCAGAAGGCTAAAAGCACTGGTTCTGGAGATGGACTCCTAGAGTTAGAATCCTTGTTCTTCAGTTTTTATTAGCTCTGTATCCCTGTGAAATTTACACATCCTACCTGTATCCATTGTTTTCTCATCCATAAACCAGAGAAAAGGATACCTCTCTACCTTATGGGATTGTTTGTGATAATGCAAATAATAATGCATTTGTAGCCTTTAGTGTCTAACACACAGAAGAACTCAAGAAACTTTAGTAGCTATTATTCTTTATATCTTGTGTTATTAATTTTCACCCTAACCTCATGATTTTCTCTATGCACGAGGCTGTGCCCTGTAGCCCCTCTACCTTTCCTTTCCCCTTGTACGAATCACCTTCTGTGAATACGTGCTTGCTTTTGTTTGTCTGTATTGCTAGCATTGACATGTTGCCATACAGTTGTAGCAAAGTGCTCTGTGTTTTATCCACAGGTTGGCTCTAAGGGTTGAAAACCAACAAACTGTATTGATGAAGTATTGCTTAGTTCTGGGGAAAGTAGTGTGAGAGGATTGTATTTTCTGCTCTGTCAGTATAGTGCTCTGTCTTGTCTTTAACATCAGTTGTTCAAAATCATGCTACATTTTAGTTTGGTTTATACTTCTCATGTATTTTAAATTATTTTTCCTAAAATTTGAACTATTTCTCTCTTTTAATCCTTGCACTATTTGCACATTAAAAATATTATATTTTCAAACTTGATATTATTTTCTTTACTTGGCTGGGTCCCTTCCTTCTTTTTCTAGAACCCTTGTACCTCCCCTCCTCAGTTTGGAAGCTATAACACCAAAGGATATGATCCCAGAAGAAAGGGGGCCAAAGGGACTACTCAGACTGCCTTTAGGCTAGGCCAGAAATGCTCACTAATCACTAATTATGAGAAATGCATCATTCTGGCCTGATCATCTTAATTTTGTAGCTTTGTAGGAGAAACAGCAGTATGGGTTTTAGCTAGCACTCCAGGTAGTCCACATTTCATATTGTACCACACTGGACTAGGCCTTCAGTGAGAGCTCACCAAAGATCCCATATGTTTTACAAGATTAGAAATTTTGTATAGCATTTTGGGCTAAAACTCTTAGTGATAAGCAGGACGTTTTACCTGCATCTGTTTCTCAAGAACTAAAAGGTAGCTTGTGAAAATTTTCAGTCGTTCAGACTCCTGGATACATGTCTTTCTTGCCCTAAATGCATTCATTTTAGAGACCTTGAAACTACCTGTGATGAGCCTGTTCAGGCCCTTCCTGAGCCAATCACTGCTAGGATCCCGGGGTGATACGATATAACCAGGCTTCCTGGCAACAGTTCATACCTAAGCTGGAAATGTTCTTTTCAACAGCCCCAAAGACAAAGCATTTCTCTCAGATACCCCTTCCAGGCAGGAGAACTGAGCTCACATAATCAAACAGGGGCTAAGAATCAGAGCCATGACGTGGATCTTTGGATTTTTGTCCGAGGCTGCCGGTGGGAGGAGGGCAACCAAACAAAGCAAGACAAAACAACTCCTGAAAGCTAGTGTCTCTCGTGCAAATAGTGCCTTTGTTTTACTTTTTTTTTTTTGTAATCTTTATTTATTTTTGAGAGAGAGAGAGACAGAGTGTGAGCAGGTGAGGAACAGAGAGAGAAGGAGACACAGAATCCAAAGCAGGCTCCAGGCTCTGAGCTGTCAGCATGGAGCCTGACGCGGGGTTCCAACCCACGAAATGCAAGATCATGACCTGAGCTGAGATCGGATGCTTAACTGACTGAGCCACCCAGGTGCCCCAACAGTGCCTTTGTTTTAAATCCATGCAAAGCCGGACATCAGAGACTTTCTTAGAAGTAGATTTTCATAGCATGGAGGACAAATGAAAGTTGATGGGCAAATAGATGAGGGTGGGAGGCCTTAAGGTAAAGGATTTAAAACAGAAGCTCAAGTTTCTAATTTTTCACTGGACTAAACCCAGGCTGTCAGAGAGAAATTTGGAAACACTGGTGAAACACCCGAACTAGCCACATGGACAATCATTCACAACAATTTTTCTTGATAGAAATATCTTGTGTGTCCCTTGAAAAGGCTTATATTGATTTCACCAAATACATATCTCAAAGTTATGACTGAAAGTTGAGAAAAGTGTATGCTTGGACTTTGCATTTATCGTTGCTCGCAAATACATTTGTGGTGCTTACACTGTGACTATAGTGCTATGGTAAGAACTTGGCAAATATTAACTCACTTATCTTCATAATAGCAGTAGGTATTACTCATAATAGCCATTTCTGGGGGGAAAGCAGAGAGGTTAAATAGCTTGTCCAGCATCACACAGTAAGTGGATGACAAAACCCAAGATTTGAAACAAAGCCATTTAGACTTTTACCACTTCGCTGTGTTACCTTATTAAAAACTGTGTTTAAGGAAAGGACTAAGTTGTCAAGAATGAACTAAAAGCAGAGGGGAGAAATGAGAAAATGAATGACAGCAGAAACTGAGGAGGAGCTAAGTTCAGAAATTTCTGGTGATGAGGCCTAGAAATAATAAGATGCTTGTTGGGATGTTAATTAAGATAGCACCTGAATCCACTGAGAAATGAGTTTGTTTAAAGTTCGGAAAGACTGGTTGAATTAAGAGTAATAATAATAATAATAATAATAATAATAGTAGAAAGAAAAATAATAATGTGACTTAAGTGAGAAGGAATCTTTTCCCTCTATTAGGAGAAGTGGGGGATTGTGAGGGAGTATAGAGATCTTTCTAGCAGGTGTCTAGGCATTTTTACCAGGATGAACGTGGACAAAAATGCTGACCACTGAGGGGCGCCTGGGTGGCTCAATTGGTCACGTGTCCAACTTCAGCTCAGGTCATGGTCTCACAGTTTGTGGGTTTGAGCCCTGCCATAGGCAATGTGCTGACAGCTCAGAGCCTGGAGCCTGCTTCTGATTCTGTGTCTCCCTCTCCTCTCCCCTGCTCGCACTCTGTCTCTCTGTCTCTCAAAAATAAATAAAATGTTAACAAATACATATTAAAACAATGGTGACCATTGTACTGGTTTCAATGATCCCTTAAACCAAGCTTCAGTTTCCAAGAAGGATATACTTTTACACCATCCCTACTGTATGTTAGACATGTTACTAAGTGTATTTCCAGTTACACATTTTTTTAAGCTTATTTATTTTGAGAGTGGGGTGGGGCAAACAGGGAGAGAGAGAATCCCAAGCAGACCCTGTGCTGTCAGCACAGAGCACAATGTGGGGCTTGAACCTACGAACTACCAGTCACACATTTTATCTGGAGTAACAGTTCCTGTGAGGTATGGGTTCCTTATGGCTGCCATAACAATTCACCACAAACTTGGTGGCTTAAAACACATTACTTCTCTTACTGTTCTCAAAGTCGGAGCTCCAAAACCATTTTCGCTAGGCTGAAATCAGGAGTTGGCAAGGCTGTGCTCCCTCTAGAAGCTCCATGCCCTTACCTTTTCCAGCTTCTGGTGGCTGCTACCATTCCTTGCCTTTTGACCACATTAATCTAATTCCTGTTTCATCAACACATTCTCTTTAATTGTAGTAAAATCTCCTTCTGCCTTTCTCTTAGGACACTTGGGGTTATTTTAGGGCCCATCAGATAATCTGAAATAATATCTCCATTTTAAGATCCTTAACAATCCCATCTATAAGATCCCTTTTGCCCTTTAAGGTGACATTCTCGGGTTCTGGGGATTAGGACATGGACATTTTACGGCAAGGGTATTATTTTTCTGAGATGCAGGAAAAAAGTTTAGAGAAGTAATTTGTCCCAAGGTCTTATGTTTCAGAGTGGCAATTTAAATTCTGGCATGCTCGGGCACCTGGGTGGCTCAGTCGGTTAAGCCACTGACTTTGGCTCAGGTCATGATCTTTTTTTTTATTTTTATTTATTTTTATTTATTTATTTATTTTTATTTTTTAATATATGTTTTTTTTTTGTTTTTTTTTTTTTAATATATGTCAGGTCATGATCTTGCAGTTAGCGGGTTCGAGCCCCGTGTCGAGCTCTTTGCTGACAGCTCAGAGCCTGGAGTCTGCTTTGGATTTGTGTCTCCCTTGTCTCCCTCTTTCTCTGCCCCTCCCTCACTCATAGTCTCTCTCTCTCTCTCTCTCTCTCTCGCTCTCAAAAATAAACAGATAGATAAATAAATAAATAAATAAATAAATCTGGCATGCTGACTTTAGGACACACTCCAAACCAATATTACCCTGTGTTTTTAGCCACTGTGTATCCTTGGTTAAGAGTCACACTGCATTGATAAAAGGCTAGGTACAGTCTCCTTCTTCTCACTTTGTTCTCCTGGTGTATTTATGAACATTTCCCAGAATAAAAGACCTCAGAAAACTGCTATTCAGGCTTCCTAAGAGAAAGCATTTACTGTTTGGTTTGCACTTGGTAATGGAGGGTTTTTTATTTATTTTTTTAATGTTTATTTATTTTTGAGACAGAGAGAGAGAGACGGAGCATGAACAGGGGAGGGTCAGAGAGAGAGGGAGACAGACACAGAATCCGAGGTAGGCTCCAGGGTCTGAGCTGTCAGCACAGAGCCTGATGCGGGGTTTGAACTCACGGATGGTGAGATCATGACCTGAGCCAAAGTCAGATGCCCAACCGACTGAGCCACCCAGGCACCCCATGACAATGGAGTTTTTTTAATTGAATATGCCACCACGTAGTGTTATCACTACTTAATATATACTCAAATAACAAAACAACAATAACAAATACTATAGATGCAAAACAAAAAGTCTGAAGCCATCCTAGAGGACAGAGAAAGAGCTAGTACCAAATGGCAGATGCCCAACCTGAATGCATCCTATCCAGTCCTGATTAAGCACCTGTTCAAAGGGATTGTGACTGATCACCTAGCACTTGAGACTTTATACCCCAACTTCAAGATGGAAATTAGCTGAGGGATCACAGATGCTTGTACTCATCACTAACCCATAATTGGCTATCCCTATCCTTTGTGGGAGAGAACTCGGCACTTAGAAAACCCTTCTCTGCTTGAGAAAGAGCAGAGCAGCCTTTGCTCCTCCGGCCGTGACCTACTGTGCTTTGCAAAGGTGATTTGGCAAGTGCAGCTGCAAACCAGTCCCCAATATCACACACCTATGGAAAATTCCAGTCAGGTTTTAGACCCAGTCACAGTACATTTTTCTGAGGATCAGTAATGATTTGCTGAGGATCAGTAATGCTCTCCGTATGCTGGCTGACAAGGGCATAATCTCTGTGCTTACTATACTCCATTTGTCAGCTGCACTCTGACACAGTTGTCCGCGGGATTCCTTAGGAATATTTGAGGTATTTTGGCACAATTTCAGGACCTGCTCCTGCCTGTAGCCTCTCATTTCTTAATCAACATTTTCCCATTGAGACTATGAATAAATCAACCTCTGTAGGTTATCAGAGGCTTTCTTTCCTCTCTGCTGCATTTGAATCTCTATGCCCTATAAGGTCCCCATACCTGGGCATCTATTTCCCATCATCCTTATTTTCAGGAGTCAGGGCTATAAGGGTAATTGGCAAGTTCATTAGCTTTTTCATTTCTTCCCCTCTTGATTGTTTAAGAGTGATTTGCTAGAGACCATGGGTTTCGATGTTTTGCAAGGCTCAGTGGTGCAGAGACAATAGTGGAATTCTGCCCCGGGGAGAAACAGCCATTCTGTTAATTATTCTTTTTTTATAGAACAGAAAATAAATTCATCTAACACACAGTTACTTGATGTTTCTCTAAGTGTATTGCACAGGACCTCGATGAGACTGGAAATACTCTGCATTTTCTGTTGGAAAGTTCTTTGCATTCCATAAAATGAAGTCTGTACCATAAGAAATTGAGTTTAACCTCTCAGCTATTGATTGATCCATGAAGTTTGACTCCTCGAGATTTCCCCATCTTTATACTGTTGTGGAGGAAGGAATGGCTGGCCAAATTCTTGATCAGATGCTCATATTATATTTCCTAATTAGTCACTTGTCTTTTAACTCTGTTTAGATTATCTTTGGCCATGTAGAATTTTTTTTAGCTTTTACAAAGTCAAATCTGCAGTCTTTTTCTTTATGGTTTCTCACTTTTGTGTTCTGCTTAGGTAAAGACTTCATCGTAACAAGAATAGTACTCCTCATCCTACCTTACATTCTTGTACATATTTTCTTATAATAAACTACCATCAAATGCATGCTATACAGGCAGTCCTTGCTCTGCACAGGACACCTATGCATGAATTTCAGCTACCATGATTTAGTTAAAGAATCCCAGTCCTGGAACAACACCATATATTAACAGTTAGAAAGTTTGCAAAAGTACAAACTTCACAGCCAGTCCTTCAGAACTCAAATCACTATGCAGATCACAGATGTGTGTCATGATCAGTGGTCACTTCTGTCTCAATCTGTCAGTGCTGGGTCACCGTGCATGGCATTCAGTTCACACAGAGACAGCAAAACGTATCATTGGGCTGCTTCCTTGCTGTCCTAGTGAATGTCCATATCACTGTTCACAAAACTGGATAATCACAAGCAGGGGCGAGGGGCAACAAGAAAAGTAAATTACATCAGCCAAAAGGTTCACATTCAAGGAACTCTCAGCTATATTTCCCCACAATGAAAGCACAAAGGGTAAAATGTCAGAAACTGATAACAAACTCAGAAAGGAGTGTGAGAATTTGCAAAAGCATGGAAGAGATTCCTGCTCTTTATGGTAAGCTATGCAACAAGAGGAGGGCAATCACTGTGCAGACTAGTCTGGAGAAGTCTTTTCTCCTTTAAAATAGACTTTATTTTTTAGAGCAGTTTTAGGTTCACAGCAAAATTGAGCAGAAGGTAGGGAGTTCATGTATACCTTCCACCCCTGCATAGACACAGCCTCCCTATGATCAACTTCTCACACCGGAGTGGCATATTTGTTACAATCGATGAACCTACATTGAAACATTATGACTCAAAGATGACAGTCACCTTAGGGTTCGTTCTTAGCGTCCAGTATTCTATGGGTTTGGACAAATATATAATGACATATATCTACCTCTGTAGTATCATATAGAGTAGTTTCACTGCCCTAAAAATTCCCTTTGCTCTGCATATTCGTTCCTTCCTTGACCCTAATCCTTGGAATGCTACTGACCTTTTATCATCTCTGTATTTTTTGCCTATTCCAGTGTGTCATAGAGTTGGAATCATACATGGCATCTTTCAGATGGGTCTCTTTCACCTAGCAATATGCATTTAAGTTTCTTTCGTGTTTTTTCATGGCTTGATAGCTCATTTTATTTTAACACTGAACAGTATTCCGGTGTCTGAATGTACCACAGATATTCATCCATTCACCCACTGTGCTGACAATTAAAACTGCTATATACATCCTGAGGCAGGTTTTTATGCGGACTTAGCTTTTCAACTCCTTTGGGTAAAGACCAAGGAGAGCAAATTGCTAGGTCGTATGGCAAGGGTGTGTTGAGTTTTTTGTTTTCTTTTCAATTTTCTTGTTTGAGTATAGTTGACACACAATGTTATGTTGGTTTCAAGTATACAACATACTGGTTCAACAGCTCTACAGGTTATGCTGTGTTCACCATAAGTGTGGCTACCATTTGTCACCATGCAACAGTATTACAATATCATTGACTATATTCCCTATTTTGTGCCTTTCATTTCCTTAACTTGATGCATCTCATAACTAGAAGCCTGTATGTCCTACTCCCCATCACCCATTTTGTCCATCTACCCACCATCTTTTCCTCTGGCAACCACCAGTTGTTCTCTGTATTTATGGATCTGATTCTGTTTTCTGCTTGTTTATTCATTTTATTTAATAGCATGTTATTATTATTATTTTAATGTTTATGTATTTTTGAGAGAGAGACAGAGAGAGACAGAGCATGAGCAGGGGAGGGGCAGAGAAAGAGGGAGACACAGAATCCAAAGCAGGCTCCAGGCTATGGGCTGACAGCTCAGAGCCTCATGCAGGGCTTGAACTCGCAAACTGTGAGATCATGACCTGAGCTGAAGTCGTATACTTAACCGACTGAGCCACCTAGGTGCCCCATGTTTAGTTTTTATATAAAACTACCAAACTATTTTCCAAAGTGGCTGTACCATTTTGCACTCACTCACAAACTCACGCTCAGAGTTTGTGTTGCTCCACATACTTGTTGGTAGCCATCATTTGGTGGTGTCTGTGTTCTGGAGTCTGGCCTTTCTCACAGGTGTGGAAGGTGTGGAGCAACCTTGCTATAATCATTCATTGGTTTCAGCAGTTTTCCGATATTTTTCTCATTTTTTTTTTACGTGGATGGTCATGCCATCTGCAAAAACAAAGAATTTTATTTTCTCCTTTTCAATCTAGATACATTTTTATTTCCTTTTCTTATCTCATTGCATTAGCTAAAATTTCCAGTATAATGCTGAAAGGGAGTGTTGAGAGGAAACCTCCTTGCCTTGTTCCTAATCTTGGCAGAAAAGATTTTAGTTTCTCACCATTCAATATGATGTTAAGGTAATGCTGGCCTCATAGAATGAGTTAGGAAGTATTCCCTCTGCTTTTATTCTCTGATAGATATTGTGGAGAATTGGTATAATTTCTCCCTTAAATGGTAGAGTTAATCAGTGAACATATCTGGGCCTCAGGTTCTCTCTTTTTTTTTTTTTTTGAAGGTTATTAATTGTTGATTCAATTTTAAAAATAAATATAGGTTTATATAGATTGTCTATTTCTCATTGTGTGAGTTTTCAGATTGTGTAATTCAAGGAATTAGTCTGTTTCATCTAGGTTCTCAATTGTGCGGGAACAGAGTTGCTCATAGTGTTCCTTTATTATCCTTTTAAGGTTCATGGGATATGTATTGATATTTTTTCCTCCATTTCTTTATTTTTTTTAATGTTCCTTTATTTTTCAGAGAGAGACAGAGCACGAGCAGGAGAGGAGCAGAGAGAGAGGGAGACACAGAAGCTAAAGTAGGTTCCAAGCTCTAAGCAGTCAGCACAGAGCTGGACATGGAGCTTGAACTCACAAACTGTGAGATCATGACCAGATCTGAAGTTGGAAACTTCACCAGCTGAACCACCCAGGCGCCCTTCCATTCCTCCATTTCTGATACTAATGATGTGTCTTCTCTCTCATTAACTGGAGGTTTTTTAAATTTTATTTATCTTTTCAAAGAATCAGATTTTGGTTTTATCAATTTGTCAATATCCTCTTTTCAGTTTCTTTTCTTTTTGCTCTAATCTTTACTGGTTCTTTTCTTCTGCTTACTTTGAATTGTATTTGATCTTGTTTTCCTAGTTTCCTAGGGTAGAAGCTTAGGTGATTGATTTTGAGATCTTTCTTATTTTCTAATCATGCATTCAATGCTATAAATTTCCCCCATACACTGTTTTTGCTGCATCTTACAAGTCTTGATGTGTTCTCATTTTCATGTCGTTCAAAATATTTAAAACTTTCCCTTGAGGTTTTTTTTTTTTTTTTTTTTTTTTTTTTTTGGCCCATGTATTATTTAGAAGTTTGTTGTTTAATCTCTAAGTATTTGGGGATTTTCTAGCTATCTGTTGGTCTTGATTCCTAGTTTAGTTTCAGTGTGGTCTAGAAACAGATATTATTGTGGTAGGGTTCCCTCCCTAAGGAATGTGGAAGAAAAAGAAAAAAAAAACACCTCAAGATAAAGGAAGGCAACCTGGCTATATGTATACATGACATCCCTCATGACTCTGTGACATGAGACCACCTAGTCAGACCTCATGTTTGTGCATTACCATATATGGGAGACAAAGAAGTAGAAAAAAATGTATAAAAAAACTATGCCACTTGGCCTTTAGGACTCAGTTCTTTGGGTATGAACCCAATTGAGCCAGTGCCAGCATGAATAAAGTTGCTTCCTGAAAAGAAAAACCTCGGTGTCCCTTTCTGTGTGAGAATCCTGCTACACTACGATTTCTGTTGTTTTAAATTTGTCATGGTGTGTTTTAGGGCCCAGAATGTGGCCTGTTGGTGTATTTTCCACATGAGCTTGAGACATGTGTGTTCTTCTATTGTTAAATGAAGTAATCTGTAGATATTACATCCATTTGGTTGATGGTGTTGTTGAATTCAGCTATGTTCTTACTGATTTTCTGCCTGCTGGACCTGTCCATTTATGATGAATGGATGAGGAAATCTCCAGTTATAATAGTAGATTCATCTCTTTCACCCAAAGAAAGAGATGTTTGTTTTGATTAGTTTTAGCATGGTATATTTTTTTTTATTTATTTTTTTAACGTTTATTTATTTTTGAGACAGAGAGAGACAGAGCATGAACAGGGGAGGAGCAGAGAGAGAGGGAGACACAGAATCTGAAACAGGCTCCAGGCTCTGAGCTGTCAGCACAGAGCCAGACGCGGGGCTCGAACTCACGGACTGTGAGATCATGACCTGAGCCGAAGTCGGACGCCTAACCGACCAAGCCACCCAGGCGCTCCAGCATGGTATATTTTTATCCATCCATTTACTTTTAATCTATATGTGTCTTTATATGTAAAGTAGACTTCTTATGGCTGGATCTTGTTTTTTGATCCCCTCTGACAATCTCCCTCTTTTAATTGGTATATTTAGACCATGGCATTTAAAGTGATTACTGATGGGGCACCTGGGTGACTCCAGTGGTTAAAGGACCAACTTGGGCTCAGGTCATGATCTCATGCTTTGTGGCTTTGAGCCCCGTGTTGGGCTCTGCGCTGCAGCTCAGAGTCTGGAGCCTGCTTTGGATTCTGTTTCCCTCTCTCTCTGCCCCTCCCCTACTCACTCTGTCTCTCTCTCAAAAATAAATAAACATTAAATTTAAAAAAATAATTTAAGGTGCTTATTAATATAGCTGGATTAATGTCTACCGTATTTCTTACTGTTTTGTATTTGTTGCCCTTGTTCTCTATACCTATTTTTGTCTGCCACTCTTTTTCTGCCATTAGTGGTGTTAATTAAGCATTTTATATGATTCCAGACCTAATGCACTGGATGAAATTAACTGCAGAAAATAAGCCTTTAGTGATGTGATGTTATTGTGTGGGAGAGAAGATTTCTAGAGTCCTACAATTAGATTTCAGTCTAGTAGTGAACCTGTGCCCCTCAGCTATGAGATTCACAAGTGTCTCTCTGTTTTACCCCCACCTGTTGGCATGGACAGAATGGCTAAATAGGGCTGGAGTTAGGTACTTCCCTTTATCCAGGTCAGGTAGACTTTGACAAAACTCCAAGAAGTTAGGCCTCTGACAAAACAGCTTGTCTTGAATATAGGCCTTAAGAATGATGGAATGCTCTGGTATATTTCAAAATTGTGCCTTTTCCCCTCCCCCTGCCAGAACCCCTAAGGGGATTTTTCTCTGATCTTCAAAATGACAATCTGGTAGAGCTCCAAGACAGAAACACACAAAAGTATGGGAGCTTCCCTGGAGTTTTTAACTCATAGCTTTTTTTTTTTTTTTTTTTTACAGTGAGCCTCTAGCAATTCACCAATTACAGTTCAGGGTTTCCTACCTCTGTACTGGTTTCTATACAGATTTTTGGTCTTGGAGTTTCTACTCCATTGTCATTCTCCATATATGCCTATTTGCTTCTCCAATTTTGTGGACAGTGATTGGCCCTGTGATCTCACTCTTATAATGAATCTAAGAAGAACTGTTGATTTTTCAGTTTGTTCAGCTTTTTACCTATTAGGATGGAGTTGACTTCTAAGCTCCTTACATGCTGGACTGGAAACTGGAAGTATCATGAGGTTTTTACAATGAAATAAACTATGTTAATTCCAAGTATGTATAATGTTTTAATTACAGTATATTCACTAAATATAAGGTTTACTATTTTTTAACTTTATCTGTACCTTTATAACCAACAGGAAGAGAGTTTCTGGGTTTTTTTTTTAATTTTTTTACTGTGTATTTATTTTTGAGAGAGAGAGAGAGAGAGAGAGAGAGAGAGAGAGAGAGAGATTGAGAATGAGTAGTGGAGGAGCAGAGAGAAATGGAAACACAGAATCCAAAGCAGACTCCAGGCTCAGAGCTATCAGCACAGAGCCTGATGCCGGGCTTGAACCCAGGAACTGAGAGATCATGACCTGAGCTGAAGTCAGACACTTAACTGACTGGGCCACCCAGGCACCCCAGGAAGAGAATTTCTCATGTTTTGTCAGAAAATGTTTAAGGTAATGGAACAATCATATTTTTCTCATTGATCATTAAGATCACTTCAAACAGATGCACTTACATAATCATTTCAGTGGTTCCACAAATAAGGACAGCCTATACTTTATTTCTCCTATATTTTATTTCCCATGTATACATGGGTTCCTCTTCTGATTCAATGCTATATTGATGTATTGTTGCAGCTTGTTAGATTTTTAAAACTACTGAAACTTTGGAGTATATTTTGTTATTGGATATGGACATTGCTTTCCTCATTCAAACTATTACTTTACTTTTACAAATCTGCTTTATGGTGACAAATCATACTTGGTCATAATGACATATTTTTTCAATATGTTGCTGGAACCCATTTGCTAATAGTAATTATTTTTTAAGGTCAATTTATTTATTTTGAAACAGAGAGAGAGAGTACACACAAGCAGGGGAAGGGCAGAGAAAGAGGGAGAGAGAGAATCCCATGCAGGTTCCACACTCCCTGAGCAGAGCCTGAAGTGGGGCTCAATCTCACAAACCATGAGATTGCAATCTGAGCTGAGATCGAGTCAGATGCCCGACCAGCTGAGCCACCCATGCATCCTAATATTAATTAGAACTTAAGAGCTTAAAAGAAATGTACTCTAGCAACCTCTGTTTGCTTTTTTTTGATATATTTTCCATGTCTGATGTCTGTATTAAGGGTCTCTAGCTTTTTAAAAGAATTGGAAAGCAACCAATGTTTCTCTAAGTTGTAGATATTTATGATTTTTAACTTCATAAAACTATTTGTATTTTCTGCTCAACATGTAAGTCAATATTGACTACATATAATTTATTCACTACTCATCCACCTTGTCTAGATTTTCAAATGTGTTGGTATAGAGTTAACGTGGTATTTTTTTGTAATTAAAAAAAACCTCTGCTTTATAGCTAAGCACATCTGTCATATTTTTCAAATACTGCTTACTTTAATGGTCTTTTTAAAGAACAAGATTTTGGTTTTATTTGTCAAGGTTACAGCTTTTCTTCCCTATTTTGGCTTTTCTGTTTATTAATTTTGTTCTTTTACTCTTTGGATTTACCTTGTTGTTCTATATCCACTGTCCAATTCCTTCAGGAGCCATTTTCAACAACATAACCAGCTCTGCCAGCTGTGTCATAGCCACTTCATCATATGCCATTAAAACCTAATCTCATACACTGGGTGAAGCCTCGGCAGCCTTATTTTGCTTTCAAAATTGTTCTATGGCCTTAGACCCTTTTCCTGAATTAGCACTATCATCAGGGAAAATTCTAGTGGGCCTTCATGCTGCTTATAAGGCTTCCTTTTCTTCTAGTTTCTTAATAAGAGAAAAAATATTTCTTTTTTTGGTGTTGATCAAAAACTTAGCAAGACTCTATTCCAAACCCAGAAAAATAAGCAAGTCTTCATACACAGGCTTAGTGAAATGTCATAATTTAAACTATATATAACCTTGAACAATGGTCCTTTGAAACACTCCATAGTCCTTCTTTCTAGGTGTCCAGAGTTTTTCATTCCTACAACATCTTTTATGCATGGTCAGTTTGTGTCATAAAGTCTTCCTCCCATTTCTGGCTATACAGTTGACGCTTGAAAATCATAGGTTTGAACTGCACAGGTCTACTTATATGTGGATATTTTATAGTACAACATTATAAGTGTATTTTCTCTTTCTTACTATTTTCTTAACATTTTCTTTTCTCTAGCCTACTTTATTTTAAGAATACTGTATATAATACATATAACCTAAAAAATATGTGTTAATTGACTGTTATGTTATCAGTAAGGCTTCCAGTCAACAGTAGGCTAGTAACAGTTAAGTTTTGGGGGAGTCAAAAGTTATATGCAGATTTTTGACTGCACAAGGCATTGGTGTCCCCTAACTGCTATATTGTTCAAGGGTCACCTGCATATTCAAAGGAAACATAATCATTATTTGAAGAGTTATCTGCACTCCCACGTTCATTGCAACATTATTCACAATAGCCAAGGTATGAAAACAACCTAGGTGTCCATGGATAGATGAAAAGATAAAGAAAAGGCAATATATAGATATATAATGGAATATTATTCAACCTGAGAAGAGCAGGAAATCCTATCATTTTCAACAACATGGATGCAACTGGAGGGTGTTATGTTAAGCGAAATAAGCCAGATAAAGAAAGACAAATGTTACGTGGTATCACTTATATATGGACTCCAAAACATTAAATAAAGTCTTTCTTGCCCAGACATTTTTCTTTAACAATTTCAAGTACCTTATATCATGTGTCACATCATTTTCTTATTGTTTGCACAAGGTTACAATCCCAGGGAGCCTAACGTATTTACCAGTATATCTAGATTACAGTTTACTATTTTTTTTCTTTGTAATTTATTCCTTCCACTTCTGGCACCAGAACCTCATTTTTCCTTTGGTGAAGTCCCTGTGATTCAAGTAGGTTGCATGTCCTTTTCCTACCCCTATAACTTGGACCTGATAAGTCAAAGTATTTCATACATACTCCATATATCTTATATGCTTAGCTCTCCATTTTATATAATTTTTCCTCCAAATTTTAGTCTGGTTATTTTTTTAGTTGAGCTTATTAATCCTTTCTTATGTTTGACTAATGTAATATTAAATCAATCAACTGAGTACTTAATTTCAGCTGTTAATTTTTTAATTCTAGAATTTTCCTTTGGTTGCTTTTCAAAGATAATTTTGCTAAAATTGTATATGTTGTCCATGGATTTTCTTGAATACAGGAATCATAGTTTTTAAATAATACCTTCATGGGATGCCTGAAGCTAACTGAGCCAGTTGACCATCCAATTTCAGCTCAGGTTATGATCTCACAGTTCATGAGCTTGAGCCCCACCTCAGGCTCTGTGCTGACAGCTCAGAGCCTGGAGCCTGTTTTGGATTCTATATCTCCCTCTGTCTCTTTCCCTCCTCTGCTCACACTTGTCTCTCTTTCTCTCAAAAAATAAATAAATATTAAAAAGTTTTTTGAAAATAATAACTTCACTGAGATACAATTTAGTTTCCATACAATTTAGAATGTACAATTTAAATTGTGTTGTGTATCTATTGCCACAGTCAATTTTGCCACATTTTTATTCCCTTCCTCCTCCAAAATAAAATGAAACCTATTAGTAGTCACTCACTCCCCATTTTCTCCAATTCTAGACAACCACTAATATATTGTCTCTACAGATTTACCTCTTTTGTACATTCCATACAGATGGAATCATACAATATGTAGATTTTTGTAACTAGCTTCTTTTATAGCATGTTTTCAAGGTTCATTCACATTGTAGCATATATCAGCACTTCATTTCTTTTTATGGCTGAATAATATTCCATAGTATGAATATATCATATCTTATTCATCCATTCATCAATTAATGGACATTTGCATTATTTCCAGTTTTTGGCTCTTAGGAATACTTCTGCTATGGCTATATTTGGGTGCAAAGTTTTGTGTGCAAGTCTAGCAAAATTTTTAAATTAATAGGCTTTTTTTTTTTTAATGATTTTTGGTTTACAAAAAAATTAAGCAGAAAGTACAGAGGCCTCACAAAACCCCTCACCTCTCTGCCTAGTTTAACCTTTATTAACATCTTACATTAGTATAAAACATTTGTTACAGTTAATGAATCAGTATTAATACATTATTGTTAACTAAAGTCCATAGTTTACTTTAGAGTTCACTTGTTTTGTACATTACACAGTTTCAGACAAATGTGTAATGACACGTATCCACCCTTACAGTAGACTTACTGCTCTAGAGGACCCCCTCTGCTCCACTTATTGATCTCTTTCTCCCTCCCCCAACCTTTGGCAACCACTGATCTTTTTACTATCTCTATAGTTTTACCTTTCTTGAACTTCATATTGTTGGAATCATTCAAGATGTAGCCTTTGAAGATGGCAATTTTCACTTAGCAATATGCACTGAAGCTTCTTCAATCTCTTTTCATGGCTTGATAGCTTTTCTTTTTATTGCTGAATACTATTCCTTTGTATGGATATACCACTGTTTATCCATTCACCTACTTAAAAAAAAACATCTTGGTTGATTCCAAGCTTTGGTAATTATGAAAAAAAGCTGCTATAAACATCCATATGTGTATTTTTATGTGGACATTACTTTTCAACTTCTTTGGGTAAATTCCAAGAAGCACAATTACTAGATCATATGGTGAGATCATTTAGTTTGGTAAAAACAAAAAACAAAACAAAACAAAACAAAAAAAACCCCAAAGCTGCTAAACATCTTGCAAAGCAGCAGTAACATTTTGTATTCCCACCAGCTATGAACGTGAATACCTGTTGTTCTGCACCTTCACCAAGTCCTGCCACCACACGTTCTGCCAATACCGCTTTTCTCAGGCAAGTGTGCCTAAGGACCAGCACAGGCAGGTCCCTTCCCCAGAAGACCAGTAGAAACCCACATACATAACCACAACTCCAGGCCAGAGAGTTCTGCAAGGCTTCAGTTCTAGTGGAAGTAGCATCTGGTCTCATGTAACAAGCAGACAAAAGCACACCTAGTAAAACCTTGCCACACTGGCCAAGGACCAAACACTGTCCACTGCAGGCAAGACCTTCTAAAGACAACTGGCCCAAAGGATAGAGCAGCCAAAACATAGCAGTAGAGCTCATGTGGCACACATAAGAGACACTCCCTGAAGCACTAGCTAGGCCCTGGACACTATATGACCTCTTCTTCATAAAACCATTACTCCCAGGAGCAGGAAATAAAACAAGCTTTTCTAAAACACAGAAGAAGACAGCGACTTGGACAAAATGTCAGGACAAAATGTCAGGAATTCATCCCCAAAAAAAGAACAAGATAAGGTCATGGCCAGAGATCTAACCAAAACAGGTATAACTAATATGCCTGATGGATAATTTAAAGCAACAATCAAAAGGATACTTGCTGGGTTTGAGAAAAGCAGGGAAGACTTCAGGGAGGCCCTTAGTGCAGAAATAAAAGAGTTAAAGAACAATCAGAAATGAAAAATGCAATAACTGAGATTCAAAACTAACTGAATGTAATGCCCACAAGGATGGGAGAAGCAAAGGAATGAATAAGAAATATAGAAGATAAAATAATGGAAAATAATGAAGCTGAAAAAAAGAGAGAGAGAAGAATTATGGATCACAAGAATAGACTTAGAGATCTCCATCACATTTGACTCCATCTAACGTAATAATATTTGTATCATAGAAGTCCCAGAAGAAGAAGAGAGAAAAGGGAGCAGAAAATTTATTAGAGGAAATCATAGCTGAAAACTTCTGTGATCTGGGGAAGGAAACAGGTATCAGATCCAGGAGGCACAGAGCAATTCCATCAAAATCAACAAAAGCAGGCAACACCAAGAAATATTATAATTAAATTTGCAAAATATAACAATAAAGAAAAAAATTCTAAAAGTAGCAAGACAAAAGAAGTCCTTAACTTACAAAGGGAGGCTCATCAGGCTAGCTTCAGATCTCTCAACAGAAACTTGGCAAGCCACAAGGGAGTGGCATAATATATTCAATATGCTAAGGGAGAAATATGCAGTTAAGAATACTCTATCCAGAAAGGCTATAATTCAGAATAGAAGGAGAGATAAAGAATTTCCCAGGCAAACAAAAACCAAAGGAGTTTGTGACCACTAAAGCAACTCTGCAAGAAATATTAAAGGGGACTCTCTGAGTGGAGAGGAAAGACCAAAAGTGACAAAACTAGAAAGGAACAGAGAAAATCTCCAGAAACAATGATAAAGCAAATAATAAAGTGGCACTAAATACATATCTATCAATAATTACTCTGAATGTAAATGGACTGAATGCTCCAATCAAAAGACATAGGGTATCAGAAGGGATGAATAAATAAGACCCATCTATATGCTGCTGATAACAGACTCATTTTAGACCTAAAGACACCTGCAAATTCAAAGTGAGAGGATAGAGAACAATCTATCATGCTAATGAACATCAAAAGAAAGCCAGGGTAGCAAAACTTATATCAGTCAAACTAGATTTTAAACCAAAGGGTGTAATAAGAGATAAAGAAGAGCACTGTATCATAATAAAGGGGTCTATCCACCAAGAACATCTAACAATTCTAAGTAAATATTTATGTCCAACATGGGAACACTCAAATATATAAAACAAATAATAACAAACATAAAGGAATTCATTATTAATAATAAAGTAATAAAAGGGAACTATAACTCCCCACTTGTATCAATGGACAGATCATCTAAGCAGAAAATCAACAAGGAAACAATGGCTTTGAATGACACACCAGACCAGATGGACTTAACAGATACGTTAGAAATATTTCATTCTAAAGCAGCAGTATACACACTCTTTTCAGGGGCACACGAGTCATTCTCCAGAATAGACGACATACTACATCACAAATCAGGCCTCAACAAGTACACAAAGATTGAGATTATACCATGCATATTTTCTTATCACAATGCTATGAAACTTGAAGTCAACTAAAGAAAATTTGGAAACACCACAAATACATGGAGGTTAAACAACATACTACTAAACAATGAATGGGTCAACCAGAAAATCAAAGAAGAAATTTAAAAATACATGGAAACAAATGAAAATGAAAACATGACAGTCCAAAACTTTTGGGATGCAGCAAAAGTAGTCATAAAAGGGAAGTATATAGCAATAGAGGCCTACCTCAAGAAGCAAGAAAAATCTCAAACAACCTAAACACCTAACCTTACACTTGAAGGAACTAGAAAAAAGAACAACAAATGAAGCCTCGTGCCAACAGAATAAAGGAAATAATAAAGATTAGAGCAGAAATAAATGATACAGAAACTAAAATAATAATAATAATAATAATAATAATAATAATAATAATAGAACAGATCAATGAAACCGGGAGCTGCTTCTTAGAAAAAAATAATAAAATTTATAGACTCATCACCAGACTTATCAAAAAGAAAAGAGAAAGGACCCAAATAAATAAAATCACAAATGGGAGAGGGGAAATAACAATTAACACCACAGAAATACAAACAATTATTAGATAATATCATGGAAAAGTATATGCCAGCAAAATGGACAGACTGGAAAAAATGGCTAAATTTCTAGAAACATATAAACTACAAAAACTGAAACAGGAAGAAATAGAAAACTTGAACATACTGATACCCAGAAAAGAGATTGAATCAGTTATCCAAAATCTCCCAAGAAACAAAAGTTTAAGGTCGTATGGCTTCATGGGGGAATTCTACCAAACATTTAAAGAAGAGTTAATATATATTCTTTTTAAACTTTTCCGAAAAATAAAAGAAAGAAAACTTCCAAATTCATTCTACAAGGCCAGTATCACTCTGTTAACAAAACCAGACAAAGCACTAAAAAAGAGAACTACAGGCCAATATACTTGATGAACATGGATAAAAAAAAAATTCTCAATAAAATACTAACAAACTGAATCCAACAATCCATTGAAAGAGTCATTCACCATGATCAAGTGGGATATATTCTTGGACTGCAAGAGTGGTTCAATATTTACAAGTCAATCAATGTGATATATCACATTAATAAAAGAAAGGATAAGAACTATATGATCCTTTCAACAGATGCAGAAAAAGCACTTGAAAAAGTACAACACCTATCCATGATTAAAAAAAAAAAAAACTTAACAAAATAAGGAATAAGGTTAGAGGGAAAAAAACTTAATAAAGGCCATAAGTGAAAAACCCACAGATAATAATATTAATGGAGAAAAAACTGAGACCTTTTCCCTAATGGTCAGGAATGTGACAAGAGGTCCACTCTTACCACTGTTATTTAACATAATACTGGAAGTCCTAGCCACAGCAATCAGACAACAAAAAGAAATAAAAGTCATCCAAACTGGCAAAGAAAAATTTAAACTTTCACTATTTTCAGATGACACAATACTCTATATGGAAAGCCCCAAAGAATCCACCAAAAATTGCTAGAACAGATACACGAATTCAGTAAAGTTGTAGAATACAAAATCAATGTACAGAATCTGTTGCATTTCTATAGACCAATAATGAAGCAGCAGAAAGAGAAATCAAGGAATCAGCCCCATTTACAATTACACCAAAACCCATAAGATACTTAGAAATATATCTAACCAAAGACGTAAAAGATCTATACTCTGAAAACTATATGACACTGATAGAAGAAATTGAAGATGACACAAAGAAATGGAAAAATATTTCATGCCCATGGTTTGGAAGAACAAACATTGTTAAAATGTCTATATTACCCAAAGCTATCTATACATTTAATGCAATCCCTATCAAAATACTACCACCATTTTTCACAGAGCTAGAGCAAACAATCCTAAAATTTGTATGGAACCACAAAAGACTAGCCAAAGCAATCTTGAAAAAGAAAAGCAAATCTGGAGGCATCACAATCCCAGACTTCAAGCTATGTCACAAAACTGTAGTGACCAAGATAGTATGGTACTGGCACAAAAACAGACACATAGATCAATGGAACAGAATAGAAAACCCAGAAATGAACCCACAACTATACGGTCAGTTAATCTTTTACAAAGCAGGAAAGACTATCCAATGGAGAAAGACAGTCTTCTCAACAAATGGTGTTGGGAAAACTACACAGCAACATGAAAAAGAATGAAACTGGATGACTTTCTTACACCATAGAGAAAATAAATTCGAACAGACTGAAGACATGAAAAGGTGCTCCCATCATTTATCATCAGGGAAATACAAATAAAAACTTCAGTGAGATAACACCTGACACCAGTCAGAATGGCTAAAACACAGGAAACAACAGGTATTGGTGAGGATATGGAGAAAGGGGAATCCTCTTACACTGTTGGTGGGAATGCAAACTGTTGTAGCCACTCTGGAGAACAGTATGGAGGTTCCTCAGAAAGTTAAAAATAAAACTACCATGGGGCGCCTGAGTGGCTCCGTGGGTTGGTCGTCTGACTTTGGCTCAGGTCATGATCCCACAGCTCGTGAGTTGGAGCCCTGCGTCGGGGTCTGTGCGGACAGCTCGGAGCCTGGAGCCTGCTTCCAGTTCTGTGTCTCCCTCTCTCTCTGCCCCTCCCCTGTTCATGCTCTGTCTCTCAATAATAAATAAACATTAAAAAAATTAAAAAAAATAGAACTACCCTACCATCCAGCAATTGCACTACCAGATATTTACCCAAAGGATACAAAGTTACTAACACGAAGGGATACATATACCCCAGTGTTTATAGCAGTAGCATTATCAGCAATAGCCAAATTACAGAAAGAGCCCAATTGTCCATCAACTGATGAATGGATAAAGAATGTGTAGTATTTATGTATATATATATGTATATGTATATATATACATATACATATATATATAATGGCATATTACTCAGCCATAAAAATGAAATCTTACATTTGCAATGTAAGTATTATGTCAAGCAAAATAAGTCAGTTCAGAGAAAGACAAATACCATATGATTTCACTCATATATGAAGTTTAAGAAAATAAAAGAACATAGCAGGGGGGAAAAAAGAGAAGCAAACTGAGAAACAGAATCTTAACTACAGAGAACAAACTGATAGTTACTGGAAGGGAGGTGGATGGGGGGATGGGTTAAATAGGTGATGTGTATTAAGGAGGCCACTTGTAATGAGCACAGGGTGTTGTATGGAAGTGATGAATCACTACATTCTACACCTGAAACCAATACTATACTGTTTGTTAACTAACTGGAATTTAAATAAAAACTTAGAAAATATCAAATATATCCAGTATACCCAATATCTCATCCTGCTGTGTCTGTTGTTTTTTTCCTTAGTTTTTGATCATTTATTTTTTTTTCCTGGTATGGCAAGTTATTTTATTTTATTTTTTTTGAATACCAGGCTTAATTTTATTTATTGTTTATTTGTTCATTTATTTATTATTTTTTTAATGTTTATTTATTTTTGAGACACAGAGAGAGACAGAGCATGACCATGAAAGAGGCAGAGAGAGAGAGAGACAGACAGACAGACAGACAGAATCTGAAACAGGCTCCAGGCTCTGAGCTGTCAGCACAGAGCCCAATGTGGGGCTCAAACCCAGGAACCTTGAGATCATGACCTGAGCCGAAGTTGGACACTCAACCGACTGAGCCACCCAGGCACCGCAGTTTGACCTCATTTAAAGCTAGTCTTCTGTCTTTGTGAAGGCTGATCTAGTTACAGTATGGCCCTTGGGATTACCACTTTTTTTAAAGTCTGATATCCCCCTGCTCCAAGTACCTTTTACTTGTTGAGCTTTAAACTTCATTGTTTCCCCAGCCCTATGAGATTACCTGAGATATGCTCTGTTTGTCAGTTTCTTAGATGTTGCTTTTTGCTGGAACTCTTGTCACTTGGCTTCTGTGCTTACTGTCTTTTGAAGTCCTTGGCTTCTCAGGCCAAGGACTGAATTATTTTTGAAAAAATTCAAAAGTTTTGAATCAGCAAATGCCCCAGGAGAAAAGCTGTGCCAAATTTCAAGCTTGTGCCTATGTTTTCCCTTCTGTTCAGAGTTTGGCCCATATATCTTTGCTTTTTCCTAACATCCTGGTGCCTACAAACAGATGTTCTCTTTCTCTATCCAGTTTTTCTAAAATTTCTCAGCCCTCACTAGATCTTATTTTTATTATTGAACTATCAACTCAATTTTTCAAATTTATGAGTTTTATGTTTAAAGTTATTTTTTATTTTCTCTGTTAATTAAATTTCTATAGGGACCTGTTTACCTGATTGTTCAATCTAGTTCCTGTGTTATCAGTGGCATGTAGGTAAGATGTCATCATGGAAGCTAAGTACATTGGGGAAAATTACAGATGAGTGATTTGTTCTTTTTTTATTTTTCTTCTCCTTATTTACTCTGGCAACCTAAGTTGGTTTTTTTTGATTTGACCTAATTGCCCAAATAAGAAATCCACACAGCAAAGACCTGACTTTAATAAATGTCTACATATCAGGAGGAGCTAGATGTGTGACAAGTTTCTCTGTGTGAGGGTTTTGCAGCATTTCTCAAGGCCTTTAAGTTGGCCTCTGCCAACACTGCTCAGGTTGTGGAGATTTTCTAGATTCTGTAGGGCAAGAGTCCCTACTTTTAAACCAGATGAGTTCTTTTCTCTTTTTTGGAGCTGCTTTGTGGGCTGGTGGCCCTTATTTCTTCTATCTCCCCATCTAATCATATTTGTTCATAAATTCCACAAAGCTCTCAAAGTACCTTATCCCTCCCTCTCTCTCTCTTTTTCTTTTTACCAACACTGTTAAATATTAATAATATATTTTCATATTCCTTTCTTAATTACAATGGAAAATTGGAAGAGCAAATCACTAAGTATGAGCCCCATTGACCTATGACTCACATACATCCCTCCCCTGGGCCTAAGCTTATGATATCCATTTGGTTTTCTTATAAGATCTTCTTATAAGATGCATTTCTAAGTTCATAGTGATTTAGCTAATTCCTGAGTTGTGTGACAATTAGAAAGTAGTCATTAGTACTTTAGAGGTACAGCTTAGACCTAGGAACCAGAACCAAGGACTGGAAAACCTATTAACCAGTAAGTTTTATTTGTGCTTTTATGTCTGACAAGTGCTAAGGGTGAAAGAAAAGTGAGGGAAAAGCAGATTAATTTAATTTAGTATCACAGATCCTTGCACTGAAAAAGAAAATGGCATTGTTTTTGGTTCAATTCATTAAAATCTGCTTTTGTAAACAATAATAAGACAAATGGAAAGCCAACACTAATTGATGGGAACTGTGGGTAATCAATTACCAGATCAGTGGACACAGATTACACTTGCTAGGGAGTTTATTAAAAAAGAATTCCAGAAAATCAGTGCGTTCTTCTGAGAAGGCTTCTGATAAGAGGTAGGGTCCTGGTTGAGTCTTAAACAGTTATGTAAGAAGAAGAACAAAGGGCTGTCAAGGCAGAGAACTAGCAGTGTCAGGAATGAGCATAGATGGTGTATGAAATAAGGAGCAAACCCGATGACCACAGCAGTGGAGTGTTGGGGAATAGTGGCAGCAAGGCTGGCTGATATTGGTTAAGTAAAATAGAATTAGACCAAAGAGGAAGTAGGTGGAAAGACAGAGGCTTTGGTATGTCCCTGAAGGTGTAGATCAGTGTAATAATATTTAGAAAGCAGTGGTGCTTTGACATGGTATGTTTGGTTTTAAATAATTAGGGGCACACAATAAAAGACACAAACTATTGATGTACTTGATATGTGCCAAGTTACCAGACTTAAGAGAGTACATGCTATTTCCTAGTATATGGTGTATGGTGATAGAGGTCAGTATAGGGATTACTTCTGAGGGATACAGGGTGGGAGGAGGTGACAGAGGACATATCAGGGCACTAGAAGTGTTTTATACTACCTTGACCTGGTGTCAAATGCATGGTATAAAGATGTAAAAATTCATTTATGATCAGTGCAATTGATGTTTATTGTTTCCACTTATACCTTTAAAAACTCCATTAGGATAGTGAGGGTGTCAGTTGAGTGAGGAGAACTTTACCCTAGTCAAGGAATAGCCAAGGTATTAATGCAGTAATAACTTATAATGTACTCACCATGGAATAGAATGTCACTATTGGAAATAAAGGGCCATATAGGTAAGAAAAAAAGATCAACTTTGGATGGTTAGATGAGCTGGATAAATTAGATGACTCTATTTGAAGAACTTTGGCAGTGTTTGGATACCTTCGAACGAAGGAAGGAAATACAATTTTATCAAGAATATGCTACGTGTCAATCCCTAAGCTACGTTTATACATGTCACCTTATTTAATAGTGTCTTATGACCATAAGACAGTGAACATAAGAGGTAGCTGGTTTTGACACTAGAGGTTAAGTTAGGTTAACTAGCTCATATTCATGAGAAGTTTGAAGTCAGAGGAAAGGAATATGGCAGAAATGAGTGGTAAATGCCCAGTGCCATAAAACATACTTCAGAACTCTTAGTAACTACATGAGAGATGAAGACACCAGAATTCTTGAGTTTTTCAAGGGGCATAATGACACAAATAAAAGCAGAAGGCTAAAAACCGATTCTTGCAAAGTGACAAATGTTAGGCCATTAAACAGTGAAGTATTATGAGAAATTATATGCTTGTCCCAACCCTGAAATACCCTAAGTTCTCTATCAGCATTTCTCAAACTGGCCTTCCACAAAATATAGTTCCATTAAGCTGACTGGGAGTTTGCTCTGAAAAAAGGGTTCAGTTGTCAAGTAACTTTGACTAAGACGGAATTAAACAAGTTAATTAAATTAATTCTTTCCTTCAAAACTTCTCAGAGTCTATAGTGCAACAATGTGTAAGTTGAATATCATGAGGGGATATGGTACACTTTTTTTTCCCCCAGATGCTGTTGCCTCAGAACTACATTAATATCATTTAAAACCAGTGTTCTGCAGGACAGAGATTGTGAAATGCTTTTCTTGGGTCGCCTGGGTGGCTCAGTTGGTTAAACATCCAACTTGGGAGATTGGCTCAGGTCATGATCTCACGATTCATGAGATCAAGCTCCGTGTCAGGCTGTGTGCTGACAGCACCAAGCCTGCTTGGGATTCTTTCTCTCCTTCCCTCTCTCTCTGCTCCTCCCTCACTTGTTCTCTCTTTCTCTCTCTTCTCTCAAAGTAAATACATGTTAAAATAAAAATAAGATTTTAAAAAAGAAGAAATGCTTCTCTCCCCATGTAAAAATCACATGCCGTTCTCAAAAGCCATTCTTCCCTCTGCCTTTGCTCACATTGTCCCTGCCACATGAAACACCCCACATAAGGTCCACATGCCAAAATCCTACCTATCTCTTAAAGTTCAAGATATTAAGAAAGACTTTTATTACTAAAAAGGCAGAGAAAGAAATCCATTGATATACAGTCCCTAAGAAAAGAGAAAACCTAAAACCATGCCATAGTGACCTTAATTATGTGTGAAGGTAGTGTGTTACTTTGTACTGTGAATGTCAGTGTGCTGCAATATATATGGATATGAGTGTTTGACCTTTGACAGGACCAGATTAATTATTAAACAAGCCATTGTGTTTGGCTTAGCTCTCAACTCCAGGGGATATTAAGGTTGGAATAGTCCCACATGTTAGTCAGGCTATCCACATCATATCCCAGATGAGGAAACTGAGACCATCATAGATTGGATAATTTATATTGACAAAAGGAAATAAGATAATGGCAGATTTATCTTCTAGATTAAGAATTCTGAGAATTCCACTGACACTGGAAAAACGTGTTGTTTATTCATCCTTTACTATTGTGCCTACTAAGAGAGGTGGTAGTCAGGAGTTATTCCAAGGAAAACAACTCCTTTAGACACTCCCAATTTATATACAAAGGGAAATCCATAATTCATATTATTTAAGTTAATTGAATGCAATTTATCAGCTACAGTGGGAAATGGCGAAGCTAGGTTTCTATAGGATTAGCATGTCAGTTTGTTCCAAGGGCTCCCCTTCATTCATGTTCAAGTGAGTTGATGGTTACTGAGCGCCCAACCCAACTAAAGTTGGACTAAATCTCTATCTGTTGCATCTCTATTCTTTGGTGACCTTGGCCAGAATTATTTCTCTTACATTTTGACAAATACAAATATTTAAAAAGGACTAAGTTTTTGCAAATTCTTTTGCCTGGATATGTGGGTAAGGAGGATTAGTGGATTAGAGCACTTCTATATTTAAGCATGGTCAGACTGAAGAAGAAACGTCTTATGCCTGCAGTGAAAGTAAACTAACTAAAATTATATTTAAAAAATTACCTCTCAAATGTTCTGAAATGATGATAGGAAAAGATAGGATTCAGTAGGCAGAGAGGGAAAGGTTAGGACCTGAGGTCCCTGTGTGTGGGGAAAAACACATATTTTGGAACAATGCTGGGAGTGTCTGAGGACAGCAAAAGTCCCTCCAGCGTAAGGTTCCTCTTAAGAATGTGATAGACACCACCTATTCTTCCTCAGGTTTCCCTCAGGAATTTGACAAAAGACCTAACTAAAAATAAAGTGTATTTTATTATAAGAAGTGATATGGCCACAGGCGCCTGGGTGGCTCAGTCATTTAGATGTCTGACTTCAGCTCGGGTCACGATCTCATGGTTTGTGGGTTCAAGCCCCGTTTTGGGCTCTGTGCTGACAGCTCACAGCCTGGAGCCTGCTTCGGATTCCGTGTTTCCCTCTCTCTGCCCCTCCCATACTCATGCTCTGTCTCTCTCTGTTTCTCGAAAATAAATAAATGTAAAAAATAAATAAGTGAGAGGGCCATAGGCCACCCCTCATACAATGCAAGTGAGACAATCAGGATGGACAACCCAGCACCTAAAGCTATCAAGCCAATAATGGTAGGACCTGAGAGGGAAACAGTAGAGAGGGGAGGGGAGGGCTGATGAAAACTTTATAAAACAAGGACCCTTGCCTATAGCCCCAGATAGTCACCTTCAAATGCCCCCTCTCTGTAAAGAGAGCCTTCATACTATTCTTCCTTTCTGATCTTCTACTCTAGTCAACTCTTGCCTGCTGCTCATTTTGTGCCCACCTCTTCATTCTTCAAAACAGTGAGACAATGAACTCCTCCTTTTGAGGTAAAGAATCCTGCAACAAAATGATCACAAAGTAAATGGGTATGCCAGGAAGTGAGGAAAACAACCAGAAATATTTTCTAAGAACTTGTGGATAGCAGTGAAAAGGACAAGGAAAGTGGAGACCACAGGAGTACTGAAGATCTTTTTGCTTGGCCATAATAATGGAGTCAGAAAGAGAATAAAACAAGACTGACAGATCCAATGGGAAAGAGAAAGCAAGGATACGAAAACAAAAAGGAAAGTAGAAAAATGAGACAATGTAGGTAGAGGGAAGGAAAGAAGAGGAGAAGGGGGAAGGTAGGCCAGATGACACTCAAGAATTAACATGACACACTTTTAAGATCCACCAACAATGGCCATGGTCACCACCCTCAATTAGTTTGCAGTGTGTGTTTCAAAGACATGTATAAATAGAAATTTTCATTAAAATGAGATAAGTGCCAAGATAAAGGTATTTACAGAACAGTATGGTAGAATAAAGTGGGGCATTCAGATTAAATCTTGCCTATAGAATCAAGAAAGTCTTCACAGAGGAGATCTTCAAAGCAGATGACTCAGGGCAGGGGTTGGGGGAAGAAAAAAATGGTACAATTAAAGATAGGAAGAGAGAGGTAAAGAATAGAGAAAGGAGTTTAAAGAAGAAAAGTGGGAAGCACAGAGAAAATACCACAGGATTGTCCTGAGTTCACTGAATGATTGCGGAACATTCATATTTTGAGCATTGCAAAATTTGTGGTTAAAGACAATAGCTATCTTTCTTATGATATGCCAGTATGTCACATGTATTATTAAATATTTACTATTCTATATTTCAAATAGAAATGTTGAATAACTGCTGGCCAGTGTCAGGGCAAGGATTTGAATGAATCCATTCTGGTATCTAAACCCACACTTTATTTAGCAAGCTCTAGAGAATAAAAAACAAAACAGAACAGAACAAAACAAAAACCCAAAAATGAAAGAGGCCGACCATTAAAAAAAGAGAGAATAAAGAGAAGAAAAATTAAAAAAAATAAAGGTAAGCAGAGTTATACATTTAAATAGGTTAATTAAGGGGTGGGTGCCTTGATGGCTCAGTCGGTTAAGTGTTCGACTCTAGGTTTCAGCTCAGGTCATGATCTCATGGTTTGTGGGTTCAAGCCTCCTGTTGGGCTCTGTGCTGACAGTGCAGAGTTTGCTTGGGATTCTGTCTCTCCCTCTCTCTCTCTGCCTCTCCCCCACTTGGACTGTCTCTGTCTCTCTCAAAATAAATAAACTTAAAAAAAATAAAATAGGTTAATTAATGCTAGCTGGAGATAAGGCATCCACATCAGAGTTCCACCAGCATTGCAAGACTCTCAATCCACATCCTCCCAATGCACAACAAATTCCATCCAAGGCAAATGGTTTTGGAGGACAACTTTTGTGGCTCAGCTCTGCTTCCTTCCAAATTTTCTTCCTCTTATCCCAAAGCAGAATTATGGAAAAAATAAGAGTTAATCAGCTGAAAATTGATTTTGTTTGTTATCTAAGGACGCTATCATTCCACAGAGGTGTCAGTTTGCTTGATTATACATTTTTAAGACCATACTAAAGGACCGAGAACAAGATGCTATTTCCATTATTAAATGCTTACGAGAGTCATTGTACTTACACCTCACCTAATTCTTATAGTAGTATTATACACATTGGTACTAACTTCCTGACTTTGCAGATGAGGAAGCTAAGACTGGGAGAAGTTTCAACACTTACTCAAGGTCACACAGTTGATAAGTGGTAGAATAGCTTTAAATATCCAGAACCATATGACATTCGGTAGCCCAACACTTTGGAGTTTCCAGGAGCTGAAAGTCCAGGAAGACATAGTACATGGGACAAGCTTTCAAAGAGCTACAATTCCAAGTTTAAACTACAATTAGTTTCAGGTATTTTAAATAAGAGAGGTCAGTAAGATCAAAGAGTTTTGAAATAAATTGAAATAATTGGAAAAATTTTGTAAGAGCTACATCTTGACCTCCAGTTTAGAGAAAACACTAGCAACTGTTTTGCCAAATGAGATAAGTAAAGCTATCTTAGGCAACTTCCAGAAAAAAAAAAAACATAAATCAGAGTGTCATCCAGAGTGTTTAGGAACAAAGGTCTTCTCTGGCCATCCATCCAAATTTCTAAGGTCCCTTCCAAATGCATGCATCTAGGATTCTGAAATTAAAGCTCCGAATCATGACCGAAAATTCCTGTGGCTGTTGTCCTTCGCCCTCAGGAACATTCCAGGAGCAATGCATTGTCTTATTATTTATTATATGGAGTCCTGGCCCCTAGGTTTCAGAGATTTCATGGATTTTCTAAACATGACATTATATGCAATGAGATAAAGAAGCATAATTTGATCCTTTCTGTAACACTGAACCACAAAACCTGAGGCTACTAATGCAGAAACTCGAACACCATAATTGTTCTGCCATGCAAACTCATTCCAAATTATTGATGGATACCTGGAGACCAAAAATATTGCCTTACAGGTTTTTAAATTTGTAGAGCAGGACATATGGTTAATTAAAACCATTTAGTCCAATATTCTTATTTTAGAAAGTGAAAAACTTCTAATGTGAAGGGTGATGGTGCTGGTGGTGTAATTCTCTTGATTCTTAGGCCTCTTTCCCTTAAACGTAAAGGGATTTATATTACTGCTTAGTCAAGGAACTCTCTGTAGGATATTGGCTTTCATCTGTGAAGGAAAGATGATTAGTACCTGGGTTAGTACATGTCAGTGACAAGGAGATATCCCCCCAGGACCTGAAAAAGAGAGATAATTAAGAGTGAAACTATGGGACCAAAACATTTTTTAAAACGGAGTCGAGAAAGACAAAGTCACCTAAGTGTGAAAGAATGACTCTCAGGGCTATACATTTTGCCTGTAATCTGATTAATCAGTGGAGATATTTTACTAATATATATGAAAAAAAAAGATGTCATTAAAAAATTAAGAATTAGTCCCCTATAAAAAGTAGAAAAAGTAGGGTACCAGAGGTAAAATTTGGCAGTGCACATCAAAGTGCTAGCCAAGTGAGAGTTAAATTAGTCAGTGGATTCGAAATTTCTCCTGTCTTTGGCCGCATCATTTTGACTATCATAGCATAAAAGATGTGTTGGCAATCCTGAATAATACACTCTTTGGGAACAATACTAAAAGTGTAAGATTATTCTGTGATTATCTGGTTTAATAAGGACAATGGATCTAGACCACATCTCTGTAGAATAGACACTTCTGCTATTAGCCATCCTGATACGAAATTAATCCTATGATAGAGAATTAAGACTTAAGGAATTCAGCCTGAGGTTATGACTGGGGACACCATTTGTTCCCTCTGGAGCTTGGAGTGAATTTGGCTTGAACCTCAAGACTTTGGAAGGTTCTATTGCAGATCTGGTATGGAGTGGTAAACTGTCCCTTGACAAACATTGATAGGCTGGGATCCAGGCCAATCATTGTCTGATAAGAGGCCCTGGGGTGATCTAAAGTTACGCGATAGTTTGGAATCTCTTCCATTATCCCTGAACTTCAGGAAAGCCACATTCAAATGGATTAATCTGGTCTCAGCTGCACTGAGGTGGAACCAAGGCATGGAGCCAAGCAGGGCAGGGGAGAACAACATCCCCTCCCTGGTGGCCATGACCTGAAGTTACAAGTGTTGTCACTGGAGAGAGCTAGCCAGCCCCAGTGGAGAGATCTCGCAAGTTTTTCTCTGACCCATGGCTGTGGTGTAGTGGCAATGCTAAGCAGCTGGGTGAAAGGAAGTCAGCAGAATTGTTCCTTGGCACATGTAAGGAGGTATTGGAGACTGTCATGGAAAGAAGTGGGGGACATTTGAATGGGCTCATTTCTGTGATTAAGAGGTAGGATGGAGGGGCCATATATTTATAAAAAGGATGTGAAATTCACTTTAAATCACAGACCACACTCTTGCTTACACAAACATATTCTAGCCACACAGAACCTCTTCAGGTTTGGTTCCTGGCCTAGAATGATTATATTTTCCTTTTCTCATGGCTTGCTGCTTTACATCCTTTTTGCCCTCACTGGGTGCTATCTCCTCACTGAAAATTTCACTGAGCCCATGAGCACATGCCCAAACGGACACTGCCTTCCATCTTATCACCCAATTTGTTTTGCTTTAATTCTTTGAAAATACATATTTTCATTGTCGATTTTGCTTCTACTTTGTCTTCCTGAAAGATCATGTCCATTTATGTTCTATAGATTACTCTGGGGCCCAGCACAGAGCCTGTCACCTAATATCTATATGCAAGAAAAATATTCATTGAGTGAATGAATGACTAGGTTACAGTTTATATGAGTGTGATATCATTAAACATCAGATATACTATTTTATTTTTTTAATTTTTTTTGTAATGTTTATTTTTTAGAGAGAGACAGAGCATGAGCAGGTGAGGGGCAGAGAGAGAGGGAGACACAGTATCCAAAGCAGGCTCCAGGCTCTGAGCTGTCAGCACAGAGCCCAACACGGGGCTCGAACCCACCAAACGTGAGATCATGACCTGAGCCAAAGTCAGAGGCTTAACCAACTAAGCCACCCAGGCGCCCCCAGATTTGCTATTTTCTGATTTCATGCTCATCTTTTTACTTTGCTTTTGTAAATTTTATTGAGGTATAATATACATACAGAAAATTTCTGTATGAATCCTGATTACTTTTGACATCCAGATCAGCTCAGCCTAAAGGGAGAGAAAGTACAGTTTAAAGAGATACAGAATGTTGTAAAGTTTTTTTAATGTTTTTTACTTATTTTTGAGAGATAGCATGTGAGACTCAGGGAGGGACTGATAGAGAGAGGAGAGGGGAGACAGAGGATCTTAAGTGGGCTCTATGTTGACAGCAGTGAGCCCAATGTGGGGCTCGAACTCATGAACCGTGAGATCATGACCTGAGCCAAAGTCAGACACTCAACTGACTGAGCCACCAGGTGCCTAGAATATTGTAATTTCTTTATTTTTAATTTATCTTTACATTCATAACTTGACATTCTATTTTCATACATTATTCGTGTTTGCTAGTTTAATGTGAGTCTTTCCCTGAGAATAGAAATTGTATTCAACATCCTCAAAAATTCATGTTTCCAAGTCTCAGAACTGAAGGAAAGACGCTGAGCTTTGGTAAGTTCATCCTGATGACAGAATACAGCCTCAGATGTGAGAAGGCCTTCTTTTATTCATATGTTTCTACACAACTCATCTTGCACTGATTTCTTATTTTTAACTTCTAAAGAAAAGACCAATTATTTATCACAATTAACTTGGGACAATTCTGTAACAAATATATATTTCATCCACATTAAATATATTACATATTCAATTAATAGAAATGTATGATGAATAGGGCTGCAATCTTTATTCCATCTGAAAACTATCTTTAAAAAAGTTTGAGGGGCACCTGAGTGGCTTAGACCGTGAAGCATCCGACTTGGGCTCAGGTCATGATCTTGCAGTTCGTGCATTTGAGCCCCATGTTGGACTCTGTGCTGACAGCTCAGAGCCTGGAGCCTGCTTCAGATTCTCTCTCTCTCTCTCTCTCTCTCTCTCTCTCTCTCTCTCTCCATCTGCCCCTCCCCCACTCGTGCTCTGTCTCTCTCTCTCTCTCTCTCTCTCTCTCAATAAAAAATAAATAAACATTAAAAAAAAATGGGAGGGAGAGAGAGAATACCAAGCAGGCTCCACACTGTCAGCACAGAACCTGATTTTGACCTGAGCCAAAGTCAAGAGTCTGGAGCTTAACCAACTGAGCCAATGAGGCACCCCTTAACCAACTCCTTATTTTAGGCCAAAGCTATTTTTTTAATTCTTATATTAATAAACATGTGTATATATTTATATATCATAATACATATTATTTTTCCCATATTAAATAATATTGAAATCAACACCATCATAAATCTTTGTCCACCTCTGATTATTTGCTAAGGTTAATTCCTAGAAGTAGAGTACTAGTTCAAAGGTTATATATATTTTTAATATATTTGATACTAGTTTTTCCTTCAAAAATTCTTTCTCAATTTACATGTTGTCAAGCAGGGAATTAGACTATCTATATTTGCCAACCATTCTAATTATTTTCATCTCAATAGGTCATTTTGAAAGGAAAAATGGTTTATTATTTCTATTATTTTTTAAGTTTTTTTTTCTAGAGAGGTTGAACATTTCTTTCATCATTATTGATAGTTTGTACTTTTTCATGTGTGAATTTCCATTCATAACCTATGCCTGTTTTACCATTGAGATATTTTTTATTATTTTGTAAGAGTGCTTTAGATAATTATAGTACTAATAATTTTATCCAGTATATGTTATAACATATTATTTACAATATAATCTCCCTTTTTTTTTAATTTACCATGACTTTGAATGTATGCTCATTGCTTTTACAACCTAAAACCATAATGTAAGGAAAATGTATATATATATATATATATATATATATATATATATATATATATAATTTTAAATCATGGCTTTTCTTTAACATTAAGCTCTTAAAAACATTGAAAAGTATGAGGAATTGTTCTCTTTTCATTTAATTATCTCCTTTCTAAAAGAAAATGGTGACATCTTTCTCTTCCTTTCCCTGCCCTGTTTTTTTTTTTTTAAGTTTATTTATTTTGAGAGAAAGAGGCAGAGAATCTCAAGCAAGATCCATTTTGTCAGCTCAGAGCCATACATGGGGCTCAATCTCAAACTGTGAGATCATGACCTGAGCTGAAATCAAGAGTCGGACACTCAACCAGCTGAGCCACCCAGGCGCCCTGTACCCCCGCCCTTTTTGGACAATACAATTTTAGAGATACTGATGGACTCAAGAAAGGCAGGCATCTACGTGAGGTGGAAGCACCAGCGGCCCAAGCAGGGAAGTTATCCAAGCCCAAGAAGAATGAGAAGGGCAAATGTGTAAAGGGCTCTCCAGAGCAATGTGGCAGAATGTAAGCAGGGTAAGGAAGCTATCTGTTAAGGGCAGCCTGCTATAGTCAAGCAGACTGCCACTGGGATGAGGAGGAGAAGGGAAATCATGTAGGTTGCCTGCCATGAGGTGTTGAAACCCAGGCTTGGTAAAGAAGGATCTTGCAGGGTAGCATATCCCTGTGTGGGGCATCAGAGTACAGGTGGGTTGAGAAGGTGCTGACCAGGTGTAGAGAGTTAGAGCGCTAGTGGGATGAAGAGGGATCTCCAGGGGAGGGAATGGCAGCAGCAGTGGGAGATTTGTTCCATACTGGCAGATTAATCACATTAGTAAATTAAGGGTGATGGGGGTCAGTTATCTCACTATTGGAGAAGAGGGCTACAAATACAGAAAGGGAGAAACTAGTATGAATTCTTCAGTAATGGAATGCTAATAGGT
Source organism: Panthera onca (assembly GCF_046562875.1). Lineage (NCBI taxonomy): Eukaryota > Metazoa > Chordata > Mammalia > Carnivora > Felidae > Panthera > Panthera onca. The sequence goes on from NC_138339.1 coordinate 150,553,958, forward strand.
GTCAGTATGTGCTCATTGTTTTCAGATAGATTAGATGATAGATAGATGATAGATAGATAGATATGTAGTAATATCTACATACTAGGTTTGTGAATACAAACCTAAAGATCTCTGCAGCCCTTTCCACAGAAAGAAAGAATCTGGGGACAGCAATAGCCTAACAGTAAGGAGGGCACCTAGCACCCAGGTCTTGATTCTACTAAAAGGAATCTGGACACCTTAGTTGAGGTAAGCTGAAAAGTGGCCCCCGAATATATCTGTATTCTGTACTGATCCCACAGCTGGAGGAGAGAAATCACAAGATGGGATCAGAATATACTCTCATGTCAGAATGTACAAGTGCTAAAAGAATGATAGGAACACATCAAAGGGACACAGGAGCCAGATCAAAGGGGCTCCTACCTCTCAATCTGGGATAATTTGAGCTTTAAAATAAATATAGAGGGGCACCTGGGTGGCTCAGTTGGTTAAGTGTCCAACTTCCGTTCAGGTCATGATCTGATGGTTCATGAGTTCCAGCCCGGCGTCAGGCTTTCTGCTGTCAGCACAGAACCTTCTTGGAATTCTTTCTGCCCCTCCCCCATTTGTGCATGCATGTGTGTGAGCACCCGCCCCCTCAAAATAAATACAAAAAACAAATAAATATAGAAACAAATTATAACCATTGAACAAAATAGAGTACCATGAATCTATACCAATATAAATAAATAAATAAATAGAAAGTTTGATGGAGAACAGAATAATTTTATTGTTCCAAGGTACCTTGATGACAATATTTATAAATTACAAAAGGAAAAGTGATAACTTTTTTTTTTTTTGAAATTTATTGTCAAATTGGTTTCCATACAACACCCAGTGCTCATCCCAAAAGGTGCCCTCCTCAATACCCATCACCCACCCTCCCCTCCCTCCCACCCCCCATCAACCCTCAGTTTGTTCTGTTTTTAAAAGTCTCTTATGCTTTGGCTCTCTCCCACTCTAACCTCTTTTTTTTTTCCTTCCCCTCCCCCATGGGTTTCTGTTAAGTTTCTCAGGATTCACATAAGAGTGAAAACATATGGTATCTCTCTTTCTCTGTATGGCTTATTTCACTTAGCATAACACTCTCCAGTTCCATCCATGTTGCTACAAAGGGCCATATTTCATTCTTTCTTATTGCCACGCAGTACTCCATTGTGTATATAAACCACAATTTCTTTATCCATTCATCAGTTGATGGACATTTAGGCTCTTTCCATAATTTGGCTATTGTTGAGAGTGCTGCTATAAACATCAGGTACAAGTGCCCCTGTGCATCAGTACTCCTGTATCCCTTGGGTAAATTCCTAGCAGTGCTACTGCTAGGTCATAGGGTAGATCTATTTTTATTTTTTTGAGGAACTTCCACACTGTTTTCCAGAGTGGCTGCACCAATTTGCATTCCCACCAACAATGCAAGAGGGTTTCCATTTCTCCACATCCTCTCCAGCATCTATAGTCTCCTGATTTCTTCATTTTGGCCACTCTGACTGGCGTGAGGTGATATCTGAGTGTGGTTTTGATTTGTATTTCCCTGACGAGGAGCGACGTTGAGCATCTCTTCATGTGCCTGTTGGCCATCCGGATGTCTTCTTTAGAGAAGTGTCTATACATGTTTTCTGCCCATTTCTTCACTGGATTATTTGGTTTTTGGGTGTGGAGTTTGGTGAGCTCTTTATAGATTTTGGATACTAGCCCTTTGTCTGATATGTCATTTGCAAATATCTTTTCCCATTCCATTGGTTGCCTTTTAGTTTTGTTGGTTGTTTCAAAAGTGATAACTTTAGAATGGAGTAACCCGACTAACACCACTTTAATCAACTTTTTAAAGGTATATTATTAGTAGTAAGGCAAAGGAAAAATGTGTGTATCTGATATGATGAGATAAAATGAGAACATGTTATTTCTAAAATAGTCTATCCAGAGATGTGAAACTTGACTCTAATATGAGGAAACACCAGACACATCCAAATTAAGAGTTATTCTACAAAATAAGTAATATATAATTTTTAAAAGTGTCAAGATATAAAATACAAATAAAAAATGAGGTACTGGGATGCCTGGGTGGCTCAGCTGGTTGAGCGTCCATTTTGGCTCAAGTCATAATCTCGTGGTTCATGAGTTCCAACCCCGCATGGGGCTAGTTGCTGTCAGTGTGGAGTCTAAATCAGACCCTCTGTCTCCCTCTCCCCCACTTGCACTCTCTCTATCTCTCTCAAAATAAACAAACAAACAAACCAACATAAAAAAAAAGAATGAGGTACTATTCCAGATTGAAGAAAAATGAAGAGACATGATAAGTAAATGCAACATGTAACACTGTATTGGAGCCTTTTGCTGACTGAAGAAATTTGACTGGGGTCCAAAGATCAGATCATAATAATATATTAAAGGTAATTTCCTGATTTAGTTTGTTTTCAAGATTATACTCATGTAATCTGAAAATAATAATTTTATATTTTCCTTTAAAAATTTTTCATGTCCTATTCCATTGACTAGAGCTTTTACAAACTTTTCTCTTTAAATATTCATTACAATGTAATCTGAAAATAATAATTTTATATTTTCCTTTAAAAATTTTTCATGTCCTATTCCATTGACTAGAGCTTTTACAAACTTTTCTCCTTAAATATTCATTACAATTCATTACAATTACAGGCATTTTTACATTACTTATGACTTTCATGAAATTATCTCTGATGTTTTCAGCTGTGAAAAAATACTGGATGCTGGCATCATACTTAGAATTTCCCTTCCTATTTCTTCCTATTTTTCTATCATAAAAAAGACCAACTGTTTTTCTGTATCTATTGAGATTAATATATTCTTTCTTGTTTTGACTTGTATGATGTGATTAGGTATAATAACATATTTACTTATGATAAATAATTTATATGTCCCTGGAGTATATCTTAACTTGCTGAAGCTTATTAATAGTTAAGTATACTGCTAAGTTAGATTTACTAGTGTTTTCTTAGAATTTTTCACCTGTATGCTGGGCTGCCTGGGTGGCTTAGTCAGTTAAACATCTGACTCTTGATTTCACCTCAGGTCATGATCTCACGGTTGTGAGATCCATGCTGGACATGGAGCCTGCTTAAGATTCTCTCTCCCACTCTCTCTATCCCTCCCCTGTTTGCACTATCTCTCTCTCTTAAAAAAAAAAAACCAGAATTTTCCACCCATACATAAAAAAAAATTATCTGTATATATTTTTTTAATTTTTTCTATGTTTATTTATTTTTGAGACAGAGAGAAACAGAGCATGAGTTGGGGAGGGACAGAAAAAGGGGAGATACAGAATCTGAAGCAGGCTCCAGGCTCCTAGCTGTCAGCACAGAACCTGACACAGGGTTCAAACCCATGAACTGTGAGATCATGACCTGAGCCAAATTTGGATGCTTAACCTACTAAGCCACCCAGGTGCCCCTCTATATTTTTTAAATTATGCTTTTTACCCAACGTTTTTTTTTTTTGAGAAAATGCTAACAAAATAAGATTTATAACATTGCTCAGTTTTCTATGTGCTTAAACAACAATTGATATATCTCTCAATTTTATAGTCTTTTCTGCTACGCACATAATTAGTTTTTCATTTTATTTTTAATAGTCCCTTTCTCTGCATACTTTAGATTAAGAACCAGCAAACTTTTTCTGTAAAGGGCATATAGTCAACGGCTGTGTGACTTTGCAGGCCAAATGGCCTCTGTCACAGCTACTCAGCTCTGCCCTTGAAGCACAAAAAGAAACATAGACAACTCAGAAATGAATGAGCATGGCTATGTTCCAGTAACCAGCTTATTTACCAAAACAGATTGTTGGCTGAAATTGGCCACTAGACTGAAGTTTGCCAATCCCCGCTTTATTTTATATATTCTTTTTGTAACTTCTTAAATGAAATTTATAATTTAAAATGTTTACTCTTTTTCTGTAATCTTTAAAACATACAGAGACATTTATTTTCCTCTGAGTATAGTCTTGGAAATCTCTCATAAATTTTGATATGTAAAGTTCACACTGCTGACATTTTCCTGCATATTATATAATTTACATTTATATTTTCTTGTGGTCTAAGACTTATTTAGAAAAGTTGTCCGTTTAACTTTTAAATGCTACAAAATGAAAAAGGCTTTGAAAATAGGGTCATGCATAAAAATAAATAAGCACAACTAAGTGGAATTTTAGGATGAGCAATGGCACATGTCATTCAGGGCAAATATGACAAGCTCGGGGATTTAACTCATTGTCTTGAGCTGCCGGAGCTAGAGCTATTTGGATACATAGTGGTCAAAAAGAATTCTGGTGTAGATGTTATTAACTACCTAAAAAAGTACTGCATGATGCCAGTGGGGGTAGCCACAGAGAATGGTTTTAGACTAAGAAATTCTCTGCAAGAATATGCAAAGAAATGCTCCTGGAATTAGAGTCATAACATAATCCTGCAAAACTCAGAAGACAGGCTATTGCGTCTTGTTCATTTTATTTTGCTATTATTTTCTTGTATTATGGTCAGAGAATGTATCCACTACAATGGCAGCATTTTGCAAAGTTTTGGACTCTCCAAAACCCTTAGCTTAATACACAACCAGTTCTTTGCAAGTGTTTTATGAGTGTTGTGAAAGAAATGCTAAATCTCTGTAGGACACTGATGTATTAATTAATTTATTTATGTGTTATGGATACCTCCAGGATGATACAAAATGTATTTGTCTTCCATTATATTCTTTTCAACTTCTTTTGGATTTCTACCATCTGCACATTTTGACTATTTTACCTGTTTTGATATTGGTTACTTCTATGCAAAGAACACAGCTTTTAAAATTTTCTTTGAATATTGTCCCTTTCATCAATAATACAGTATTGCGGGTGCATTTGTTTGGCATTGAATTTTATCTTGTTTGGCATTAATGTTGCCACCTTTACTTTCTTTTCATTTCAATGAGTGTTGTATATCTTTGCCCATCTTTTGCTTTTAACTTTTGTGAAGATTTTTTAAGTGTATAATCTTACTTTTCTTTTGGATGGCGCAGTTTTATAATCTTTTCTTTCAGTAAAAAAAATGTTGATGTGAGTTTTTCTCTTTAATTAAACTAATTTCCTACTGTTAAACTTATTTGGTCATTTTCATCAAGAATTGAGGAGAGAAATAGACACCAGCACTCATGTGAACATGTTACCTTTAATTTAACTGATAATCTCTTTTTCTACCATAAACGCATGCAGGTTTTATGGACTCAATCTTTTATTTTAACTTCTGATTGGAAATTCTCAGACAAAAATCTCATCATTGGTTTTTGATGAATCACTCACAGCAAGATTTACATACAGAAGCCTAATAATGGCTGGTTGTCAGTGAATCAGGTTTATGCATTGTGTGGTCTTTAACATCTCTGAGTAGGTTATTAATAAGCAGTTACGGGGGTGGAAATAAAAGCACTGGATATCTTACAATTTTTCCCCAAATCTTGAAAATGCTGGCCTCCATCAAATATACTCCATCAAGTTACATGTTTCTGTACCAAGAGCGTACAATGGGACAAGAAAGCAAATCAGAGGTGTGAAGGAAAGCAATGTTTTCTTTAAAAACATGAAATATCAAGACCCCCAGGAAACACTAGGATAAACAAGAGAAAATAAATCCAGCTTTTTTTTTCTTCTCATTCAAATCAAACATAAAGGAAATTGTTGGCTTCTCCCTCCTCCATGGTATATATTTCCACTTAATTATTTTCTATAACAGTGATCCAGACTCAGCCACCCTCTGGGAACTGTCCATCTGCTTGGAAATTCACAAAGCAAGCCCCATGAAGGTTAGCTGTTAAAAGCTTTATGGATAAGAACTGAGATGGTTTCTGGTTGTAAACTCTATGGCCACATCATCGATTTAGTGGCTCTATTCTCGAATTCTATGCTAGTTGAATTATGGAGACTGAACTTGTTCTGCCTCTGCCAGACCATATTCCTCTAACCTTTCTGAACATGATGTCTAGCTCCCACATTATAATCCCAGGAGACTGTGTTTTTTCCTAAGTGTGTACCTAATTCTTATAGGAGCTCAAAAGATTAAAAAAAAATGTGAGCAGAAAGAGTAATTCAGAGCTATAGCCACAATTCAAAATAGAGGAAATTTGTAGATTTACTGTGTTCTTTTATGAATTTCTTCTATCAGGCTATTTCCATCATAAAAAGAAAAGAAAAGAAAAAAGAAAAGAAAAGAAAAGAAAAGTAAAGAAAAGAAAAGAAAAAAGAAAAGAAGGAAAAGAAAAGAAAAGAAAAGAAAAGAAAAGAAAAGAAAAGCAAAGAAAGCTCCCAGATGCATAAAGTGAATGTCATTAAGGCACACTATCTCAAGGTACTATAGTGCTGAAGAGCTCTGGAATTCCTGAAGAGGTAGGCATTCAACAAAGGAATTGCATTAGGGGAGGCAGCAAGCTATAAAACCCTGTTTTCCCTTTTGGAAAGGTCATTATGGCAAACTTTTCCTCCTTTATGATAGGAAGATGCAATCAAAGGGCAGATTCCGAGACACTAACACTGCGATCCTATTGCCATCATTAGCCCTCCCCGTCTGAGGGTCTAGTGGCGGGGGGAGGGGATGATGACCCACAAGTCCAATATATGTTGTACATAAACAGTAATGCAATAATAGTATCAAATTTTTTTTGTCAGGCAATTAAACTTTATGCCAAACTAATTCAATTTTACTCCGTTTTATTAAGTCTTGCTGAAAAAAAAAAGGGATCTGTTCTCTCTGGTAAATCACAAGTTTCACAACACATTTCTTAATACAAGCTCCTTGTTCTGCTATTTTGATATATTAAATATCCAACAATGAATTTCTGGGGTCATAAATCTACAGTGATAAAATTAATCCTATTGCTGAAGACAAATAAATAATTTATTGCAGTTTTATGAGCTTTTGTTCCCTCTTCACTTGCAAGTAGAAGTTGTTTAGTGGTACAAAGACATTTTGCTTTTGTAAAATGTGCTAGAAACAGTATAGTAATAATAGAATTCATATCTACAAAACTTGTTGTGCACCCTTAAGACTGAAAGTCAGGCACATTGCTCCCCCTCCAAATTTATAAAGAATAGTTTGCCAATGGAAAATATCCCATCACTATGTTCAACTCGATTTATATTCTGAAATCTTTTCATCTCAAGTGTGGGCACTAATTCTTTTACATGACACTTTTTTATTGTTGTTATTAGCAAAAAAAATTGAGTTGTAGAAGGGGAGAAAGTGCAACAAACCAAATACTCACCAAGATGTAATTCTTCTAATTTTTCAGATTGTGCACACCTTGGAGGTTACAACGAAAGTTTTATATGCAGAACTGAGTGTAAGCAAAAATTGTAAGGATTAGGAAAGGGGAAAGCTCCAGGATAAACTGGCCCTCTGACATCTGTAGAAACTTTAATAGGGTTACCTACTTTCAGAAAACCTTCCACAAAAACATAGAAACTTAGTATGGAAAAAATCAAGTAGTTTATTCCTTTCCATATACAATCTTTAAAAGGAAACAGGTTTAGAAATGGTAGATTACCTACCCTGAAAATATTTTATGGCAGAACTGGGACCAGACTTCAGTAATCTGCCTGCCAATCCCTTAAATTTAGTAGTTTTTTTTTTTTAAATAATGCATTAATTACTAAACATTTTGTAAGACATTTTGCAAATTTTGATTAGGCAAAAAATCCACAAGAGTGTTATCCCATGAGTACTCTAATCTAACCTGTTCATCATGCACTTTGGCCTTTCTAAAACGACCTTTGCTGTTTCTTTTCTTTTTTTCTTTTTTAATATGAAACTTATTGTCAAAATGGTTTCCATACAACACCCAGTGCTCATCCCAACAGGTGCCCTCCTGAATACCCATCACCTTTGCTGTCTCTATAACACAGTCTTGCTTGAGATACTGCTTACCGCTTCCCTAGGTTCATAATCTTTCACTTCAGATACATTTTCTTCCTTTATATTAAAATTTTTTAAATGTTTTATGTATTTTTGACAGAGGATCAGAGCGTGAGTGGGGGAAGGGCAGGGAGAGGGAGACACAGATTCGAAAGCAGGCTTCAGGCTCTGAGCTGTCAGCACAGAGCTCTGACATGGGGCTCGAACCATGAGATCATGATCTGAGCTGAAGTCAGCCACTTAATAGACTGAGCCACCCAGGTGCCCCCAAATACATCCTCTTCTTGAACCAATCCCCATCTCTCCAGGCTCAAATTGTGCAGGCAGAGAGACATAATTAGAAGTGACACTATTCAAAAGCACTTTTATCTCTGGCAAGAAGTAATGTGTATATGCCAACTTCACTTTATATTCTAGCAAACTGCAAAGAATACCAAAATAATTTGCAAAGCACCATATAGATGAAAGAGATGGGATATAATAATAAATAGTGGGGGTGGGGGGAGTGAATAGGGTAGGGAACTTTCACTTCTAGCCAAGACAAAATACCAGAGACCTGATTAACCTTTCCCATCAGAAACACACAAACAATAAAAGGAAATAAAACATATGAAACAAACAGTTTTGAGATCCTGGATATCAGGCAATGAAAGAAAGTGATCCTTTAAAATAAGAAACAAAAAAGGTGAGTCCTAAAATTTCCCCAGCCCACTGACTTGAGAAAGAGTCCGGGTTGTAATGCATGAGGGCAAACCCAGGTTGCACCCAGGAAATTCCTTGAGTTGAAAAGTTGGTGTTGAGAGTCTGGAGGAAGATCGCTAGAGGTCCCAGCAAAGAGTAGCAGAAAAAAGAGAGGTGCACAGAAAGAGAACTCTTTAATAAGAACCAGCCAAACACTGCATTCCCTAGTCTCTTTTTTTCAGCTTCTTTGGCCAATGAGATATAAGGAAATGCTATACGTAGAACTTAACAGATAAAGAAGACCTTTTCCTACTGGCTAGAAATTTAGTGTGATAGTTCGTTACAGCAATCTTCTTGGACAATGAAGCCAATGTGCAAAACCACAAACATCTAAACCTTTTTGTCTTTAATCCATAGTGATAATCTGCAGACATCCACTATCCTATTTGGGGTTGGGCTGTTTGTCCACACAGGTTCCCAAGGTCACATAAGTCAATTTCACATACATCATCTGTTCATATCTGAGAGCTCTCTTTCTTGCTACTCACCTTCCTTACCTGCACATTGGGCACATTGGAGAGAGAGTATTCTGTTGCTTCTACAACATAACGTTAAGGTATGGGAAACTCAGTGGAAAGGTAGAAGACCTTTACACAACAGAACATTTGTATTCTTGTAGCATGCTGTCTCTGTAAGATCTACCTGAGAATTGAGACATAAACCTACTTGGGGATTTTCTACCCTTCCCTCAACCTTTCTAGTAAACAACCCATGCAGGGTGGCACAGCGATCTTACCTAGGGGACCCACTACTGTTGATTTCTTTTCTGTCTCTCGTTTTTCTTAGTGGGCAGCAAGAATGTTTTGCTCTTACTAAAGTATTATCCAAAAATACTTTGTCTATGCCTGGAGCCATTTCTATTTCAACAAGGATCCAGGTTTTTGAAAATCAGAAGTCAGGAAGAGACAATCCATTTGACCCTGATTTCTATTGTTAAATCCTTTCCTTGATTCACTGAGCAGAGAAAAAAATGGCTAAGATAAAAAAAGAAAGTTGGAAATTTCAGGAGAAATGAATCAGGGAAGATATGAAAATATTATCCTCCCACACTAGATTTCATGATCCTCAAGCTTTTTCCTTGGTTTTTGAACTCTTGGATGCTCTGATCTGAATCATCTAGAAGGGATGATTAACAATTTTGGGAGCTTTCTCATTTTATTTTACCTCCTCAGAAAATTTTCCCTTTGGTTTTCTAATAAATAAAAATAGTTTATAATGAGTGCTTAGCTTCCCTTATGGTGAAATGTTGCCCTTTCTGCTCTGGTGGTGCAGACTTTCAGACATACTAAAAAATGAGGCATGAAACAATCAAGTGGAACTCACTTAGAAAAGCAGGGAATGACAATGCTCAACGAAAGCCCATGCAGATGGGATGAAGAAACCACAGCAGCTACAAATGCACAGAAGATGAACATGGCGTGGCAGAGACATTTAGGGAACTCAGGACCCGTCATCCAGGAATGGAAACTCTGAAAAGAGCTAAGGAAAAACAGGCTGCATAAATCACTACTTTAAAAGAAAACATATGAAAACAAAGTAACTCATTCCTTTATTCTTCTTTCTCTTCTCAATTACATTTGGCTTTTACAGAAAAAAGGAACCAAGCAAGCTTTCACCAGCAGCCACCCTCTCCCCACCCTACCATCCCACAGTTGCCCTCGCCAACAAAAAGATCATGTGATTTGCTGAGCAATTCTAAAGTCATAGCAGGGTAATATTTTGAAATGTTACTTGACATGTCTTTGTCCAAGTTTTGTTGTGCTCATTGACTGCCCTACTGTCAATGGTTGGGCCATTCTGGCAGCTTTCGTTACGCCTTGCCCTTCAGGGTAGGCAGGAATAAGCAGCCACATTCTTTGTTATTGAAAACTTACAGAAAAGGCAATTTATTGAAAATAAAAACCTTTGTGATTTCTAACATTTGTGATTTTTGAGAGAGCAAGTCATTGTGGGTTTAAGAGGTTTAAGCAAGGGTTAGTGGATTTAACACAGCTTTTATTTAAAAACAGAACAAAACCAAAACAGAGTATGGAAGATATGGGTTGATGAAATGAGAGCTGTTTTCCCACCATACAGTAAAGAGAGAGATAGAAACATTTCCTGGACTAGAGCAATGATCTTGAAGAGGACTAGAAACTAGGGCTAGAAAAATTAAGCATCTGGCTTGGGTCTCTATTCTCTATTTATGCCTATGTTTAGTACCTGCCAACTAACCGTCTCTTGGAAAAGAAGGTCTCCCAACATGAATAATGATCATAATAGATTACAAACGATGACACACGCTCTGTTATGATAAAAGCTTTTTAAACAATAATCAGAGATAGAAAAAGTATTTAAATGTAAGGATGTATAAATAGTGATAACATCTATACAAAATAATACCAGGTCAGAAGCACTTCTAGAATAGTGATGTGAGGAGCTCTGTAGATCCTCTCCCCAGTAAACTAAAATAACATGAAAAGCTAAAAACACCTTTTAAATCCTCCAAAGCCATTCAGTAAGTGGAGAAATATTTATTCAACAAAAGCTAAACCTTGGCAGCAAGAACAGAAAGAGTAAATTTGAGCCATGACTTGCTCCCTTTATCTCCCCAGGTCAGAATGATGGAAGTTCTACTCTAAGCATGTGAAGCTAAGAGGATGGGTTGCTCTTTCACTACAGCTCCAAGTCTAGTGTTAGGGTATCTCCCCAAGAGGGGCAGGCTACCAGTATTTCTCATCCCTGTCTCTCCCAGCTCCAAGTTGCAGAAGCTCTATTCCAGCCAAAAATGGCACAGAAGTTAAGGGTCCTCTTTCTCCCCCAGTCCTTTGTCATAGGAAGTTCTTTACTAGGCATGAGAGGCTGCAAGTACTGGGTCCTAATCATTCTTGACCCATTTCATGTGTATAGCAAAGGTTACATGATAAAAGAAGAAAGCCAAGAAGACCAGAGGCTTTCTTTGCCTAGACCTCTCTTCATAAAACATGGATGCCCCTGTAAGTGAAATGGGTTGCTGTCCTCACCCCACCTCTGGAGCACTAGCATCCATGTTCTTCCCAGGGGGAAGAAGAAGGTCATACATACAAACTCTCCATAGTTCTCCCTAAAAGACACACTTCATATGGAACAGAGTGTGGAGAAGTTCAAGTTTAAGGGCATGATAGAAAACAATGGAGATTTTGACAGTGAGCAATTAGTAGGGGGCTTGTGACTCTGTAACAGCAGTAAGAGAAAAGACAAAACAGCTAGACAGTTAACAGAAATGACTGAAGAAAGAAGTAGCAAAGAAGGGCTCTCCTGGGATTGAAGGAAGCCTTAAGGTTTAGCCTCAAAGACTCTTCTACAAACAGGAGTCAGATGATTTTTTGTTCAGACAGGATTGGGTCAGACTTCAGAGTCATTTATTTATCAGCGGGTTGCCAAAAACAATAGAGCAATCAGCTAGAAATGAGCGCAGACTAACTGCTGGGTCTGATACCAATATAGGCAGACAGAGCCGGTAGCTTAAGAGGGAATTCACGGAAAGAGACAGTCAAAGTAAAACCATTGACAAGCCAGTGGAGTAGAAGTTAGGGTACCTGTGTACATGGCCACAGTTGCACTCTCTGAGAAGCAACATCAGAGGTGGCACATTTTGGGAAAAATAGTTTTCACTCAACTAGTTCAGTCATGTACCCCCAAAGTAAACAAGTAAGCAAACAACAATGACAGCCCTGCAGGTGGGGTGACAGTATCACAGTTTCTACAATATATTACCAAAATATCCAGTTTTGAACAAAAAAAAAAACGGTGAATTATGAGACAAGCAAATAAACAAGAAGGTGTAACCTACACTCAGGATTTAAAAAAGCAACAGAAACTGCCTTTAGGGGAGCCTGAATGTTGTACTTAGCAGACAGTAGCTATTATAAATATGTTCAAAGAACTAAAGGAATCCATGCTTAAAGAATTAGAGGAAGGTATGATGCTAACGTCTCATCTATTAGAGAATATTAATGAAAAATAAAAGTTATAAAATGAACCAAAAGGAAATTCTGGAGTTCAGAAGTCTAATGACCAAATTACAAAATGAGCTTGAAGGGCTCAAGAGTATACAGGAGTGGAGAGAAGAACAAATCAGTAACCATGAAGCTAGATTAGTAAGGATCATCCAATCTGACAGCAGAAAGAAACAAAGAATGAGGAAAAAAATAACAAGAGCCCTGGAGAAATGGAGCATCCAATTAAACACACTAATGTACAGTTCATCCTCATTATTCATGGATTCTGTATTTGTGAAATTGACTACTCGCTAAAATTTATTTATAATCCCCCAAATTAATATCCATGGCAATTTTCAGTCATTCACCGACATGTGCCGAGCAATGAAAGATTTGAGGCACCCGATGTACACATTCTCACACATATTTTTTTTTTTTTGTTTTTAATGTTTATTTAATATTGAGAGGCAGAGAGAGACAGAGCATGAGCAGGGGAGGGGCAGAGAGAGAGGGAGACACAGAACCTGAAGCAAGCTCCAGGCTCTGAGCCATCAGCACAGACCCCAACACAGGGCTCCAACCACAAACCACGAGATCATGACCTGAGCTGAAGTCGGATGCTTAACTGACTTAGCCACCCAAGCGCCCCTCACACACATTCTTAAACACATTCCTAGGTCACTGAAGGCAACGTGCTGCCTTATTGTTTAAGTGTTCATACCTTAAACAGTGTCCTTTTTGATGTATATTTAATGCCAAGCTTTTTGCAGTTTTGTGTTTTTGTTGTGATTTTGCCATTTTAAACTCTCTTCAAGTGTAGTTCTAGAGTTCTGTTTAGTATCCCTTAGCACAAGAAGGCTGTGATGTGCCTTATTAGAAAATATGTGTTAGATAGGCTTCATTCAGGCTTGAGTTACAGTGGTGTTTACCATGTGTTCAATGTTAATGATTCAACAATGCATTACATTCAGGAAAAAGAAGAGGAAATCTGCTATTTTGTACATGGGACTGCTCCAGAAGGTGCTAAAGTAATATGTATAGTACCTAATGAAGCTATGGAAAAGGTAGAAAAGCAGCTAAATTTGTGGATTCAAGAATTGATGATCAAGAAAAAGATCTTCTTTTAAATTTTTTTAATGTTTATTTTTGAGAGAGAGAGAGAGAGACAGAGAGACAGAGAGAGACAGAGCGTGTGTGGGAGAGGGGTAGAGAGACGAGGAGACACAGAATCTCAAACAGGCTCCAGGCTCTGAGCTGTCAGCACAGAGCCCAATGCTGGGGCTTGAACCCATGAACTGCGAGATCATGACCTGAGCTGAAGTCAGACACTCGACGCTTAACCGACTGAGCCATCCAGGCCCCCCAAGAAAAAGATCTCTCTTGTATCTTTAATATTTGAGGAATATCTGTCTTGCATCTAAGAACATTTAAGGAATAAAAGATTCATAAATGTAGCTAACAACCCCTTGTATGGTTTTGTGGACCATTTGGATGTGGGATTTGATCTATTCTCAAGATTTCATTTGAGGACTCTTTATGGCTTCCCTAGAAGTGGCCTACAGTCCTGATAATAATAATTCAGATTAGTATTTGTGTCACAGCACCCAGATGTGTAATAATCTTCAGAGTCTTAAATGTTGCTTCACAGCTATAGTTCTAGCAAACAATACAATAAAGTATCTTCCAACAAATATAGAAGACAGTCTGAAACTTAAGTTGAAATGATCATTGATAGAAACATTATACACAACCATGACCATAAAAAATATACAGATATAGATTTATCCTGTGTTCAGATGATAATGGTTAGCTGTCCTCAGCTAACACTGATGAAAAAAGAAAAGGGACGGCTGAAACCTGATACCAAAATGATTTTGTGTTCTTGTGTGGTTTTTAAAAAACGTTTATTTATTTTGAAAGAGAGAGAGAGAGGAAGAGCTGGTGCCCAGGAGTTGGGAGGAGGGCAAAGAGAAAGGGAAAGAGAATCCCAAGCAGGTTCCATGATGACAACACACAGCCCCATGTGGCACTTGATCCCACGAATCATGAGATAGTGACCTGAGTCACAATCAAGAGTTGGTCACTTAACCAACTGAACCACCCAGGCATCCCATCTATACCTGTGTTAAACAATACTGGGGCTAGGCATACTTCCTCTGACTCCATTAAATAATATCGAGAATAAGCAAAGTAAACTTAGGTACTTGCTCCAGGAAATACTTGCTCCTGGGAGATAGGACTATAAACAAACAAGAATAGCTTACTTACAGAGACTAACAGCTTACTCATCATACCCACTTCAAGACCCTCACTTCTCTGTGCATGCCAATCGAAAATAGCCATTTCATAAACTCTGCCCAGTCCCAACCAGTTCCCCTCCTGGTAAGACCCAACTTAAAATTCCCCCTTTCATACCCTAAAAGTATACAAATATTACCCACCTCCCAGATTTTCCCCTTCCGAAGTGCCACAAAGACTCTGTCAAAGTTGTAGTTTCCTTTATTGCAGTAGGTCTAATAAACTTAGCTTTGTTGGATTAACAGAATTTTCTCCTGGTCTTTCCAAGAATTGACAGTTGTCATACTGATTTTTATATCCTATTAGACAAAGATAGGCTCTTAAGCTCTATTCTCTCGGTATATGTCAGGAAGTGCCAAAAAATAATTGCCGCGTTTACCAGACAGTCAGAGAAACCTATTGAACTGAAACATTGCCTTCTATTTTTACCAATAGCTATAGTGCAAAAATAAAAGCGTTATATGCTCATGCTTTTGAGACTACAAATATTTTGTTTCATTGCTTTTTAATTAATGTGGACACTATCTAACATGGAAAAATGAAACAGAGAATCATATCAGCCCAGAGAGAAGAAATAAAAATTGCTAGGTTTTGGGAAGATACAGTTGAAAAAAAAAAAGAGAGACCATGTAGAAGGACTTTGAACTAAACCATTCATGATGTGATAAGTAATCTGTTCCTAAGAGGGGCATAAAGATATCTGAAGGCATGGGAATGCATTTATTCGTTCAATAAATATGTTTTAACAGCTACTACAGGCTGAAACAATTTTTGAAATTGTATGGTGGTGTAAGGCAGTGAATAAAACAAACATGTTCCCTAACTACGTGGGACTTGTGTTTTAGTGGTGAAAAGGCAATCTTTAAAAAGGAAATATACACATATATATAGAATTACAATTTTTGGTAAGTACTAGGAAGTAAAAGAGACTCAAAATAGACTCAAAGGGTACGGAGAAATTAAGTAAACTTTGTGGAAGGCACGGCATAAGATGAAGTTGGGATGTAGATTTTTTTTCTTTCTACTTTGACTAGAAGGATTAGGGCTAAATTTCCTAGCAGTTGGAAATGTGTAAGTCTCCCAAAAACTGAGAATGGAAATGAAAGCAAAAGCAGATTTTTCAATTGTCTTACATAATGGGAAGTAACAGATAACAGGAATGAGATCTATTTTATCAGTCTTGAATCCAATGATGCACTAGGTTTGGAGAGAAAGGATTGAGAGTGTGTAAAACTGCCACCACTAGAAATTCTATTCTCATGTACCATTTTCAAACACTTAGGCACAGTTATTGCGAAAGAAGTTGGAATTAGGACCTATTATGAAACCCTAAAGGAAACCAAGTTTACTGGTATAACAATCTAACTTACTGATTTAATTACACATTATCAGTAAATGCATTTCACATTGCTTATCTAAAATGTCCAGGACATAACTTGTTCTGTATTAATGAATTTAGATATCTTACTTCCAAAAGAATGCACAAATAGGATAAAAAGCATTTTAGCATGAAATGACACACAAATACAGACACACATTCACCCACTCACAATTTAATGCTTTTAAAAGCGTTTAAATTTTTAAAAATTGGACCTTATATGCATGATAAATGACAGGTGCTTTATAAGATTTTCAGTAAATCCCACAATTCAATAATGCCACTTACAAAGGAGGAAATTATAGCTGAAAAATGAAATAAATTCCTAAAGGTCAACAGCTAAGTAATTGGGTAAATGAATTTTGATGTCAGGCTTATTTGGATACAAGAGCGCATGCTTTCTTTTCTTGGCTACTTGTTCTCACGGAGTAATGCTGAACTTAACATTTGTCAAAAATTCCTAGGTATGATCCACCAGGATATAAAAGTGGGAGAAAGTAAGACCCAATCTATGATACCTTTAGGCAGACAAACAGCCTCCCACAACATACAGAGTTTTCACTGCCACATCAGCAAAACTCAAAAAGTTTGAGAACACACCTTTGATTTGCAAATTGTTGATACAAGTGTGAATTTGTGAAATTCCTAAGGAGGTAAAGTTGGCAGAATCTATTAAAATGACAAATACAGAAACCTTGGAACCAAGGATTGTAAATTTGAGCTTGTCATGTCCCTTGCCTTCTGGGAAACGAATCCTTTTCTGATCCTCTGTCCTCTTTCTTAGCCTGTTCAGTATTTTCACCAGCTTCTCAGTAACTGGATTCGTTCTCGTCTGAATGCACTTGTCACCTAGAACCATATTCCTAGTAATCTTGACCTTGATTATTTCCTAGAATCTCTGGCCACCCTGCCCAATTCACTTTATAAGACTCCTTAGAGACACTTGCCTGAAAAAAGTGTGAACCCATAATAACCTTTTCATGATATGCAGTGGCTGTGGGTTACTGCTCCCCAGTAGCCAGATTTATAACCCTCCCTCCATCTCTGTTCCCTTTGTGCAGCGCAATGGACAGATTGGAACATACTCTGCAACTGGGTTTGCTCAGTAAAAATACTGACCCTACTGCACCTCTTCAGGCACGACACTAACTCACTGAAGTCAAAGAAAGGAATATTTTTGAAATATTTTCTATAAGGTTAAGTCCTCTGCTAGCAAACTTCTACATATATTATCTGATTCAATCTCCATTGCAGACCTGTAGTGTAGCTATTATTATCTTCATTTTCTGTTGAATAAACCAAGACCTAGAGACAGTACCTTTTTAAGGTCATATGTTAAAGACTGAGCTGGGATTAGAGCCATGATCTTCACTTTCAATCCAGTGCCATTTTTTTTTTTTTTTAATTTTTTTTTTCAACGTTTTTTATTTATTTTTGGGACAGAGAGAGACAGAGCATGAACGGGGGAGGGGCAGAGAGAGAGGGAGACACAGAATCGGAAACAGGCTCCAGGCTCCGAGCCATCAGCCCAGAGCCTGACGCGGGGCTCGAACTCACAGACCGCGAGATCGTGACCTGGCTGAAGTCGGACGCTTAACCGACTGCGCCACCCAGGCGCCCCTCCAGTGCCATTTTTTAATTAAACCTCATGGACTCTAAACCACCTCCCTTTTAATCAGAAAGGGATATTCAATCAAATGTCAAGTTTCCATTTCAGCAGCTTTAATGAATATAGATGTTTTCTCTATACAACTTCATGACTCCTCAGATACTATATAAATTCATTGTCCAATGGCTTCTAATATCTTTTGTATATTCCTTTGTGTTGTGTTACATTGGCCTTTTTGTTTTTGTTTTTTGTTTTCCACCACATCAAATCTAGGTCTAAGTCAAAACATGATTAATTTCTTCATTTGTTATATATTCTAGAGTATTTTTCTTTGCAAATCAGTTATACGCTATGCCTTTTCTAGGTCTGAAACACAGCCAATCTCTGTGCAAAATCTCCTATTTTGGCAGTAGGTGACTTACGAAGCCCTACAAATGGAACTTGCCATCTGTTTGATAGCTAAGGATTTCAGGCTTGATTTGTCAAAAAGATATTTAATCTGTATTGGTAAGTATAGGTTTATATAGTTATATTTTTAACTTTTATGAGTTTAGAGGATATCTCTGTACATGACTTTGCTCTTCATCTTGGTTTTTTGAATTTAGATTGCTTCTGGCTTTTAACACAAGTCCAGTTGGTGTGGTCTACTCCATCTAGTCTATCTACCTTGTTTGAGACACTTCTATTTGAACTGCTCCATTTCCACTTTAGATTTTCTCATTAGTGTTAAAGTTACCTTTCAGATAACTGAACTTCTTTTATTTTATTCTTCAGTCTTTCATTCAATAGAAATGTGGGCAGAAATGTTCCATTCACAGTGTTAGGGGATTTAGCTTCATCTTACGTATTCCTTTTCACAATGAGATGTTTTAAATATTTTATTCCCATTTTAGATATGCAAACACTAAAGTTTAACCTATTGATGGCATTTTCATAGAATACATGTTGTTGCAAACTTCCTGGACTTTATTCCAATGTTGTATCTTCTGTATTGGACACACAGTGACATGATGTGCTATCAGAAGGCAGAGGATAAATGCCACATTACCTGGGTCACCAATTTAAAATAAAAATTTTTTAACATTTATTCATTTTTGAGAGACAGAGTGTGAGTGGTGGAGGGGCAGAGAGAGAGGGAGGTATAGAATCCAAAGCAGATGCCAGACTTTGAGATGTCAACACAGAGCCTGACATGGGGCTCACACTTGAGGACCACAAGATCATGACCTGAACTGAAGTCAGATGCTTAACTGACTGAGCCACTCAGGCGCCACCCCCCGCCCCCCAGGTCATCAATTTTACTTTAGGTATATTAAGGTATAAAAAATAAAATGTTTGAGTTTTTCAAAATAAAATAAGAAACTGAAGAAATTTCAAGTTTGGTGTTCATTATGTAAATTGCTCATATATATGTGTATATATATATATATATATATATATTTTTTTTTTTTTTTTTTTTTTTTGCTATAGGGTGTATGTACCAGATAAGAACTTAGGTCAGCCATATTAAAGAGAAATCTGAAATATCAGTGGCTTGTATGAGGTAGAGGTGTTATTTATCAGGTAATGAGAAGTCAAGAGTGAGTGAGGGAGTCCAGTGTTGGCACAGGCTGTCGGGAAGCACCTTCTGCCATGGTGCTCAGCCAGCCCACATGGGTCACAAGATGGTTCCTACTCTGTATCATCATTGAATCTATATTCCAGAAATAAAGGAGCGTGGAAAAGATGAAAGGATAACAGACAAGCCAGCCAAGTTTGTCCCATTTTAAATGTCTCATTGGAAGCACCCAACAAAATTTTCTTTCAAATTCGTTGGTCAGAACTGTTTCACATGGGAAATGTTAGCTACAAGGAAGGTTGGGAAAAGTAAGGTTTTTTAGCTGGACAATCGCCACACCCAATAAAATTGGTATTGTGTTAGTAAGGAAGTAAATGAGAAATAGGTATTGAGTAGGCAACAGTTGCCCACCCAAATAATTGAATGTGATGGCTAGAGAAGTTTCCATTATACCTTGGAGACATGTCTGCTGGTCACCATAGAAAGCACACCTGAAGAATTGGGCCTCCTAGAAATGAAATGAGTTTTAGTTTCAAGTTTTGGGAAGGATTGATTTACAATATATGCCATCTGGGTGGCCCTTCACCTTGCAAAATCTATTGACTGCTACTTGAACTCGCAAGCAAATGATTGATTTAACCGCCTATAAATTAAGCTTAGACTACTTATGTCTGAAATCACTAGAGATGTTCAAGGTACGAATTCTCCATTTTCTGCTGACCTTGTGAGTGTTCTGTGTCTGCTTCTTCTTGGAGCATTTACACTAAAATTGTTCTCTTAATTTGTGAGAATTTGAATGAAAGAATTCAACTGTTGAGTGGCTTTACCTGGACCATGAAAATACCAAATGCATTTTAGTTAGGAGAACTCTCCTGTGGACAAATGGACTCAGAAGAGCCCAAACTGGCTCAGTTATGGTGCTCTGAGGTCGGGGCAGCAGTGCCTCGGAAACTATTTTTGTTTCCCTTAGAAAATTAAAATCTCCAAACCAAGAGTCCCCAGGTGCTTTTGAATATTCTTATTATTTAATTGCATTGTGGTTGGTGAACCCAGGCCCTGCTGATGATAGAGAGGATAGCATCTTGTTTTCAAAAATCTATTATGTTTATGTCAGAATAGAAGGAATACTTTTCAGTATACAAGTCCCAAGATTTGGATGTTCAACACCAAACTCTGTGATATGCTTAGACCTGGCGACTTTAGGGGAAAACAAATGTCACTTTTCTTTTTTCTTTTCTTTTTTTAAATGTTTATTTATTTTTGAGAACGAGAAAGAGAGAGAGAAACAGAGCATGAGCAGGGGGGGGGCAGAGAGAGAGGGAGGCACAGAATCTGAAGCAGCCTCCAGGCTCTAAGCTGTCAGCACAGAACCCAACGTGGGGCTCGAACCCACCAACCATGAGAACATAACCTGAGCTGAAGTTGGACGCTTAACCTACTAAGCCACTCAGGCACCCCTGAATGTCTCTCTTCATAGTGGAGGTGGGATTCGGTTACATTTCCCAGATGAAGCCCCCACTGTAATCTAATGTTTTCAATTTACCCAAATCCCACCAGAAAACATACAATTTGAAGGGCACAGGAAATACGTGGAGTCAAAGTAGTTAGACAAAAACCATTATGAGGCTGAAAACTCCATAATTAGCAGTGTAATACTTCATGTCTCACAGAAACACAGATAATTAAAATGGACCAACCACTAACAACTCAAAGGAACAAACAAGGCAAAGATGGCCTCACAATGCCCCTAGCAAATATCGCAAAATTCTTCTTTGTTGTCATATCTGGGATAAGCTATTTTGAAGCCACAGTCCAGACATTTGTTGTTCCTAATCACTATTGAAACAGTTTGAAAATTATGAAGATATACGCTGATGGGCACTTAATACTAAACAAACATAATGTTCTTTGATTGAAATCTGCAACTACATACTTATATGACTGCTGTCTTTCTTCCTTTCAC
Organism: Panthera onca; assembly: GCF_046562875.1. Taxonomy (NCBI): domain Eukaryota; kingdom Metazoa; phylum Chordata; class Mammalia; order Carnivora; family Felidae; genus Panthera; species Panthera onca. The sequence continues at coordinate 150,575,397 of NC_138339.1, forward strand.
CTGTCCTTTCCATTCTTCCTTCCTTTCTTCAGTTTAAAAAAAAATTTTTTCCTTAGCCTGTAATCTTGAATGTGAAGCACAATAAAAGTAAAAGCAAAGGTACTAAGATTTCAAAGCTGTTTTTCTCTCTTCCAGAAATTCACATGTGTTAACTTGGATCATCATTCAATTCTGCTAAACCAATTCTTTTTATAAGGGACTAGCTGAATTTTACAGCCTATTCATCTTACACCTTTTAATTAAATGGCCTCTACCCAGTGCCCGGGCCTTAGTCCACTGTCTTACATAATGTATCTGCTTGCATTTTTCCTTCTGATTAAGAATAAGAAATGGTTATAGGGAGTGGAGTAGAAATATGTGAGGATTGCAACAAGGCAAAGCAATTTCATTTTTCACCTGGATGTGTCCTGAGCTTTTCATTCAGGTCAGCTGAGCTTCTAAATGCTGTGAGTGATTGCCAATTCCACTTGGTTTTCCCAGCAAAGCTGAAGGTAATGAGAGGAAGAGATTTTTGTGACAACCACAAGGTGGATAGAAGCATAAAACAATAGTGTTCAATTTTGAGAAAGTCAACAGAAATGTTAAAAATTAGCTAATTCTTCGGGGTGTTATGGAAAATTGGAGAGTGGAAATAATAGGTAGATGACATGTGATTAAATATTTAATTAAGCTAAATACATACACGCCTCTTAATTCTGAATATGTTCTGTAGAATCATATTCCACCAAAGTGAAGTAGAGAAACATTTTTAAACAACTCTCTCTTCTGATTATATTTAATTGCTGACTTTATCAGGCTATAACACATCATCCAACATTACTCTCAAATCAAGTCACGTTTCATATCGCTATTCCACTTATCAGACCCAGTTTTGCAGACGGGATGACGCTCAGGGTACAAATTTCCCCTGCTTAGTCACCATATTGACTTATTAACATTTCACCTTCTTGATTAATTTAAATGGCTTTGGAGAGGTTTACCCTTTGGCACTCGGGGACCAACATAATTGCATCATAGGCCACTCCTGTCAATGCTGATGTTCAAGAAGACAGAAATGCGATGATGCTTTTCTGGACAAGGACAACTCTGGAAAATGGGGGAACATCCTGGCTTAGGTTTTGAAGCTCAGTGCTTTTTAGTTAAAGGAAACTCCTGAGTGGAGATCTAGCACCTTGTCCTATCAAGTTTTACTCCAGAAGATATTCACACAAATGTACCAATACTCCTGTTTCCAGAAGAGTATTCAACATCACTGGAGGAATTCAAAATCACTAGAAAGTGGTTAAAGAGAGATGTATGAGTAGAAAAGGTAATTAAAAATGTTTCAAAATTAAGAAGTGCTTTAAACGTTTGCATATACATTTGTGAGCGCATTAACTCCAGATACAGAAAGTTGTCCCTATGGTCGTCGTGGTGTTTTCTTTCCTACTGGTATGCTTAATTAATCATGTTTATTTCTCCTACTAGACGGTGACTCTTCTAGGACAGGAACTGAGTCGTAGGCAAACTGTATTGCAAGTAGTGTACTTGCACAATGTAATTGGTACACGATTACTGATTGAATTGGATGGAATTGAATTAACTTCATACTGGTAAATGTCACTATCCAATCAGTCAGCAAGCACTGGAGGCTTGCACTAGGGAAACAAAACACAGGCTGGCCCTGGGACTAGGTATTCTCTAAAAAGAAGGTTGGTTATATAATTTTGATTAAAGCTAATATTGGATTTTTCTAAGCATAGTAAGGAGTAGTTAACTGATTCTGCATTTCCCCTCAATCCCATAGGAAACTGGGTACCTATTATGCAATCTTCAACATCCTAGTACCTTCCCTTTTCCATAGCATAAAATAAGCTATCCCTACAGAGATCATTTATGAGTGTACTTTGTTTTAAAAGCACATCTGTCTTGCTAATCAGTATTACAGGTGCTGTATTTTAGAGGGCCATTGACCTCTAAATAGTTCCAGAACACTTGACACTCAGCAACCATTTTCTTCATGCCATAGCATGTGGTGCACTAAAAGAAAAAAAAATCATAATTGCAAGGTTACAGCATAATCAAACAAACAGGAATGCTTACACAATCAAAATAACTAAATAAAGGCATTTAACGAAAGAATTAAGAATAAATCTTGCGAGGCAGATGAAGTGGTCCGTGTTGTGATTAAGAGGTGAGTTCAAAGCTGAACTCTGAATCATGAGAGAGGATTTAAATTAGGCTTTGTCTACTGATGTGGGGCGGGGGGGGGGGGGGGCTCACCCTGTGGCTGCTGCTCTGAGCAACAAGCAGAGAAATAGCTGGAGGGGAAGTGAGCAAATCATGTACCACTGAGGGTGAGAACAAAGGGAAAGAAACTAGAAACAATGCAGAAATGCTTTCAGTGTAACTGGTACACTTTCATCTGTCCTTTCCATTCTGTCTCAAAAGACAGAGCCACTGGACCGATTTAATGGCATAAAGAAAGAGTTTCCTCTGATAACGCATCACCCAAAAGTAAAGAATGCTGTGGAGTGGAACACAGTTCATCCATAAGCCCTCGGGATCAGAAGCATCAATAGTAATCCTTGGGGTACAGGAAAGTTATGTGATTCTTGTCATCGTGTCTGCCCCTCTTCATTCCTCCAACACACACACACACACACACACACACACACACACACACACACAGAGTTTATCTCAGGGCTGGTTTGATATTATGAACTACAATACATCAATGTTTGGATTTTAATCACCTTAGTTAGGATTAGTCACCAATTTAATTAATATCTCTCAAAAATTCATCAAAATCTGAATAATATGCAACCCCGTGGGCAGATGTCATACATTCAAATCCTGTAAATCCTTTACCCAATTCCTTGTGATAGAACAAACTTCTTCCTTTTTTTTTTTCAAGTCATTTACAGGAAATCAAGGTGTAAATCAGGATCATTTTCTTTTTCTTTTTCTTTTTTTAAGTGTTATCTTTTTATTTTTGAGGGAGGGAGAGAGAGAGAGAGAGAGAGAGAGAGAGAACGCACGCGCACACGCGTGGGGGCAAGTTGGGGAGGGGCAGAGAGAGAGAGGGACAGAGGATCCAAAGCGGGCTCTGCACTGACAGCAGAAAGCCCAATTCGGGGCTCAAACTCATGAACAGTGAGATCATGACCTGAGCTGAAGTTGAATGCTTAACCAGCTGAGCCACCCAAGTGCCCTGTAGGATCATTTTCTTAAGCCCACGCATCATATTTTGTCTCACAATCTTGAGTGGTATTGATAGCATAAAAAAAAAAAACCCTACATTCGTATTAGTAGATTAAAACATTACAACTGGTAGTAGTTTGTTTCTTTTTAAAATTATTTTTATTTTAAAGTAATGAATAAAATGATTTCAAGTCACATATTTTCTTTTTTAAAAATTTTAAAAATGTTTTTATTTATTTTTGAGAGAGAGAGACATAGCACAGTGGCAAAGGGGGAAAGAGGGGGAGACACTGAATCCGAAGCAGGCTCCAGGCTCTGAGCTGCCAGCACAGAGCCCAATGCAGGGCTTGAACCCATGAACCACGAGATCGTGAACCGAAGTCAAACGCTTAACTGGAGCCATCCAGGCACCCCTCACATCACATATTTTCTAAAAGTTTTTTAATATAAATTGCAGTCACCTCCACTTTTTCTATGTCCCAACCTTGTCCCCAAAAGGTTTTAATTCTTCTGGCTGTTTCTTCTTCTATTTATCTCAATATTCTAAAATAATTGACTTGCATTACTATTTCTTCAATCATCAATTCAGATATTATCACTTTATTTTTGTTATGGCAATTAAGTCCACCCTGCCTCAGTCACACACATAAATAAGCATGTACACACACACACACACACACACACACACACACACACACACATATTCTTCCCTTTCCCTCATTCTCCCAATGTAGTTTAACATTATGTTTTTAGGGGCACCTGGGTGGCTCAGTTGGTTAAGCATCCGACTTCAGCTCAGGTCATGATCTAAATGGTTCATGAGTTCAAGCCCTGCATTAGGCTTCATGCTGACAGTGGGAAGCCTGCTTGGGATTCTCTCTCTCCCTCTCTTTCTGCCCCTCTCCCACTCACTCTCTCTGTCTCTCTCTCTTAAAAAAAAATAAATAAACATTACTTTTTAAACAGGAAGTCAGGGTTTACATTACTTAGTAGACCTTGATAGTATATACATGATAGCATTTTTTTCTCTTACATTTTGCCTGTGGAATTAATTAATCATTGCCTTTCCTCTCCCTATTTTCCCAGTTTCATTTGGAACATTACTACATTTTCCAAATATTCCAACAGATCTTTCAAATACCTATTGGTAAATTTTTCAGTTGACTGAACAGAATTCCTTTTTTTATTTGGCCTTGATTGTTTTCTGGAAGACCTTCACTCTGCAGGTGTCTGTCCCCTGCTCTGGCTTCCTTGGGTCTCCTGTGCTGTTCAGATTCTCCCTTAACTAGATTTCATGTCCTTCTCATTTTTCATTTTCTCTCTTGTTTTTCTGATACACATCCCACAGTAGCTTACTAAAAGGAGGATCTAAAGAGAGAAATTTTAAGAACTTGTATACCTGAAAATTAATTTATTTTCACTTCCCATTCTATTGATAATGTCCCTGAGTATAGAATTCTGGATTGAAAATACTTTCCTTCAGAGGTTAAAGGCATTACTTCCCTATTTTATAACATCCCACATTTTTATTAAGAAATCTGATGGCAGGTGAATTCTATTTTGTTATGTTTGATAATAATTGTTTTCCTCACACCAAAGGTTTCTAGGGCTTCCTCTTTTTCTTTACTGTTTTTAGATTTTCTGATAGGTTTAAGTATTTTTTAGTTTTATTTTATTCATTTGCTTGATACCCCGTGAGCTTTTCTAATATGACGACGTGTACCTTTCGGTTCTGGAAATTTTCTTCTCGAATTTATTTGGAATTGTTTTCCCTTTTATATATTCTGTTGGCCTTTCTTTAAGCATTCATGGTGAAACTCCCGGGATCATCCTTTTTCTTTTCTCATGTATTCTATTCTTTTCATGTCTTTTTTTTCAATTTTCTAGGCAATTCCTCTGGCTTTATTTTTTTAAGAAGTTAATATACATACATTAGTTTGTCTGTCTTGTGTCTATTTATTGTAAGCCCTTTTACTGGTGTTTGTTTGTTTCCCTCATTGATATTGCTTCTCCTCTCAGAGGACCTGCACCATGGCACATTTATATTTAGATATAAATATACATTTGGTACTCTTCTCACCTTTGTGTTTGAATGACATCAACGTCAGAGCTGACAGAAGGAGGGAAAAATAAAACACAAATGTGAAGTGCTAAAAAAGAGCAAGTTAGAGCAGTGTACATGTTGCTGAGTTATGAGTGTTCAAACTTCCCTCTTTTATGTAGTTATCACTTCTGCACATTCATAAAAATGGATTTTACTGACAGTTTAAAAGTCAAAACATAGGAACTCATACATAATTCAAAATACATAGGAGTTTGTTACAGAATTCAGTTGCTGAAATAAGAAAAATAAAAAGAACCTAGCTGTCCCACTAATTCTATGACTAAATCATACTAAAATAAATCAAAACAAAAACATCTCCCAATGGCAGGGAAGCCTATTTTCCACGATTTTCTTGGGGACTTGAAAACATTTACACCCTTGCCATTTCATTCCAATTCTGAGTCTTTCCCCCCGCCCCCCAGAACACTAACCAATAAGCAGACACAGAACACTAAAACAAAGAGGATGAGGTATGATACGGGAACATCAAGCTTAGACTGGAAATCGAAGTGATGGCCATATCTTTCTACATGTGTTGGTTTCAAGGTTCATAGCAAAGGGTTGCCCCTGAGGTAAAGCCCAGACGTTGACTCCACCTGGTACTCAGGGAGCCACCTAGCCATAAATGCAGAGACTCCAAATGCCACACATTTATTTACTGCAGAGTGAGACCCTTGTTGCAAACCCTGTTTGAAGTCAGCCAAACCCTGTTGTGAAATTGCCCCGGCACCAGACGCACAGATCCGAAAACTCTGCCATTTCTGATGGCCGCCGCAGGGACTCCACTCGGAGTGAGGTCTCACACATACTCCTGGTGAAGAGCAGTGAAGGAAGTGGGTTCAGTAATCACTTTTCCAAAGACAAAGGTAGTATTTTAAACTACTCTAAAGTGCATAACCAGATTGAAATTGAGGGGAGGCAAAACAAAACCAACCAATACAAAAAAAAATCCATTACTCTAATAACTCAGAACCAACTAGGCCACTTCCATTGTTCCCTTCTCATTTTGGGATGAATATTCTGACTCTCATCTCTTGTTCTATTATTTTATACCCCCATCTTTTCTTTTCTCCTTTTTTACACTTTTTTTAATTTAAGCTTTTCCTCCTCTTGTTTTTTCTTTGTCTCTCTATCTGCTCTACCTCTCTCTCCTTGATTGATTTCCTTTGTGTTTCATTCCATAGCTGCCATAACATTGATATAAGGGTCCGATATAAGGATCCTGTATCACTCTTTCCCATCTTGTTTGCTCCTGTCACTAAGGTAACAAAAGAGCTGTGAAAACAAAACACAGCATGATCTGAACCTCACAGTGTTTTCTTTTCTGACCTTGCAGAGCAACCTGCTGGAATGTGAAAGAGGTATGTATTCTGGAGTCCCTCACTTGGTGAGGAGAAATCTGGAAGATGAAAAAGGTGGGGCTTTCTTGCAGGTTTCTTGTGCAGAGGCATTCTGATTCCAGCAGAATAAGACATATGGCAGTCCATGGAGGTTTTCCTGGAAAAGACCTATGGTCACATTATAGCATCCCTGGAAGCTGCAGTAGTGCCATCAGGTGGTGGCAGTTTCTGTGCCGGGATATAGGTGTGTCTACATGTGCATTCATGTGCCTGTAACTCTCAGTGCTTGTGTGTATGTGTGTGTTTGTGTGTGTGTGTTTGCATGTGTGTGCATATGCCTGTGTGTGTGAGTTTTGTATGCAGTTTCCCTAGATGTATATATAATCCCCTAAACCTTGCAATTAATGGTGTCGACTATCTCAATAAAAAATCCCATCACCATTACATCATGAGTGTTTATGCAGGTAAAAGTGCATCAAACAGTACAATTGAAATGTGTTCATTCTATACCCAACAAATGTCCATGTACCAGGAAAATAAATCTCACATAACACAATATCTGTCACAGAGTCAGAGACAATAGGACCTCATCTCCTGGTAGGTCTCATGGCATGATTGGTCACAATATGTCACTCTTGCCATTTTCCTCACACAAAACACTCTTCATCTGAGGCTCTACAATGAGTCCTCCCAAGTCACTCAAGTCACATTGTGTACATTAAGGTGGAGACAGAGAATCTCACCAGTGTGATGGGAGAATCCCCACTCACATTCGTGTGCATCTGTCAGTGGAAAAAGGGGCTTCATGTAGTCTGAAGAACGCTTTTGCAAGTAAACAATTTAAGTTAGTTATCATAAGACAGTATAAATATAAACAGTGCCAAATTATGATTTGAGTTTCCTTTAGAGGCTAAATCTTGTGAATTGTGAAGTACCCAACCGTTACTTTTCTCAAGGTTCCACTTGCAGTACATCACATTAGCCCCATCACAGAACACAAATGAGCAAGCATGGTCACAGGTTCACATCTGGGAACAGGAAACTGAGGAATGGAGCCCTCTCTGAACTCTCCTAGGTTTGTGTAGATTCTTATTGTGATGTCAACCCTGGCCATCACGTGTGGTGACTCTGCTTTATGGCATTTCTATTAGTGTCCCTGCTAAATAACAGTATTGGCCCACCAAACCTGGCTGTGGACCCCTTTCAATGCAAACCAAAGCTCAACATCTTCCTAAGTCCATTTTGAATGCATGAGATTTGTTGGGCAGCTAGTGAGTAGGGAGAGTAGGAGGTTGAATGTGGGTAAAGTATGATGAATTGTTCTATGGTCTTCTCCTAGCAAGATGCCAATCTTACTCTCTAATTCTCTGCATTTCCCAGGAAATTGCTATAGCAATTAAGCACAAGATGTGCCACCCAGGACAACCATATCCATAAAAAAAGGAGACCTCTTCTGGTTGCACATCAGGGTGCAACCTCTTCCTGTACCAGGGGAAGGTACCATGGAAATTTACTCACTAAGTTGATTAAGAATATTTTTTTCCATTCATTGTCCTGTACTACCAGAACAGTATAAAATGTCGAGGCAGGTGTTTCAATGATTTCAAGGCTACAAATTTAAATTCCTTAAAATCACAGTACAATAACTACAGAAATTAAGAAGCATTTCTATATCAACACAGGACCCATGTAAAATAGTACACAAGTGTCTAGTACAGTGTTAGCTACCTTTTGAACAGAGCTCAATATTGATCTCCCTGTGAAACAGTGTTTCCAGATTTTTTGACAATAGTAGACATGATTGACAAAGATTCACTTAACATAAGGTTAAGGGAAATGTTGAGGTTGTTTTCGGCTAATGTGTGTCCCTAGGAAAGTCATCTCAGTGACAGAATTGACACTGGATATGTGGATACTGTCAGTACCCTCTCCCTCTAGTTACCCAGCAGCCCAGATGCATGACAGGTGCTCTCCAAACAGGAGAGATCAGGGATTGATTGAGTGGTGCCAGGAAATCAACTATCTTTCCTCATATTTGAGAACAGTATAATTGTGGAGGTTGTCAGAAGAATGGAAATGGAGTATATCTGGGGAGGGAGGAGGAAGAGGAACACGAAGTGTGAGTTGCAAGGAGGGACCTAGGCAAAGTCCTGCACAGTCATGGGGACAGTGACCACCTGGAAGATGGGCAGGATGACACAGGCTTCATTCCTGGTCATGGAGAAAACCTGAGATCATACAATTGAGTGTTAGATAGGAGACCAACTCCTCCCCTGAAATTTCAAGGGCTTGAGGTCCGGAGGACTCAGAACTGAAGACCCATCACCCTTTAGCCAGGATCCATCATTCCAAGAGCAGAGGACCACAGGTTCTCACCTTCACTAACTCTTCCCTGCCCTTTTCAACAGCCACCCAAACATCGTTGACGCCTTGTCCAAAGGAAGGCAACTCCAAGGATGGCAAGGATTCAGAAGAAAGGAGCAATGTGGTGCCTATAATTCATCTCCTCCTCCGTGTTTTGCACAAACTCTCTTCTGCCATCTATAAGCAACTCTTTGGAGCCCTCCCCATTGAATCCTTTTATAATTCCCATGCTAATATACCTGGTCTCATACAGGCACTGATGCCTTGCATATGCAGTTTGTATGCAACCTTTCTGCAGAACCCTTCAATCTCTTTATTAATGTTCCTCTGGACACTTAGTGTCACCATGGTGCTGCAGCATGAAGTCTGGAGAAAATGTCCCAAATGGCCCAGGAGGGAGGGGTCAGGGAGTCAGCAGGGCTGAGCCCAAGTTGTTGGACCTGCCTCAGGAAGTAGGGATCTACCTGGGTGCCATCACTGTGTGTTTCCTGCCTGAATGGATCTTTTCATGCTGAATTCAGCTCTTCCCTCCATCTCTCAAGAAGCACCCCTTTGCTCAACTTATGACTAAAAGCAGGGGAAGCAGGTTTGCACTAACCATAGGAGCAAATGCAAATGTGGTGAGTTTGTCATGAAAAGGGTTAAGAAACCTGGGCACACATTCTCCATCTCTGCATAGCTTGCATGGCAATTCAGGAAAACCAGCCAAAACCTGGGATGCTGCCAGGCCTTATGACCACAAAGAGGAGACAAGATTAATGCCATAATCCCTGTAGGCACTGAAGGATATCCTGAGCACATTCCCCGAGGAACCTCAATCCAATCTATACAAGGCCGTGAAGTCCTGGGCTATCATTCCACCAGCAGATGCTGAACTTCAAAAGAGTGCTGTGGCTTCCAGTAAGGGACCCTGGGGGGCAAGAATCCAGGAGACATATGCACTGTGTTCTATGAGAAGAGAGCCCCAGGAGTTGTTCATCATCTAACTCTGCAGGACCCAGCCCTGTCCTTCCAACCTGCTCAAGTGATCCAAGAGCTTCCTCTGGACATCACTAGTGGGGATGAGACATTGGGCATTTTTTGCTCACCCCCTTCAAACACCCAGGAGTTGAGGGAACATGACAGAGTCCCTGAGGCTCATGTGAGCAGGACAGCTCAACTCGCCTAGCTGTGCATCGCTGGGAGCACTTAGTAGACGCAATCTCAATGGGGAGGGGGCTTGTAGGATCCCTACCTGATTGGGAGATTCCAATGTCCTCAGGTCCTCTGAACCTCCAGTAACGCTGTGGGAGATACGGGGTCACCTCAGGGTGCCACTTCCAAATATGAGTTTCAGGATCTGTAGATGCTGCCTCATCTGTAGGCAAGTCAACCAGGGAAGTCCATACTGTCTGTTTCCCACACACTCATATCAGTGTGTGTAAAGTCACGTCCATGTGAGAGAGGAGCAAATATCACCACCGTGTGTCCCACAACACTCTCATGTGCCAGGGTCCTTGACAGAGCAAGGCATGTTGACAACTCTCAAAGAGAGTATGAATAGGACAGCAAAGCAGCAGAAGGACTCAGCAATCAAAAACGTAGGACAATCAGGGAAGTGGCCCGAAGACCCTAGGATGTAGCCTTCATTCAGCCCTGGGACAAACATGGAAGGGTCTCTCCCTTCATTCCAGCCATGGGTTCTTCAGGGAAACTTCCACCCCCATATCTCAAAAGGCATGTTCCAAAATAAACCCTAGACCCTTTGTCAGATCTTCCCGAAATAGCATGCCACACCAGCTCATACAGCTCAACCTGATGTTTCCTGCAGCTGCAAAAGAAAATAGCTGGACCATGTCCACGATGCTCCAGATGCCTCAGAAGATGTCAGAAAAAGTGAACCAGGAGTGCTCTCGGTCCCCAGCAACAGCTTTGGTGGTGGCCCAGAAGAAGAACCAGATGAAGACAATACCTAAAAGAAATTGGAAAAGAAACAATGCTGGAGGAACTCCTCTCCTGCACCTGACACTTCTGGAACATACAAACAAAAGATGTTTGGGGTTGCAATGAGCAGAGAAGACTGTGATTTCAGGGGACAAGTGGACCCAGCAAGATGGCCACCACACCCTGGTTGGGTTTCCAGGCACCACTGATGACTGAGACTATGAAGAGGAAGCAGTACTCCAGACCACCAATAGAGCACTGTGGGGTGAGTGTGTGCCCATCTTGACATGTGGGACTGAGCAGCTTTCCAGGGTTTGTTTCCCCCTGCCTGCTGCAGGGCTGCTCCTGCTCCTGCTCCAGCTCCAGCCCCCAGAGGGAATGCACACAGGAGAGATGCAGGAAACTCCAAGTCTGCCAGGGTCAATGGCCACCCTGGAATCTGCTTCAGGGGCAGGCTGGCTGTATCCTTTGTCTCAAAGGAAGCCAGACTCAACTGGACCCCTCTCCTCCCTGATATATCTGCCTCCAGACATCTCTTCACATTCACTGTCCTCAGCCCCTTACACCCAGAAGGCCCCTGCTGACTTCCACATACAAAGCTAATCCAGCAAGTCTTAGGCAGCACCACACAGGTAGCTTTTGTTGATTCATCACCTATTACTTCTCCCTTGGGCACAGGCACCAGCACCCAGCCAGGATTTGCTGCCACCCAGCTAGATTTCCCTGTGGCACAGCCCCTAGATCACTCCTTTTGCCTCCATGCAGAAGACTGTGACCAGTGCTGGGCTGAATATTGCCAGCAGTACCACAAAACAAGCCCACTTCAGGCTGGGGGTTTCTGAAACACCAATAGGTTTAGGGAGGACAGGCTGCCCCACATCTGAACTCTAACTGTGGAGCACTCATCACCAGAACATTACCACGTGTAGCCCCAAGTATCACACTGCAATTTGGGACCTGAACATTTAGGAACCCCTGGCCAGAGACTCCAGAGACTCCAACACTTCCACTCTGAATGATGAATTTATGAAGGCTCTGTGTGCACAAGCTGCAAAGGACAAGTCTCCAGGGGCACAGAGTGTGGGGCCTCCACACTTCCATGATTTACCTCCAGTAGCCCCTCCACATTCTCAAGGTGAAAGTCAAAGAAAAGTCCTTCAAACTTTGGACCAGAGAGAAGAGAAGCAACCATTGTGAAACACACCCAGAACCCTCTGTTCTCTTTCAGGAAGCCTTCACTCAAACTGTCTTAGGAGAGTTACCACCTTGGGTGTGACAGGAGCATAAGTGGCCTGGGGAAAGGGAATGCCCAGATCTAGTCACACCAGGTTCTATGCTGAGGAAGGGACTCAACTCCAGCTCGCTCTTGAATTCTTTCACCCCATGGGAGGGACAGTTCTGAGAAGCACTGTCACTGTCAAATCCCAAGGACACAGGCTCACTGAAAGACTGAGATCTCATCATAGAACAATATGCTCCCTCGCCTATACATTTCTGCTGCATGAATAGGGCTCCTGTATTAAAATGGGATTTTGATCAAAGAACTCCAATTCTCAGATCTTACTGAAAATGTATCAAAGGAAACCCAAGGCACACAGGGGAGACAAAATAAATAACAGCAAAACACTTTCCAATAAACAAAGGACCCCAAAGGAAATGATAGCTTGGATACCTATCCTAGCAGCGAACTGGGAACATAGTTAAACTCCTAGAATATAAAAACTCAATTAGAGACCAAGTTATTTGAGTTGGTTTTGCTCAACACCTTATGTTCAGCTTTTAATAAAAAAATACAATGCTTATTAAAAGTCAAAGGCAACAGTTTGAAGAGACAGAGCAAGCATCATAATCAGATTCAGATTATGACAGAGAGTAGGGAGTTATTAGGCTATGGATTTAAAATATAATTAAAACCTTAAGGGCTGCAGTGGAAAAGGTATAATTAGCCATGTGAGCAGAGAGATGGAAATTCTCTTGAATGTAAAGGAAATGGTGGGAATAAACAATATATTAGAAACAAAGAATACTTTAGATGAGCTCATGGATAGCTGCGGACAGGAATGAAGGAAGAATCTGTGAGTTGAAGCCATGCCACTGGAATCTTTACAAACTAAAGAAGAAAATAATGACAGAAGAAAATGTAAAGGAACATCCAGGAACTATAGGACATTGTAAAAATTGTAACATCAGTATAAAGAAAACAGGAAAGGAAGGGTGGGAGGAAGTGAGGAATGTGGAAGGAAGGAAGGAAGGAAGGAAGGAAGGAAGGAAGGAAGGGGCACAAGATATATTTCAAGCAATTAGTGCTGACAACTTCAACATGTAAGAAACCACAGATCCAGGAATGTCAGAGCAAGAGAAATACCAAGTGATCAATACCTTTGCAAAGCATTTTCAAAGAGCAGTAAATCGAGACAAAAAGAAAAAAAAAAGCTTGAATGGAGCCAGAGGAGAAAAGTCCTATCTGTAGATGAACCAGTATGAGTTATTCTGCATTTATCTTCAACAACCATGCAAGCAGGAAGAGAGTGGGATTAAAGTGTACAAAGAAAAAATGAATTAGATGAATTCTGAATCAAATACATTTCTCCTTCAATACTGCTGGAGACATAAAGTCTTTCTAATATAAATAGAAACTGGAATTTCCAACATTAAATGTTCCTTACAAGATATCTTAAAGAGGGTATTCAGAGGGAAGAATAATATATATGTCAGCAACTTGACTCTACACAAAGAAAG